>NC_140947.1:156485292-157085292 GCF_014529385.1 Adiantum capillus-veneris | reverse complement strand
CTTTATCGACAATACGTAAAGGACTACGTGAAGATCACAGTCCCACCAATAGACCAATTCAGGTCAAAAAGCAAGAATATAAGTTGGGGGAAGCCCAATAGAAAAGCTTTGAGAAGCTTAAGGTGGCTATAGCAATTGCACCTATATTGACTATAGTATATCCAAATGAACCATTTGTGTTGGAGAGATGCAACTAATGAGGCCTTATGAGCCGTGCCTATGCAAAGAGGATGAGAAGCTTAAGGTGGCTATAGAAACTGCACCTATATTGACTATAGTAGATCCAAATGAGTCGTTTGTCTTGGAGAGATGCAAGTAATGAGGCCGTAGGAGTAGTGATTATTCAAAGGGGACACCCAATTGCATTTGAAAGCAAAAAGTTAGATCGTGCCCAACGTAACTACTCGGCCTATGAACAAAGTTACTGGCTATAGTACACGCACTTAAAATGTGGAGACACTATTTATATGGTGCCACTTTTGAGGTACAAATGGACCATCATATTCTAAAATAAATTTCAAGTCAGAATGAATTGAAGAGTAGAACGGCTCGATGGGTAGAGATCCTACAGGAGTTTGATTTTCAAATATGTTACCATAGAGGTAAGTATAACGTAGTGGCGGATGCGCTTAGTCACATGCCACAAATTAATGAATTAAGCTTCACATTCTTCAAAAATGAGTTCTTGGAGTCACTAGGCTTATGTGAGCATGATCCATCCTTTATAGAGGTCCAGACACTGTACGCCATTGCACTACTTCACAAGCGCGACCATTTCCCTCGTCGGCATGTAGTGCTCGTCCAAAGAGACAAGTCGTAGGTGCAACGAGTAGGGTAGCGAGAGTTAGTACAGAGAGACTAACCGAGACTTTTGGGTATAGTTTGGGACCAGAGAGCTTTGGCGTAGACCCTTCATCACCTTTGACAACTTTGACTTCAAAAGGGGGTGACAAACTTCGTCGGGGGAGAAGTATTCCAACTACTCCATTGATGACGGTTACTTACTCTACAAGGGTAGAGTGTGCCAACTATTGGTGACTTTTGGGCCTGCATTCTTAAGAAAGTCATGATAGTCCAAGTGCCAGTCATCTGGGGATTCAAAGGACCCATGCACTAGTTAAAAGGCAATTTTATTGGCCTCATTTGTTTAAGGACGTCCACACTTATGTGCTAAAATGCAATAAGTGTCAGATCAATAAACATGAGCATCTCAAGGTTGGGGGGCTACTCCATCCTTTAGAGATACCTCTAGGGAAATGGGAAAGCATTTTCATGCATTTCATTACCTGTTTACCCAAGACTAGTCAAGGAAATGACTCAGTGTTGGTGGTAGTGGACATACACGGTTAAAATGCCAGAGTTGGCAAAACTCTTTGTACATCTCTACAAGCTATATGGACTACTCGCAGATATAGTGTCTCATAGAGATAGGAAGTTCACTAGTCATTTTTTCAGGGAAGTCTTCAAAAAGCTAGATACTAATCTGAGCATGAGTACGATAGATCATCCGCAGTCTAATGGTCAAACCGAACGGGTTAACCAAATCCAAGAGGACATGTTGTGTTCTTATGTAAGTAAGAAGCAATCTCATTGGGAAGAGTACTTACCCATTTTGGAATTCGCTTATAACAATTCCAAACATGCAGCGACCTGATTTACACCATTCATGTTGATGTATGGTTTCCAGCCAAGATCTCCTATGGTTGTAGGCCTAGAGAAGGAGAAAATTCAATCTGTCAATGATTTTCTTGAAGATATGAATGACATGATTAAAGCAGCAAAGGAAATCATTTGTAGTGCACAAGATCTTGCTAAGATGTATGTTGATAAAGGACAAAGAAAGGTTACCTTTGCAAATGGTGACTTGGTATTCCTAAAGGTTCATACAAATTCAAAAACTATGAAAACAGAAAAGTGTCATAAACTTTCTCCTAGATATTGTGGTCCCTTTAAAGTCGTTAAGAAAATTGGGGATGTAGAATATAAACTCGAGTTACCAAAGAGTTCTCAAGTTCACCCTATCTTCCATGTCAATATACTGAAGAAATCAATTCACAGTTTGGAGAACGTGGTTTCTCCAAATGTTTTGGTTGACTTGATAGAGCCACCAAATCTACCGCATGAACCGGAAAGGATTCTAGGGTATCGAGATAGACAAATATGTCACCAAGTGTACCAAGAGGTACTAGAGAAGTGGACACACTTAGACGAGGAAGCTGCAACTTGGGAACGTCGAAGTGCAATTGCGAAGAGATTTCCCCATGTTGTTTTCGAGGACAAAAACTCTTTATTGGTGGGGGGGGGGGGGGTATGTCATGTAGCCTATAATGGTTGCATCTTGGTTGACCACCTTCCAAACGTAGAGTCGGGAAGGCCCTCGTTTAGGGGGAGACCACCCGACCGTAGTGCCCGGGCGATCGGACCAATGTGAACAGGCAAGCCACACTGTAAAGGGTCCGGGAATGAGGGCAAGCCTCATTCTTCTCATGGCTGGGTGGTGAACTAGAGACCAGACCCTCTCTTGCCCATAGTGGCATTATCATAGCATAAAAGAGGACTATGCTTCAAGAGCCATCATCATGTCAAATGTCCCATTAGGCTCCAAAAGGGGTGGAGGTGTGCACCATGCAAGCAGTATCCAACAACTTCTACGTATCTTTGCTCAAAGATGAGATCATGACTATGAAGCTCCTTAGGGCAAGTCAGTGGATGTTCTGCAACTTCTAGTCTACCTAGTAAGATGGTCGTCATTCTTCTCCCTGGATGTCAAATCCTCTCTCTTTCTGGTATGGGTGGAGTTGCCCCCCACCTCTCCATTATCAACCATTCATCAAGAGTATTGTCATCCCCATCGGCAATGTCTTGGGTTTCAGAATTGAACCCCAGATGGCATCCTCTAGTTCTAATGGAGCTCACAAGACCTACATGAGCACATTCTCATTCAAAGGGATGATGGTGTTAGCTTCCTGCTTGCGTCCATTGTGGTTGCAAGGCCATCTCATCAAAATCTCCTTGAGTAAGAAGGGAGCGAAAGAACCTTCCGTTTCTCAAGACTCCCTCGAAATGAAACAATAGTCATCTTCTCAAGATCACAAAGCTCCATATGACACTCAAGCTTAGAAGATCAACCAAGCTCTTCCTACCAGAGATCTCCAGCCAGATTAGTCTCCTTTAATATAGGAAAGAAGAAGGCTAATTCTTCGCTCTCCTCACCCCCTTGGAGGAAGTAAGTTCAAAAAAGGAAGAAGATTTTTCTCTTACATTAGAGGCACAAATCGATGCCTTGGAAAAAGAGCTACTTCGACAGCAAGATGCCCAAGCCTTTGTTAGCAATGATTGGTCAGCTCGATGGAGGTGCAAATTGACAACAAAAGGTCGCTCGACCAATCTCAACGTGAGGGTGGAGAAGTCAAATCAAAGAAAGTCCCTAAACACAAACTAAAGAACTAGGCTTTGGCTGTCCAAATTCAGTTGTTTTATGTATCCAATGATGTTTAGCCTTTTGCTAATTTTTTGAAATTGTCCCTTTGACAAATTGTGGGTGTATGGCATGCATTGCAGCCAATTTGCGTGGGTGTGTGGTTGCCAAAATGTTGGAAACCAGCAACCAAGGGCTTTATGTTCACATGAGAGGAGGTGTGAGTCATGGCATCGGCTTTGAAAAGTTGACATTTTTAGAAAAGGTGAAAATAAAATTGGCTTCATCCTTCAAAATGGCCAAAACAGAACCCACTTACCCACCATTTAATGCACTTTTTTTGGGGAAGCTTGTGCGGTTTCCTTTGTGCTCCACCCCCTCACCCGGACTAGGGTAAAGGGGCCATAATAAGAACCTTTAACATGGTGCCGGGCGGAATTCCCTTGTGCTGCTCCATTTTGGACAAGGAAGGGTGCATTCCATAGCGATGGTAGTGACCTACCTACAACGTAAGGCTCGATACAATCGATGCGTCATAGACGGAGATTGGCCGGATTTTGTGTTTTCTCGAGTACCAAAAAGCGAGGCCAAAACTGCTTTGAGCAGCCATTTCTAGAACAAAGAAGCAAACGTGAATCAAGCACACAACCAACGGACGAGATTCAACCTATCGGTGTAAGCCACGTCAACTCCTGCCTGCTGATGTCCGTAAACCGGTACCTTGTACATATAAATTAAACAGGTCCGCTTGTCCACCTGCTGCTGGACCCCATCCCACAACTTGCCCCCGTACCCTAGTTGCAAGTTGCAAACTTTTTTTGGGAAATTCTCCGTGTGAACCAAAAAAGTTTGCAACACTTTTTATTGTCCCTCTATTAACCTATTTTGTGAAACTCTATCATATGCATGTTTGTTTCTGCGAAGGAGAATCGCAGGTCGCCATGAGTCAGGAGTTGGAGCATGCTGTCGCGTCGTGGCTGGCAAGCCACCAAGAGGAGATCGGCGCAACGCAATTGCGACTTTCCAATATCTCCGGCTCGTCTCTGCTCTTCCAATCCAACTCCAAACGCATACACATGAGCGTCCCAACTTCTGATGAGGAGGTTTTCTTGGCGACTGCTGCTGATCCAGATCCCGACTCATCTTTCAATGAGGCTTTGCTGATCTTGAACGAAAAATACGAGCGGCTCCGCCCTGAGCAAGATGCCCTGTTTATTGCAATGGAATACCTCCTCACAGCTTTGAAGAAACTCGAGCCAAGTTGCTCAACTCATAGTGGTTCAGGAGCTGATGCTGATGATGATGGCGACGATGATCATGATGATGGTTCTGATGATGAGATGGGCGAGGATCACACAAATGACTATTCTAGGGGTGATGAAGTTGATTATGGTTACGACATGGCATCCGTCGATGATGCTAGTGGATCATCTGTAGCCTTTATGGAGATTCGCTGCAAGGGCTTTCTCTATACCATGGCTGTAGAGGCAAAGCAGCAATGTGAAGCAGCACGCCACCAATTTCACAATCCTTGTACAGCATCAGACACATTGGCATGGTGTATTGTGAAGCCCGATCCGAGTGGCCTCATGATACACATCAAGATGCAAATTGGTGGTATCATGCATGATGATGTTGCAGCTGCATCTCTTGGTCTACCCGTAAATTTTCCATTGCGCATATCTTTAGAGATTAATAGAGATTTCTGGTGCAAGGCGCAGTGCACCTCCTCTTTAAAGATTGATGCATGCCATGTCAAGGCACTTTCGGATCACAACAAAGACCCTTCCAGTGAAGACGCATCTCAGAAGTCTGATGAGGATGCAAATGACGGCTGGGAAAAGGATCAGAGACATAAGTTTGGAGAAGAAACCCTCGTGCCAGAACTAGTGTCTTGTTTCTTCAAATACATGGAAAGAAAAGGCGAGATCATTGGTAAGAGCTCCGATGTTTTGAAAGAGCTACAAGAGTATACGATGATGAGAAATCCTATCCTAGGACTGATTCATTTCTTGGTGGCCAGGCTAAGGGCTCTGCCAAATTGGTGTATTACTTGTTGGGATACGCTTCCTTACAAGGTGGGTCGGTTGCGTACGTGTGAGAAAGACCTGTGTCTTTACAGGTTTGAGGAGCTTGGATTAGGGACTGCCATACTTCAAGAGGTACACAAGTCTTCTGAGTTGATTGACTTTGAGATCTCTATAGCCATTGCAGCAGCGGCAAGTTTCAGAGATGTTTTTGAACCTTTTCCTGCGTTCTTATTGGAGAAAGAGGAGATGAGGGATCGCAGTGGGTGGTTCAGCAAGAAATCGAAACCGGACATTGCTGAGAAAAGTGGAAAACATATAAGCCACGATAAGCAAAGTAACAATGTAAGCAGTAATAAGAGCTTTCCGGTGCTAAAAAGTATTCTCAATTCGTATCCCTCACTTGAGGAAATGCAATGTTTTAAAGATGAGTTGCAATTAAAGAAAGCACTGGCAAAGTTGTGGCTCAAGGCCTTGGAGTCACAGAAACATGAAGTGCCTGAACAGTGGAGACAAAAGGCATGGCTTCCTTACGATGTCTTCAGATTCCTTATTTCATCTAACAGGTTGACAATGTCTTGTCTCAAAGACTCTGAGCAGTTGGATATTCAGGGTGTCATATACCAATTTGCAGTTTTGCATGACAACCCAGAGAAGGAGGCTCATTTTGAAAAGCGGAGAGCAGAGAAGGGAGGGTCTTTTTTCGCTTTCCATGGGAGCCCGGCAGGTAATTGGTTTTCTATTTTGAGGAATGGGCTGAGGTCATTGAGTAACACTCGATACATGAGTACTGGAGCAGTTTATGGAGCTGGTATTTACACATCTATCCATATGGAGACTTCTTTTGGATATGCTATGCAGAATTCAGGGTGGAAACATGGACGGATGTACCCTTCATTCAATGTTCTGGCCATTTGTGAGATTGTCAATGGATCTTTAGTATCTAATCAACCTGCTCAGTCCATTATGGTAGTCCGGCCTGAATGTGAACAAGATGTCTTGATACGTTATATTCTTGTGCTGTCTACCGACCTGACTGCTTGCTGTCGGGGCGGGCCAACAAGAATCCAACAGGAAACCCAATTGATTACTAGTGGAGAAAAACAGACTGACCTATGGGACCATCATAGCCGCCTTAGAGAGTCATACTATACCAAGCAACAGAATCAGTGGAAAGAGTTGAGGAAAGCCAGGTGGTTGTCTCTGTCAGTCATGGAGGAGGAAGAGGAAAGGAGGCTTCAATTTCTTTCTCATGCAGCCAGTGTGGGTACAAAAGGTACACACTCTTCTCGTGGTATGCCAACGTGTATGCAAGCTATTCAAAAAGAGCTTAGAAACATATTGATCCAGATAAATGCTGCAAAGAAAAAGAAACTCCAAAAGAATGCTGAGATTTCTATTCTTGCTCTCATTGAGATCAATGTGCCCGATGAAACCAATCTGCAAAAATGGCATGTGGAGCTGAGTCAGGATTTGTTCAAAGAATCTCCTTTATACAATGACTTGGTGCGTCGAGCAAAGTTTTATAACCAACCGTGTACGTCAGTGAAGCTTGAATGCCTCTTTCCAGATTCCTTCCCCATGGCGCCACCCTTCATAAGGATTGTGTCACCCAGGTTTAAGTTCCATACTGGACATGTTACAGTGGGTGGCAGTATATGTATGGAACTTCTTACTGAAAGTGGATGGAGTCCAGCATTTTGTTTTGAGAGTGTGCTCGTGCAGATTGTGAGTGCTTTGATGGAAGGAGGCGCACGCGTTGATTTGGGCTCTTCCAACTTTGAGTATGGCATTCATGAGGCACAAGCAGCGTTTGACCGTGTTGCACGCGACCATGGATGGATTAAGGGCTAATGAACGATTTAGACTACAGGTTCTGAACTGTTTTGATTGAAGACCAAAATTTTGATTGAAGGCCAAAAGAAAAAAAAGCTCCTGTAGTGAATTGCATCTTTGTGGGACAGCTATGAAAGGAATTACTTTTGTATTCAAGAGTAGTTTTTCTTTTATTGTTGCTATGATGAGATTGCATTTTTGTCTTAATTTACTTCCGACATTTGTGTGTGTGTGTGTGTGTGTGTGTGTGTGTGTGGATAGAGAGAGAGAGAGAGAGAGAGAGAGAGAGAGCAGCAGCAGCAACTAAAATGCACTATACAAAAGATGAATAAAATGCCCTTCTAGTTTTTTTAAAATATTTATTAATTTTAAGGCCTGTAAGTAAAGAAAGTCTTTGTTTCTATTAACTACATGTATTTGGTTTCAAACCATAAGTTACTTTTTTCTTGCAAGTTAGCCTGATCATTTCTCTTGGTAATCCACCTGCAAATTTGTTTAATCTTACGAGAATTGTGTCTCTTGATAATGTTTGCATTAGCATTTTCATTAGGAGTTATTTGTCATCATAAGAAGTTTGAGCTACATAATAATAGGTGCAATAAACTTATTCCACTGAACAACCCCTCTCAATTGAGTTTAATTTCTTTTCTCACAAGGGTTGGTCAATTGTGCCCTCGTACATGTTCAAGAAGTTAAATAAATCGTTGATCATTTTTGGAAGGAATCTTGGGAGATCCTCCCACTTAAAAGAGTGATTAAAAAATGCACTCGGATCTGGCTTGTGGAACTGCCTGTGGGAACTGCCAGTTCCACTGCCTGGGAACTGCCACCTGGGAACTGGCAGTTCCGCACGGTGTTCTCTCCCTTGTCTCACTTGTTCTTCGTCTCCTTTCCCTCCCTCCTCGTGTCTTGCACCACCCCTTTGTGTGTGCACCTGTTTGAGGCCGAGCTTGCATCTCGGCAATCTCCCTGAGCATGATGAATGGTTGCCTCACGGACAGAAGTGGCCACCTTGCATGTCTTGGGCCTCCTCTCTTACTCTGCTTCGTCGTCGTCATCGGTCTTCTTAGTGTGTGTGTGTGTGTGTGGATGGGGGTGGGGGGGAGGTCGTCATCAGGCAATTAGAGCAATGCACATTGCACTGACGAGTCATGACATTCCCGTCATGATAGATGTAACAGTTTTTTATGAAGCAATGGATGTCTTGTTTTAATTATTATTTACACAATGAATATCTTATTTTAATAATTACTGAGTGATGGTGATAGTCAATTACTCAAATTTCCTTACATTGGTATCATAGACCAAGCTGACCTATGGAGTGGTCAAACGCAAGATTCAAAAATGTCAAAAGTTCTTTCTACAATTGCATGGCACAGTGCCTGGCAGGCACCCGAGAGTTCCTTAAAGGAAACCTTTGAAAGCTTGTAGTATCGTGCAAAAAAAAATCTATGAGAAATAACTAATTTCATTTAAAGTAGAGCCAAAAGCAATTAGGATTGAAAGCACAGGTAACAACGTATCAATAGGTTTTACCTTTCGATTTCACACTCTAACCTTACCCACTAATGACTCTCTCTCTCCCTCTCTCTCACACACACACACACACAAAATGAACATGTGCACATGTGCATGTTTGATAAGGATGTGCATGTGCATATGGGGAAAGAGAGAGAGAGAGAGAGAATAGAATTGGTCAAACAAAATAAGGTTTCATAAACATTGTCAAGATGCTTGAAAACTTTCTATGAGTTGGGATGCACTCATTGAGGCTTACCTAAATGCATGCAATATACTTCTTTTAAAAAAGTGGAAAGTAAATGTACATTTTCTCAAGCTCAAGAGAAAATGCTTACTTGTGACAAACTGTGAAGCAACTTGAATGGTTATTTTTGTGCTTCTATATGAGGTTTGAGTATGGGGCAGTGGCATTTGTAACACCACTTGAAAAGTTTGAAAATGTTTATACGCGTTTTCAACTTTCTAAAGTGAAGATACAAACACCATACATGCTCTTTCTTCTTGGGCAAGAATCCCTTCCATCGAGATTATGGGCATGGAGAGAGTTGTATAAATGATAAAGCTACACCAAAGCTATACAAATTGATTTCCTGGAGTTCCATGAGGCAAGCAAAGAGCGCAAAGCCATAAAATAATGACTTTCGGATGATAAATGCAAGATATCAATAAGGGGTTTGGATGATGGCATGCAACACACTTGCTTCATGATGCATTGGTCACTTCTTAATGAATGAGCCTTTCCAATAACACTACTATACACATTGTGGGGGAAATGTGGAGGGTCACTTCACAACTTACACCACCAATGTCCCCAATTCCAAAAGTATGTTCTAAGAGAGGAGACTGTACTTACTGATACATCCTTCAGCTTATCCCGTGACTTCCTTTGTTTATGCACTCTGCCATTTCCAAGTTCAAAAGTAATCATACCTCACTCGAATAAGAAACCTTTAATCACATCTAAACTTGCTTCCCTCAAATTTTCAACCTAGACCACGCCCTACATACCTTTTTCTTACACAACCCCGCTATGGGCTCTAGATTGCTACCTTCATTTTCACAATCCTTGAGCATCGAATCATTGATCAACTCAACATAGAGGATGTTCCGTTTGGTCTCAAAAGTCATATTTGTCCTTTGCGGATAATAATATCATCTTTCTCTCTCTCTCCAAACTTGTATCTTGAGATTCTTTCATCGCTTCATATTGAATCCGTCGTTACATTTTGGAGAGTGAAGTATTAAGCAAAGAAAACAACAAATAGGTTCAACGTATGTTGCCCTAGAAAACTCCCCCTTCTATATTGATTTCAAATACTGATTTCAATCACATCAAGAGGAGGCAGTGAACTTCCATGAGCTGTTAGTACCCACAAGTTGAGCTGCTGAAAGAGACAATTCCAAATCTAGTGGGCTCGAAATTTGGAGGACACCTGCACCGAAGCTAGAACCAGCTTCTTCCTCACGCCCTTCCAAAAGAGAAAAAAAACTTTTGAAATAAGCTTTCCTGAAAGCTCGGAAAACCTCTATATGCGAAATTTCAGAGGCAACTCCACTATACTTGAATGTCTTTACACTAAATGCTTTCATACCTTTTAGCCTACAATATAGACGTAATTTGTAGGTGGGATCATGCCAAACCTAGGTTACATTAAAAAGGAGTGGAATAACCATTCTTGCTATCACAATGCTTGTGCTTCACACTTCAATGACCATATTTTGCCCATATGTGACTAACGTGCACTTCACAAAACCTGCCAGAAACCCCTAGGCTACGTTCAACTCATTCACTAATGCAACAATTATCATAGTCTGTCTACAGTCCATAGTGTTCAAATGACGCCATCCCCTAATGTATGAGGACTAACTGCCTCAGCGTTGATTACCCAAGATCCCTTAAACGAATTTGGGTATCCACAGCAACTTCCTAAGCCAGTTGAAGAAAGTATGAAGTGTATTACAAGCTGCTGAAATCTCAACGCGGCTCCTATCAACACAGCTCACCATGTGCAGAACTTCGAATCCAAAAAGTAGAGATGTCACAGAGAACGAGGTTAAATTCCCTCTGATGGGTGCACGATAAGAGTCTTAATTTCAGACGTGTTTGAACACTATAAGCACGGCGGTACAATTATCTTTGCATTTACGTTCCCGAATCGCTTCACGGATAAGCCTACGGCAGGCGATTCCTACAGATGCACCTTCCTGGCAATTATAAAACAGACCAAGTTAGAATGCAGAAGTCTGAATGATTATTTGTATGTGAAGTGTTAGGACCTTAAGTTGATTGTTGACAAACTCAACAGCATCACTTGGTCCAAATACCTGCAAGCAAATTTAATGATTCTAAGAGTTTCGGACGGATCAACTTTCAAGCATACAGACGTGCCTAGACACACAATGCAAACTTGTGCATTTGAATACCCCCCAGAGTCCATCACAGCCTAGGATGATGAAGCGTTCTTTTTCTGTAATCTCAAAACTATTGACGTCCGGAACTGCACTTACTCCAACCTTTGAAAGGAGCAAAATCAACAGCAGCATTGTTCAGATAAGGCACAAAAAAGTAGGCTTAAATTGTACGCATGAAATAAGATAAAACCTTCTTGAATTGCCGATCACCGAAAGCTCTGGAAACTTCAAGTCGGCCTAGTAAACGTCCATTTTCCCCAACATACCCACCTGCCTAAGTTGCAACACAGGCATTGTACCAGGGTCAACCACGAAGGCAAAGCATAACAGTTAAATGAATTAGCAGACTACAACAAGAACCCTAGAGAGCAAGTACCTTCTCTATCCGTGCTCTTTCTAAAGGAAAAATGGCTTTGTGTTCCCTTGTTATGGTAACACCTTTCAAAGTTTCACCTTGAGCTGGAATTTCAATAGCACAATTACCTTTCTGCTCCCCTTTATCATCTGTATTTGCAACCCTTGCAAGCACAGCTCTCGCATCTCCAACATTTGCAATAAATACCTGCGATCACATTGCTTCCATCAAAAAATTCATGCTACATGAAGGACACACCAAAAAACCCTCAAAAGTGAGCTTAACTGTATTTCCAAGAATCCAAACACAAACTGCTGTTGCTCCATCTTGCCAACCATCTACACAACCAATCTCTCTCTCTCTCTCTCTCTCTCTCTCTCTCTCTCTCTCTCTCTCTCTCTCTCTCTCTCTGTGTGTGTGTGTGTGTGCGCGCGCGCGCGCGCGCACGGATTATGTCATGGCACAGCCGAGCTTTATCTCTGGTATCCTACTGACCATGGAGGAGATTGATGAGATCCGCCAGCGACCGATGCTAGATCTCCTGTAATTGAACTCTTTCTGAGGATACACCCACATTGTGTTGTATTAGCTCCCCATTTGCTTCCCCCCCCCCCCCCCTCCCCAACTCATATCCTACACAATCCCAGCTAGCTGCTTAGTTCACATCTAGCAGCTTAGGATTCCATGGTATTTTTTATTTTGTTACTCAGACTATGTCCACCACATTGTAACTTTCTGGTCTCATAGGTCACTTGGCCTTTTGAAGACGTTCTTGTGACATTTCATTTCATTTTATCATCTCTCTCTCTCTCTCTCTCTCTCTCTCTCTCTCTCAGTGTGTGTGTGTGTGTGTGTGTGTGTGTGTGTGTGTGGATTATGTCATGGCACTGCCGAGCTTTATCTCTAGTATCAAGGACCTCACAGTTGGACCCAGACCTGTTGGTGTGGCAGTAGACCATGCCCTTGTGTCGATGACCATCTTTTTCCAATTTAGTGTAGCATACATGCCACAGGTAGCAGCCCCTACTCGCTACACCTTTACACGGGAGACAAACTCTATCTACATAGATGGCCTATGCACTGAGGAGCCAGGGCAACCTTTGGAGGAGCTTACTACTATACTAACACAGACATTGCATGATGCAGCAGCAGAGGCATACCCACACACCCAGCCTGAGTAGAGACGACCTTCTGGGAGCATGCCCCATAACAGCTGGTATGATGAGGAGTGCCGCAAGACGAGAGCCAGACTTCCTTCAGAGGGAGGTGCTTTTGGGGGACATCACTCACAGACAGTCACGGATTGCCGTTTGACACATAGTGCAGTGGAAGAAGCGGGCATTTTTTACTCGTCTAAAGCAGAATCTATCTCAGCTATTCTTGAGTCAGGACTCAAGTGAGGCATGGCAACTCTTTCATGAGCACTCCCTCCTCCTGCCATTACTTCTACATGCGCCTGGGGCAGCATGCATCATCTCTGTACATAGTTTCTGGATAGCCGCCTCTTCCCGACCCCCCCCCGAGCCATGCCCACACACATGTGCTTTTTTCACTGCTGAGATGGTGAAGAAGGCCATTGATAGGATGAGGACTGGGAGAGCATATAACCATGATGGCTTAGTGGCTGAGCATTTCATACATGCCAGGGATCTGCTCGCACAGGTTCTAGCAGTGATGTTCAACCGTGCCATCTATGAGGGCCTGCCTGATACTTGGAGTTTATCTACTATTGTACCTATCTTCAAGTCAGGAGACCCTATGGATATTGGGAATTATCGCACTATCATGATTGGACACACATTGGCACAGTTGTACGCATCCATTCTTGAGCAGCAACTGAGTAGATGGGCAGCAAGGGAGGGTATACGCGCAGCCGGGCAGACAGGGTTTAGGAGAGGTTTTTCTACCCTTGACCACATTCCGACACTCAGAACCATTATTGAGGAGGCAGATCACATGGGAGACGGATCTATTGTAGCTTCGTGGACTTCCGCAAAGCATTCGATATCACAAACTGGTGACGTGGCTGCCCAGTGTACACACACACACACACACACACCCTAGTCTCGGCATGGTGGGCTGGAATTGCTGACATGGCTGCAGCTTGCGGAAAAATGACACGTGGCAAGATGACGTTGAGGCCTGCTCTACGGATTCCGCGATTTACGGCGCAGCTTTTGGGGGCTGATTCAGCGGCAGCTTTTGCTTTTTAGGCTACGCAATTGCAAGAGAGAGATAGAGAGAGCCCTTTTGCTTTTTCTACACCATGGAAGAGAAAGAGAGAGGGTTATGATGCTTTATTTTAAAAGCAAATTATGGACAGCTTTTTGGAACTTGCTTTATTTTTCAAGCAAGAGAGAGAAAGCATTTGCTTTATTTTGGGCTTTTGATTTTCAGCTTTTGGGCTCTGCTTTTAGCGTCCCTTTGTACTCTTTAAATAAGCAGGCAGGGCCTCATAACTGAGAGCATCTGGACCCAGAGTCTGAGTGTGAGCCCCTGCCCGCATTCTTGTACTTTGAGCACAGATTAATATAAAAAGAAACACTGAAAGGGGCGCCAAACTTTGGGCCCAATATCTCTAAGCACGGAACTCCGCCAGGCTAGTGTCGAATCAATTGTGTACTGTGAACTATTTTGAAGTGGTTATTTGTGCTGCCGCAGTAGATTCTCAATTTGGAGTGTCCAAGTCTGTTAAAGTGGTATCGGAGCACGGCCGATTTCTCTTCTACGGGAAATCCGATCCCTTTTTTTTTTTCGCGGCACTTATGGCTTCAGGCAAAGATCAGTCGACTCCCTCTGCATCCGGAGATGCGGGAAGGGATCACAACGATGATTCACGCGAGGAGTATGGCCCGCCTGAGCCAACTCAGGCGGAGCTCGAAGAGATGAAGGGTCAACGACTAATCGGCAACGCAACAAAGATGATGCTCAATTTTGCGAAGGACCCAAAATTTGCAAAATATATGAGCAAGACCTCTTTCGAGGAGGTACACGCCTAGTGACGGCAGACCACAAAACCACCCAAGAAACCTACTACTCCCAGGATGTACACAAAGCAACAATTAGAAGAGGTGGTTGATGCACGAATTGCTCAGCTTTTTGACGCGCAAAACAAGGATAAAAAGCACCACAAAAAGCAGAAGAAAGACTCTAACTTCCCGGGTTATTTGGGTCGTCAGTCTACTTTTGAATCGACAAGAAAGCAGAATAAGCGTGTTCGATTTGAAGGAGTACCCAGTTCTTCTTCTTCTTCTTCTTCTGACAGTTCTTGTAGCTCATCTGACTCAAGCAAAGAAGACACGAAAGGCAAAAAGCGAAGCAAAAAGCAAAGCTTCGGAAAGGGCAAGAAAAAGGCAAAGAAGTCTAAATTTCGCCCCGTGGTTGACAGTTCTACGGAGGACTCATTTTCAGATAGTTTGGACTCTGATGACAACAACTTTTATGCAAAGAAGAAGAATTTTTATAAAGCCAACCAGTATGACTTTATGGCAGACGGAAGCAAGAAAATCCGAGAGTTTAAGGAAGGTGGGCAGTCGATTAAATTTGACACTTTTCCTGGTTATAGAGATGCTTCGAAGGCTTTGTCTTTTGTACAGCAGTTTGACATCGCTTTTGCGGGAGGGTGTTACTCAGAGCACTCTAAGATTCGGAGTTGCCTCTTACTTTAAGGGGAATGCTCGAACTTGGTGGTCCACGCTTCTATTAAACAAGACTGCGCCAATTAAGTGGCTGAAATACAAGAGGCTTTTTATTTCTTCTTGGCTGACTAGAGAGTATGAACCCGACATACGAACTGCTTGGAACCATCTTCGGATGACCAAGAAAGATACAGTGGACGCTTATTGCGAGAGATTCTCGAGCTCTTTCTACCCGCCTCTTCATTTAAGAAGATCTCATTCACGGAACAGATTGAACAGATTCAACGAACTTGGTGGTCCACGCTTCTATTAAACAAGACTGCGCCAATTAAATGGCTGAAATACAAGAGGCTTTTTATTTCTTCTTGGCTGACTAGAGAGTATGAACCCGACATACGAACTGCTTGGAACCATCTTCGGATGACCAAGAAAGATACAGTGGACGCTTATTGCGAGAGATTCTCGAGCTCTTTCTACCCGCCTCTTCATTTAAGAAGATCTCATTCAAGGAACAGATTGAGCGGTTTACCTTGGGTCTACCTACAGAGATCCGAGATCACTGCTTAGAACAAAAGTCGGCTTCCATTCAGGAGTTGATGAGTCATGCGAAACGGGCTTTTGCCATTCACTCTGGCAGTGTCACGTGATACATCCAACCCATGTGTCCGTGGACAAGCTACAACACGACAAGGGTTCAGTCAGTCCACTCAGTCTAGATTAGTAAGTGTTCTGGCACTTCTGTGAGTCTGTTCGCAAACCGTGCATGCCCAAGCACTTAGTGTAGATGCATATCCTCCGGTTGCACACAGCATGATCATAAGCATTCCCATCAGAATCCATCGGAATCCTTCAGGGAATTTTCCAGTGCATTTAACCTATTTTTGACATTTTTCACTTGTTATTTTTAAGTGACTTTTGTTGGAAAGTAGGTAGGGCAAAAATTTGTAGATAAGAAAACCTAGGCTAGCACTAATTGCCAGAAGAGGCAGTAGGAGCACCTTGCTCAACAGGCAACTTCTCAGCAAGATCCCCCCCTTGGTGGCGTTTTCTCTCCAAGCAAGACATCCCATCCTCTAGAGTTTGCAGCAGTACCCACCGCCATAGCCTCCCAGCCTTGGCGTTTTTCATCAAGCACCCATCGCCATACCACCTCAGCCCCGGCGTTTTCCAAAAGCCCCAAATCGCCCCTTTGCATATAGCGTTTTCAACATCGCTAAGCATCAACAGATTTCAGTGACTGCCTAGATTTCAGCCAGCAAAGACCAGCCCACATCAGCGTTTTTGGTTCCAGTAATTTTCAGCCATTAGCGTTTTTGGGACAGCAGCAGATCTGCCTCAGATTTCAGCCAGTAGCGTTTTTGGACAGCAGATAGATTGCATCTGTTTTCAGTCCCTTGAGTCGGTCTCGTCATCCCCATCGTTGACAACCTAGCCTAGACTTGCATCATCACATGCATCCACTTTGTACCAGTTTGTGCAATCAATAGTAGACCACTCTCGCCAACGAGAGTGGGGCCTTCGAAGGAGGGTTTTACAACGTCTCTGGTGTCGTTTCTCTTCTCTATCTCTCAGTCACATACACTTTCACGCACAGTGTCCATTCACTTGTTTGTGATCATTGCACTCTCTCATTAAGAGCGGAAGGCTCTCCCTTCCATAAGAACAAAAGGAACCTTGAGCACAGTACGGAGCACTCATCTTGAGAAAAGTACAACATTCATTCCGCTGCACCTTACAATGGTATCAGAGCTTTGGCAGTGTTCTGTATCACTCAAGGAAAGAACCACAAGAATCACAAGAATTTTTTTTTTGCTTGTTGCGGTTGCACGAACCCAAGTTCACTTGGGCGTGTCGATTCCTGATCGTGTTTTTGAAGAGTGACAAGAATCCCAGAAAAGAAGGGCTTGTCCAACCTCCCCTTGTGCCTCTTTTCACTCATTGAGAGCGGACCACTTAGCGATGTACACCACTTAGCGATGCACCCTCTTTGACTCTTACACAGTCCGAGATCACCAAGTGGCTCATCCGCCAAGACCTGACTTAGCTAGATACCAAGAGGACTTGGATACAGACGGCACAAGAGCTAGGCACGAAGATGGCTTTCTATAGGGAGCATCTTCTCCAGCTTACTGAGGATGGCTTTGTGACGAGGCCCGGATACATGGACACCCACTTATCTTTTTTTTTTTTTGTGGAAAAATCAGGGCTATATATTACTGAGTACAATATAATCCCCAGCGGATGCCAAAATAGCCTATCACGTGGGGTGTACAATCTGAATGGAAGGGTGAGAGCCACTATAGTGACAACTCGACTAGAACAATCTCATGGTGGTCTGTGTGATGAGTGAAGGAGAAACCACTGAGGGGGGGCATAATGCCATGTAATCTGGTCACCTGTAAGTGTGAGGAAGAGTGGTGATCTGGCCCAACGCCGTAGGAAGGCAAATCGACGAGCCTCGGCTGCTGTAGAGTACCTAAGGAAGAATCCCACTGCCAAATGAGGGTGTGAATGATGTCCAGCCAAATGGCCGTGAGGGTATCCTGAAGGAGTGGTGGTGCTGCACTGAGAATGTGAAGACAACGAGCTCTCCAAATATTCCATAGTGTAATGCTAGTGATGACTAAAAAAACTTCATCACGGGCCTGAGGATCCCCCTGCCAAGCGATCTCACTTATCTCATCGGATACGATGTGCTATTGGCCAGATACGCACATCTTCACACCAACTGCGTCGAGACTAGTAGATACAGCGGAGTATCGAGAGAGGCCAAGACCCCTATATCACATGGAGCCTGAGACATCGTTGCACTACACATGCAACTACTGAGTTTACTATGAGATACGAGGCCGCTTTCACTGCATGTTCAGAGAGGGCTTTGGACCACTCTCTAGAGTCATGGGGTATGAGGACCAGAGATGTCTAGGACTGTTTTTGCTCAAGCTGCGCACACACAGAGAGAGCTTGATGAGAGGAGAGGCTAGCCAATCTCAAAGACGGATCACAGACTTCTTTAGAGCGGACACTTGGCAGCCGGAGGAGAAGCTACGATAGCAGAGCTCACATTCTCCTCACACCAGACGCACGTTGATCGATCGAGCGAACGAGCTAGGGAGATCGAGACGCCCATGAGTGCAAAGGACTACACAGCATCGACGGAGGCTGCATCAGAGGATTCAGATCACTTTGGCCCGACATACACAACGCCTGGTTAGACTACTGACCATGGGGGAGATTGATAAGATCCGCTAGCGATCGATGATGGATCTCTAGTGATTTAGCTCTTTTGAGGATTGTACACCTTGCTCATCTTGTACCAACCTTTGTATCGGCCTTTGTATCAACTCTCACATTGTGTTGTTTTAACTTTTAACTTTTAGCCCTCAATCACTACTTTCACCCCCCTACTCATATCCTACGCAATTCCAACGGTCTCATAGGTCATTTTGGCCTTTTGAAGACGTTAATATAACATTTCATTTCATCCATCTCTCTCTCTCTCTCTCTCTCTCTCTCTCTCTCTCTCTCTCTCTCTCTCTCTCTCTCTCTCTCTCTCTCTCTCTCTCTCTCTCTCTCTCTCTCTCTCTCAGCTTTGTGGATTTCCGCAAAGCTTTTGACACAGTGCCTAAAGCTAGATTGATGCGCAGATTACAGCAGATGGGAGTACCCACAGAGCTCATTTGGGGGGTCATGGCATTATACAAGTCAGTAGTGGGGCAGGTACGCACCTCAGAGGGTCTATCCACACCGATTCACTACACTATTGGGGTGAAGCAGGGCTGCCCGCTCTCTCCTACTCTATTTGGTATGTATGTGGATGAGGTTTTTGACTACATTGAGAGAGATGGTGATAGAGGTGCACAGCTGGCAGGGACATGGATTCCATTATTGTTATATGCTGATGATATTGTGTTGATCTCTGACTCTCCAGAGGGGATGCAACTTCACTTGGATGCTTTGAATAGGTTTTCTCAGGAAAGTGGTTTGTCCGTCAACCTTGGTAAAACCAAGGTCATGGTATTTAACACCACCCCACAGTGGATCAGGAGACCAGCATTCACATACGGCCAGGAGACTGTGGAATATACAGAGGCTTACACTAACCTCGGAGTGGTTTTTAGTAGGCCAGCATTTTCATTGAGGAGGGCAGCAGAGACTAGACTGACCAGAGCCCATGCAGCATTGGGTAGATTGGAAAGGATGTGTTCACAGGTTCAGTTTCAGGAGCCTCGGACGAAGCTCTGGCTCTTTGACACTCTGGTGGCTTCTGCATTGCTTTATGGAGCTGAGATTTGGGGACCTTCATTAGATCATCACGGGAGGACACACCGCAGTGATGAATGGGGGGACATGGAGAAGCCTCAGGTCTCTACGATCTCGCGGCTCATTAGAGCCAAGGCCTCAGTACCACGTGCTATTGTTCGAGCAGAGCTAGCTGCCCCCCCCACTAGTGGTTGAGGCGCTCACCAGATCGGTCTCCTTCATACACCGCATGTGGGAACTTCCCAGAGACAGATATGCCCGCCTTGCACTTGAGTCCTCTCGACAGTTAGCCATGCAGGGAGATACAGCATGCTGGTATGGGGAGATGACATCATGGTTTCAGGCGCATGGGTTCAGCATAGACAAATTGCCTCCCTTCCAGTACTCATTGGATGCACCCTCTCTGACTCTTACACAGTCCGAGATCACCGTGCTCATCCCCCACGACTTGACTCAACTAGGCACCAGGAGGACATGGATACAACCAGCACAGGAGCTGGGCACGAAGATGGCTTTCTACAGAGAGCATCTCCTCCAGCTTACGGTTGATGGTATTGTGACGAGGCCCAGATACACGGACACCCACTTGTCTCATGGGATACAATGTGCTATCGGCCAAATACGTACATCGTCACACCAGCTGCGGATCGAGACTGGGAGATACATCGGAGTACCAGCAGAGACAAGGACATGCCCCTCTTCTTCTACATAAATCCGATCCTTTCTGCGACACATGGATCCTCACGGAGAATCTGATAGAGATAACACCTCTTCGCCTTTTGGTGGGGAGATGAAGAAAAGCTGAATCCCAACGTGGAAACACAAGAAACCAATGGAGATTTTGGTAAATTTCCGACGAGGAATCTCGACAGTGCGGAGTACAAACATCAATTGCAGGTTGACATGTGTGTGAAACGATTGATCAAGTACTCCAAAGATCCGAAATATGTGAATCACCTAAAGACTTACCAGCTTGATGAGATTCACTCTAGATGGTGTAAGATTCACTCTAGGTGGTGAGAGGCCATTGATTCTCCTCTAAGGCCGGCTCATTGACCTATCCTACAGACAAGCCCCTGTCCACCTCAACAGGGAAAGAGTCTTCAAGGGAAGAGAAAGAACCAAGGGAACCGGATGAAAGTTCATAAGAAGATTCCGAAGAAGTAAGGGAATCAGCTGCAAGTGCATCTGAGGGTTTCGACGAAGCAAGGGAATCAGTTGGTGGTTCATCAGAGAATTTCCACGATTCAAATTGAGGTGCCAGTGGACATGGAAGGCCAGCGAGGCAACCTACAGGTCCAAGGGCACACGGAAAGAGCAGAAAGGTAAGCTAGGTCTGCCGGATAATTTGGTAAAGGACACTTTTTTTTTTTTTGGGCTCTCGATGCATAGTGGATGGAGGAGAGCATCGCAAATTCTCTTCAATTTTGAGTTGTACCTTGAAGCTTCTGGATTATTAGCAATGTCTATGCCAAACGTTACCAATGACTCAACAGGTTAAATCTGGTGCGATGCGGACTGCACAAGAGGGGAACCACTCCACTCCTTTTTCACAGATTGCCTAGATTGACAAAAGCCACTAACTTCTCTTTGAGATTTTAGGGATACTGACAAATTGACACTTTTTTGCGGAATGACTTTATGAACATATATACATTGAATAGGAAATTTCCTTGATTGAACTAAAGACATGTGCTCTTTCATGTGTGTACTGTTAGAGACATGTAGAGAAAGATGAAATGCTTGCAACATTTTGTTTGATGATTAATTTGAACTTAGTGCATCTAGACATCTCTTAGAGATCAGTGAGATTTTGGATGTGATGGCTAGAACTGAATGTGATTCTAGTGCATCAACATTTCTATAGACTCAGTGGCTACTAAAGAACGTTTCTATCCTTTGGCTATTTTTGTCACAAATTAATGACGTAGCAGAGCAACCCGCGCGCACACACACCCACAAAGTCATGACGTGGCTGTCTGTACGGACGCCCGCACCGCAATTCACGCTGGCTGGCTGACGTGACAAAATGTACGGAACTCCGCGTTTTACGCTGGTGCTGACGTGGCCTGCCTGTACGGATTTTCACAGATTATGCTGCTGCTTTTACTGGCATACTTTTACCCAAGATGCTTTTGAAGTTAATTGCTTTTGAATTTAATGCTTTTGGGGCTCTCCTTTTAGCATCCCTTGTAACCTTTATATTGGACCCAAGGGGCTCACTCTAGAGAGCATCTTGACGCAGAGTCTGAGAGAGAGCACCCGCGGAAGTTGTAATTTGCTCAAAGATTAATATAAAAGAAATATTGAAAGGGGCGCAAGTTTTTGGGGCCTATCTCTCTTGGCACAAAACTACGTCGGACCGTGTTGACTCCTAGTTTTGTGAAGTGTTTTGAAGTGAATCTTTGCTGTGTCGCAACACAATCTTGACTTGGGGTGTGTCCTAGTTTATTACAATGGTATCAGAGCAAGGCCGATTTCTGTCAACCTCTTCTGCAACCATTGCGCCGGGAGGAGGCAACGCAGAAAATTCAAACGATTTAACAGAAGATGAGTACGAGCCACCTCGGCCTACACAGTATGAACTTTTGGAGATGCAACGTCGACAACCGGTTGACGAGTGCACGAAGCAGATGCTTCGGCTTGCTACAGATCCCCAGTTTGCAAAAATTTTGATTCAGCACTCCATGGCTGAAGTGCATACTCAGTGGCAGAAAGCCACCGAACCACTCATCAAACTGGAAATTAAGAAACCTCCTACTCCGAGGATGTTTATAGGAGAAGAACTTCAAGAGGTGGTTCAGACCCAGACCAGCCAACTTTTGGACACGAAGAATCAATCGAGAAAGCAACTGAAGAAGCGCAAGAAGGGGACTGAATACCCCGGTTACTTGGGCCGTCAATCTTCTTTTGCGTCTACAAGAAAGCAGAGGAAGCGTGTGCGTTTTGAAGGACTACCCGGTTCTTCTTCCTCTTCTTATGACAGTTCTTCTAGCTCTTCCGACTCGAGTGAGGAGGACAGAAAGGGCAACAGGCGAAGCAAAAAGCAAAGCTTCGGAAAGGCAAAAAAAAAGGGCAAAGAAACTCAAATTCCGACCACTTTTTGATAGCTCTATGGAGGAGTCATCCTCTGACAGTTCGGACTCCGACGACCACATGTTTTATGCGAAGAAGAAGCACTTTTACAGAGCCAATCAATACGACTTCCTCGAAGATAAGAGCAAGAAGACAAAGAAATTCAAAGAGGGCAGACAATCAATAAAATTTGAATCCTTTTCTAGATTCTAAGATGCTCCGAGGGCTTTGGCCTTCATCTAAGAGTTTGACATAGCCTTCTCTGGAGGGTATTACTCAAAGCACTCCAAGATCAGGAGGGCTGCATCTTTTCTAAAAGGAAATGCTCGAACATGGTCCTCCACTCTTCTTCTAAGGAAAGAAGCCCGAGTCAAGTGGTTGAAATTCAAACGGCTCTTTATTTCTTCTTCGTTGACCCAGGAGTGCGAACAAGATGTAAGAACAGCTTGGAACCATCTGCGGATGACTAAGGGAGATTTTTTGGATACATAATGTGAGAGGTTTTGGGACTCTTTTCTAGTGACCTCTTCGTTTAAGAAGGTCACCTTTAAGGAATAGATTGAGCAGTTTTGTTGCGCACTCCCTACAGAGATCCGAGATTACAGCCTTGAATAAAAGTCGGACTCTATTCAAGAATTAATGGGTCATGCGAAACTGGGGTTCTTGATACATTCGAGGAATTTGACCTACCCCACTGATGAAATCTTGACTCAAAGGACCAGACAGACTTCGAACAATGAAAATAGAAAGAAAAAGAGTCCCTAGGAAAAGAAAGATACACGACCCCGACTGACTCTTAGAGAAAGGACTAACTATCTCAAAGAGGGAAGTTCTTTGGTTGCGAGAAATAAGGGCACATCTTCGCAAAGTACCCCAAAAAGGCACAACAAGGACAGACTGAAGACAGGCCAAAGAGTTCTAGAGCAACAGAAGAACGTGGCAAAAAAGGCAAGATGAAAGCAGGACTGGTACCTGATCGCATGGGAACTGACCCAAGCCAGATAGATGAAAGTACAAAACTTTGCCGAGCTTGGGGCAAAGTGAAAGATCGGGAAGCCCTTATCTTTTTCGATGGAGGAGCCAAGGCCAACTTCATTTCACCTGAATTGGCGGTGCGGCTTGAGATTACGCCCGACAGGATAGGGCCAACGGAGGAGGCAGTTCTAGCGGCGCTCGGACGGGATGTAGCCATTACGCCTGTCATTGGCAAACTTCGTTTGCATTGTTAGGGGTATTTAGGGTACGAGGACTTCTAATCATGCCTTTGAAAGGGTGTGACGTCCTCCTAGGACTCCCTTGGTACCATAAGAACAACGCCGTGGTCGACTATCGAGCCAAGAAAGCGACTTTGACAAATGAAAAGGGCAAAAAAGTTGTACTAAATGTATAATTGAAGGGCGAGTCTGTCCCTATTGAATCGGCTTCGGCCATTTCAAAATTAATGAATTCCAGTCTTTTTGTTTACTCGATCTATTTGAAAGAGTTGAATGATGAACATTGAACGAACATGTCTGAACTAGACAAAGAACGCCAAGATTTTCTCCACACACATGCTAATTGTTTCTCTGAAGGCCTGCTAGGCGAGTTACCCCCATCTCATCCTGAGGATCATACTATTGATCTAATTCTTGGAAGCACACCACCAAACCGGCCACCTTTCCGTGTTAGCCGAGCCTAGAATGAAGAAGTCATGAACCAACTGAAAGACCTTCTTGAAAAGGGTCTTATCTAGCCGAGTACTTTACCCTACTGCTCTCTAGTTTTGTTGGTATTGAAGAAAGACGGATCTTGGAAAATGTACATCAACTATAGAGCTCGCAATAAAATCACTATCAAGAACACATTTCCGATTCCAAGGATCCATGATATTCTTGACCGACTTCAAGGATCCTCTTGTTTCAGCAGGATTGATGTGAAAAGCGAATATCATCATATTAGAATCGCTCCGAGAGATGTCTAAAGGCAGCCTTTCGGACAAGCTTTGATTTATACAAATTTTTGGTGATGCCTTTTGGACTTACCAATCCTTCAGCGACTTTCAACCGAATGATGGATAGGATTTTCCGAGAGCACCGATCTTTTGTGGGCAAATTCTTTGATGATATTATAGACTTCTCCAAGGATGAAGCAAAACATCGACACCATCTGCTACAGGTCTTTCGGACATTGCGAGATATTTTCTTGCCGGAGATACACTTTCTGGGACACATCGTCTCAACAGCACGATGGACCCGGTCAAGATTGAGACTATCCGCGATTGGCCAGAATTAAAGAATGTTCATGAAGTTAGAAGCTTCTTGGGCTTGTGTTCTTACTACCGGCGGTTCATTCGGAAGTTTGCAGAGGTAGCTTCCCCTTTGCACATTTTGACTGAGAAAGGAGTCCCTTTCTTGTGGGGACCGACAGAAGTGACTGCCTTTCAGACACTTCAAGAAAAACTGACTACTAGACCAGTGTTGGCTTTGCCAAACTAGCCTATTGTGATGCTTGTGGTCGTAGTCTGGGAGTGGTCTTAATGCAAGCAAGCCATGTGATTGCTTATGACACTAGATTGTTTTCAAGGCCAGAATTGACAGCACAAAATTGATAGGATGGAGGAGGAGGACCTAGCAGACACTCCTCAGATTTTTTAGCTTTACCTTGAAGCATTCGGTCTAGCATAGTCTACTCCGATAGAACCCCGAACTCAGTAAGGGTGAATCTGGTGCAGCGGGTTTGCACAAGAGGGGAGTCACTCCGCTCCTTTGTCGATAGATTACCTCGATTTTGAATAAGGTCACTGATGTCCCCTTTGGGTTTCAGAAATACTAATCGGCTGACCAGTATTCTGTTGTATGACTTTATGGACAAAATTACCGAAATTGAAGATAATTGATTTGTGCTCTCTCACTTGGATTGTTTGAGTGCAGGAACTGAAAGACGAAATGACTGCAGCATTTCGATCTCATAAATCTCCATAGACACGATCGCAATAAGGATTAGTTAATCGGGCATCAGTGAGGTTCGGAATGGATCTAGATGCGATTACTAAATACGTTGCTGACAGTCATGGTCTAAGATTTGGAATGAATTTTTCTGTGATTTGTCGAGTGATGTTATGTGATGTGACTCGTTTTTTATACAGTGCTAGATGTGTCGTGTCTAGTGCGTCGGTACTAACAATCACTGTCTACTAAGACAGTTTATGGCCTCTGTCTATTTTGCAAGCGTAATCAAGGGCGATTACAATTCTTTCAAAAGAGGGGTATGTCACAAATTGATGAAGTGGCTACCTGTACGGACGCCCGCAATTCACACTGACTGGTTGACGTGGCAGCTGTACGGAATCCCGCGATTCACGCTGGCCTACTGGCCTGGTAGAATGTACGAAACTCCACGTTTTTTGTTGGTGCCGACGTGGCCTGGTGTACGGATTTCCACAGATTACGTTGTTGCTTATCTGACAGATTTTTACCCAAGATGCTTTTGGAGTTAATTGCTTTTGAGTTTAATGCTTTTGGGACTCCGCTCTTAGCATCCCTTGCAACCTTTATATTGGACCCAAGGGGCTCACTCTGCAGAGCATTTAGACGCAAAGTCTGAGAGCCAGCACCCGTGGGAGTTGTACTTTGCTCAAAGATTAATATGAAATACCGAAAGGGGCACCAATCTTTAAGGCCTATCTCTCTTGGCCCGGAACTACGCCAGGGACCGTGTCGACTCTTAATTTTGTGAAGTGTTTTGAAGTGAATCTCTGCTATGTCGGGATAGAATCTTGACTTGGGATGTCCAAGTTTGTTACAATTTTGCATACGTAATCGAGGGCGATTACAATTCTTTCAAGAGGGACGAATGTCACAAAGTGATGATGTGGCGTGCCCAACTGGAAAGAGAAAGAAGTCTAAAAGCATCTTGGTCCAAAAGCTAGCGCTAGGGAGAGAGAGAACGCGATTTGCGAAAATCCGTCCAGAAGCCACGTCAACAGTGCAAATCGTAGAATTCTGCACAGCTGCACGTCATCAGCTATCCACGCCACTATTAGCCTTGTGTCCCTTAGACCCCCATCAAACAGGACCCCATAAGTTGGGATAACTTATAAAATAGGTGTCCTTCAATTGTTAGGCCTCTCGGATAGGTTCTGCAAATTGATACAACTACTTCTGCATCTTTCAATTTACCCCTCTTTGTCCGGAGTTTGTCCTTTAGGTCATGCCACGTCATCACTTTGTGACATACCCCCCTCTTGAAAGAATTGTAATCGCCCTCGATTACGCCTACAAAACCAACATAAGCCGGAAACCAGTTCAGCAGACACCGACTCTAAGTACCGATGCACTAGACAACACATATGTAATACTTGTACGAAGACGACATTCACTGAGCATTCACGTGACATTGTGACATACCCCTCTCTTGAAAGAATTGTAATCGCCCTCGATTGCACCTACAAAACCAACATAAGCCGGAAATCAGTTGAGTAGACACTGACTCTAAGTACCGATGCACTAGACAACACATATGCAATACTTGCACAAAGACGACCGTCACTGACCATTCACATGACATTCATATCACTTATCCCCGTCGAGATCTTAGATGAGAATCATGATCAGCGTAACATATTTAGAAATCACATCGAGATCTCACCGATCTCTCTCGAATGTCTTGATTGACAAAACCTTGTTACTATCATATCCACATTACCCCTCAGGTAAGCAAGACCGAAACGCTACAGCCATTTCCTCTTTCAAACATGCACTCAAACACGACACAAATGAGAGAGCACGTATAAAAAATTCATTTAAGGAATACCCATTTCAAAGTACTTTTTATAAAGTCATACATCAAAATATTGTCAGCCCGTCAACACCCTTGAATTCTCAGAAGAAATCGGTGACTTTAATCCATTTGGGTAATTGATGACAAAGGAGCGGAGTAACTCCCCTCTTGTGCAATCCGCACCACACCGGATTCAACCCGCTGATCATCCCTAACTCTTGGAATAGTCGAAGCTAGACCAAAAGCCTCAAGGTAAACCTCTAAAATCCGCAGAGTATCTGCTAGGTCCTCCTCTATCCATTTCGCATCCAATGCTGGATAGTTCTTAAACTTGACTAAGTACCGACGTATCACCTTACCTTTCACTTTCCTTTCCGATCTCAATGACACCTTCCCCGTAGACATGTGAAATGTGTTGTTGTAAGCAAACTCCACCGAGGGCAAATACTTCTCCCATTAAGCTTTTTGATCAGAGATATAAGACTTCTACAAGTCTGGAACCACTGAATTCGCTATATCCGATTACCTATTCTCCCACATTGCCCTCCAAAACAAACTAGTAAAACAGGGATCTCTATCTCAAACTATCGATTGAGGAATGCCATGTAGTCAAAATATCTCTGGACAAACACTTCAGCCAAATGATCTGGCTTAACCGTCTTCTTGATTAGAACAAAATGAGCCTACTTGTTTAATCTGTCAATGACTGTCCAAATGCCATCATCCCAACTGTGAGTCTTAAGAAGGTCAAAAATGAAATCCATTGCTATACTTTCCCAAGGTAGGCTAGGTGTAGGTAAAGGCTGCAAAAGACCTGATGCCTTATGTCTGTCAAACTTGACCTTCTCGCATTTCTATGCCACGATGGCCCCAAAAAGGTGCCCGTTAAATGTCGCAAGAGCATCGGTTAGGCCAAAGCATCAGCAAAAACTCAAATAACCCAAAAGTCGTCCCAAAAGCTGTCTTGTAGACATCTCCCGAGCGATTCGGATCTGATGATATCCGCTCTTCAAATCGATCCACCTAAAACACGAAGATCCCTGTAGTCGGTCAAGAATATCATCGATCCTAGGAATCGGAAATCTATTCTTGATAGTGATTTTGTTGAGAGCTCGATAATCGATGCACATTCTCCAAGATCCGTCTTTCTTCAAAACCAACAACACTGGAGAGCAATACGGTGAAGTACTATGCTGGACAAGACCCTTTTCCAAGAGGTCTTTCACTTGGTTCATAATTTCTTTGTTCTAGGCTCGGCTCACACGGTAAGGTGACCGGTTGGGTGGTGTGCTTCCAAGTATCAGATCAATGGTATGATCCTCAGGACGAGCGGGTGGTAACTCGCCTGCCCTCTGAGAAGCAATCGCCATGAGTGTGGAGAAAATCTTGGAGTTCTTTATCAAGTTCAGACATATTTGTCCTATCCTCATCATTCAACTCTTTCAAAAAGATCGAGTAAACAAACAGACAGGATTTCATTAATTTTGAAACGACCGAAGCCGATACAATAGGGACAGACTCCCCCTTAAGTTTCACATCAAGTACAATGGTTCGACCCTTCTCTATAGTGAAAGTCGCTTTTCTTGTCCGATAGTCAACCACGGCGTTGTTCTAATGGTACCTGGGAATTCCCAGAAGCACATCACAACCTTCCAAGGGCATTATGTAGAAGTCCTCGTGCCCCAAATACCCCTGACAATGCAACCGAAGTTTGCCAATGACAAGTGTAATGGCTACGTCCCTGCCGGATGCCGCTAGAACTTCCTCTACTAGTGGTCCCATCCGATCGGGTGTGATCTCGAGCCGCGCCGCCAATTCAGGTGAAATGAAGTTGGCCTTGGCTCCTCCATCAAAGCTCCGCAAAGTTCTGTACTCTTGTTAATCGTGCTTGGGTCAGTACCCATGCAATTTGGAACCAATCCTCCATTCATCTTGCCTTTTTGTCCACGTTCCTTAGCTGCTTTCGAACCCTCAGGCCCTTCTTCATCTTTGTCGTTTTGTTCTTTCGGTGCCTTTTTAGGGCACTTCGCGGAAATGTGCCCAGTTTCCCCGCATCCAAAGCACTTCCCCTCTTTGATGTAGTTAGTCCTCTCTCGAAGACTGAGTTTGGGTCGTGCATCCTTTTCTTTCTTTTCTGGGTTGCTCTTCTTCTTTCTACTTTCATTGTTCGAAGTCTTTTCGGCCCTTTGCGTCATGATTTTATCTGTGGGGTAGGTCAAACTGCCTGAATGAATGGAAAAACCCCGTTTCGCATGACTCATCAGTTCCTGAATGGAATCTGACTTTTGCTCTAAGCAATGATCTCGGATCTCTGTAGGAAGTCCCAAGGTAAACCGCTCAATCTGTTCTTTGAACGAGATCTTCTTAAATGAAGAAGCTGGTAGAAAAGAGCTCGAGAATCTCTTGCAATATGCGTCCAATGTATCTTTCTTCGTCATCTAAAGATGGTTCCAAGCAGTTCGTATGTCGCGTTCGTACTCTTGAGTCAACCAAGAAGAAATAAAAAGCTTTTTAAATTTCAGCCATTTTAACTGGCGCTTTATTGTTCAATAGAAGCGTGGACCACCAAGTTCGAGCATTTCCCTTGAAGTAAGAGGGAGCCCTCCGAATCTTGGAGTGCTCTGAGTAATGTCCTCCAGAGAAAGCTATGTCAAACTGTTGTATAAAGGCCAAAGCCTTTGAAACGTCTCGAAATCCAGAAAACGTGTCAAATTTATTTGAATGTCCACCTTCTTTAAACTCTCGGTCTTTTTTGCTTTTATCTTCTAGAAAGTCGTACTGGTTGGTTTTATAAAAATTCTTCTTCCTTGCATAAAATCTGCTCTCGTCAGAGTCCGAACTATCCGAAGACGAGTCCTCTGTAGAGCTGTCCGAAACTGGGCGAGATCTAGACTTCTTTGCCTTTTTCTTGCCCTTTCCGAAGCGTTGCTTTTTGCTTCGCTTTTGCCCTTTTCTGTCTTCTTCGCTCGAGTCAAAGGAGCCAGAAGAACTGTCAGAAGAAGAAGAAGAAGAAGAAAAACTAGGTACTCCTTCAAATTGCACACGCTTCTTCTGCTTTCTTGCTGAGGCAATAGTAGATTGACGACCCAAAGTAGATTGACGACCCAAATAACCCAGTAAGTCAGTTGCCTCTCTTCTGCTTTTTGTCATGCTTTTTGGCTTTGTTCTGCGAGTCAAAAAGCTGGCTAATCCTTGCATCAACCACCTCTTCTAATTCTTGCTTTGTAAACATCCTCCGCGTAGGAGGTTGTTTGAGTAATGGTTTGAGGTGTGGCTCCGTGGTTTGCGGCAACTGTGAGTGCACCTCGTTGAAGGAGGTCTGGGTGAAAAATTTTGCAAGTTTAGGGTCCTTCGCAAAATTCATCATCAACTTTGTCGCATCATCGACCAATCTCCGATGTTCCGTCTCTTCAAGCTTCGCCTGAGTAGGCCGAGGCAAGCTGTACTCCTCGCTTGAATCTTCTTCGTGATCTCTTCCCGCATCTCCCTTTGGAAAGAAAATCGACTGTCCTTTGCTTGAATCCATAAGTGCCGCGTAAAAAGGATCGGATTTCCCGGTAGAAGAGAGATCGGCCGTGCTCTGTTACCATTGTAACAGACTTGGACACTCCAAGTCAAGAATCTACAGCGACACGACATGAATTCACTTCAAAACACTTCACAATTTGATTCCACACCGGCCCAACAGAGTTTTGTGCCAAGAGGGATTGGCCCCAGAGACTGGCGCCCCTTTCGGTATTTCTTTTTGTATTAAATCTGTTGCACAAAGTACAAGGGACTGGGTGGTCTCACTCTCAGACTCTGCGTCCAGATGCTCTGAGAAGTGGGAGCCCAAACTACTCTTATAAAGGTTTACAAGGGATGCCAAAAGCAGAGCCCCAAAGCTTTCAAAAATAAAGCCTTTTTAAAATAAAGCAATTCTTTTCCCCAAAGCTTTTACTAAAACTTGCGTAGAGTAAAAAGCTGCCAAAATTCAGCGTAGGTTTTCCGTACAGCCTACCAACGCTTTTTGAGCCTCAAATTGCGGAGACTGCCGTACAGTCCAGCCACGTCAGCAACCTACGTGAATTTCGGGTTTTTTGCCACGTGTCATTGCAGCCTTTCACGGGCCTGCCAGTCGGGGGCGTGTGTGTGGGTGCTCTGCTGTCCATTGTCTAGGCCAAGCCACGTCACCCGTTTGTGACACGTGTATCGACTACTTTGAGTTTTGAAGTGCAAGTGTTAAAGTTTCTGATTTGTTTGTGTGTTGCTGAGAGATTATAGTCTCATCAATGCCAAGCCGGCTACACGCAATGGCAAATCTCGACACCTCACTTAATGCTCTTGTACTGTCACAAGGCGGGCACCATGTGCCAATAGAAAAGAACAGACTGAACAGACTTTTAGCACTTCAATAACAACTGAACTGAGAGAGAGAGAGATAGAGAGACGACACGCGACACGGAGTGGCGGAATTTCACCCCAGAGAGTATTGGCCCCAAACCTTCGCGCCCCTTTCGGTATTTCTTTATATTGCATCATCAAAGTACAAGCCGGTACTCCAGACTTTGCACCTTCTTTAGGAAGCATGCCAGAGAATGAGCCCTAGCCTCATATTTAAAGGCCCTTGGCCTAAAAAGCAGTTTACATGAAAAGCTTTCAAAATCAAAAGCTTCTGGTCCAAAAAGCAATGCCAAAAGCTACCAACGTAAATCACGGAAATCCGTACAGCCTGCCACATCATCATGCCAACGCAATTTTCGAAAATCAGCCACGCTGTTGCAGTTTTAGGGTTAGGGTTTCCAGAATTAGGGTTTGCAGGTTTTAGAGTTAGGGTTTTCAGAATTAGGGTTTGCAGGTTTTAGGGTTAGGGTTTTCAGAATTAGGGTTTCAGAAGTTAGGGTTTCTGGAATTAGGGTTTCAGCAGTTAGGATTTCTGGCAGAAATTAGGGTTAGGGTTTTCTGCTCTCGGGCAACCACGTCATCACTCTGTGACACTTCTTCTGTTGCTTGTTCTTCATAGGGTTTAGGCCCCTCGGCCGGTAGCTCCGTTCTTCAGTAGGTCGACACGTCAGCAGTTTGTTACATCTCCCCTTCTTGAAAGAGAGCAATCATCCGCGATTACAGCATATCTGCAAAACAACTCAAGTTATTTCAAAAATTTCCGAGGGTCATTCCGAGGGACATTCCGAGGGACAATCAATTTGCTCTTTTTATTAAGGAGTTAGCTTCTCCTTTCTGCTCTTTTGATCAAGGAGTTAGCTTCTCCTTTCCTCTAGATCGGAACTCTTGATATTCCGGCGTAGTAAAATTAGCCATCACACCCAGACCGTACTGATCTTCCACCGGTGTCTTGATGCACTAAAATTACATACCCAGGCAATCTCATCCAATTAGGAATATTCAGTAGTTGGCACATCACAATGCAACACAAATGCTTACATATGCATGTTACAAGACATAGAAACATAAAGCTGCCGATGAGCACTCCTCCCGCATAACCTAACAAGGTCCGGGCCGAGAGATATTCAACGACTCCCTCATCACTCCTCCCGCATAACCTAACAAGGTCCGGGCCGGGAGATATTCAACGACTCCCTCATCACTCCTCCCGCATAACCTAACAAGGTCTGGGCCGGGATATATAGAGGCCTTTTACAACCAAACGCCTCCTAGACCGTAGCCTGCGTCGTTTGGAGGTGCTGAGAGTAACCACTGCTTAGACTTCTTAATACTCCTCCCGCATAACCATCCAGGTCTGGGCCGGGAGTCACAACAACAATTATTTTACAAGCATACAACCAAACGCTCCCCAGGCATCGGCCTGCGTCGTTCGGAGATTTTCAAACATACAACGAAACGCTCCCCAGGCATCGGCCTGCGTCGTTCCGAGGTTCAAACAATACCAAAACATATTTCTCACTTCACCCGGGAGTAAAATCACCAATCATTGAAACCAGTATCAAACCAAAGTCAAACAGTTCAAATCGGCACCGAAACAGGTTCAAAACAGATACCATCCATTTCAAACAAATTCCAAACAAGATCAAACAGAACTCAAACTTAAAAAGCACTCTCGACATTAGTCGAGCTCAAAAAGTCGACTGACTTTTCATCCTGAAACCTGCACCAAAAATTAGGGTTAGGTTCCTTTTATGCGGTTGTAGCCGAGCACAGCATGGTCCGCCAGCTCTTGGACAAACAGTGTTGCTTTGTCGACGATGGTAGTCCTAAGATAGCAATCGCACTAAACCTCCAAGGTCATCTTCTCGTGAAGAGACATCTACTGAGAGATGTCGAGAAATTTCAAGATATAATCTGCTAGGGTTTCCATGGCAAGCATTTCAGGATACCCCACTCTGCCAGAAGTTGCACTCCAAAGGAAGATGTCAGAAACCATATAACTTCGGGCAAAAAATTTCTTGAAAGCTTGCCAAGTACTTGGAGTATGTTGCTTGATAGCTGTAGACATCAACACTGCATGGCACTGCTTCTGAGAAAAAAAACAATGACTTGAAACAAATCTGGATCCTTCTCTTGCAAGTGATCTTAATTGGCTTATGCCTTGTAAGACACTGCGTTGAAGACGGGAGCACGCCCGATGCGCGATGAAGTAAGGGTGGGAGTGGCTAATAAGTCTGGGCTGGAGGGCGAAGATCTCTCGAATAAAATTCCAATAGCTCTGTCTGCTCTTTTATAGGACCGGTATGCTTTCAGATATGGCTGCAATCCAGCAAGGGAAAATGCTAGGGATGATGCAGAGAGGGAGGGCAAAGGGTCTCCAGGGAATGCCAGAAGTAAGCGAGGCTGAAAAAGCCATGCAAAATTATGCTTCCACGAGACATCTAGGTGATACAGCTGCCCAATTGTCCACAATCACCTGCATTTCCACTTGGTGCATCTAAAACGCATGTTGCTCGCATGTATTTAGTGGTGCGCCTTCTTCTATTGCTGCACTTTGCCACAGCTGCATAAGAATGTGAATGTGTAGGGGGGGAGTTCCTTTTAAGCATAATAACAGAAATTTCTGCCATGAGAAAACCCAGGCAAATGTTAACACAACAAGACGTTTGGAGACAAGGATGGGAGGCAGCCAAGAAGCAGGCACGAACATTGGTAGGAGGGAAGCGGATCCAGGAGGTCAACTTGATGACTGGAGCTAAGATGAACTGCAAGTGTCACCTGGCAGATCATCATAAGAAACCCATGCCACATGTGAAAAATACCGGACAAGATGGAAAGAAAGTAGCATACAGAGATAGGTTACCGTTGCACTTTAGAACTGGAATGGAGCTATCTACCCAGATCCAAGGGGAAGATAAAGGCTCGTACAAGCAGTAAATGAATTTTTCTCTAAATAAATAACAAAGCTCAAAGGAAGGGCTTGCAAAGAGTGAAGTTATACATGAGCTAGTCCGTTTTCCATGTTTAGGAAATCAAGAGTTAATGCTATTCTTTTCAGGGGGGAGTTGCATTCATTCGCATCAGTGGTATGATAGAATAAGGCTGTCCGTTTTAACTTGGTCAAATTAGTACGAAATGGTCACACGCCTTCACATTAGAGCAGTCAGAATTTGCAAAGCTAGAATGACCAAAACGAGGTAGAAATGTAAGATGGACAGAGAGGAGGGGCAATCATGCTATGAGGCATTGTCAGCAAACATACTGCACTGCATGCCGCTAGGGGTTTGTTGCTTACAGGCGACTTTATGGCGGAACCAAAAGTTTGTGTTGTGAACTTTACACCTTGGAGGACTCACACATGCTATTCATGCATGTGGTGGCAGTTCAGAAAATTGTCTACAGATAAGCCCATATTACATATAACTTGGAGTTCACCCAACAATAATAAAACTGTCTCCACTATTCTGAATAACTTACAAAGCATGTACTTCAAACGACTTTCGTCAAAAACGCCCAAATGTTCCAAATAGGACGTACACAAAAACATACACGGTAGCCTTTGGAATCTTGATTAGAAAAGCCAGCAAACCTGCAAGGCTTTCTCGTAAAAGAGCTTCGTCAGTGACTTTGAAACCTGCACACACACCACCTCCAGCAAGTTCATCTCGATAAACCATTGCCAAAGTTCAAAGCATGGTTTTATTGAAAACCAGCAAGACACTTCACATAATGAAATGAAAAAACTTAAGAGCAAAAGCAACCCATTACCATTAGTAATAGCTCTCTTCGCTGCCTTAACATTCAACTGCAAGTCATTGACAGCCTATTAGAAACTTGTACTACAATGGACTTACAGAAAAACTTTTTGACAATACCAACAAGGTGAATCTGAAAGCCTTTCTTTTCACAACCCCTTTATATCTCATAAACCCACCAACTCACGAGGTAGCCCTGCAGAAACCACGTTCGAATGTAAATGAGTGCGTGCAAAATCTGCGGCTTCCCGTCCACCGTGTCCATCAAAGATTGCAAAATGAGCAGACCTACACAACCAGAATATCAAGCAGTAATGAGCTCCAGCTTAAAAGAGCAGACACGTTAATGTGATGAGTTAAAGAAAGCACACTATCACACTAGACAAGAGAACTAATTATTGCAAACTACACATAAATTAACTATCTCAACAAGGTCAATAGCCACAGTTGCCTCCATAACAGCATGGAAGAGCTTGTGTGGCCCCCAGGTTAATGCCCCCTCTTAAAGACTACATAAGATGATAAAGTGTGTGACTGCATGTGGCATCTTCAACAAGTTTAATTTGATGGTCCAAACTCCACACTTGCTCAACAACCTTAATGAACGATTGCTCCCAAGTGTTCTAGTAGTCTCCTAAGGCTTCTTGAGGCCTTATGTAGGCCAAAATTTGGGATATGAACCTTAAGTTTAAATGCGGGACAATAGGCTTTGCTTTTCGCTAGGCCTTGTACTCACATATAGATGCCTAGAATTGCTGTCACCAGGAGGTGTATTTTTCCTGTTGCCTTCCGTAAATAAGTATTAGATATATTTATTTTATTTTTACTTGTTTGTCCCAAAACCCTTGAAAAGGTGCAAGTGGACATTGCATGGCCAGTGTGAAACGGCTCCATCCAAATGGGTTTCTCACATCGGGGATCTAGGTCGGTCAGAGAGGGACTGCCCGGGCCAGTTAGCACTCAATTCTGATGAGTATGGAAGCTCGTGTGCACCAAACTGGAATTTGGACCACTAGTCAAGTCACTGCAACTTTATAAGTTGAAAGGGGCCAGTAAATTAACCCACATTGTAGATGTTGGTCAAATGGTAGTCTTCAATGATGGTCAGGAAACCGATAGGGACGCCATGGAAGCATCTCCTAAAATTTAGGGAACTGCTATTTTTGACCAGAAAATGTGTTCGCGTCATTAGCACTGCAATGACAAGGGGAACATTTTATTGCCCTGCTGCCAAGTCAACTGACGCACCGGTTGAGATATTTTTAGCAGGGAAAGCCCAAACTCGGAAACTGGGCGACGTGTCAGCCTGTGAGCGATTCTGCCACTCTGGGAGGCAAAAACGAGCTGCATATCAACAAAGGGGGCGCCATTTTCAGCCTCAGGTGGATTGTAGCCGGTACAGAAGCTATGGAATGCTTACCTTGCCCTCTATGCACAGTATGGTGACGGGAGTGATGCCCCGCACGCTACATACTGCTCTCTTTCTCCCCTACGTACAGTATGTTATGCCCCACTAGTGGGCTTCTCATTTGACCTATGTACAGTCCTGGGGGTTTATGCGCGTTTGCCAAGGCAAGAGCCTTCTGAACAGGAACCGGATTAGCTAATTGCTAATCCCCCACAGGTACGCACAGTTCCATCACGAAAGATTGCGAGTTTGGAGAGTTTTCTCGCGTGAAAACTCGTCCAATTCACAGGGGAACTGTCCCATTGCGTGCCGGAGCCCTTGGGACACGCGTAGGCGTGTTCGCTCCGCTAAAAACGATCCGAAACAGGAAATTACAGCCTGCTGTGTTTTTCTGCAGGTTTAGGGTTTCGCACCTAAACTGCAAGGGAACATCGGGGGAGCCTCGTGAGAGCCTTGGGATGCGTGTACAGGCTTTTGGACTCCGGAGAGTAAAAAACAGAGAATTACAGCCCGCTGAATTTCTGTGACAGCTCACCAGAAAGCTTCCAGATATCGAGGGAATCCGTCCTAGACAGGTGTTTTTGACCTACAGGGGTTTTTGCGCCGTTATGCTGTCGAAATCCGGTCGAAAACCTGCGTTTTCAGCCCTCGCCAGGTTTGGACAGCTTTGTGAAAGCTTGTGCTAAGTGGTCGGATCGTCTACCTTAATTTGAATAAAGAAATACCGAAAGGGGCGCCAATCTTTGGGGCCTACAGGGTGTCGGTCTCGTGTGCGCAGTGACATTCTAGTCGCTGGACGCAACTGTGTTCTCTTCCCTTCTCAGTGCTCTGTGTAAAGTTAACAGGTAATTGAAATAGTACCGCCCTCTACGTTGTACGGGCCGGTTATATGGTTCCATCGACGGGATAGTCACTTTTTCTTCAAAAAGTGCAACGTGGATTGTTGTGGGTGAAAGCAACACAGAGCTTGTCGATATGGCAGAGAAGAGAGACCAAGTACCTGAAGCGGGATCTTCCTCACATGGCACAGAGAAAATTCCTTCAACTCTTCAAGAAGAGGACAGGTTGTTTAGAACTCAACTGCGTTGTTGCATGGACATGTTTCAGCAGTTGGCTAACGACCCAAGGATGCAGGAATTCTTACAGGCTCCGACACAGGGTTTTCAGCCTCCTACACAGGGCATGACTGAGCCGTTGCAGGAAAAGGAGATTTCCAATGCGCATAGGACTCATGATGCTCGAGGGAAAGCCCATGTGGTTGGGAACCTAGTGGTGTCCAATGATCCAAAGCAACTTGCTTTAGCTGGACAGGAACCGTTTGTGAATGGTTAAGGGAGCAATGAACAGGCTATGCGTCAGACCCTTCCATTACCTAATACTTATCCTAGTTATTTTGGAGGTGGTTCAGTGTTTCAAGCTATGGCTGGACCTTCCACAGGTTATACGCCAGGGAATGTGTTCGGGACAATGCAAACAGGCATTGGTAACTCTCTGTACGCGAACATGGGTGTCCAACCAGGTTTTCAGGGTGCCTATGGCCAGTTTCGAGTGCTTGGAACACAATTTGGTATGGCTGGTTTTTCGCAGCCATACGTACAAAATGTAGATATGACAGGGAAAACAATTGATGCGAGTGCTCGAATGAACACTCATCGAGCACCACTGTTATAGGCACCTGTTTATGATAATGTGGCTCCTTTGACTCAGCCTAAGGATTACAAGGAAGGTGGGCAGAGAGTGAAGTTTGAAACTTTCAGAGGAACTGAGGACCAATTAAAGGCTTTGACCTTCATACAGCAGTTCGATGAAGCTTATGCTGGAGGCAACTTCACGGAATCTTCAAAGATATGCAAGGCTGCCACTTTCTTGAGAGGGAATGCACTCCAATGGTGGACCGCATTGTTGAACCAGGGTCAAGCCCCAACAACGTGGGTCCAATTCAAACAACTTTTTGCGCCTGCATGGTTGACAAACACTTTTGAAGTCAATGTAATGACGGAATGGCACGAGTTGAATGCTAAACAGTGTGCGGATCTGGAAGAGTACAATAAACGGTTTTGGGCCGACGGTTTTGGGCCGCACTGTTGCCAGTCACCTCTTACCGGTTTGTGCCTTTGTCAGAACAAATTGAGAAGTACTGTTGCGGATTGCCCAAGAAAATCAGGGACTATTGCACAAAGACTACTGTCATGAATATGTTTCAATTGATAGAGAATGCAAGAGTGCCCAACAATCTGTCGAAGGGAGATTCTGATGGATTTAATAGCCACAAGAAAGGGGCCCGGGGCAAACAGTTTTCAGCCAAGGGCAATGTTGCAGCAAAGCCTTCTGAGTCTCCTGCTAAGAAGCCCTCCACTCAAGAAGCTCATACGTCCAAGAAGTAGTCTAAATCTTCTTCGGAACGAGCACAAGGACAAAAAAGGCATTTTTCTGGCAAAACTTTTCAGGAAAGGAAAGCTCTTAGGGAGGCCAAGAAATGCTACATTTGTGAACAGGAAGGACACTTTGCAAATGAGTGCCCACAGAAGAAGTCACAGGATAAGGATGACAAGTCAGACCATAAACGGAAGAAGCCAAAGCCGAGTGCAGGACTTGTTCCAGATTTGGTTGGAGATCAGCCAAACAAAGATGCCACGGAGTTGTGCAAAGCTTGGGGCAAAGTTAGAGACCAGACAATGCTCGTTTTCTTTGATCCAGGAGCTCGTGCAAATTTCATATCACCAGAATTGGCATCAAAGTTGGGCATTCGTGCAGAGGAGATGGGAATGACAGGCGAAGCACGTTTGGCATGCCCAGGACATTCAGAGCCTGTTACTCCCATTCTGGGAAAGCTTCGTCTGCACATTCAGAGCTATGTGGATGCGGAAGAATTTCATATTATGCTGCTTGAGGGCTGTGATGTGTTATTGGGTATCCCATGGTGTTACAGGTTGCATGCTATGGTGGATACTTACAACAAAAAGATTACCCTTGTACATAGAGGAAAGACTCATGTCCTTGATGTAAAGCTTAAAGGCGAGTCTATTCCAATTGTTTCTGCTTCTGCTATGTCATCTGTAATAAAGAATCATCTTTCAGCGTACTTGATCTTTGCAAAAGAAGTACCTCAAGTTGTATCTAATTTGTCTACCTTAGATAAAGACAAGTCAACTTTTTTGAGTGGTTTCAGTGATTGTTTTTCGGACTCTTTGCCAGGGGAGTTACCTCCTGAGAGACCTGAGGATCATACTATAGATCTTGTGCTAGGTTCTAGTCCACCGAATAGACCACCATACAGGGTTAGTGCAGCCCAGCAGAAAGAGATTATGGGTCAGGTCAACGAGCTTTTAGAGAAGGGGCTGATTCAGCCCAGTTCATCCCCTTTTTGTTCGCCTGTACTCTTAGTGCAGAAGAAGGATGGTTCATGGCGCATGTGCATTGACTATCGCGCCTTGAATAAGAATACTATCAAGAACAGGTTCCCCATACCGAGGATAGATGACATTCTTGATCTGCTTGAGGGAGCGTCATTGTTTACAAGAATAGACCTAAAGAGCGGGTATCATCAGATACGCATTAGACGAGAAGATGTCCATAAGACTGCGGTCAGGACAACATTTGGTCTCTATGAGTTTCTTGTCATGCCATTTGGTCTCACAAATGCTCCTGCCACATTTAATAGAATGATGGACGGAATTTTTAGACCACATAGAAACTTCGTGGGTACCTTCTTTGATGACATGATTATCTACTCAAAGTCTGAAGAGGAGCATATGGATCACTTGACCGCAGTTTTCAATGAGCTACGCAAGAATAGGCTACTCATTAATGCGAAGAAAAGTGAGTTCTTTTTGCAAGAGATTCACTTCCTTGGGCACATTGTTTCAAAGGATGGGGTACGCATGGATCCTGCTAAAGTGGAAGCAATTAGGTCATGGCTAGACTTGAAGTCCGTACATGACATTCGAAGCTTTCTAGGCTTATGTTTCTATTACAGGAGGTTCATCCGAAATTTTGCTGAGATTGCTTCTCCACTCCATGCACTGAAAGGAAAAGGAGTTACTTTCAAGTGGACAGCCAAGGAAATTTTAGCGTTCAAACACTTGAAAGAGAAGCTGACTTCAGATCCGGTAATTATTTTGCCCGATCTTTCTAAACCTTTTGTGATTCAATGTGATGCGTGTGGCCATAGTCTTGGTGCAGTTTTGATGCAGAATGGCCGAGTAGTCGCATATGAGAGCAGAATTCTTTTGAAGACTAAAAGGAACTTGCAAGTCTATGAGAAAGAATTGCTTGCAGTAATTCATGCTCTCACTAGTTGGAAACACTATTTGCTAGGGGCTGATTTTGTTGTCCAAACGGATAATCAAACCTTGCGATATTTTCTCACACAGACGAAGTTGTCTGAGAAGCACATGCGATGGGCAAACATCTTGTCAATGTTCCATTTTCAGATTGTGCATGTGCAAGGGAAAAAGAACGTGGTGGCTGATGCGTTGTCACGAAAGCCCCAAATTTCAGCAGTGTCAATTCCGTACCATTGTGAACTAGACGAAATGAAGACACAATATGCTGAAGATTCAGATTTTGCAAGGATCTATGACCAGCTTGTTGATGGGCAACATCATGAGCACTATATGCTTAAGAATGACTTTCTCATGATGCATGGAAAGTTATGTGTTACTAAACACTTACGGCCAAAGATTTTGATGGAAAGTCATGCTCCACCTTATGCTGGGCATCGTGGAATTGATACGACAGTGAAAGGGGTTGAGGCATTCTTCTATTGGCCAGCTTTGCGTCAAGATGTTGACACATTTGTAAGATCATGCTTAGTATGCCAAAAAGTCAAATTTGACAGACAAAAGCAACCGGGATTGTTGCAGCCATTGCCGATCCCTGATAGGCCATGGGAAAGTATAGCAATGGACTTTATCTTTGATCTTCCAAGGACGCAAACAAGAAATGATGGGATTTGGACTATCATTTGTAGGTTCAGTAAGCAGGCCCATTTCATTCCTGTTAGGAAGAAGATAAAGCCCAGAACACATGGTCAAGATATTCATGAGCAATATCTTTAAATATCATGGGATGCCTCAGTCAATTGTCAGTGACAGGGATCCACGTATGACGAGTCTTTTCTGGAAGGCATTGTTTGAGAACATGGGCACTACGCTCAAGTTCTCTTCTTCGTTTCATCCGCAAACTGATGGATAGTCAGAAGAGGAAAATTCTACTGTCTTGGACCTACTCAAATGTTATGTCTCAGAGCACAAGGCAACTTGGGAACACCATCTCCCATTGGTTGAATATGCTTACAATAACACTGTGCATACATCAACAGGTAAGGCACCATTTGAGATAGTGGAAGGAGGAAAGAAAGTCCCACCCATTTTGCAGACTAAGGACAAGATATTTGAGGCAGACAAGTATGTGCAAGATATGGATGAAACATACAGGAAGATAAAGATTGCTCTTGAGAAGACTCAAGCTAAGCAAAAGAAAACTTCTGATCGTCACCGACGTGAACTTGTATTTTCACTTGGTGATTGGGTACTTTTGCGCTTTGAAAAGGCCAGGTTAAAAAAAAGGAAAGGCAAGGAACGCTTGTTTGCTAAGCTCAGTATGCGATATTATGGTCCTTTTCAGATTTCAGAAAAGATCAGCGATGTAGCTTACAGGTTAAAGCTACCAGAAGGCTGGAAAATACATAATGCTTTTCATGTCAGCCTTCTAAGGCCCTTTGTTGGTGATGTGCCAGAGAATATGCTTGATGAGGAACAACCCGAAGTGGAAGAATTGGATGAAATCCTTGTTCTTGAACAGATATTGGCACATAAAGAAAGAAAGGTTAGAGGAAAGGTTGCAAGACGCTATTTGGTGAAGTTGAAGAACTATCCATCATTAGATGCCAAATGGATGGAAGAGTCTGAATTGCTTGATTCACCTCAGCTATTGCAATTGTATCTTGAAGCCTTTCAAATGGAACCCACATTGACTTGATGCAGCCTTTTTGGAGCAAGACAAGAGCATGGTTCATGATGCTCAAGAGAGTAGTTAAGCAATTGTATCTACTCTTTCCATACAGAATTTAGCTAGAGAAGTTTGTGCTCAAGAGTACACTAGAAGACTTCTATGCTTGATATATGTGTCGTAGCCAGGTTGGTGGGATTGTTTAATCGTCCAACGCTACATTTCCGGAAGCATGTATATCTTGGATTCCCATCATAGAATATATGTGATATCAGGAGATATCTGCATGTATTATTGGCATGCAAGCGAGGTCGCTTGCAGTATTTCAAGGGTGGGGTGTGTCACCAGGAGGTGTATTTTTCCTGTTGCCTTCCGTAAATAAGTATTAGATATATTTATTTTATTTTTACTTGTTTGTCCCGGAACCCTTGAAAAGGTGCAAGTGGACATTGCATGGCCAGTGTGAAACGGCTGCAGCCAAATGGGTTTCTCACATCGGGGATCTAGGTCGGTCAGACAGGGACTGCCCGGGCCAGTTAGCACTCAATTCTGATGAGTATGGAAGCTCGTGTGCGCCAAACTGGAATTTGGGCCACTAGTCAAGTCACTGCAACTTTATAAGTTAAAAGGGGCCAGTAAATTAACCCACATTGTAGATGTTGGTCAAATGGTAGTCTTCAATGATGGTCAGGAGACCGATAGGGACGCCATGGAAGCATCTCCTAAAATTTAGGGAATTGCTATTTTTGACCAGAAAATGTGTTCGCGTCATTAGCTGTGGAATGACAAGGGGAACATTTTATTGCTCTGCTGCCAAGTCAACTGACGCACCGGTTGAGATATTTTTAGCAGGGAAAGCCCAAACTCGGAAACTGGGCGACGTGTCAGCCTGTGAGCGATTCTGCCACTCTGGGAGGCAAAAACGAGCTGCATATCAACAAAGGGGGCGCCATTTTCAGCCTCAGGTGGATTGTAGCAGGTGCAGAAGCTATGGAATGCTTACCTTGCCCTCTATGCACAGTATGGTGACGGGAGTGATGCCCCGCACGCTACACACTGCTCTCTTTCTCCCCTACGTACAGTATGTTATGCCCCACTAGTGGGCTTCTCATTTGACCTATGTACAGTCGTGGGGGTTATGCGCGTTTGCCAAGGCAAGAGCCTTCTGAACAGGAACCGGATTAGCTAATTGCTAATCCCCCACAGGTACGCACAGTTCCTTCACGAAAGATTGCGAGTTTGGAGAGTTTTCTCGCGTGAAAACTCGTCCAATTCACAGGGGAATTGTCCCATTGCATGCCGGAGCCCTTGGGACACGCGTAGGCGTGTTCGCTCCGCTAAAAACGATCCGAAACAGGAAATTACAGCCTGCTGTGTTTTTCTGCAGGTTTAGGGTTTCGCACCTAAACTGCAAGGGAACATCGGGGGAGCCTCGTGAGAGCCTTGGGATGCGTGTACAGGCTTTTGGACTCCGGAGAGTAAAAAACAGAGAATTACAGCCCGCTGAATTTCTGTGACAGCTCACCAGAAAGCTTCCAGATATCGAGGGCATCCGTCCTAGACAGGTGTTTTTGACCTACAGGGGTTTTTGCGCCGTTATGCTGTCGAAATCCGGTCGAAAACCTGCGTTTTCAGCCCTCGCCAGGTTTGGACAGCTTTGTGAAAGCTTGTGCTAAGTGGTCGGATCGTCTACCTTAATTTGAATAAAGAAATACCGAAAGGGGCGCCAGTCTTTGGGGCCTACAGGGTGTCGGTCTCGTGTGCGCAGTGACATTCTAGTCGCTGGACGCAACTGTGTTCTCTTCCCTTCTCAGTGCTCTGTGTAAAGTTAACAGGTAATTGAAATAGTACCGCCCTCTACGTTGTACGGGCCGGTTATAATTGCCGTCTTAGCTAGCTTTTTGTAAGGTCTCGTAGCCTCATGTACTTGCACAAAAACGTCCTCTACTCATTGATTGCCCATACAGACTCTATTCATAGGCAGCCCGTTTACAACTGAATCAAGGAGTAAATGCAGTGTGTGACCCTCCAGCACCACGATCTCAGATATTCGCACACAAATGCGTTCAAGAGGGGGGGGGGGGGGGGGTGGGGGTGGGGGAGGGGGGGGACACTCCACGTGGTGGGCTTGGATGCAATGGATTGATTTTCCACTGTGACTAACAGCTCCCCACCTCGTATTTTTAACTATGGTGGTCGCTCAAGGTTTACAAAACTGCACGTATTTTTAACTAGGGGGGTCGCTTAAGGTTTACAGAACTGCAAGTGCTCTACTTGGCCAGCTTCACCAGATATATATGATCCCCTCTTAGGTCACTTGTGCTGCGACGGTTTCTTTCCTTTCGTTTTGTTTGTTGTTTGTATGCAGGTATATTTCTTTATTTCTATGGTTTCTGTTTGTTTCGCTTGCTTGCTTGTATGCGCCTTATTTCTTTTGTGTGTGATGTTACAGACTAGGGCACCCCAAGTCGAAAATCTGGCACGACACACGAGAGAATCACTTGAAATACTTTACAACTTTATATCATACTTTAAAATTAGAGTCGACATGGCCCACCATAGTTCCGTGCCCAAAGGTATCGGCCCCAAAATCTAGCACCGCTTTCGGTATTTCGTCAATCGGATGCTTGGTCAAAATTTTTGCATAATGGAGATCCTTCAAATCCTGGAGCATTTGCTTAGCACAAGCATCAAATTGCTATTGACGCTGCATCTCCATTTGTTTATACTCCGTGGGCCATGGTGGCCTGTACGCTTGTTTTGAATCGTCAGGATCCGGTCGTCGTTCATTAGGATTTTCTGTACTTTGTCCCAATCCGGAGTTATTGGGTGAGTTCGTCTGATTCTTGCCGGATTCGTCACCTAAATCCATGTGTGTCCGGGTAAAAGGAATCAGATTTTCTTGGTGGAAGGAAAAATCGATTGAGCTCTGATACCACTATAACATTCTTGGACACCCCAAGTCATGAATCTGGGATGACACACGAGAGAATCACTTAAAACACTTCACAAACTTAATCACAATTCAATTGAGTCGACACGGCCCGACGTAATTGCTTGCCCAAAGGTATTGGCCCCAAAGTTTGGCGCGCCTTTCGGTATTTATTTTTATATTAATGCTTGAGGAAAGTTTCAAAGTCCGAGGGTCCTCTCTGCTCAGCTGCTCGTCAGCAAACTGAGTGGAAGAGTGGCACTGGGTTCATATTTGAAGGTCCATGGCCTCTCAAAAGCAGTACATGAAAAGCTTCAAACTCAAAAGCATCTTAGCCCAAAAGCTGGCGCTTTAAGCCATCAACGCGATTTGCGGAAATTCCGTACAGTTTCCACATCATCAGTCATCACAAAATGAGGGGCTGTCCGTACGGCCTGCCACGTCAACAGCCTTCAAGCAATCTTTTTTTATTATTATTCTTGTGTCCCCCAGGGCCCCATCAGACGGGACCCTATAAGTTGGAACAACTTATAACCTTTTAGTCTTGTCAGTTTTCGGGCGGATTTGCCACGTCATCATTTTGTCACAACGCGTCCATTTAGAACAAAGGTAATGGATGAAGTACATGCTTCTCCTTACGCAGGACACAAAGGCATAATGTCTATGACACAAGCCTTAGAAAGATATTTTTATTGGCCAACACTACGAGCTAGCATAGACAAATATGTCAAGAGACTGTGTACCATGCCAAAAAGCTAAGTATGCTCGCCATAAGAATCTTGGCTTGCGTCAACCCCTACCAGTTCCGCAAGTACCCTGGGAAAGTATTGCCATGGATTTCATAACAGACTTGCCACAAACTCTGCAATCTCGACTATGATAGACAAATTCATTAAGCAAGCTCATTTCATTTCAGTAAGAAAAACCATATATGCTGATCACATGGCCAATATCTTTCTCGCCCAGATTTTTAAGCATCATGGCATGCCTAGGACGATTATAAGTGATTGCGACCCACGAATGACCAATAATATCTGGCGAGCAATTTTTACGAACTTAGGAACTAAGCTGAATTTTTATTCGCCTTATCATCCTCAGACAGATGGACAAAGCGAAATCGCTAACTCCATAGTCCTAGACATTTTAAAGTGCTATTTCCCTGATAACCAACGAGAATGGGAGAAGTATCTACCTCTCACGGAATTTGCTTATAATAACACTATACATTCCTCTACAGAAAAAGCACCTTTTGAGGTTATTTATGGCAAACCACATCTTCCCCCAATCCTTCTCACCAAGGATAGGATATTCATAGCTGATGAATTTGTTCGAGATCTATAGATGCCGCTTACACTCAAGTGAAGCGTGCTATCCTTAGATCTCAAGAAAAGCATAAGAAAGCAACTAAATAAACATTGTAGTGATTCAAGCTAACTAAAGGGCAATTTGTTCTTCTCAAGTTTGATAAAGCGCGACTTAAGAAACAAGCCAATCAGAAAGGAAAAGCTGTAAAACTTTCCAACAGATATTATGGCCCGATTAAGATTACAGAACAAATAAATAACGTAGCACTTAGATTGGATCTTCCACATAATTAAAGAATCCATAATGCTTTTCACACGACCTTCTACAACCTTTCGTTGGCGACCCTTTTGGAGAACCAGTTACAAAAGATCCCCCTCATGTAGATAAAATTGAAAAAATACTTCTTCCAGAACAGATCATACACCGGCAAGAGCGCCAACTAAAGTCTGGAAGAACTCATTGTAAGTACTTAGTAAAGTTTAAGAATTACTCCCCTCTAGATGGTCAATGAATGACGGAATCAGAATTGCAAGATTTCTCAGACATCCTGCATAAGTATCATGAAGCCTTACTGTTTAGAAGCAAGAGAGATATAATATTTTTAGCTACGGCTACACATATATGAAAATGATTTTTGTGGACACAAAATGAATTTATGAACTTATTGGTACCAATGAATTTTTTCAAAATAGACGGATAAATTTTTCCAGTCCAATGTGTCACTTGGGAATCTATCCATGTCCAGATAGTATGTGTCACAAACTGCTGACGTGTCAAGTCACTAAAGAGCACAGCCAACCTTCAAATCACAGCTGAGGGGCCTAAATCCTAAGAAGAACAAGCGACAGCAGAAGAAGTCGTACCAACTTATGGGACTGTAACAAACTTGGACACTCCAAGTCAAGAATCTACCGCGACACGACACGAATTCACTTCAAAACAGTCCACAATTTGATTCGACACCGGCCCGGCAGAGTTCCGTGCCAAGAGGTATTGGCCCCAAAGACTGGCGCGCCTTTCGATATTTCTTTTTGTATTAAATCTGTTACACAAAGTATAAGGGAGTGGGTGGGTCTCACTCTCAGACTCTGCGTCCAAATGCTCTACAAAGTGGGATCCCTGCCCACACTTATAAAGGTTTACAAGGGATGCCAAAAGCAGAGCCCCAAAAGCTGAAATCAAAAGCTTCATAAAAATAAAGCTATTCCTCTTACAAGGCTTGCTTGATAAAGCAACTCAAAATTAAAGCAATTAATCCCCAAAGCTTTCACTTGCATAGAGAAAAAGCTGCCCAATTCTGCGTATGATTTCCATACAATCTGCAAGCGCTTTAAGCGCCGCAATTCGTGGGGGCTGCCGTACAATCATGCCACATCGGCAGCTTTGCGTGAAACTCGGAATTTCTGCCACGTCAGCATTTCTGCCTACTACCACAACCCGTCGGGGTATGTGTGTGTTTCTCTTGCCCCAAATGGCTATGGCTATGCCACGTCAGCGGTTTGTGACATACCCCCCTCTTGAAAGCATTGTAATCGCCCTCGATTACGCCTGCAAAACAGACAGAAGCCATAAACTGTCTTAGCAGACACTCATTGTTAGTACCGACGCACTAGGAACACACATCTAGCACATGTACCAATCGACAGTCACATCACACGACATCACAGGACATCACTTGACAACACATGACAAATCACATTCAAAATTCATTCGGATCTCACACCATGATTAATCGGCAACGTATTCAGCAATCGCATCTAGATCCACTCGGGACCTCATAGATGCCCAATTGACTAATCCTTATTGCAACCATGTCTATCAAGATCGTTTAGACCGAAATGCTGCAGTCATTTCGTCTATCAGTTCCTGCACTTAAACAAGTCAAGAACAAATCAGTATCATATTATCAAAAATTCCAATTCATAAAGTCATACAGCAGAATACTGTCAACTCACAGTATCCTTGAAACTCAAAAGAGACATCAGTGACTTTGGTATCAAAATTCGAGGCAATTTGTTGACAAAGGAGCGGAGCGACTCCCCTCTTGTGCATACCCGCTGCACCAGATTCCGCCCACGCTGAGTTCGGGGTTCCATTAAGCATAGACTATGCTAATCCAAATGCTTCACAGTAAAGATTCACAATCTGAGGAGTATCTACTAGGTCCTCCTCCTCCATCCACTTCGCATCCAATGCAGGATAGTTTTCTTGAATTTAACCAAGGACCGCCTTATCGCTTTACCCTTAATCTTTCTATTTTTATGTGCCAACATCTGTTCTGGAACAAGAATCTCCTCGTTTTCTTTCACTTCGGGTTGCTCATCAGGCTCCCCATCATCGGGCATATCGCCTTTTAAAAGGCTTCAAGAGACTCGTATGAAAACATTGTGAAGTCTCGAAGTGTCAAGCAGCTTCAGTCTAAAGGAGACATCATTTATCTTTTCAAAAATATAGAAAGGTCCATAATATCTCATGCTAAGCTTTTTGAGAAAGCCGCTCCTTGCCCTTTTCCTTTTTTAGGCGTGCCTTCTCAAAATGTAAGAGCACCCAATCGTTCTCCTTCAATTTCAAATCACGAAGATGTCGATCTGCTGACTTTTTGTGAGATTTCTGCAAAGCCTTCCGGACCAAGTCCAAGTCCCTCACGAATTGGTCTACTTCAAAGAAAAATCTTATCTTTCGTAGCAACTTCAATAATCTTCAGAAGGGTGGAACCTTCGTAGCAAATTCAATAATCCCAAATGGCACCTTCCCCATCAAAGAGTTAATTGTGCTTCTGTAGGCATATTCCACCAAAGGTAAAAAAACCCTTTTCCCATGAAGTCTTCAGATTCAAATCCAGTACCACTGAATTAGCAATCTCTGACTGCCCGTCAGTCTACGGGTGGAAGGATGACGAGAACTACAACCGCATGCCAATGTTCTCCCAAATAGCCTTCCAAAACAAACTCGTGAATCTGGGGTCTCTGTCAAAGACAATCGTCTCAGGCATGCCATGTAATCAGAAAATCTGGGCAGTAAACAATTGTGCCCACGCTCTGTTTTTGGGAGATCAAAAATGAGATCCATTGCAATACTTTTCCAGGGGCGGGTGAGTATGGGTAAAGTCTGTAACAATCCCTGTGCTTTATGCATGTCAAAACTTGACCTTCTGGCATACCAAGCAACTGCGTACAAAATCATCCACATCCTTCTTGAGTCCTAGCCAAAAGAAGTATCTCTCCACACCCTTCAAGGTGGTAGCAATGCCGCGGTGCCCCATAAAAGGTGGACAGTGGCATTCGGTTAAAACCTTTTCCCTCAACGGCTGTGTAACGCACAACATCGTTTTCCTCATCAAGTAGCTGAAATATCCCGCTACTATCTCCCCGTATCCGAATGAAAATATCTACAAAATCTGTATCTGTGGCGGCATACTAATCGACCATATCCTCGAAGCTTCTATGATGAATCGCGGAAATAGCCAGAACCAACGGCTTCCGAGACAAAGCATCTGCCACCAAGTTCTTCTGTCCCTGCAAATGGACAATCTCGAAGTGAAACTGTGACAAGATATTCGCCCACCGCATCTGCTTTTCCGATAGCTGCTTCTGTGACAAGAAGTAGCGTAAACTCTAAGGGTCTGTGACGACAGAAAAATCTGCTCCGAGTAGGTAATGTCGCCACTGAATAAGAGCATGGATAACCGCCAAAAGCTCTTTCTCATAAATTTGTGCTGTCAATTCCGGCCTTGAAAACAATCGGCTTTCGTAGGCAATGACATGGCCTTCTTGCATTAAGACCGCACCCAGACTACGACCACAAGCATCACAATATACTTCGAATAACTTCTGCAAATCCGGCAAAGTCAAAACTGGTCCCGTAGTCAATTTCTCTTTCAAAGTCTGAAAGGCAGTCACCACTATGGGTCCCTACAAAAAAGAGACTCCTTTCTGTGTCAAGATATGCAAAGGGGAAGCAGCCTCTGCAAATTTTCTAATGAACCGCCGGTAGTAAGAACATAAGCCCAAGAAGCTTCTAACTTCAAGGACATTCTTTAAATCGGGTCAATCACGTATAGTCTCAATCTTGGCCGGGTCCATCTACACTCCTGCTGCTGAGATAATATGTCGCAATAAGTGTATCTCGGGTAGGAAAAATTCATTTTTCTTCACATTAATCACCAACTTGTGATCTCGTAATGCCTAAAAGACCTGTAGCAGATGTTCTCTATGTTCTGCCTTATCCTTGGAGAAAACAATGATGTCGTCAAAGAAAGTGCCAACAAATAGTCTGTACTCTCGAAAAATCCTGTCCACCATCCGGTTAATTGTCGCAGGAGCATTGGTTAGGCAAAAAGGCATCACCAAAAACTCAAATAACCCAAAACTCGTCCAAAAAGTTGTCTTGTAGACATCTCCCGACGCAATTCGAATCTGATGATATCCGCTCTTCAAGTCGATCCTACTAAAACACAAGGATCCTTGTAGTCGATCAAGAATATCATCGATCCTAGGAATCGGGAATCTGTTCTTGATGGTGATTTTGTTGAGAGCTCTATAATCGATGCACATTCTCCAAGATCCGTCTTTCTTCAAAACCAACAACACTGGAGAGCAGTACGGTGAAGTACTAGGCTGGACAAGACCCTTTTCCCAGAGGTCTTTCACTTGGTTCATAATTTCTTCGACTAGGCTTGGCTCACACCGTAAGGTGCAACGGAAGTGAATGTTAAACTTCGATCAAGATGAGTGCTCCGAACTGTGCTCAAGGGTTCCTTTTACTTACGTAGGGAGAGCCTTCCGTTTCTTTAGTGAGAGAGTGCAAATGATCACAAACAAAGTGGCAAACACTGCAAATGAAGGTGTTGAGACTGAGAGATAGAGAGAGAAGAGAATACGACATCAAAATGTTGTCAAACCCTCCTCCGAAGGCCCCACTCTCTATGGCGAGAGCGGTCTACTTATGATTGCACAAATCTCTACAATGCTTGGACTTGCCGACGATATCGACAACGATGAGAACAACGACGAGACGGGCTGAAATTTGAAAACACTAATGGCTGAAATCCGCAAATATTTATCTGTTGAATTCTGACTCTAGTCGGTGACAATGTCGATGGCGACGATGCGACGATGACGCGCTGAAAGTGCAGATGCTGAAATCTGCGTTTTCCAAGCTGAATCTGCAAACTTTGCAGGATCTGACCGTGCGGCGAGGGTCTGCTGCGGGAAGGTGAGATCTGCGAGGTTCGGGACTTGATCTGCCATGTCTGACTACTGAAAACTGAAAACGCTGGTGCTTCTTGATGTCCTATCGCGATGAATCTGCACAACGCTAGGGGCTGATTTGCAAACCAAAAACGTTAGGGCTGAAAATTGTCTGTTGCGAGGAATCTGCTAACGTTAGGGTTGATTGTTGTTCTGCGAGGGAAATCTGCTAACGCTAGGACTGATCTGTTGTTCTTGTTGTCGCCGGGCTGATCTACAATGCAAAACGCTGAAGTATCTGCAATGCTGAAAAACGTTGGCTTTGTCTTGCTGAAAACGCTAGGTCTCCATGCCGGGGGGGTTCCTACTGAGAAGGTGCCTGTTAAACACAATGTCCTGTTGCCTCTTCTGCCAGAAAGTGCTAGCGCTAGGTTTCTATATATACAAACTTAGTAAATTTGCCCTACCTAGTTTCCAACAAAAGTCACTTAAAAATAATAAGTGAAAAATGTCAAAAATAGGAAAAATACGTCTATGCACTGTAAAAATGCTCCTGATGGGTTCTGATGGAAATCTGAATGATCATGTTGTGTGCAACCAGAGGACATGCATCTAATCTAAGTGTCTGGACATGTACGGTCTGCGAACAGACTCACAAAAGTGCCAAATTACTTTCTATTCTAGATTGACTTGACTGAACTGAACCTTGGTCGTGCTATAGCTCTTCCACGGACACATAGGGTTGGATGTGTCACGTAACATCCCCTCCTTTTCAAAGTGAGGTACTGATACCGAACTGTATGGCATCGAGGGAGATCGCCAATAGCATCCGGTATCCTCGAAAGGACTCTTCGCCGGCCCACTCTGATGTGTGGGTCGTGTGATACCCACTCTGATGTGTGGGTCGTGTGATACTTGAACTTCATAAAGGTCTGCAAGGTCTTCTTCTTTGGGCCACGCCGAAAGCGGCACAAAGTCATCTGTGGCTCCTTCAATGCTTCAACTTCGTCTAGAGTCATGCGTCCACCTTCTTTAAGAATCTCCGAGGCTGAAAATTCTTGAAACCACTTCCAACACAAAAACATAAACATACCCATTCCATGTAAAGTGATTGGAAAAAATCTCGTCTTTTCTAAAGACTGTGCATGCAATGTAGATGAGCAAATAGACGGAGTGCCAACATGTTCACCACACACACACAAACAATGGGATCGAATCTTGACTTTCTGATCTAAATCAATCAACTGTGGCAAAACACAATGGAAATGCCTATGCTTGATGCTCAATCTTTCTTGTGATCTTTCGGAAACTGTGGAAGAGACATGGAATGTGACTTCCTTGAATGCATACTTTTCAGCTTTTCATGAAAAATCCGCATACATCCGTGCTCATTCATGAGTGAAACGTGCTCAACTACAATATGTCATGCCTTTGGAAAGGGATCACATAAAGACGTTCACGAAAAAACATGAAACGATCACGAATGAAACACTCGAACAATGCGTGCTGACTAATCATGCAAACACATAGTACTTCCTCAGTTCTTCGTGTTTGATTGAATCTTCTTCTGGGGTTTCTGTGGACCTCGACTCGAAAGCCAAGATCGGTTTTTCGTGATTGATCGAATTTGCAACGAGGTTAGCTTCACTAGAGAAAGTATCAACTAACACATCATCCTTGTGAACAATAACATCATCTTCATGCAAATCATCATACTTGTGAGAAATCACATCGTGATCATCATGCAAATCATCATGCTTGTCCTTACCATCCCAATCATCATGCTCATCATTATCATGCAATTCATCATGCTTATCGTTATCAAGCAATTCATCATGCTTATCATCATGCAAATCCTATGTGTCATGCTTTGGAGAAGAAGAGACTGAAAGAGTCTCCTTTTCCCGAATCTCCTGCATCTGTGCCTGAACTTGAGAAAAGAGTCACCATATTTCTTGCATTCTTGCTTTGTTCTCACGATCAAATTTTGCTCGTCTTTCTTTGGTCTCGCGATCAAATTTTGCTTCTCTTTCTTCGCGCTCACGTGCTATGGCTTTTCTTGCTGCTTTTACCTTTGCGCAAAAGGCTGCAATTCCGTACGGCAATGCCACATCAGCAGTCCGTACATATGTCCATGTTTTTCGGGGGATCCACACGCTGCTGCCATGTCAGTCCTAACAGTGGATTTTTTGCGAACATCTGTCAGTAAGCTGCCACGTCACCAGTTTGTGACATACCCCCCTCTTGAAAACATTGTAATCACCCGCGATTATGCCTGCAAAAAAGACAGAAGCCATAAACTGTCTTAGCAGACACTAACTGTTAGTACCGACGCACTAGAAACACACATCTAGCAAATGATGATCCGTTTGGACAACAAAATCAGCCCCTAGCAAATAGTGTTTCCAACTAGTGAGAGCATGAATTACTGCAAGCAATTCTTTCTCATAGACTTGCAAGTTCCTTTCAGTCTTCAAAAGAATTCTGTTCTCATATGCGACTACTCGGCCATTCTGCATCAAAACTGCACCAAGACTATGGCCACACGCATCACATTGAACCACAAAAGGTTTAGAAAGATCGGGCAAAATAATTACCGGATCTGAAGTCAGCTTCTCTTTCAAGTGTTTGAACGCTAAAATTTCCTTGGCTGTCCACTTGAAAGTAACTCCTTTTCCTTTCAGTGCATGGAGTGGAGAAGCAATCTCAGCAAAATTTCGGATGAACCTCCTGTAATAGAAACATAAGCCTAGAAAGCTTCGAATGTCATGTACGGACTTCAAGTCTAGCCATGACCTAATTGCTTCCACTTTAGCAGGATCCATGCGTACCCCATCCTTTGAAACAATGTGCCCAAGGAAGTGAATCTCTTGCAAAAAGAACTCACTTTTCTTCGCATTAATGAGTAGCCTATTCTTGCGTAGCTCATTGAAAACTGCGGTCAAGTGATCCATATGCTCCTCTTCAGACTTTGAGTAGATAATCATGTCATCAAAGAAGGTACCCACGAAGTTTCTATGTGGTCTAAAAATTCCGTCCATCATTCTATTAAATGTGGCAGGAGCATTTGTGAGACCAAATGGCATGACAAGAAACTCATAGAGACCAAATGTTGTCCTGACCGCAATCTTATGGACATCTTCTCGTCTAATGCGTATCTGATGATACCCGCTCTTTAGGTCTATTCTTGTAAACAATGACGCTCCCTCAAGCAGATCAAGAATGTCATCTATCCTCGGTATGGGGAACCTGTTCTTGATAGTATTCTTATTCAAGGCGCGATAGTCAATGCACATGCGCCATGAACCATCCTTCTTCTGCACTAAGAGTACAGGCGAACAAAAAGGGGATGAACTGGGCTGAATCAGCCCCTTCTCTAAAAGCTCGTTGACCTGACCCATAATCTCTTTCTGCTGGGCTGCACTAACCCTGTATGGTGGTCTATTCGGTGGACTAGAACCTAGCACAAGATCTATAGTATGATCCTCAGGTCTCTCAAGAGGTAACTCCCCTGGCAAAGAGTCCGAAAAACAATCACTGAAACCACTCAAAAAAGTTGACCTGTCTTTATCTAAGGTAGACAAATTAGATACAACTTGAGGTACTTCTTTTGCAAAGATCAAGTACGCTGAAAGATGATTCTTTATTACAGATGACATAGCAGAAGCAGAAACAATTGGAATAGACTCGCCTTTAAGCTTTACATCAAGGACATGAGTCTTTCCTCTATGTACAAGGGTAATCTTTTTGTTGTAAGTATCCACCATAGCATGCAACCTGTAACACCATGGGATACCCAATAACACATCACAGCCCCCAAGCAGCATAATATGAAATTCTTCCGCATCCACATAGCTCTGAATGTGCAGACGAAGCTTTCCCAGAATGGGAGTAACAGGCTCTGAATGTCCTGGGCATGCAAAACATGCTTCGCCTGTCATACCCGTCTCCTCTGCACAAATGCCCAACTTTGATGCCAATTCTAGTGATATGAAATTTGCACGGGCTCTTGGATCAAAGAAAACCAGCACTGTCTGGTCTCTAACTTTGCCCCAAGCTCTGCGCAGCTCCGTGGCATCTGTGTTTGGCTGATCTCCAACCAAATCTGGAACAAATCCTGCACTCGGCTTTGGCTTCTTCCCTTTATGGTCTGACTTGTCATCCTTATCCTGTGACTTCTTCTGTGGGCACTCATTTGCAAAGTGTCCTTCCTGTTCACAAATGTAGCATTTCTTGGCCTCCCTAAGAGCTTTCCTTTCTTGAAAAGTTTTGCCAGAAAAATGCCTTTTTTGTCCTTGTCCTCGTTCCGAAGAAGATTTAGACTACTTCTTGGACGTATGAGCTTCTTGAGTGGAGGGCTTCTTTGCAGGAGACTCAGAAGGCTTTGCTGCAACATTGCCCTTGGCTGAAAACTATTTGCCCTGGGACCCTTTCTTGTGGCTATTAAATCCATCGGAATCTCCCTTCGACAGATTGCTGGCCACTCTTGCATTCTCTATCAATTGAAACATATTCATGACAGTAGTCTTTGTGCAATAGTCCCTGATTTTCTTGGGCAATCCGCAACAGTACTTCTCAATTTGTTCTGACAAAGGCACAAACCTGTAAGAGGTGACTGGCACCAGTGCGGCCCAAAACTGTTTATTGTACTCTTCCAAGTTCGCACACTGTTTAGCATTCAACTCGTGCCATTCTGTCATCGCATCCACTTCAAAAGTGTTTGTCAACCATGCAGGCGCAAAAAGCTGTTTGAATTGGACCCACGTTGTTGGGGCTTGACCTTGGTTCAACAATGCGGTTCACCATTGAAGCGCATTCCCTTTCAAGAAAGTGGCAGCCTTGCGTATCTTTGAAGATTCCGTGAAGTTTCCTCCAGCATAAGCTGCATCGAACTGTTGTATGAAGGTCAAAGCCTTTAATTGGTCCTCAGTTCCTCTGAAAGTTTCAAACTTCACTCCCTGCCCACCTTCCTTGTAATCCTTAGGCTGACTCAAAGGAGCCACATTATCATAAACAGGTGCCTGTAGCAGTGGTGCTCCACGAGTGTTCATTCCAGCACTCGCATCAACTGTTTTCCCTGTCATATCTGCATTTTGTACGTATGGCTGCGAAAAACCAGCCATACCAAATTGTGTTCGAGGCACTCGAAACTGGACATAGGCACCCTGAAAACCTGGTTGGACACCCATGTTCGCATGCATAGGGTTACCCATGCCTGTTTGCATTGTACATTCCCTGGCATATAACCTGTGGAAGGTCCAGCCATAGCTTGAAACACTGAACCACCTCCAAAATAACCAGGATAAGTATTAGGTAATGGAAGGGTCTGACGCATAGCCTGTTCATTGCTCCCTTGACCATTCACAAACGGTTCCTGTCCAGCTAAAGCAAGTTGCTTTGGATCATTGGACACCGCTAGTTGCTCAACCACATGGGCTTTCCCTCGAGCATCATGAGTCCTCTGCGCATTGGAAATCTCCTTTTCCTGCAACGGCTCAGTCATGCCCTGTGTGGGAGGCTGAAAACCCTGTGTCGGAGCCTGTAAGAATTCCTGCATCCTTGGGTTGTTAGCCAACTGCTGAAACATGTCCATGCAGCAACGCAGTTAAGTTCTAACCTCTTCTTGAAGAGTTGAAGGAACTTTCTCCGTGCCATGTGAGGAAGATCCCTCTTCAGGTACTTGGTCTCTCTTCTCTGCCATAACGACAAGCTCTGTGTTGCTTTCACCCACAACAATCCACGCTGCACTTTTTGAAGAAAAAGTGACTATCTTGTCGATGGAACCATATAACCGGCCTATACAACGTAGAGGGCGGTACTATTTCAATTACCTGTTAACTTTACACAGAGCACTGAGAAGGGAAGAGAACACAGTTGCGTCCAGCGACTAGAATGTCACTGCGCACACGAGACCGACACCCTATAGGCCCCAAAGACTGGCGCCCCTTTCGGTATTTCTTTATTCAAATTAAGGTAGACGATCAGACCACTTAGCACAAGCTTTCACAAAGATGTCCAAACCTGGCGAGGGCTGAAAACGCAGGTTTTCGACCGGATTTCGACGACATAAGGACGCAAAAACCCCTGTAGATCAAAAACACCTGTCTAGGACGGATTCCCTCGATATCTAGAAGCTTTCTGGTGAGCTGTCACAGAAATTCAGCGGGCTGTAATTCTCTGTTTTTCACTGCCGGGAGCCCAAAAGCCTGTACACGCATCGCAAGGCTCTCACGAGGCTCCCCCGATGTTCCCTTGCAGTTTAGGTGCGAAACCCTAAACCTGCAGAAAAACACAGCAGGCTGTAATTCCCTGTTTCGGATCGTTTTTAGCGGAGCGAACACGCCTACGCGTGTCCCAAGGGCTCCCGCACGCAATGGGATAGTTCCCCTGTGAATTGGACGAGTTTTCACGCGAGAAAACTCTCCAAACTCGCAATCTTTCGTGATGGAACTGTGCGTACCTGTGGGGGATTAGCAATTAGCTAATCCGGTTCCTGTTCAGAAGGCTCTTGCCTTGGCAAACGCGCATAAACCCCCAGGACTGTACATAGGTCAAATGAGAAGCCCACTAGTGGGGCATAACATACTGTACGTAGGGGAGAAAGAGAGCAGTATGTAGCGTGCGGGGCATCACTCCCGTCACCATACTGTGCATAGAGGGCAAGGTAAGCATTCCATAGCTTCTGTACCGGCTACAATCCACCTGAGGCTGAAAATGGCGCCCCCTTTGTTGATATGCAGCTCGTTTTTGCCTCCCAGAGTGGCAGAATCGCTCACAGGCTGACACGTCGCCCAGTTTCCGAGTTTGGGCTTTCCCTGCTAAAAATATCTCAACCGGTGCGTCAGTTGACTTGGCAGCAGGGCAATAAAATGTTCCCCTTGTCATTGCAGTGCTAATGACGCGAACACATTTTCTGGTCAAAAATAGCAGTTCCCTAAATTTTAGGAGATGCTTCCATGGCGTCCCTATCGGTTTCCTGACCATCATTGAAGACTACCATTTGACCAACATCTACAATGTGGGTTAATTTACTGGCCCCTTTCAACTTATAAAGTTGCAGTGACTTGACTAGTGGTCCAAATTCCAGTTTGGTGCACACGAGCTTCCATACTCATCAGAATTGAGTGCTAACTGGCCCGGGCAGTCCCTCTCTGACCGACCTAGATCCCCGATGTGAGAAACCCATTTGGCTGTAGCCGTTTCACACTGGCCATGCAATGTCCACTTGCACCTTTTCAAGGGTTCCGAGACAAACAAGTAAAAATAAAATAAAATATCTAATACTTATTTACGGAAGGCAACAGGAAAAATACACCTCCTGGTGACACTCTCCTCGTTTTCTTCCACTACGGGTTGGTCATCAGGCTCCCCATCTTCGGGCACATCGCCTTTATAAGGCTTCAAGAGACTCACATGAAAAGCATTGTGAATTCTCCAAGTATCAAGCAGCTTCAGTCTAAAGGAGACATCATTTATCTTCTCAAAAATCTGAAAAGAACCGTAGTGTCGCATACTAAGCTTTGGAAAAAGCCTCTCTCCTTTCCCTTTTTCTTTCTCACGCTTGCCTTCTCAAAACGTAAGAGCACCCAATCGTTCTCCTTCAATTTCAAATCACAACGATGGCAATCTGCTGCCTTTTTCTGTCTTTCTTGAGATTTCTGCAACGCCTCGCGAATCTTGGCAAAAGTCGTGTCCAAGTCAAGCGTGTACTCGTCGGCTTCAAAAATCTTAACTTTCGTGCTTAGAAAGGGGGGAACCTTCGTAGCACCTTCAATAATCTCAAATGGCGCCTTCCCCATCGAAGAGTGTATAATGTTATTGTAGGCAAATTCCACCAAAGGTAAATACTTTTCCCATTAAGTCTTCTGATCCGAGATGTAAGACTTCAATATATCTAGTACCACTGAATTAGCAATCTCTGATTACCGACAGTTTGCGGGTGGAACGATGACGAGAACTGCAACCTCATGCCAATGTTCTCCCAAATAGCCTTCCAAAACAAACTCGTGAATCTGGGGTCCTGTCAGAGCCAATCGTCTCAGGCATGCCATGTAATCTGAAGATCTGGGCCACTAACAGTCTAGCTAAGTGATCTGGCTTGACTGTTTTCTTCACTCGAATGAAATGAGCTTGCTTGCTTAATTTGTCAATAATAATCCAGATACCATCGTGACCACTCTGTGTTCTCGGGAGATCAAAAATGAAATCCATTGCAATACTTTCACAGGGGCGGGTGGGTATAAGTAAAGGCTGTAACAATCCATGTGCTTTATGCCTATCAAACTTGACCTTCTGGCATACCAAAAGAAGAGTCTGCCACCAAATTCTTCTATCCCTGCACATGGACAATCTAGAAGTGAAATTGTGACAAGATGTTCACCTACCGCATCTGCTTTTCCCAAAGCTGCTTCTGTGACAAGAACTAGCGTAAATTTTGATGGTCTGTTAAGACACTAAAATCCGCTCCGAGTAGGTAATGTCGCCACTGAGTAAGAGCATGGATAACCGCCAAAAGCTCTTTCTCATAAATCTGCGTTGTCAATTCCGGCCTCGAAAACAATCAACTTTCGTAGGCAATGACATGGCCTTCTTGCATTAAGACCGCACCAAACTACGACCGCAAGCATCACAATATGCTTCGAATGACTTCTGCAAATCCGCCAAAGTCAAAACTGGCCCTGTAGTCAATTTCTCTTTCAATGTCTGAAAGGCAGTCACCTTTGTGGGTCCCCACGAGAAAGGGACTCCTTTCTGTGTCAAGATATGCAAAGGGGAAGCAGCCTCTGCAAACTTTCTAATGAACCGCCTGTAGTACGAACACAAGCGCAAGAAGCTTCTAACTTCATGGACATTCTTCAGATCGGGCCAATCACAGATAGTCTCTATCTTGGCCGGGTCCATCTGCACTCCTGCTGCTGAGACAATGTGTCCCAAAAAGTGTATCACGGGTAGGAAAAATACACTTTTCTTCGCATTAATCACCAACTTGTGATCTTGTAATGCCTAAAAGACCTGTAGCAAATGTTTTCTATGTTCTGCCTCATCATTGGAGAAAACAATGATATCGTCAAAGAAAATGCCAACAAATAGTCTGTACTCTCGTAAAATCATGTCCATCATCTGGTTAATTGTCGCAGGAGCATTGGTTAGGCCAAAAGGCATCACCAAAAACTCAAATAACCCAAAAGTCGTCCGAAAAGCTGTCTTGTAGACATCTCCCGGCGCGATTCCGATTTGATGATATCCGCTCTTCAAATCGATCCTGCTAAGACACGAGGATCCCTATAGTCGGTCAAGAATATCATCGATCCTAGGAATCGGGAATCTGTTCTTGATGGTGATTTTGTTGATAGCTCTATAATAGATGCACATTCTCCAAGATCCGTCTTTCTTCAAAACCAACAGCACTGGAGAGCAATATGGTGAAGTACTAGGCTGGACAAGACCCTTTTCCAAGAGGTCTTTCACTTGGTTCATAATTTCTTCGTTCTTGGCTCGGCTCACACGATAAGGTGGCCGGTTGGGTGGTGTGGTTCCAAGTATCAGATCAATGGTATGATCCTTAGGAGGAGCGGGTGGAAACTCGCTTGGCAGGCCCTCTGAGAAGCAATCGGCATGAGTGTGGAGAAAATCTTGGAGTTCTTTATCAAGTTCAGACATATTTGTCCTATCCTCATCATTCAACTCTTTCAAAAAGATCGAGTAAACAAGCAGACTGGATTTTATTAATTTTGAAACGGCCGAAGCCGATACAATAGGGACAGACTCGCCCTTAAGTTTTACATCAAGTACAATACTTCGGCCCTTCTTTGTAGTCAAAGTCGCTTTTCTCGTCCGATAGTCGACCACGGCGTTGTTCTTATGGTACCAAGGAATTCCCACGAGGACATCACAACCTTCCAAGGGCATTATGTAGAAGTCCTCGTGCCCCAAATACCCCTGACAATGCAACCGAAGTTTGCCAATGATAGGTGTAATGGCTACGTCCCTGTCGGGTGCCTGGTTTGATCTCGAGCCGCGCCGCCAATTCAGATGAAATGAAGTTGGCCTTGACTCCTCCATCAAAGAAAATCAGGGCTTCTTGGTCTTTCAGTTTGCCCCAAGCTCGGCAAAGTTCTGTACTCTCGTCAATCGTGCTTGGGTCAGTGCCCATGCAATCTGGAACCAGTCCTGCTTTCATCTTGCCTTTTCGTCCACATTCCTCAGCTGCTTTTGAACCCTCGGGCCTCTCTTCATCTTTGTCGTTCTGTTCATTAGGTGCCTTTTTAGGGCACTTCGCGAAGATGTGCCCCGTTTCCCCACATCCAAAGCACTTCCCCTCTTTGATGTAGAGAGCTCTCTCTCGACAGGTGAGCTTGGGTCGTGCATCCTTTTCCTTCTTTTCTGGGTTGCTCTTCTTCTTTCTACTTTCATTGTTCGAAGTCTGTTCGGTCCTTTGCGTCATGATTTCATCTGTGGGGTAGGTCAAACTGTCTGAATGAATAGCAAAACCTCGTTTCGCATGACTCATCAGTTCCTCAATGGAATCTGACTTTTGCTTTGAGCAGTGATCTCGGATCTCTATAGGAAGTCCCAATGTAAACCACTCAATCTGTTCTTTGAACGAGATCATCTTAAATGAAGAGGCTGGTAGAAAAGAACTCCAGAATCTCTCACAATATGAGTCCAATGAACCTTTCTTGGTCATTCAAAGATGGTTCCAAGCAGTTCGTATGTCGTGTTCGTACTCCCGAGTCGATCAAGAAGAATAAAAAGTCTTTTAAATTTCAGCCATTTAATTGGCGCTTTGTTGTTTAATAGAAGCGTGGACCACCAAGTTCGAGCATTTCCCTTGAAATAAGAGGTAGCTGTCACAAACGGGAGCGCACACGAATAATCAACAAGATGAACATAAATAATCTTTCAACTAAACAAAGTTGAGAGAGAAGGTCGACACAGTATTTGGGACCAGAAGACAGGCTGGTCTCCCCCCTTAAAGAGAATCCTTTATAAGGGAGAATCCTTTTTACAAGCACAAGAACCGGAGAAAACCCCTCCGTTCTAATTCTCTGACTCGATGGTCGTTCCTTCCCGTAAGGGAAATCCGAGAGACGAACTCTCAATCCTTTTTTCGTCTGTACTCGGAGGCGAGACTCTGCAGAGAATTTTTGAATTCCGTTCCCGGAATTCCCAAGCGTAGGTCGAAGCCTTCCCGCTTCTCCTTCGCGATGAAGTACCTACAAACACACACACAAACACGGGACAACAATTTGTATGGCGAATCCACAATAGATACATGTCTCTGTTGCGCGGGAAAAGCGACTTCCGTGCTTCGCAGTCTCGCGATCTCTTGCTGGCGCTGGCAACTCCTCCTCTGAGGCTCCAAAGGGATAACGAGAGAAGCATGCAATTGTTGTTGATTGCGGAAAGAGGCACTAGATGTCCCCATCAATTGTCGAAACTATGTACAAACCTGTCATCCAAAAGGATCTCGACAAATCTGATGTCCATCATCAAGAATAACGCCCCATAAAAAATCACAAACTTGTCCAACAACTAGTACTGACAAAGTAGCGCATCTTTGGTATAAGTTAGGCGGGTCAAGTTTTCTATGTATGCCTTCTTCTGCTCTATTTTATTTTGCTTTTTGAGCTTGCAGTTCTTGCTCTGGTTTATGTGTGTGCGTGCGCGCACGTCTGTGTCGAGTGTGTGTAGAATTTGGTAATCGCATGCTTTGTTTTCCTTGTGCTCTTAATTTAACTTTTTTTTTTGTGTATGTTTGTGTGTGTATATGGTTGAAGTCTATTTCGGAGCATGTCTTTGTTTGATGCACTCACGCCCTTGATTGCGGGTTCGCCACCCTTTCACCCTCCTGGTAGGGATTCAAGGCACATACACAGTCTGCACCAAGCATCTTACCCATTTTATATTTTTTTTCTCCGGTTTTGTGAGTTGTGTGAATTTCTTGTGTTGGGTAATTTCTGAGGTTTTACCCGGCCCAAAGTTGGCTCACTATATCAATGTAGCCCTAGTGTCTTTGGTCATCTTGTATCATTCAACCTCTAGAGTTATTAAGTTGCAAGCCTCTCTCTCTCTCTCTCTCTCTCTCTCTCTCTCTCTCTCTCTCTCTCTCTCACACACACACACATATGAGCCGATGAGGGTTCATGAGCCAATGCACTCAAGAGCTTGGAGAGTGGGAAACAAGAAAAATGGGAGCAAGGGGGAAACCTCGAAAGAAAGGGCACTCATCCTTCGTTTTCCCTCCATGGAAGCGAAGGACTTTTTGAAGAAGAGACCAACCTCTTAAGAAAACGGGCATCTTCCTCGAGGATGACCTTACCCTCTCACAGATAGCTCATATGCAGGAGGTAATGCCAGAGATTAGAGCGACAAGGGAAAAAGGTAAGATTGCTTTTTACCGAGATGGAAGAGTGGTGATATTGGAGCCACGCTCCACATGATGCTGTGAGACCTATGGGACCACACTCAAAGTTGCTACCTAGGATTGTAATGGATCTATGCGTCTAGATGTGGGTGCTCTTGAGGAAAGTTTTAGTGGGAGAGATCATCTTCTACTCTGAGACACATCAGGCCCCTGGGCAGTCTATGCCTCACATTAGTGGATACAGATGGGAGACCGCATGTAGAAAGGAGACATGATCAGAGCACAGAGGGCAGGGCTCAGGTGGAGTGGCACTGTTATCAGGGAGGAGTTGCAACCATTGATACATATAGCTCGCAGGGATGAGCAAGCTAGGTATATGTGGGTGAGATTGAGAGCAGAGACAAGCAGATATCTTTACATTGCTATTTGCTACTTTCCCCCGAGTACGTCAGTGTATGCACCACCCAGAGGACAATCCCCCTTTTCTATTTTGGATGATGACATCTGGGAGTTCTCTAGAGATGGTGACATCATCATTCTAGGGGATTTCAATGCTAGGACTGCCCATCATACAACAGTTTTTTATGATACTTCAGAGGAGATGCTGAGAGAGTTGGATGTTGCAGAGACGGGCCTATCCAGACTATCACAGGATGGGGAGCATATTGAGTATGGATGACACTTGATAGACATGGGAACTGCACATGGATTGGTCATCTCGAATGGCCTACAGAGATTTAGTATCCACGACCTCACAGTTAGACCCAGACCTGTTGGTGTGGCAGGGGACCATGCTCTTGTGTCGTTGACCATCTCTTTCGAGTTTAGTGTAGCACACAGGCCACAGGTAGCAACTCCTACTCGCTACACCTTCACGCGGGAGACTAACTCTGTATACATGGATCTACAGACGCTTGTGTATAGAAGAGTCAGGGCAACCTTTGGAGGAGCTTACTACTATACTAACACAAACGTTACATGATGCAGCAGCAGAGGCATACCCACACACACAGCCGGAGCAAAGACGCAGTTCTGAGAGCATGCCCCAGAACAGCTAGTATGATGAGGAATGCTGCGAGACCAGAACTAGACCTCAGAGGGAGGTGCTTTTGGGGGCCATCACTCACAGACAGTCACAGATTGACTTCCGACGCCTAGTGTGGCGAGCATTTTTGGCTCACCTAGAGCACGATCTATACCAGCTATTCTTGAGTCGGGACTCGAGTGAGGCATGGCGGCTCTTTCATGAGCACACCCTCCCCTCCTCCCTGCTATTACCTCTACAGAGGCCTGGGCCAGTACGCGTCATCTCTGTACACAGTTCCTGGACAGCCGCCCCTTCCTGACCCATGCCCCCACACATGTGCATTTTTCACCACTGAGATGGTGAGGAAGGCCATTGACAAGATGAGGACTTAGAGAGCATATGATCATGATGGCTTAGTGGCTGAGCACTTCATGCATGGAGCCTATCTACTATTGTACATATCTTCAAGTCAGGAGACCCTATGGAGCCTGGGAATTATCGCACTATCATGATGAGTGTCACGTCACACATCCAACCCTATGTGTCCGTGGACAAGCTACAGCATAACAGGGTTCAATCAGTCCAGTCAAGTCTAGATTAGAAGTGATCTGGCACTTTTGTGAGTCTATTCGTAGACCGTGCATGCCCAGTCACTTAGCATAGATGCATATCCTCTGGTTGCACACAGCATGATCATCAGTATTCCCTTCAGAATCCATCAGATTCAGTCAGGGGAATTTTTCAATGCATTTAGCCTATTTTCCCTATTTTTGATATTTTTCACTTATTATTTTTAAGTGACTTTCCAACAAAAGTAGGTAGGATAATTTTTCTAAGAAAATATATCAGCAAACCCAAGTTAGCACTAAATGGCAGAAGAGGCAGCAGGAGCACATGCTCAACAGGCACCTTTTCAACAGAACCCCCCAAGTGGACCTAGCGTTTTTGCTCCAACTGCAACAGCCTCGCGTTTTTGGACCAGATCAACCAACGATTTGCACTTGCAGATTCCGGCGATAGCAGGACCTCAGATCAGCCCTAGCGTTTTGCTTTTGCAGAGCCACGGCGAAAAAAAAAAAATTCAGCCCTAGCGTTTTTGCATCTGCCAGCAACCTTAACGTTTTGCAGATCTATCACGACAGAATCAGCCCTAGGACCAGCGTTTTCAGTTTTCAGCAGTTAGACATCGCAAATCAAGTCCTAAACCTTGCAGATCTCACCTTCCCGCAGCAGTTCCTCACCGCACGGTCAGTTTCCGCAAGGTTTACAGTTTCAGCCCAGAAAACGCAGATTTCAGCATCTGTGTTTTCAGCGCGTCGTCGTCGCATCGTCGTCATCGACATCGTCATCGACATAGAGTCAAAATTCAGCAGATAGAACATTCGCAGATTTCAGCCCATAGCGTTTTTGGACAGCAGTAGAAAGATTGCAGATTTCAGCCCTAAAGCCGTCGTCGTCGTCACCGACATAGTCACAGGTTGCATCAGTCCATTGCATCGTCATTGTACCACTTTGTGCAATCATTAGTAGACCACTCTCGCCGACGAGAGTGGCGCCTTCGGAGGAGGGTTTTACAACGTCTTTGGTGTCGTATCTCTCTTCTCTCTCTATCTCTCAATCTCATACACTTGCACGCACAGTGTCCATTCATTTGTTTGTGATCATAGCACTTTCCATTAAGAACGGAAGGCTCTCCCTTCCATAAGAACAAAAAGAAACCTTGAGCATAGTTCGGAGCACTCATCTTGAGCAAAGCGCAAACAATCATTCCGTTGCACCTAACATTGGTATCAGAGCTTTGGCAGTGTTCTGAATCACTCAAGGAAAGAACCACAATTTTTTTTGCTTGATGAGGTCGCACGAACCCAAGTTCGCTTGGGCATGTCGATTCCTAATCGTGTTTTGTTGAAGAGTGACAGGAATCCCAAGAAAGAAGGGCTTGTCCAGCCTCCCCTTGTGTCTCTTTTCACTCGTTGAGAGCGGACCGTGCACTTAGCGGCCGGCCAATCGACGTGAGGTGGGAAAAAGCAACCTTGGTGTGAGCGCAAGGCCGCCCAGGGGTGCGCCCGCGGAAAAGAGTAGAACTCGGGTAAAGAGAAGATCCTTCTCCAACGTGGTTTGCAAGCGAAAGAAAACCTCAAGAACCTCAAGAACTCAAGAACCCCCAAGAACCCAAGTTCCTCGTGGACTTAAGAACCAAGACATGATGATTTGAATGACAATGATCAGCATGATGATTTGGATGCCAATGATTTGCATAATGATTTGGATGCCAATGACAAGCATGATGATTTGCATGATCAAGATGTGATTTCTCACAAGCATGATGAGTTGCATGAAGATGATGTGATTGTTCACAAGGATGATGTGTTAGTGGATGCTTTTCCTAGCAAAGCTAACCTCGTTGTAGATTCAATGAATCACGAAGATCCGATCTTGGCTTTCGAGTCGAGGTCCAAAGCACCCCCACAGGACGATTCGATCATTCAGGAAGAACCGATCTTGGCTCTCGAGCCTTGGTCCAAAGAACCCTCACAGGAAGTATTATGTGTTCGCATGATTGATACGTACGCATTGTTCGAATGTTTCATTCATGATCGTTTCTTATATTTTAGTCAGCATCTTTATGTGATCCCTTTTCCTAGGCATGACATATTGTATGTTGAGCACGTTTCTCTCATGGATAAGCACGAATGTATGCGGAAATTTCATGAAAAGTTGAAAAGTATGTATGTCAAGAAGTCACATTCCATGTCTCTTCCTTGGCATGACACAGTTTCCAAACGAGCACATGACAGTATGAGCACCAAGCATGGGCATTTCCATTGTGATTTGCCACAGTTGATTGATTTCGATCAAACAGAAAAGATTCGATCTCATTGTTTGCATGTGTTTAATGAACGGGTTGTCACTCCATCTCTATGTTCATCGACATTGCATACACAGTCTTTGACGAAGACAAGATTTTTTTCCTTCACTTTACATGGAATGGGTATGTTCATGGTTTTGTGTTGGAATTGGTTTCAGGAATTTTCAGCCATGGAGATTCTTGAAGACGAAAGAAGCAGGACTCTAGACGAAGTTGACGCAAGGAAGGAGATTCAAAAGATTTTGTCGCTTTCGGCACGGCCCAAAGAAGCAAGCGTTGCAGACCTTTATGAAGTTCAAGTACCGCACGACCCACACATCAGGGTGGGGCGGCGAAGAGTCCCTTCCGGGATTCCAGATGCTATTGGCGATCTCCCTCGACGCCATACAGTTCGGTACCAATACCCCACTGTGAAAAGGAGGGGATGTCACGTGACACATCCAACCCTATGTGTCCGTGGACAAGCTACAGCATAACAGGGTTCAATCAGTCCAGTCAAGTCTAGATTAGAAGTGATCTGGCACTTTTGTGAGTCTATTCGTAGACCGTGCATGCCCAGTCACTTAGAATAGATGCATATCCTCCGGTTGCACACCGCATGATCATCAGTATTCCCTTCAAAATCCATCAGATTCAGTCAGGGGAATTTTCCAATGCATTTAGCCTATTTTCCCTATTTTTGATATTTTTCACTTATTATTTTTAAGTGACTTTCCAACAAAAGTAGGTAGGGCAATTTTGCTAAGAAAATATATTAGCAAACCCAAGTTAGCACTAAATGGCAGAAGAGGCAGCAGGAGCACATGCTCAATAGGCACCTTCTCAGCAGAACCCCCCAAGTGACCTAGCGTTTTTGCTCCAACTGCAACAGCTTAGCGTTTTTGGACCAGATCAGCCAACAATTTGCACTTGCAGATGCCGGCGACAGCAGGACCTCAGATCAGCCCTAGAGTTTTGTTTTTGCAGAGCCACGGCGACAAAAACACAGATTTTCAGCCCTAGCGTTTTTGCATCTGCCAGCAACCTCAGTGTTTTGCATATCTATCGCGACAGAATCAGCCCTAGGACCAGCGTTTTCAGTTTTCAGCAGTTAGACATCGCAGATCAAGTCCCGAACCTTGCAGATCTCACCTTCCTGCAGCAGTTCCTCGCCGCACGGTCAGTTCCGCAAGGTTTACAGTTTCAGCCCAGAAAACGCAGATTTCAGCATCTGCGTTTTCAGCGCGTCGTCGTCGCATCGTCGTCATCGACGTCGTTATCAACATAGAGTCAAAATTCAGCAGATAGAACATTCGCAGATTTTAGCCCATAGCGTTTTTGGACAGCATTAGAAAGATTGCAGATTTCAGCCCTAAAGTCATCGTCGTCATCACTGTCGTCGTCACCGACATAGTCACAGGTTGCATCAATCCATTGCATCGTCATTGTACCACTTTGTGCAATCATAAGTAGACCACTCTCGCCGACGAGTGGGGCCTTCGGAGGAGGGTTTTACAACGTCTCTGGTGTCGTATCTCTCTTCTCTCTCTATCTCTCAGTCTCATACACTTGCACACAAAGTGTCCATTCACTTTGTTTGTGATCATAGCACTTTCCATTAAGAACGGAAGGCTCTCCCTTCGAACAAAAAGGAACCATGAGCACAGTTCAGAGCACTCATCTCAGCTAAGTAGATGGGCAGAGAGAGGGGATACGTGCAGCCGAGCAGGCAGGATTCAGGAGAGGTTTCTCTACTTGACCATATCTTGACACTCAAGAGCCATCATTGAGGAGGGCAGATCACATGGGAGACGGATCTATTGCAGCTTTGTGGACTTCCGCAAAGCATTTGACACAGTACCTAGAGCTAGATTGATGCGCAGATTACAGGAGATGGGGGTACCCACAGAGCTCATTTGGGGGGTCATGGCACTATACAAGTCAGTAGTGGGGCATGTACGCACCTCAGAGGGCCTATCTACAGCGGTTCATTCCACTATTGGGGTGAAGCAGGGTTGCCCGCTCTCTCCTACTTTGTTTGGTATGTATGTGGATGAGGTTTCTGACTACATTGAGAGAGATGGTGATAGAGGTGCACAACTGGCAGGAACATGGATTCCACTATTGTTATATGCTGATGATATTGTGTTGATCTCCGACTCTCCGGAGGGGATGCAACGTCACTTGGATGCTTTGCATAGGTTTGCCTAAGAAAGTGGTTTGTCTGTCAACCTTGGTAAAACCAAGGTCATGGTATTTAATACCACCCCACAGTGGATCAGAAGGTCAGCGCCCGCATTCACATACGGCCAGGAGACAGTGGAGTATACACATGCTTACACCTACCTTGGAGTGGTTTTTAGTGGACCAGCATTTTCATTGAGAAGAGCAGCAGAGACTAGATTGACCAGAGCCCATGCAGCATTGGGTAGATTGGAGAGGATGTGTTTACATGTTCAGTTTCACGAGCCTCGGACGAAGCTCTGGCTCTTTGACACCCTGGTGGCTTCTGCATTGCTCTTTGGAGCTGAAATTTGGGGACCTTCATTGGACCATCATGGGAGGACAGGTCGCACTGATGGATGGGAGGACATGGAGAAACCACTAGTCTCTATGATCTCACGGCTCATTAGAGCCAAGGCCTCAGTACCACGTGCCATTATCCAAGCAGAGCTAGCTACCCCCCCCCCCCCCCCCCCCCCCCCCCCCTAGTTGACGCGCTCACCAGACCGATCTCCTTCATACACCGCATGTGGGAACTTCCCAGAAACAGATATGCCCGCCTTGCACTTGAGTCCTCTCGATAGTTAGCCATGCAGGGAGATGCAGCATGCTGGTATGCGGAGATGACATCATGGTTTCAGGTGCATGGGTTCAGCATAGACAAACAGTCCCCCCTTCCACCACGCTCATCCGCCAGGACCTGACTCAGCTAGACACCAGGAGGACATGGATACAGCCAACACAGGATCAGGGCACGAAGATGGCTTTCTACAGAGAGCGTCTTCTCCAGCTTACGGAAGACGGTTTTGAGACGAGACCCTGATACATGGACACCCACTTGTCTCATGGGATACGATGTGCTATTGGTCAGATACGCACATCTTCACACCAGCTGCGGATTGAGACTGGGAGATACGGCAGAGTACCAACAGAGGCCAAGACATGCCTCCTGTGTGACCTGGAGCCCCCGTCTACTACGAGATACGTGGCCGTTTCCACTGCTTGTTCAGAGAGGGCTTCGGACCACTCTCCAGAGTCATGCAGTACGAGGATCAGAGATGCTTGGGTCTATTTTTGCTCGAGCTACACAGACACAGAGAGAGCCTGATGAGGGGAGAGGCCAGCCATTCTCAGAGACGGATCACAGACTTCTTTAGAGCAGACACTGGACACCCGGAGGAGCTACTACCACAGGAGAGCTCGCCGCCTCACACCAGAGGCACACTGATCGACCGAGCGACCGAGCTAGGGAGATCCAGATGCCCACGACAACGGAGGACTAACCAGCATCGACGGAGGCTACATCAGAGGATTCGGATCACTCTGGCCAGACATGCACGACGCCCGGTCAGGCTATTGACAATGGAGGAGATTGATGAGATCCGCCAGCGACCGATACTAAATCTTTTGTGATCTGTGATTTAGCTATCCCCACCTAGTTGATTAGATCACACCTAGCTGTTTCGGATTCCATAGCCATTTTTTCTGTCATTTTTGTTACTCTGACTTTATATCAGATCCACCACACTGTAACTTTCTGGTCCTATAGGTCATTCTGGCCTTCTGAAGACGTTAATATAACATTTCATTTCATCTCATCTCATCTCATCTCATCTCTCTCTCTCTCTCTCTCTCTCTCTCTCTCTCTCTCTCTCTCTCTCTCTCTCTCTCTCTCTCTCTCTCTCTCCAATGTTTGAGTTTCTCTTCCACTACACACTCTGACAAGTTACAATTTCAACCTTTGACTTCATTCTCAAAAATCAATTTTACAATTTTTTTAGCCTTTAAATTGTGATAAAGTATCAAGGTTATCACTCTTGTTATTAAACCATAATCACAGCCCTCGAACCCTTTTCAAACACTCAATAAGGTTGAGGAAAGGTCCAATATAAGGCGTACGATTTACTTTTGTCCATGCAGCAATACACAAGTAAGAACTCCTTGCTTATCATTTTGAACAATCTCCTTCGGAAAATGCAAGCTCTGCAACCAACTCTTCAAACTATGTAGGAATTAACTATGGAGAGTTTTGAGAGTTAAAACCACAAAAAAAACCTGCAAGCTGGCCTATTCTCCCTTAAAAGTAAAAATGTGTAATGGAAACAAGGGACAGCACACAATGTAAGCAAACAAGTCAACTTTGACCCAATCATGCATCAGAAGTTGGAAAGACAGTGAAGAACAGGTAAATAGTAGCCAAGAGTTGGTGACCTTTGTAGGCTCTTTATGATGGGCGAATTATTGGTGACTATAGCTGGAAATCTATTTGCCAAAAAATTCAAGGATGTAATTCCTTCCAAATTCGCACAATACACCAACCATGATTACATAAACAAAGAAAGACATCTCTTCTACATTCTATTTGTCAAAAAATTCAAGGATGTAACTCCTTCCATACTTGCACAATACACCAACCACGATTGCACGAATCCTTTAACCAAGAAAGACATTCTCTTAGCTACTCAGAATGCTTTTCTCCATTCCGGGCACTCAAGCTAGAACAAGCGAGTAAAAGGCATAAAGTGACTACCTCAGCCTGCCAGGGTGATCCAAACTAGCGTCTGGAAGAAGCACCCATGCGTCTTCCATCGTATGTCGACAGCCCTTGTCCTCGGCAGCGTCAGCCTCTATCGGCACCCATGCACTCTCTGGCGCATGCGTGTCGGCTTCACATTTGGCCTCGTCACATGAACGTGCCAACAGGTTGCTTCCGCTTGCTGTGGTCGAAACCCCATCGATTCTAACTGCCCCTTCCAAAGCCGAATCAGACCTGACGCGCTTCGCCGTTGGCTCCATTACTCACTACTTTTCCTGAGCCCATACGCTAACCCAACTGCGCCACTCTCACTTTCACACTCTCTCTCTAGCTCTCAAATTTAAGGCTCCGCCCACCATTGAGGCACCTTTTAAAAAAAGGGAAAATTACCATAATTTGTGGACATTCCCAAAATACCCCTCAAATTTCAAAAATTCCCGAACTACCCCCAATAGATAGTCATAAATTCCCTAAATGCCCTTCAAATTTTCCAAAAGTCCCAAAATGCCCTTGGTTGTGAGATTAAATTACTCCAAGGATAAAAATTGATTGTCTTTCAATACAAGATGCTAAAACTAGAATTTGAGGTGGTTATGTAGGCTTCGCAGATGAATTGCTTCGTTACTTTAGACATAATTTCCTTTTTTGCAAGGTAATTTGTGACAAATTACATGCTAAGCACTAAAAAATGGATCTCAATTGTCACAACGGAATAAAGATTAGAAAATCTTGATCAATCCAACCAAAATAGATATAAGGGTATTTTTTGGGAATTTTTGAAATTTGAGGGGTATTTTAAAACTTTCCACAAATTAGAAGGGTATTTTGGTAATTTTCCCTATTAAAAAAAGGGAAAATTACTAGAATACCCCTCTAATTTGTGGAAATACCCCTCAAATTTCAAAATTCCCAAAATTCCCTTGTGAGTGCTTAGCATGTAATACATCACAAATTACCTCCCAAAAGAGGTAATTATGTCTAAAGATAATGAAGCAAATTTATCTTCAAACCCTGCATAAAGAGCTCAAACTCTAGTTTTAGTATCTTGTATTGATAGACAATCACTCTTCTTATAAAAAGCTACAAATTCTTTTATCTTTGGAGATATTTACTCTCACAACTAGGGTGTTTTGGGAATGTTGGAAAATTTGAAGGGCATTTTGGGAATTTATGACAAAATATTGGGGGTATTTTGGGAATACTTGAAATTTGAGAGGTATTTTGGGAATTTCCACAAATTAGAGGGGTATTTTGGTCGTTCTTCCTTTAAAAAACTTATCCACTTAATATTGAACGCTCTATTGTCCACGCAAGCAATGTTGCGCATCAGCAAAAATAGTCTCCAAGAGCAAGCTATTTCGAGGCTCTTAGGCTAGGGGCTCTTCCTACTAGCATGAACACTATTGTTATCAAACTTATCCATAAGAGGGGAGAGGAGGAGGGCCCTGAAATTTACTTGCCTGACTTCTCTATACAAAGTGTTTGCCTTAGCCCTAGCTCTGAGGCTTAGCCCTCTTCTGGACTCTCCTTGAGCAAAAGGGGCTCATCAAAGGCAAGTTCATCCTTGATGCCATCGTCACCATCTAGGTAGGGTTTGAATATGCTAAGAAACATGGTCAAAACTTCATTTTTTTCAAAATAGATTTTGATAAAGCTTATGATAGAAAGGAATGGGACTTCATCCTTCAATGTTTGTTTGACCTTGGCCTTTGCCTTGGCAAAATGTTCATCAAATCCATTCATGTTATGATTGGCAATGCTTATGCTAGAGTAGCTATAAATGGTGAGCTCACCGATAATATTCCCTTGAGAAGATATGTAAGGCAGGGGTGTCATATAGCCCCTTAGCTAAATTCTATATGCTCAGATGCTTTGGGTTGGCTAATTAAAGATGCCATACAAAAAGGGCTTATCAAAGGGATCAAGGTTCTAGGTGCTACTAGGGACCTTTGTTGCGGCAATTTGCAGATGATACGAATGCTATGATGGCTGATGATACTAACATTGTTAAGCACTTCTGGCACTGTTTAAACCTTTTTTGTCTAGCTAGTGGTTCAGTGATAAACCATACAAATATAGGTTTCAAATCCTCCTTAGGTGTTGTGCATCAGGTTATAGGGAAAGCATGATGTAATCAAATTGTGGATAGGCAAATATTCAGGCTTTTGGGCATTCATATGGGCTTCCAGATCACCTTTTCTCAGAGGTGGGATTGAGTTGTTAACAAGTTTAGACAAAAAATCGTCTCTTAGCAAAGCTACCAGCCATGTCTTTCTTCCAAGGCCTTTGTGCTTAACCATTTCATTTTGTCTACTATGATACATTTTCTGTCTTGTTGGATGCCTGTTAAATACCATTTGGACAAGATCTTCACTCTTGCTAGAAGATTCTTGTGGGAAGGAGATATTGATCATTCCAGAATCCCAAAGGTCACTTGGAATACTTGTTATCAAGCCAACATAAAATCTAGCGTTTGCGGGCTGCTCTGTGAAGCTCCATGGAAGAGATGAGAGGGGCCACTACGATCAATTGTAGGGTGATGACCCTACCACCATGCTCAAATTTTAGATTGTTGTGCAAATAGCTCCTCACTAGAGTAGGGCCCAGGCTGTGCGATCACTCTGTGCCTAGGTACACGATATTCCTAGCCAAATACGTGAAATGAAAGTCAAGGGTAGCCTCATATTCTTGCATGGCTAATGGAACCCGCAAGACTACGTATTCCATACCGTCTATTTATAACCATTGTCCAAGCCAACAATGTACTCATGATCGTTGTTGTCTTGGGAAACCTTAACTTCTTAACCAACGAGTACTTTAACATAGTTGGTGTCACCCAACAAGCATGTCGCTCATCATAGTGGCACAATGCCACCTCATTGAACTCTCTGAAACTAAGAGGAAGTGTCTGCATTGTGTGCAACTGCGTAGAAGATTTTGTTAAGTATGGAGCCTGATTTACCCTTGTAATTTTCTGTGGTAAAAGCGCACATTTGTAAGGCCCCCATTATGAGGAGAAGCCATCGTGCGTGAAGGAAAATCACTCACCGGAAACCAAAATTTTCACGGACAAGAATCAGGGGCAACTTTTAAAGGCCTCGGGGGCGGAGGCCCCCGAGACTTTTTTTTTCGTCGGAATATTCTTTTTCGCCGGAATATTATGGCCGAACGGCGGTCGGAAAACAACCGGTCGGTTGGCCGGTGGCCGGTGGCCGAATTCAAAAGCGGACTTGTCTTCTCAAGGGCGGCCACACATGGGCGGATTGGAGGGTCCGATTTGGACTTATTCGCACAAGGGCGACTACACATGGCTGTCTCTCATAAGAGAGGGCAGCCCTTTTGGCCTATAAAAGGAGGCCATTTCTACACATATTTCATAGTGTGAAGTTGATGCAACAAGGTGAGTGTGAGGTGGTGAGAGTGAAGCAAGGCGGGAGCTCCATTAAGGGTATAATCCCTTTGTAAACTACTTCTTGTTTTGAAGTACTAAAGCCATTGAGTGGCTGCTTTCCCGTGGACGTAGCCCACATTGGGTGAACCACGTATATCGTGTGTACTCTCTCTCTCTCTCTCTCTCTCTCTCTCTCTACTCTATAATCTCGTGTATATAAATTTGTCTCTCTCCATTAAGTAATCTACTCAATTATCTATTTAGCTACGTCTTATTTCCTAACAACTGGTATCAGAGCAAGGTTTGCTCGTAGCTAAATTATCTCAAGGAAAGGATTCCTTGAATTGAGTGGGAGTTATGGCGGAGGAAGGGAAGCTCAAGATTGAGAAGTTCAACGGCAAAAACTACCAACATTGGAAGATGCAGATTGAAGACTATCTCTACCAGAAGGACCTCTATTTGCCACTAGGCGGTCTTGCGAAGAAGCCCGCAACAATGGCAGATGAAGCATGGATTGTCCTTGATCGAAAGGCACTGGGAACAATCCGGTTAAGCTTGGCGTCAACGGTGGCCTTCAATGTTTCGGAGATGAAGACCACGGAGGACTTGATGAAGTCACTTGACGACTTCTACGAGAAACCATCGGCATCCAATAAGGTATTTCTTATGAAGCGCTTGTTCAATCTAAAGATGGCAGAGAATGGTTCAGTTGCAGAACACCTAAATGACTTTAACACAAACATTAGTCAACTTCGATCAGTGAAAATCAATTTCGATGACGAAGTGCGAGCTCTCCTTATACTATCATCTCTACCGGATAGTTGGGACAGCCTTGTGATGGCTGTAAGTAATTCTATCTCTGGCACAAATACTCTTAAGTTTGATGATGTTGTGGGTGTTCTCCTAAGCGAGGAAATGCGAAGGAGAAGCATAGAAGAATCATCAAGTGCTGCACTATCAGTGGAAACAAGAGGAAGGCTTAAGGAGAGGTTCAAAAACCAAAAGGGTCGTGATCGCTCAAGGCGGAGCAAGTCACGCACAAAGTCAGTTCTTGAATGTTGGAACTGCGGCAAGAAGGGCCACGTCAAGAAGGATTTCCGGTCCAAGAAGAAGAAGGAGATAGAGTCTCAAGACAACAAGCCAACATCGGAGGCCAATGTGGCAGGTAAAGTAGAGCAAGATGCTCTAATTCTCTCATTAGACAATGTGTCTAATTCCTGGATAGTAGATTCCGGGGCTTCATTCCATGCGACACCACACAAGCAACATTTCCAAGACTACACCAAAGGTAATTTTGGGTATGTATACTTGGGAGATGATGAAGCTTGTGAGATTGTCGGCAAAGGTACAGTTTCTGTCAAAACTGCTAACGAAAATGAATGGAAGCTTAAAGATGTTAGGCATGTTCCTTCTCTTCGCAAAAATTTGATCTCTATAGGACAATTGGACGATGAAAGTCACAACATTGCATTCGGAAACAAACGGTGGAAGATCTCAAAGGGATCTTTGGTGGTTGCCAAGGGTGAAAAAGTTGGTACACTTTACTTGTGTACTGTTAGCGCGCAACCTTCAGCTTGTGCAGCAACTACAGAAGTTGACAGTGCGGTGTGGCACTACCGACTTGGGCATATGAGTGCCAAAGGAATGCAAATCCTTCAAACAAAGAAGCTTCTACCAGGTTTGAAAGAAGTGGACTTAGAGTTCTGTGAAGATTGTGTTTATGGTAAACAAAAGAGGGTAAAATTTCAAAAATCAGGAAATGAAAGAAAAAATAAAAAACTTGAGTTGGTTCATTCTGATGTTTTGGGTCCTGCAAGTACACCATCACTTGGTGGCTCATTGTACTATGTAACATTCATAGACGATGCGACTAGAAAAACATGGGTTTATGTCATGAAGAATAAATCTGATGTATTTTCCATATTTCAAAGGTGGAAAGCCTTTGTGGAGAATGAAACAGGTACCAAGGTTAAATGCCTCAGATCCGACAATGGAGGTGAATATTGCAGCCAAGCTTTTGTGCTAGCAATGGCATTCGGAGGCAAAGGACAACCCCAAGGACACCTCAACAAAATGGGATTTCGGAAAGAATGAACAGGACAATCATGGAACGAGCACGAAGCATGCGGCTACATGCAGGCCTACCGCTTGAGCTTTGGGCGGAAGCTGTAAGTACGTCTGTGTACTTAATCAATCGGTCACCCTCAACGGCATTGGATGGAGGAGTTCCAGAAGAGGCATGGACAGGTAAACCGGTGAATTATGCATTTCTCAAAGTGTTTGGGTGTGAGGCTTTCATGCACATAAATAGAAGCCTAAGATCAAAGTTAGATGCAAAGTCCAAAAAGTGTTTCTTCATTGGCTATGGAGAAGGAGACTTTGGGTATCGCCTATGGAATCCTGAAGATGGTAAAATCTTAAGGAGTAGGAATGTAATTTTTAACGAACAAAATATGTACAAAGATTACTTGGAAAGAAAACAAACAAAAGAAACAGGTGATAAGTACATGGAGCTTGAGGACGGTGAAGACTCAAGGACTGCAAACGGTGACAATGTGCAACAACGTCAACCAAATGACGAGCCTCAACCTATTCCCCGAAGATCTACAAGAGCAAGTAGACCTCCAGAAAGGTTTGTTCCTTCCTTCAACCATCTCTTGATCTCAGATTCTGGAGAGCCGGAATCATATGAAGAAGCTATGCAACATGAATCCAAAGAAGAATGGACGAAGAGCATGCAAGTGGAGATGGACTCACTACATCGCAACCAAACATGGGAGTTGGTTGAGTTGCCTAAAGGTAAGCGGGCACTTCAAAACAAATGGGTGTACAAGCTAAAGGAAGAAGAAGGTGGGAAGAAAAGGTACAAGTCTAAGCTTGTGGTAAAAGGTTTTTCTCAAAAGAAAGGTATTGACTTCAATGAAATATTTTTTCCTGTTGTAAAAATGAACTCAATTAGGCTTGTCTTAAGCCTTGTGGTTGCTCATGATCTAAATCTCGAGCAAATGGATGTAAATACGGCATTCCCTCACGGTGACTTAGAGGAGGAAATCTACCTGCTTCAACCAAAGGGGTATGAAGTAAAAGGTAAGGAGAAAATGGTTTGCAGATTAAAGAAGAGCTTGTATGGTTTAAAGCAAGCATCAAGACAATGGTACTTGAAGTTTGATCGATGGATGTTGGATCATGGATTCACAAGATGCAACTCGGATCACTGCGTCTACACGGAGAATTTGGGAGATGGGAAATTCATCATCCTAATGTTGTATGTTGATGACATGTTGATTGCAAGTGCTAACATGCAGGACATCAAAGACCTAAAAGAGGAGCTGTCCAAATCTTTTTCAATGAAAGATATAGATACTGCAAAGAGGATACTTGGTATGAAAATATCAAGGGACAGGACGAAGAAGACAATAAAGCTATCTCAAGAAGATTACATCAAGAAGGTACTAGAAAGGTTTGCAATGCAAAATGCAAAACCAGTTTCTACACCTTTGACTGGTCATTTTAAACTAACGAAGGATATGTGTCCAAAGACACAAGAGGAGATAGCCTATATGTCTAAAGTTCCATATGCTGCAGCGGTAGGTTCTCTAATGTATGCTATGGTCTGGACAAGGCCAGACATTGCACATGCAGTGGGAGTTGTGAGTAGGTTCATGGACAACCCAGGTAAAGAGCATTGGCAAGTTGTGAAGTGGATACTTAGGTATCTAAAAGGGACAACAACAAATGCTTTGTATTTTGGAGGAACTGATATTTTTCTAGAAGGGTATGCTGATGCAGATATGGCAGGTGACAAAGATACTCGAAGGAGCACTACTGGCTATGTGTTCACGGTTGGAGGCACAGTAGTAAGCTGGGCTTCAAAGCTGCAGAAAGTGGTTTCACTTTCTACCACGGAAGCAGAGTATGTAGCAATGACGGAGGCAAGCAAAGAAATTCTGTGGCTTCACAGATTCTTAGAAGAGCTTGGATTCAAACAAGACAATTGTGTCTTGTACAGTGATAGCCAAAGCGCTATCCATCTTGCGAAGAACTCAACCTTTCATTCAAGGACAAAGCACATTGAGGTGAGATATCACTTCATACGCACTCTTTTGGAAGAGGGACAACTAAAGCTAGGAAAGGTGCATACAAGTGAAAATCCTGCAGACATGTTTACAAAGGTGGTCAACAAGGAGAAGTTGAGCTTTTGCTCATCTTCAATCGGCATTCAAGGATAATAAGCCAGAATGGAAAGCAGTCACAGGTTTGGTTTGGAGATCAGTCTCCAAGTGGGAGATTGTTAAGTATGGAGTCTGATTTACCCTTGTAATTTTCTGTGGTAAAAGCGCACATTTGTAAGGCCCCCATTATGAGGAGAAGCCATCGTGCGTGAAGGAAAATCACTCACCGGAAACCAAAATTTTCACGAACAAGAATCAGGGGCAACTTTAAAGGCCTCGGGGGTGGAGGCCCCCGAGACTTTTTTTTTCGCCGGAATATTCTTTTTTGCCGGAATATTATGGCCGAACGGCGGTCGGAAAACAACCGGTCGGTTGGCCCATGGCCGGTGGTCGGAAGTCAATGGCCGGTGGCCGGTGGTCGAAAGTCAATGGCCGGTGGCCAGTGGCCGAATTCAAAAGCGGACTTGTCTTCTCAAGGGCGGCCACACATGGGTGGATTGGAGGGTCCGATTTGGACTTATTCGCACAAGGGCGGCTACACATGGCTGTCTCTCATAAGAGAGGGCATCCCTTTTGGCCTATAAAAGGAGGCCATTTCTACACACATTTCATAGTGTGAAGTTGATGCAACAAAGTGAGTGTGAGGTGGTGAGAGTGAAGCAAGGCGGGAGCTCCATTAAGGGTATAATCCCTTTGTAAACTACTTCTTGTTTTGAAGTGCTTTCCCGTGGACGTAGCCCACATTGGGTGAACCACGTATATCGTGTGTACTCTCTCTCTCTCTCTCTCTCTCTCTCTACTCTATAATCTCGTGTATATAAATTTGTCTCTCTCCATTAAGTAATCTACTCAATTATCTATTTAGCTACGTCTTATTTCCTAACAGATTTACCATCTCTTTTGTGCTCATTGGCACTTGTGCTAGCTTTGAGCTTTGGGAATTCGGCTTTGGTGTGCCCCACATATAAAGCAATGATTTTGCTTTTGCACTTTAACATAGCTCTCTTTTTTTTTGAAATTTTGACTCTCGTTGTTTTTTAAATGGCCGTGGTTTTTTAGTCCAATGACCACCATGACCGCCCTGGTCAGTCCTCTTCCCTGCCTCTCACTAAGAAACCCCTTTTCTTTTAACCTTGCCCCCTTTTTTCTTTTTCCCTAGCCCTATCTACATTATCTCATGCACCATGACGCCTGATGTCATTGTAAATTTATGTGTGCTTGATCCCCTCAGATAAGTCCTTTGGCTAAAGAGGCTCAACGTACTCAAGGTAATCATTTGTGAGGCCCCTCTTGAAGCCACACAAAGTCTAAAATGCATAGATTCCCTTTAACTTGAGCACTATCTCTTTGTAGTATGAAATGTATTCATTTAGGGACTTGTTTTGCATAGAGCACTTGTCCCATAACTCCCAAGTTTGCTCTTCCTCATTGCCTAGGAAGAACTCTTTTTGAAACATCATTTTGAACTCTGGCCAAGTGGCAAGATGAGTGGTTAGACTCACTCCACCACTTGTACGCCTCGCCGGTCAATAGGAAACTAGCCTCTATGGGCTGAACACGGATAGGCTACTTCCAGAGCACATGAATATCCTACCACGGCTAGGAACATGTTCACACAATCTTTATTTGTCTCCCTTTCCTTTCCCCCAAAACTGGACAATTTGAAAGTATTGAGCAGAGCCAAGGTTGTCTCTATGGATGGCCCTACAGGCGCGTCGACTCTTGGACCCTTGTAACCATTGGTGAGGCTATGCTCACTCGTGCTACAGGTGCCCTCCTGCTCTGAGGAAGAGGAGATGCCACGGAAGCTGTGATAAGTGCATCTAGACATGAGGAGATGCTTTGCAGCATTGACTACATCAGGCTCCTTTACTTTTTCTAAGGTGTCAACTTGGCATTAAAATACTCGAGTATCCCACTAGAGAGCTCTGTCTTTGAAAGGATATGGATAGGATCGACCAGATCATACAGTGTGTTGCATTGGGCGGTGCTGGTGGTGGCAAAGGGTGCGGCCCTAGCTAGGGATTATACAGAGTGGTGCAACAGGTGGTGGGGTGGGGGCGTGGTGCAATGGTGTTGGGCGGTGCTGCTGCCGACATTGACGAGCCTCCTAAGTGGCAAAGTGCTGGTAGCATTGCAAGGCTCCAACAACATGCCATGGACGAGAGTAGTAGCAGGCTATAATAGCAGCCAATGGTTCTGTGTTAGACACGACCAAGAAGGAGTGCAAGCAAGAGAGGGTTATGAGCGAGCTTGAGAGAGAGAGAGAGAGAGAGAGAGAGAGAGAGAGAGAGAGAGAGAGAGAGAGAGAGAGAGAGAGAGAGAGAGAGAGAGAGAGAGAGAGAAGCTTTTTCCTTTGGCTATGGCAACCCGATCTCTGTACTTTCTCCTTCCTTGTTGCAATTGATTCCTTATCTCCCCAACTCCACAAACCTTTGACCAGACTTATCCACCCGCTCTCAAGATAATAATAAAACTAGTAGCTAAGGTCTACCGAGCCCGCTTCACACGCCTGGTCACTCCAAAATCAAGACATGCTGTGATACCAATGTTATGCTATGATAATGCCACTATGGGCACGAAAGGGTCTAGTCTCTAGTTCACCACCCATCCATGAGAAGGATGAGGCTTGCCCTCATTTTGTGATGCTCATATGGTGTAGTTTTCCATATCATATGAGGTTGGGGTAAAGGCATTACGCCTCTACCCACGATCGACGGCTCCTTATGCATGATCGACCGCACGTCCACTGTGTTTACATCCTTTCCTTATTCTTCATATACCAAAAGAATAAGGAGCTCCTCCTATCCTGATTGAGGGAACTCCACCCAACACACCTCTTGCCTCATCTCCCCTTCCCCGCGCATGCACATGCACACATCCGTGCACTCATTAATTGGTATTAGAGCCATTGGGAGGCGATCGGTGGCGGTGTACCCCCTCTCCGATAGGCTCTCAACAGTGGCGATGGATCTCGGTGCTTGAGGACGGTAGATTTGTCAAGGAGAAGGCGGATCAGAGGAGACTGGCTAAGCTTGGAGCTCCCAGCGTGTCAACTCCTCTTGAGCTCAAAAGAGAATCTTTGCAGAAAATAGGGGATCTCTACAAGATTGAGTAGAGGACTGAAAGCTACAAGTAGTAGGAAGCAAGGAGAATCGGGATCTTGAGAGGCCAAGGATTCGAAGGGAGAGCTAGAGAGTGTGTGTGTGTGTGTGATCACACACACACACACACACAAAACAACGCAGCAAGGAAATTAGGAATCTTCTTGTTCCATGTGTCTGGTTTTTTATCGACGTATTTTTTGGCCGACGAGGTTGTGTGCCAGATTTTAGACGAATTTGCTCACAGGTTGCACATCCTTTTTAGTGCAAATTATGCGACACAGGTGTTGGGCTCATCTATGACTATGTGGGTCATTCCAAAGAGTATTTTTTAGCATGGTTTTGTGTGGTTTTATGCTATGTATGCATATGCGGATACACATGAGCTAGGTATAGACCGTAGGTGGTAGATCCACAGGTTTATAGGATTTTAGACAGAGTTTACAATTGTTTATAGAGCCACTCGTTCAAGAGTGAGCTAGATTGCCATGCTATTGGCAATTTCTGTATATCATATGTGGATTTGTCTATTGAAACATTGAGTGTTTGTTCATGATTTATGCGATTTTGGTGAGATTTTTGAGATTTTTACTCAAATTTCAAGGGAAACTTTGCCAGATTTATCCCAAATTCTCACCATGCTTTGTGCATATCTGCACTTTACTCTGTGATGGCTTAGTGGTCAAGTATGACTCCTATTTTGATAGTGATTGAGTTTTTATTCTCACTTTCATAGGCCTTGTCAGTTTAGACACGGATTTAGTGTTGTATCCACTCTTGTAGGAGTGAGAGTTGCATATGCTTGTGTGGCTACAGGTTACGAGTAGTCATAAGTTTTGGTTCTATAGGTTACAGGTACATATTCTTTGTAGTTGTCAGATTTTGCACATAGATTTGTGGGATGCGTAAGCTCTGGCGAGAGTTGTTCATACGAGTCTTGAGTCTTTGCTACTCGTTGTGCATGCATTATCACTTGGCGCTTGTCTATGCACTGACTTTGCTTGGTTTTGAGTAGAGGTTGACATTGCTATTGTACATTGTTTTGGTAGACTTACATTTTGTACGAGCATTGATTTTGATGCAAATGATCATGGTTGGTTATGATTGATGTAGTGGGCGAGTGATCTCCCACTTTGTTGCCATTTTGGCATGGTTTAGAGATTGTGCTTGAGTTTTTCATCAGTCTACAAGGGAGACTCTATTAGATTTCTCCCAAGATTTCTTGCCATAGTTTTGATTTCTTGGCATCCATATAGCATACATATGTGACAGTTCAGAGTCAACAGTGATGACTCGTGAGAGACGACATTCTCATAGTTGCCGATATATGCGATGTTGGCATTGTTGTCACATAGGGCACATTAGGCGTCGATGTTCAAAAGTATGAGGCAACAATGAATATGTATGCATGATGCAAATGAGGTTCTGACACATGCTAGATCGATGGCTTCATATGCTAGTCAATGATGTCACTTTCACCTTTAGGGATCCGCTTACTTACATGTCTTTGAGAAGTGGCACTTCTTCCACTTGGTTGCTAGACGAGGATGCAGTTTTCCACGTCACACCACATCGTGAGTGGTTGAGAACTTTCTCTAGTGGGAGCTTTGATCATGAGCATTTGGCTGATGGTTTGGCATTTCACATTGCAGATGCATCAAATGTTTGCTTTTCATTATCGAGTGGTGCATCCTATACACTACAACATGTGCACTATGTTCCTTAGCTGAGACAATGTTTGATCTCAGTGAGATAGTTAGCAGATTGTGGGTGTCAGATAATGCTTAGAGAGCAGCCTTTCCAGATGCATTTCAGATTACTAGTGATTGCCAAGGGAGTCGAAGTGGCTTGGTATATCCTTTGCATGTATCTGAGGTACAAGACGCCATAGTCTTGGTTTTGTTGCTAGCATGTGTTGAGCAAGAGACAAGACATGTCTCCTTTGCAAGTGAGCTCCAATATGCTCATGAGAAAGAGCATTATCTCATCTTCCTACATAGGTCACCTTTCTTTGGCAGAAGAAATGCTTCAAACCATACGATAAGATAATTAAGATTGCAAACTATACGATCTACTCATGGTTGAGAATTATGTTTCTTTCCTTGCAAACAAAGATAAATAAAAACACCATATCAATGATCTAATTTGAGTACCTAATTAATTTTGATTATTGAGGTTTTAGTCATATTTGGCACATTTTAACCACAAGTGAGCACAAATCAAACACCTTGCACACACAATTGTTAGAGGAGTGTGTAAGAGGAGGTGGCACTATTCTCCCATGGCGCAATGATAATGGAAAGTGCGTCTTCCTTTCCATTAGTGCTAGGACTAATGTTAGGAGTTTTGTTTGGGCTTCCAATGCTGGAAGTGAGTAATTTGAGAAGCATAAAATCACTCACTAGAAGAACTTACATGTAAGGGAGAGATTTGGTGCTTTTATCATTTATAAATTGTCAAACTAACCCTTTTCTCTAGAAAACAAAGGGGGCATTGAATTGTGTAGCCATTTTGGCACACTACACAAGTTTGGCCTACAACGTAAGATTTAGGGTTAAAGTGGATGGACTACCATGCCAAGGCAGCTGTCATAGTGTGTAACTAAAAATTTCCTACACACTACACAAGTTTTGCCTAAAACATGAGATTTAAGGTTAAAGTGGATGGACTACCTTGCCAAGGCAACTTCCATAGTATGTGTAACTAAATATCTCCTATGTAATTTCCTCAATGTGGCACCATGCAATGTTGAATGAGCTCTCTATGAGTTCCAATTTATAGTGCAATGCTAGATTATGAGCTTAAATTATTAATTTGTCTTAGAACTAGCTCTAAAAGCCTTGAGCACCCATGCAATACCATTACAAACCTTAAGTAGAAAGGGTAATTTGTAAAAACTAAACATCACTTTTTGAGTTAATAGAGAAGACAGCTTGGAGAGATCGTTGCTTTGGATTCTCCTTCTTCTTCTTTTTTTCACTAGGCACTTTTCTAACTCACTAATGATATGTTTGTGCGTGTTGCTAGTGTTGTCAAAGAATTGGCATCCTTTCTTGCTTTCCTATGCATCGTAGAGACTCATCTCCTAGAATAGTGTGTGCACATTGTACCTCCTGTATGCTTGTAGTAGAGAGTCTGAGTAGGTGGAGTAGCAAGATATACACATATTGGCATATGTATGTGTGTTGAGAGTGGTCGGTTGAGGTGAAGAGGGAAGGAAGCACATGCAAAGGATTATCTTCTATCTTGTTTTTTGCCCACAAAGTCTTATTCTCATTCCTAAAGATGGTACTCTCTCACTCTTGTGAGATGTTTTCACGCCCTAGCCGGGTCATGCTATTGTTTGGATTGACAATTTAAGGTAGTTGTTCGCTTGATATAATGTGACTACACAAATTTTTTGGCACCATTGTTGGGGAATTGAGCGTTTAAGCTAAGGAGCTCTCTTTGGTGATAAGCACTTGCATCATCAGGCAAATTGAATATGTTACCCCATTCTGGTGCTATCAAAATGGGATAAGCACTTGCATTAATATGCACATGGAATAGTCACTCCATTCTAGTGCTATCAAAATTAGAGCACTTACTAGTGATGACTTAGCTTTTCAAAAGCAATGTCACACTTGGAACTCCACTCAAAAGGAGACTAGTGGGGGCACCAAAACATTGTTGGGAAACAAGAGCAAGGGGCACCTCTATAGAAATGTCTCCCAATAGCACTTAAGACACAAATTTAGCACCACAAACCGTATCAAAAGATTATCCATAAATACTTCCAGTAAATATTGAAGATATGTCCTAAAGACATGGCACATAAGCCCCCAAAAAGTGCCACGAGCATTGGCCAGTCCAAAGAGAGTGATGGAGAAAAAGTAAATATTTCCCACTGTGGAAAATTTCATATTGTGTTGGTCTATTGGTGTTATACTCTTTGAATTGTAGCCAAGCAAAACCATCAAGAAAACTATAGGCTTTCTTACTTGCTCGTTGTTTAAGTACATGGCCAGTGATGGCCAAGGGGTAAATATCTTGAATTGTATTGCCTACTTGCTTGAGGTTTTAAAAAACTCAAAGCTTTCCGTTTTTCTTAGGAATGGCCAAAATTGGAGACATCCATTTGATATGGTAAACTCCACATCCAAGAGCCTATCTATTTCTTCCTTGATCTTTTATGAAAATATTTCATTATAAGTATTGGGGTGATGTTTGTGTGGTTTTCCATCCTCCTTAAGAGGGATAGTATGTTGGTATATAAAAATTCTACACCTTTTAGTCTTTGTAAGACCATGAAAAAACATCCATATACTCCTTGAGAGTGAAAAGAAAAAAGGTTTCTTCCTCCTTGTTCAAATTTGTGGCTATCCACACCATTTTGGTTGGTTCTTTAGGTCCTTGTAGATTCACCTATTTGGCATTCACATGCCCATTGTCAGATTCCCCCTTTAATGTAACTGGCTCTTGTTTAGGTTTCTCAAAGATAATTTGAATGAAAAATCATTGAAAATATTGAAAATAAATTACCATAATAAGATTAAAGCTCTATTCACACAAATGACTATAAACAACCCACCACTTATAAAGTCACCACTCAACAAAACAATTTATTCAAAGTGACTACCAATCTCCACATTGATAATTTGAATAAAAGTTTACAACAAATAAAAAAACAATTGTTGCAACATTCAACTTTTCCATACAAACATGTCAAACTCATGTCAAACTAAGAACACTTAGTACATAGATTGAGATGCTACATAAAATCTATGGAAATGATCGTTCAACATAACAAACTAGTCTTACGATCTCATAACTACTGATCTTCTATTATTGCAACTTCTTAGATACACACATTTCAATCCACACAATGTCTTGTATTCTCCCTCGGAAAGGTCACTTAGTATAACATGCTTGTATCATGAGCGTGCATAACCTCTTTTATTAAATCCCTATGTACCACAATTTTCTCCCTTGTATCCTTCTATAAATTTGATCTAAATTTAAATGTCCTTAATTGCACATTTATTTTTATGGAAATGAGAATAAACTTCCTTCATTAAAAGCTACATTTCCCTTTTGAAATCACTTTAAAATGGAATATTATCAACAAATTTTTTCCATAGTAACCACAATCCAAGAAAGAGTCTTGTCACTACAGACAAATTTCAAAACCAAGAAGCATCTTATATACATATCCAAATCATCATGTTATGACTTTTTGTATTAAAAAATTTGCAATTTGTCTTGTAATTGAATAGTTGTAAATGTGGTGTATACATGTCCACAAGCTTGTTTTGTTGTACTTTAGTTAGGTTGGTCTTTTAGAGATTGTTTTTAACTTTTGGTGGAAGTACAAGGTGCCTTACTTTAGCATTGATACGCTCTAATTTTCCAAGGTGCTAACTAGGAAAGGAGCCAAATTAGACAAACACCATCATAAATACTGCTTTTGTGAGGATGTCATGTTTGGCATACTTGACCAAAGCATTTCCAAGCAAGACATGGTTCTCCAATAGTCCCTAACTAGCAATCTCATATTGAATTCCCTCACTCATGTCAAAGTTGTCAATGATTGATAGGGGTAACACAAACATGCACACTCTCCAAAGAACCTTCTTGCTCTATAATCCTCTCTTAAATATCTTCCTTGTGATACTCCCTCTCCCTCCTCTCATTAACCAACATTGAAGAAGACAAAGGAAATTTTTTGCACCATGTTGTGTGTGTATGTTGGGCGGTAAACTCTTTGCTTAAAGTTAGTTCTATGCATATGGGGGCAATACCATATATGAAGACATGTGTCATTCTACATTCTAGAAAGTAATTTCTTTGTTTGGATATGTCTATGTACACTAAAACACTTTTGAAAGTCTTAAAAGATCTAAGAAAGTGGCAGACAAATAGCAAAGCGGTGTCTCCAAACCTAAGATGTAAAAGTTGGGCCCCTGTATAGGACCATCACCAAAGACATTCTTAACTTTTAAACTGGTTTCCAAAGGGCATTTTGATGGTTAGTCCTTCTAATGATAGACTACACAAAATAGTATCCTTCTTAATTGAAGCGCAAATTTAAGTTGACCCCTTCAAGCACAATGTGGTAACCATTCTTACGTAGGGTTGACAACCATTTGAAGGACAAAAGGGCATCAAATACTATGGATGGATTATAACACAGATTGTTAAATAAATATTTCACACTTTTTGGTCTTGAACATAAAGGTTCCTTGCATTTTTTGACCAATTGCATCGAAGGGTGTTTTCTTTCAAGAACGGTTTTGAAAAATCCCAACTAGTTATTTTACATGTGTCCCTGGACATTGATTTGGGTCCAAGACTCCAACTACTTGCTCTCCATTTGTCAACCCCCAATCTCTAGTTTCAATACATCTTTCGTTTTAACTAGCCTCTCAAACTAAAAGTACTTAAAATTCCCAAGGTTTTTTCATTTAATAAATTAGGGATCCCATTTTCATTAATATCTAAACATACTTATGCATACATGGTTCTTATTTTGAAAAGAAAACACCCCACCATGCTTGATGATGGTTAAACAAAACATCAAGCATTGGCAGAAGGGGCTAGCCAAGAGAGAATGGGGCTTATACCCCTTCTCTTATACTCACCCCTCCTCAGGTCTCAGATTTTCTATAAGACACATCCCTCTTGTCTAGTTTGGGTATTCTCACTTGCTATCATAGGTTCTCCTCCATTTTGATATATGCACAATCCTCAAACAATGACACCATCCTTATTGAGATTATTTCATATGGCATCTTCATTGCAAAATTGGGTTTGTAACTCTAGGACACAACAATGTGTATCATGGCTAAGATATGCATTCCTTCCCGGCTGACTCGACTTTGATTAAAAGAATCCTAATAGCAATAATTACCAATATGTACTGCTAAGAGATCGCTATCTTCTGCTTGAAAAAAAAAATTTGTCCTCTGCTTCATAGTCATCGCTTTCTCCACTTAAGGGCAATGTGGTAGCTAATTCAAAAGCCGCTACTGGTATGTCTGCTATATCCCTATAGTAATGGGTTGTAAGATTGACCCTTGTAGTCACCCCTGCATGTTGCAAGTAAAGATAATCCCAATCTTGCACCACAATGAGCTACCTTATGAAGGTCTCCTTAGTATGGCATGGTAGTTAGGGTGGTCTCTTCCAAAGTCTACTTTGGCAAAGTTATGCATGTATTGCACCCCACAACTACTGACTTGGATTTTCCAACAGTCCCATAGGTTTTTCTAGCCTTCCATCTTCTAGTTGGAGGACCATTCTTGTTTCCTAAGAGCCAGCCTCCCTCCATTCTTCCATGTGATTTTGGTTTTTGTACTCACTCATGTCCCTGTGTCAAAAATGTATGGTCTTTGTGCTTCATTGGCAAGGTGGTATTGCTCTTCGTTGTGTCATCATCTTTGTAAGAGATTTAATGGATAGATACCAAGGAAAGATTTAAGGAACTCATGGTTGATCTCATGCTTCATACAATAGTTAGGTATTGGGATTTTTTGCCTACATCCTTCCATGATATGTGATGGATTTTGATAAAATATATTAATGGAAGTATACAAGTGAGAAGAGTTGACACAATGGCTTGGAAATTGGCATGTTCTTGTACTAAATTTTGCTTGGGATGAGAAGATGAGAACAAAGGTTGGAATACTAATTAATTTGATTTGGTCTCAAACTCCCCTCCCTTGTACAATTGGGCAAAATTCTTAGCATTACTTGGCCATTCATCTCGCTTCCCCATGTTTGCATCATCTTCCCATTCCTCTAGAAGTGATATAATTGAGAGAGGAGGAGGGGCAGTCTTGTCCTCTCTACCTTATCCACAAGAACCTTGTTCTAGAGTTGAGAGATTAATTACACATTAGGCTCTTTTATTTCCAAAAGGGCTTTAAAGGTTTCCTCCTCTAAGTGGAGTCCTTCTTTAGAATCCAGGATCACCGACCACAAACAATTTTGAAGCTCACTCCATTCTAGAATAATTTCTAGGGTTTGGCAACTGGTGGCAACTTATAATAAGATTGTGGGAATGGCTCTATCATAGTTTGGATGAGATTCAGAGTGTTTTTTTGTAAGGAGAACACACTATCTCCTCTAGAGCATGAGGATACTATCTCAGTTTGGCAAAAAAATCCTTAGTGAGAGCTACTCAAGAGTCCATGAAAATTTGACAATGTTGAGGCCATCATCCAGCTTATCAATTACGATAGAGTTTATTGAGGGAACATAAAAAAATTTGGACCCTTCCTCACGTGCACTCTAATCCTTCACCTCCTACTTCACTTGCATTCAATTGGTTGATCATCTATAGAATTTTGGGGCTCAATGGTGGTTGCTCTAGGTTCTCAACTTCTACTTGTTCTCTTCTTTTTATATGAGTAAAAAGAATTGGCTTTGAAAGGGGTTTCAACCGGAGGGTCTACCTCTTGTCGCACTCTTTCTTGGGCTCTCATGGATACCCTTAAAGGGAGCACTTTATTTGCTTCCAAAGAGGACGCCAAAACTTGCAATAGGAATAAAGAATTCCTTGAGAGGATTGTCCTCCCACACTTGAAATAGGTATCACTCTTTAGGGATTTGGGGTTGGGGTCTCATGAGCATTGGAGGTTGAGCCCCTCATAGGGTTCATGATCATGATGGGTAAAGTCCCATCATTGGAGTACTCATAGTAACTACTAGTCTCCCTAGAATCCCCATGCAAATTGATGAGATCATAATCCTCCTCATAATAACTCATCAGTGGAACTAGGTTCACTAACCTTCTCATTAGGAATCACATCAATGTACCTTAATACCATAGCTCTAGGAAGCGATGGTTGTGCCCCCAAATTTGGGATGGGGTAGGCTGAGCTTCCCCCACTAATTAGTCTCTTGTCCTTAGGCAAGTAAGCGATCTATTATCCTCCTAAAATCATTCAATGCATGTGCTCTAAGAAGAAATTATACCTATAGAAAACTCCTCGTGTGGTGGTTACGTGCAATACTTTTATAGATGTAGGCTCTAAGGTATGATGGTTGATACCACATGTAGTATCTTGGTCCTCTGGTTCTTGCTGGATCTGTTGTAGCACTTGATCCATTATGGCTTCTGAGGTTAAGGGGTAAGAAGTGGCACTCAAGGCTTCCAAGGTATTGTTGGGTACTTTTGCAACTCCCTCTAGGCTACAAATATCTACACAAAAAAAAATTCAAATACTTACCAAATAGGTGGTTGTACAAGGTCTTGTTATTGAGCTCTTTTAGGAAGAAAAAAAATAAGTCGTTCTTCTAAAGGCTTCTCAAAACTAGGACACCTTGAAATATACTACTTCAATCAACTGATTGCATCTTGCAATGTCTCCTTAGTTTTCAGCAGTTAGTACCCGCAGATCAAGTCCCGAACCTCACAGATCTCACCTTCCCGTAGCAGTTCCTCGTTGCACGGTCAGTTTCCGCAAGGTTTACAGTTTCAGCCTGGAAATCGCAGATTTCAACATCTGTGTTTTCAGCGCGGCGTCGTCGTCGCATCGTCGTCATCGACATAAGAGTCAGAATTCAGGAGATAGAAGATTAGCAGATTTCAGTCCAAAGATTTGAATATGTGTATTGTGCTTGATGCCAACTTTGGTATTTCTTCTATAAATGCCTAAAACATAAAGTCAAAATCATACAAAACAGGCACTTGTAGAGTCTGGAACCAAGCAAGAGATTTGCCCTCTAAAGTGAGACCAAGTCACTCCCTCATGGTGTGAATATCAATGACTAGTTCTATGTAGATCACTTGGAGGAATTGTGCCACAGGATCATGAGGATCAATGGTTTTATTATAGCATTTGCATAGCTTGGACAAACAAGGAAGTTAACCCTAGCTTAGAGTGCAAAAACTATAGACACACACAATTACATTGGTGATCTCGAGAGATGCATGGCGAATCCATTGCAAGCTCAACCATTCTTACTTACCATTAGTCCTACTAAAATGGAACTCAATGATTATCCTTTCTTACTTATGCAATGCTCAAATGTTCAAATGCTTCATAGACCTACACTTGATGTAATAAGTAAGGATGTAGCTACTCCCTACATGCTTCAAGGAGGCAGTGTGTTTGCATAAGTGGGATTGGGTTCTATAAACTGATGGATGAAGTGGGCCTACAAAATCTATTTTTCATTTTGCAATATCTTGAGCACCCATCATTGGTTGTAGTGGAATATAATCTCTTCTTTGAGAGACTTTGGCTCTCTAGCAAGCATCACATCATTTCACATACTCATAAAACATCTGAGTTGGGCATAGGCCACCAAATTCTTGGACCCATGACTGAATTTGTAGTTCTTGCTACAGAAAAGTGTCCTCTTGCTAGCCTTCATGTGCTTGCTCCAATATAGGAATGTAATCAAATTTATTTGCTCAGAGGCAAAGATGTTGGTCTTGACCTCTTTTGTACAAAAAAATTCCAAATAATGCAAAACTTTGGACGTCTATTTCAATTTCTCTGCAACATCTTTTTCTCATTTTGTATGGGAATGTTCTATCTGATAGAAATTCGACCAGTTTTTTCCTCCACGAGGGTGTCATAATTACCTAGATTAGTGTGACATGTGGTATAGGGCTCATTTTTTGGCATTTCTTGTAGATTTTGTAAATGCTGCCACATCTTATGCCATAGAAGGCCAATAGACTCCTTACCATTTAAGCCTTTCCACCTTTTGATCTCTTGCATATTGAAGATTCGTAATAATCTTATGAGCTTGTTTCAAGTGATCTACCTATTCATGTGGTTCTATGCATAAGAGGAGAATTCCCTCAAGTGTTTGTCTATACAACCTTCATGCCAATAATTAATTCACAATAGTTTATCCTATCAACCTAAGTGTGATGGGTTAAAAAATATCCGAATCCAATTGTGAAATAGTCATTAAGGTCACTATTTGTTCTGACAATCTAGTGATCAGTTCTACAAAAAATAGCTAAACATATGGTAAATCATCATCAATCCCTATTGATTTTTCCCTAGTCATGACTCTTGATAAATGGTTAGCTCTTACATGAGTCGTCCCTTTGTTGACAACAATAGTAAAGTCAACACTCAAGTAGAATGATGAACCATTTAACAATTTGTTCTTGTTACAAGGCTTATTTGCTAGATAAAGAAGGGCTTGGTGATCCATATTTAATGTGTTTGCTCGCTAGAAGATAATGTAAAAATTTCTTCACAACATATATCATGCCAAATCCTTCTCTTTCCATGGTCATATAATTCTTTTCAATTGTATTGAGCTATCTACCAGCATAGTAGATGGGAGAATCCGTGGTTCCCTCACTTGCTTGTGCGGATATGAATTCGATCACAGATTTGATGCATCTACATGAACATGGAATATTTTGTTTCCAAATTTGTTCCTTCAAAATGGGTACAAAGATTAAATTATCGTTTAGTTTTTGAAACAATATCTTGCACTCATCTATCCAATTGAAATTGGTAATTAAGCCAAAGAGAAGTTTAACGACAATCACATACATGTATGTAAATCAATAATAATATTCACAATGTTCCATGAATGCTTGTACTTGTCTTATTGTGGTTGGTTAAGCCAAGTTGTTAATGGCCTTGATCTTTTACATATCCATTGATATCACATTTTTTGACACTACATGTTCCAATATTCTCCCTTGTTGTTCCATAAAGAAACAATTTTCAAGATTTAAGCAAATCCTATACAAGGGGCACTTTTTTGAAAAAAATTGAGGTGTTCAAAATGATCCTCTCTCTCTCTCTCTCTCTCTCTCACACACACACACACACACACACACACACACACACACACACACACACACACACACAAGAATGAGCACAAAGGTCATCCATGTATACTCTCAAGCGTGTATAGTCAATTGATTGTATTTTGAGAGTCCATCCAAGAAACCATATGCCTCCTTTCCTGCTATTCTCTCCGACAGATATTCCAATATAGATAAGGGATAGTTGCCTCTTATGGTAATTGCCTTCACTTTTTTGAGATTCATAATACACACTCTCAATTTTCCACTTTTCTTGGGGACCACAATTGGTGATACACAATCAATGTGTTTGATTTCATAAATGATTTTTGCTTCCATAAAGTTTTGTTATAGTTTTCAATGAAGACTTAGCACTTCCCCTCAAACTCTTTGTTTTTTCTGTTCTTGTTGTTTTGCTTATGCCCTAGTTACTACCTTGATGGGTATCATCTGTTTGCTCTCTAATGAACTTAATGGAACTAATTCTACCAAATTCATAGGAATATTTTCTTTGGTATTGGGATTTTTGGGCATCCTCAGGGAAATATCCCCCCTTTTAGCTACATTTCGTGCAATAGATTGATGATGGTACTAATCCCTCTTGGTCTTGTGGGAATTCAATCTTCCAATGATCAGGTTCTCCACATTCATGGCATCTCCCGCTCCTTTGCTAAGGTGTTGGAGCTCTCATCATAGGTGGTCTCACTGTAAAGTGTGAGCTTTGTCCTAAGGTGTGAGTCAAGGAGAAGAGAGTGGATTTATCCCACATGTTGTGGAGCAAGGATGTAGAGCTACTTAAAGCTCATTTCATGAATGAATAAACATAACTCCATTTTGCACTACATGCTTGTCTATGGTGAGCTTGTGGTAAGCTAAGTCAATACTCAAGATTGTGCTTATGAGTCCAAGCTAATTCTATCTTGGAACCTAATTCACTTGAGTGATAACCTTGCTTACACACACACACTCACACATTGACATTATGTTTCTCTTTCATCCACCCTAGCTAGCACGATCCCATTCCTAACATTTGGTATTAGAGCCATGGTGTGCTAGCTAGGATTGTCATTATGCATTAGTGTGTGTTAATTATTAGCATCTCCATTAGATTGATCAGCATTTCGTAATTGTTGTTATGGCCCATTAACATTTTCATAGTTAAGTTGCATATCTCACTAATTAAGCACTAATCTAGCTATGTGTGGGCATGTCCTTGGCACACCCAAGAGGCCACTACCCTCCATGGCTAGGTAGACTTGATTAGGGAGAGGATTAGCATCCTTTGAATTGCATTTTAGATTGCTTTTTTTGCGTCAATTTTTGCATCATTTGCCTCTTCAATTAAATTCATTAAACTCATTAAAATCATTTTTCTTTTGCATTGATCATCTCATCTCGAAGTGCTCGACGCAAGCTTTCCATAGAGCGTGCAAGCTCTGCAATCCGAGCTTAAAAACCTCTTAAACTCCATTCCCAACTTTGCCTAAAAATAAGTGTGTGTGTGTGTGTGTATGCAAACCTGCTGAGCTTGGCTTAAGAACTTGCTTTGGAGGATCCTTCACAAGGAAGCCTGTGGGCTTGTTGGCTAGCCCAAATTAGGTAGTCCATTCTTGGCATTGGGGTCTGAGGTTCAAATTGGCAAAACCAAATTGGTCAAGGCGGGCGGACCCGAATTCTCATTAGGAAAGGTTTTTGTGGAGCTGGCGGGTCCACTGGGGAGGAGTCCTATAACCGCGTCCAAATCAACAGCCCTCAAGGCGCGCTCTTTTTCGGCTCCACTAGCGGGCCATCCCACGGTATTCTTCCTCTCACCTCGGCCCCTTAACAGGCCCCGCTTCCCACGACCCGGTTGCACCGAGATAAAGCCCCCTCTTGGGCCCCCCTTCCCACGCCTGCTGAGGCCCACCCTTGACCAAGCCATTGCTTAGACCACATTCCCACAGCTTGCTCAAAGGCATCTAAAGACCTTCAAGAGGCTTCATCTAGCTTCAAAGCAAAATCCAAAGCATCACCATTCATACCTCTTTTTGAAGAGGAGCTTCACTCCAGTGAAGAGGAGCTTCACAAAAAGGGGATCTCTCTCTCTCTCTCTCTCTCTCTCTCTCTCTCTCTCTCTCTCTCTCTCTCATTCTTTCTCTCTCTCTTCCCCTAAAATTATTGCAACCAAACACAAAATTTTGCAAATAAATTTTCTATCATCGATTGTGCTCGTGTAAAGAGGCAGACACTGGCTAGGAGAGTCTCCTAAGCTAAGATTCCTCTATCAGCACAAATAGGGGACAAGGGAATAGAAAAATTCAATGGGGAGGGATTTCACACTTGGAAAACGAAGTTAAGAGGTTACCTTATGAAAAAATGGTTGTGGTCTGTCATCAACACTGCCTTAGAGCAACAAGCCAAACCCGATGGAGTGCACACTAGGGACTCTACACTCATAGCAAGTGCACAGAATTTGGCCAAAGATGAACAAGCATTGGGAATCATCATCACCTCCTTGCATGACAACTACGTGCATTTCATAGATGAATGTAAGCATGCACATGATGCCTGGCATGTCCTAGAAAGTAATTTTGGAGCTAGGGCCAAAAGAAGCAAAGTTAGTCTTGAAAGACAGCTTTACAAAGTTACTATGATTGAAGGGGAGGACATTGCTAGCCTAGTGAATAGGCTTAAGAGCATTGTCATGCAGCTCACTTACATCCAGGTTGAAGTACCAAAAGATGACAAAGTGGCCATACTAGTAAGTGCACTTCCACCTTCTTATGACCACTTAGTCACAATTCTTGGAGAAAAAGAACCAGCACCACCATTCCAAGATGTCATCAACTCAGTCCAAGTAGAAGAAAGAAAGCAAAGAGGTTCACTCACCTCATTAGGAGGAGTTTTTATTGCAACATCCTCAAGGGGAAGGCATTTGCCATCAACATCGACAAACGGAAGAAAGTGTTATGAATGTGGAAGAATGGGACACATAGTGAAAGACTGCTACACAAACAAACCTTGCAGCAAATGTGGTAAGAAGGGACACCCTCCTTCTTGGTGCTACTCAAATGGAGGCAGTAGCAGTGGAGAAAGCAGCAGCAGTAGAAGCAACAACAGAAGCAACGAAGGCAAGAGACCTGACAGAGGATCAGCTCACATAGTAGAAGACAAAAAGGATGAAGACGAGAGCAACATTGTCTTTTATGAAGACCCATTTTGAAGATGTAGACTCTCTACTTGTAGGGGAGGACTTTTTCCTGTGTGGATTTCATCATCTTGTGTGGATATCACCATCCTTTGTGGATTTTCCTTGTGTGGATTTTATCATCATGTGTGGATATCACCATCCTTTGTGGACTTTATTTTCCCGTGTGGATATCACCATCCTATGTGGATTTTGTTAGCCTGTGTGGTCATGCATCTTCAGTATCTTGTCATAGTCCAAACCTCAAGGGGAGGATTGTAAAGTGTGAGCTTTGTCCTAAGGTGTGAGTCAAGGAGAAGAGAGTGGATTTATCCCACATGCTGTGGAGCAAGGATGTAGAGCTACTTAAATCTCATTTCATGAATGAATAAACACAACTCCATTTTGCACTACATGCTTGTCTATGGTGAGCTTGTGCTAAGCTAAGTCAATACTCAAGATTGTGTTAATGAGTCCAAGCTAATTCTATCTTGGAACCTAATTCACTTGAGTGATAACCTTGCTTACACACACACACTCACACATTGACATTATGTTTCTCTTTCATCCACCCTAGCTAGCACGATCCCATTCCTAACACTCACCCCTTGGTTTGTAATAAAGTAAACTAAAGGGTTTCCTAGTTGAGCATAGCACACTGGCTCATACTACATAAGAATTTGTTGTGGTTCGTACCAACCTTACTCTTATATCCCTGTGAAAGAACTAGCTTCCTCATAGGGAGTTATAAGCACAAGTGTGTGCTCTTCCCTCATTTCTTCTGGTTGCATCATCTTGACTTGAATAGAATTATTGTTGGTAATGAAGGTTGTTGCTCCAATATTGGTTGAGCTCTCTCCACTCTTCTGTGGGTCTACACCCTTGTGTTGGGTTTGATCGGTATTTGTAGACAAGTTGTCCTTATTGTCTCATGCACATATTGCACATTCCCATCATACTTTGGTTTATAAAAACACTCTTGTATATCATGATTAGTCCATTTTCCCTCTATGGCACACCATTTGTTGTTTTGATGGGGAGCCATAGGTTATACGAATGTTGGAACAAGGAGTTGTCCTTTCCCTTGAGTTTTCATAGGCATTTGTTCTTGTAACTATGCCAAAGTTTGTGTAATTGTCTTTAAGATTTCTTCCAAAGTTGGAGAGGTTTTTACAACCAGTCCAGCTTGTAGGTAGAACTACTGAGGTCCACTCACTCTTGGTGTTCGATCCTTCCTCTTGCTCGGAATAGATCTTGTAATTGTTCTTCAAATCTATCTCTTTGTTTATGTATGAGTTTAATGTTGCATGTACATACTATATAGACTGGCAATGCAAGTTTTTGTTGAGCCATCCCTCCAAAAACAACGATACTAGTCTTTCATGCCTTGGTAATTCTCTCCTTGGAGATCATGCAACATATTATGTTCAAAACGGCTAGCACAAATTGGTATTGTTTCCCTTGGTTTTTTCTTAAAAGTAAGCAACAACGTCATGTTTGATTCTCATTCTTGAAAATGTTGCCACAAATTTGCTAGCTAAAATGGGTAGGTCAACGATTGTTCCATTTTCTAAGTTTTGGAACCTGGTCAAAAGCTTTTCCTTCAAGCGCTATGTCAAATCCTTCATAGTGCGTATGGAAGGCATGAACTTTCTCAACTCTAAGAAATTGTCTAAACGTGGCCAGATGATTGTGGGGAGCTTCATTTCCATTGTATGTCTTCATCCATTTTGGAAAATTGGTGGACTCACTTGCCTATGGTGTACTGGTCCTGTTCTCCTTGTTCCTATGCAACTGGTCCAAGATCGTTGAACAAGGTAGTTGTTCAGTGTGAATCATTGAACTCCCATTTGGTTCTAATGTCACCATTTGTATTCTCATCAGGTGCTGCATGGGTTCCTTTGTTAACTTAATCTCCTGGTATCAAATCATATAGCTCTCCTCTCTCATTGGGTATGCTCTCAATGGATGGTCGTGGAGCATCCACTCTTCCTGCTCTTGGCTTGTAGTGTTTTACTAAATACCCCTTTTACAGTTTGCTATCTATATTTTTTTATGTCATGGATGTAAACCCATTGTTGTATTTGTATAGAAACCTAAAGACAGGCATGGCTCCATCATTTTTCCTAAAGATATATTCTATTTTTCTATCTATGAGGATTTCTTGTCTTGCATTTTTCACTTATTTGGATCCATATTTTTCCAATAGTATATTCCCAAGACTTCATTGTCAGTTCTCAAGCATCTCATCATCATAGAGTTGGTTAGTTTATAATCTAATAGTCCTATGGAAGGTGGTCCTTCCATGATGTCCTCACTAGGAGTCCCACAAGCCTATGGCCAATTCCTTTGGTTGAAGAATCTTTCTTGCGTGAAATCACCGGCTAGTTGTCTACTCACTACTCTAGCTCCTACAAATTGGCACTCTAAGCAGCATGTGATTCCATAATAGTCTAGCTAGCTAGATTTTACTTCAATACTGAAGCCAATTCCCTTTTACGAGCAATTTTTTTTTCAAAATTACTTTGTTTTGTACTAGTTTAATATTGGAACATCTATTTTATCAAGTGTCAACCTGGTGGTATTTCTGCAATCTTTTACAAGTCTTTGGGTTATCCGAGCAATGTTAAATCCCATATTGAGTTTCATTGGTTTCATTTTTTTAGGTTTGGTCCTATCTCAAGTTTTGAAGATTTCAAAAGATTTTAGACTATTTTAGTGGTTTCTCATTACCTAGAGCTCCAAAATCTTCTAGACTTGGTCAACAAATTTAATATACCTAGGTAATTAAAAAAAAGCAAAAATGCTCTTCTTTGATGAAGCTATAAAATAGACATGCTCATTTTAAATTTCACCATTAAATCTTTTGCCCCTTTTGAAGTTTCCAAGGTGTATAATCATAATTCAGGTTCCAATGTTTGGTTTGACTTTTAGATGTAAAAATATCAATTGTCTTTCCTTTTTTCCTTTATTCAATATTTTTTTTTACTTTTAGTTGTATTTAAATACCCAATGGTTCAAATGACTCCAAACTTGGTATTCTTAGGTGTGCCTATTTTGTAGGTGGCCTCTGTGAATGTCAAATTCTTAACTTTACCCTATGCACATGTTCCTAGTGATACTGGGGGTGTATTGGTAAACGTACTTATGCAAGAATAGTTCCAAATTAGTTTTCTTGAAAATAGGTGCACCTATTTTCAGCTTGGTTAGATTTTGGCCCACTTCAAAATTTGATTGCATAGATGCAATAATGACAATATTTTACTTACCAAACTCCTTTTGAAACTAAAAAAAAGCACAAGATTAAGGTAAAAGAACAATTTCCTATGAATCTTACCTTCATAACTTGGTGTTATCCTTATCAACTTGACACAAGTCTCAACGACCATCTACCATCCTTTTCCTATCTATCCTACACCTAACAAGGTCCCTGACAAGTCTCCCTACTCTAGATACCCTACATAGTCGGTAAGTTGCATTTTGATTGTGCGAAATTGAAAAGTCAACTACTCTAGAGGAATCTAGAGAAGATAATGGACTTTACTCATTGTGATTAGTTGGGTTTTTCTCTAGTCTTTTCTGCATTGTCCCGACAACGAGGTCAAAATGTTGACCGAGTGCCAAGCCTCACTATATCAATGGTAGTAGAGTGAGGACCATAGACACAAATATGTTAATCCATGGGATGTAGCTAACCTGACTAGTGCATGGAGGCTACAAGAGGTAGTTAGCCTCTTGAAAACCCCAAATCTACTTTGCTATTCCAAATTGCAAATCTCAAGTGCGTGTCAAACACCAAAAGCTACTCTAATCTCCTACAATATATAAGCATTAAAAGAGAGCATGCAAAAAACTAGTATGAATCATTCAAAAGCTATCCCTAGTTCTTGACGATGGCATAGCCATCTCCTCTAAAAATTGCCCCTATCCACTAACTGCCTACACTAAGCGCCTAGGAAGTGATGTCCCTTCTTGATCCCATGCCATCTCTCTTTTCATCATCCCCCCTACCTTCAATGTTGTGGATGTCCATAACCCTCCCCCTCACCATTTCATTTCTATCCCCAATGGCTCCTTGCCCCACTCTCCCCTATCCCTGATCTCATAGACCCTCTGTTCCTTGAGGTTCTCCCTACAAAATTCACAAAAAATATTCACTCGACCATCTTGCAAAGGAGTGTACGCTTTGGGAAAAATGGTAGGGTGTTTCATCCCCAAAGCCATGTAGAGCATAGATTCTCCAAATAATCCTCTCCATATTGATGGGCTCCCCAATTCACCCTCCTAAGAATTTTTGACAAGGAAAGCTTGAGACCTCTTCTCTTTAGTTGAGCAAAACTTTATGGAGGTGAGCCCTCTATCAAGTGTCTTGCTTCTTAAATTAAGAAACTTTAGCTAGACCTAGAATCTAGAGCTTTGGAAGTGCCTATGGCTGGCCCTTGGCCCCCTCTTGACATCCTAAAGCAACACTAGAGTAGTTGTGGGACATAAATTGAGACCATTAAATCTCTACCCAAAAGCCACTTTCTATTTGTCTTCAAAAAGGTTGACATGGCATTCAATATTTGAAGTACTGGTCAATTGGATAATTAGGAACTATCCCCCATGTCTCTTTAGGTGATCCAAAAAATTCAACCACAAGCTCTCTACCCTCACTAACTACCTCTAGGTTGAGCTCCCCAACATTCCCAATTCACTACCACAACCACCTCAAGGCCATTACATCCACCCTAATTAAGGTTTTAGGCGTTGGTCTAGAAGAGATTAAATCTCTTCTTGGAACCTTCAAGTGCTGGTCAAAATGGACCCCATTGAATTGCTCCCTCTTGATGTCATCATCTTCATTGATTATGGTGAGGGATTTGAGAAAAAGATTGAGAGTCTTACCAATCATCGAGCGAAGTTATCTGAGAAAATAAAAAACCGAGCAAATCAATTCAAGAAATAAGTTCATACTTACTTGAATACATTTAAATATAATTTATGTATGTATATATATTCACATTTATTTGTAGGCATATGTATACTACAAGTAATGTGCTCTAATGCAATGCTTAAACGATTATTTCAAAGAAAATTTGATAAATGGCTTTTATGTGTGAGTTGCGTTGTTACTTTGTTACTTGTGTAACCAAATTAAACTCTTCAAAATAAAAAAGGACAAAATAACAAACTTGCGATAATCTAACAATAAAATCTTAGAGACCCACCACATTCTAAATATTGCATCTCTTCATTTTGTACATTTTTATACAAAAAATCCACAATCACAACAAGTAGCTGCTACAAATTTCCACTACAAGTATGTATGGTACTTATGGAAACTAAGATAAGTGCCACTTTTCATCCACAAAGACATTGCATCAGTGCCGTCAAGTCGGAGAGCCATAATCTTACCAATTGAATAACCAAATTAAACTCTTCACAACAACAATGCGACGAAAGAACTAACTTGCTATAATAAAGTAGTAACACCTTAGAGTTCCACCACACTTTAAACATTACACCTCTTTATTTTGAACATATTCAATACGAAAAATCCATAATCACAAGTAACTGCTATAAATATCCACTATAAGTGTACGTATGGTAATCATGGAAACTAACATGTAACAAATTGAAACAAAATACATAGCCATCAAAGTCTCCAAAACAAAAAGTACTCAAAATCTATCAAAACCATAAATGATGTCCTACTAGAGGGTGGGAGCCTCACAAATCATCAAATAGGTTACCACCTGAACATCTGTCCCCCTCATCATCCACATATATGGAGGTAGAAGCCTCTTTGTTTCACATTTTGGAATGAAGCAGAGGTCGTACACGTGATGTAATCAGATCCTCATCACTATCAATGCAAGCACAAGTGCGTCCTATAACCAAACAAGCGGCAAGAACATGAGCGGTCCCACACCCAAATTCCAAACATATATCCTTTGGCCTACACAACATCTCCACAAAGCATGCCAATAGTCCATGGCTCCTCTGCAATGCACCACGCCATGGCTCTCCTGACAAAGATAAAGCTCGAGAATCATCCGAGAGGTAATGCTTCATTAGTGAATCTATTGGCCTCATGCCCAATAAGTGAAACACTGGCGTGCTCTCCATAATGAAACATGGTGAATGGACGCGAACCAAAAATAGAGTAGAAGTTTTGCACTACATGAACATAAAAATAAGAGTGTCACATAGTGAAATCTTATTGCATATCGCCTAAAGCAATTTGCAAAAAATATTACCTCAACTCTCTCTCCGTAGCTCTCTATGTAGGCATACGAATCATGGTGCATAATAATAATGCGATGATACACATGCATATCAACACCTCCACATAGCCTCCCAACCCATCGGAGAGTATCTCCTAAAGAAAACAAGAAAATAATATTATGAGTTGAAATAAAAAGGTATATAGCCAATTTAAAAAATCATATTTACAATTGGTAGAAAAACAATCAGCTTAAGTAACAAACTATTGAAAACGGAAAGACATACCTGCACCTGAAGCCATAACAAAAATCCATCCCAAATCTGCAAGTGTATGTATTATGTTGGTATCTGTTCTTGGGCTTGATGCATAGTTGGAGGATTGTTGAACCTTGATTCCTTCTTTTGTGCATCATGCATCTATCTCTCACGAGTAAGGACATACCCATGCACCATGTCCATCCACCAAGGACAATGATCCAACTCCAACTTTGAGAGTTGATGCATAGTGGGAGGCCACATGCGTCCTTCTCCATTCGCAACAACTGCCCATTGTTTTACCATAATAGGGATGGTGGAAATGTGCCATCCGCAAAGCATGAACCCTTTTTAACGTTTGAATGTCAGCATCCTTTGTCTTTAATCCAAGAGAAAACTCCAAGGGAAAAAGATGTACCCTTGCTTCAAACTTCACCTCCAGAAAAATACATATCAATTGTGCATCATGGGGCTCTGTTCATTGTTGGCATGCTTTCATTTGTATTGCATGGTTGTGACCAAACACATCAAAAATTCAAAGCATGTAAAAAACTTTGCCAACAAAAATTGATCCAATTCCATCCGTGGCACCACAAAAAGATTTAGAGGGGTTGTGAGTCCTGGATTGAATTTTATATTAATCTCACCCTCACAAAATCCAATTTGGTTTCACTGTACCATCACAACCCATCCCTCCCATCCCTATTACATTAGAAAGCCCTCCGTATCTTTACGCGGCGCTACGGATAGATTTAGGGGAGCCTTTGGTACCATCATACCCCTCACACATGCTACTCTTTACACACCTAGCAAAGCATTAGTGAGCTTGTACGTGGAAGAGCATTAGTGAGACTCACATCACTTGCATTGCTGATTTTGTAGGCAAATGATAAATTCTCAACTCATCCCTCGAATGGCGTGCCATGTGCAAAGCGAGAAGCCCACCTCACTTGATCAAATGAATTAGTGAAGCCCATCATGGTCCGCAACGCTTGCAATGTTGATCATCTCACTTGGTCTGCAGTGATTTAGCAAAACTTGAACGATAGCCTCCAACGATGAGCTCTGTAACCCCACTTCAAGGTTACCCCAGTTGGCAGCAACATGTAATCAGGGAGTAAACATCTGTACAAAAGACCTTGTATTCACATTTAGATCATCCATCCCTTTAATATCTAAAAAGACCTTGTATTCAAAGCCGGCATGAGACTGATCTGAGTTCATCCTTTGTGCGCCTGCTGTGATTGCAAAACCGGCCTACTGCAAATCATAACTATTTTCCTGGCTCGCCCTAATTAGCACTTGATTCAAAACCTCTAGATGGCTATGATTATGGATATCCAAGACGAGAGGAAGGTCAAAGATGGCCTTGCTGGGAAAGGTTGTAAGCAATCTCAAAATGCTTGGGAGGGTATACAAGATGAGTCTAAGGATGTCAGCATGTCCCCACCACATTGCCCACTCAATAAGGCTTTAGACCACTCTCTAATGTGGAAATGAGATGCAATCAAATTACATATTATGCATTCACATGAGCATGAAGTAGGACAGAGGCCGGGTTACGTCCCATTATAAGCACGTTTGATGGGACAATTTGTGCCAGTTTCCACAATTTCTAGAGTAGATTGATGGCGGTTTTATTGTAGGGGTTGGGATCTTCAACAAAAGGCCCATGAGCTCAGCGTGTAGGGAGCTTCAACTCAGCGACTATTCTTCTACACTACGGCAGACCTGGCAGTCACAGTCACTACAACAACTATTTTCATTCACTTTGGTAGACCTAGCAGTCACAATCAATACCCTTGCCAAGGTGGTTGCACACGGGCGAAGCGGGGCTTAAGTAGAGCCACGTCCTCTCAACGCACTCCGTGAAAAGTGCTTCCAAATCTATCTGCGGTGCTGCGAACAGATTTAGGGGGGCCTCCTGGCTCTATCGACCATCTATTGAAATGCATAAGATAAAAAAAAATTCACTTGCTTCCTCAAAATTCTGCTTTCGTGCAGGAGGAGTAAACATCACACAAAATCGCAGAATACTCAAAATAACAAAATTTGCTTCAGCAAGCAAATATTGCATGCTCACAACATTTCGCAACCTTATCTGACAACGATAGCACCCCTCAAATCCATCCACAGTGCCACAAACAGATTCAGAGGGTTCTTAGACCACTTGCAGATGCAAAAGATTTTGCAGTGCGACTTACTTCATTGGGGGTCAACTTTTGCGGAGCATTGATACAAGTGAAACATGCAGGTCTTCAAGTAAACTTATAGGTCTGCTTATCAGTGCTCATCTCTCAACAATAGCTTTGATAACCTTCAGCTCATTTCAAAGCTTCAGAGCATTTCAGCCCTCGTTTTTAGAATACGTTGATTATTACTATAATAATTTTTGAGAATATTAAATTAAATAAAGATTTTCCAAAAGTTGCTTTGACTAAATATTTTTGAGAATATTTTCTCTCAATAAAAAGATTTTGGGAAAGTTTTTTGACGATCAATGATGCTGTCCAATTAATCTATAGACAATCACTTCAAATAATTTTTCATGCCGTCTTCATCATTGTTCTATCATAAATTACGATTTGTAAGGCCCAATATCTTTCATAAATTAGGACTTTCCTTAATTAAGTTAAATGATTGACAAGTTTGCATTTTTAAAAGCTGTATAATATTATGAACATAAGTGGCAACAAAAGATATTTGCATTCAAAGCTATTCCAACGCATTTCAGCAGTTATAGCTCTTCCAGCTATGAAAGATGAGCTGGCATATCACCATCTACAGTAAGCTCGACCTCAAACTTGCATTACTATTTGAGAATCCTATGTAGGAGATTAGCTGGAAGAGTTGGCATATCACCATCTACGGTCCAAAAGTCGGCCTCAAACTCACGTTACTATTTGAAAATCATGTGTAGGATATTAAGGTTAATACATTGAGGCAACACTTTGAGCTAAATGATAATGCATTTACACTACGTCCACTTACTCTTTCAGGCCTACAAATCAAACTAGAATCCATTAAAAATTGTTTGGGAGAGGATTTTTTTTGCTAGATCATGAATGTCATCAATTCTACAAACTCCAATTGAACTCTTTGGAAACACCTGTAGAGAATTTTGGAAAAGGATAGTCATATACGTGAGTTTGTCACAGTTACTACATAGGTTGGACAAAATCCAATGGCACCTGGAGTGAGTGCAAATTAGGAGGCTTGGCCAGAGAAGAGCGTTCCCAAGACCGTATGGGCTATACGAAGGACATAGCTGGGGAGAAAAATGACTTGTTTTGGTAAGCTAACAAGCCAAGAAACAAGATGTGGCCTATTCATTAATGATTTTGCGACTGTAAGTGTCAAACAAGGTGTTGCTGCTCCATGATTTTGGGGACGAAGGAAATATCCTCCACGTGGCGTACGTCTAGGTGGATTTGTGGAGAGTTTTTTTTTTGTTTTGAAATACTAGCAACACTCACACTTGGAACATTAATGAGATGATTTTTGTCCCTCCAAGACTTGCTCCAGGTATGTGGATGGTGGCACAAGGCACAAACTTGATTTTTGAAGAGACTGCAATGCTTCAGAGAAATGGCATTGTCCTTCAAGGAGGAAATAGACTTACACAAATGCCCCAAGGCATGCCTACTACTGTTCGTGTGCCAATTAATTTTCACGCAAAGTATCAAGATGGAAATATTGTCAAATGGAGGTCTAAACTCACAAGGATTTCCATGGTAGGATAGAAGCTGGTGTTACACTCACGTGTCCCTCGGGTAGTTTTGATGTGAACCGTTTCCCTATACACGGGCACTTTTTACTCTAGTGCTGGCTAGAGGTTTTTTCCCCGTGTAACCACATATACACACTATACGCATGTGTCGTGGTACGTTGTACTTAGGGAGACTCGTATCTTTCTCTCATACTCACATTTGAACTCTTCATAACAAAGTGAGGGAGCTTCAAGCTATCAAGCTTCTTGCTGTGTGTGTGTGTGTGTGTGCATCTATGGGTTTGTGTCTGTGTGCGTCTATAGCTTCCCTCACTCCCTTCTTCACCTGGGATGATGTGGTCTTACATGATGAAACATGTGCTTGTTGCAAAGCAACTATGGAACATTGTGGCGTATGTAGACAAGAGACCTGGCAGTTCTACTTCTACTGTTACAGATGCAAGTAGCTCTTCAATAGTTGTTTCTTCATCTTCTCCACCTACACAGGATCAGATTGGATGGGATGGAAAGGATGCCCAAGCACATGCTTTGATTGCTCTTTTCGTGAAGCGTCATATTGTTCCGCACATTTGGTCTTGCACTTGATCCAAACAAGCTTGTGATGTACTTGCTTCTTTGTATGTTGGGCGCAATAAAGCCCGTGTGGCTTACTTGAGGAAGCAACTTGAGGAAATGCATATGGTTGAAGGTGAGTCCATTGATGTGTATGTTACAAAGATTAAGGATTTGAAAGAGCAATTGGCAAACATAGATGAGATTATCTCGGACAATTCTCTCATCTCCACTTTGCTTAAAGGGTTGCCAGATTCTTTTCAAAGCTTTGCTACTACTCTTTGTTTGGTTGCAAAAGGAAATCCCAACATGTATACTTTTGATGAGGTTGTGTCACTTCTCTTCCAAGAAGAGCAATCTAGAATGAATAGAAGTGGTTTGATTGAGGGAACTCAAGCCTTGTTATCTCTCAAAGAGGTAAAAGCAAGTCCATACCAGCTTTGGGTACATCAAAACCAAAGCCCAAAACTCCCTCTTCCACTAATTATTCTAGTGATGGGGACTCACAAAAAAAGAAGAGATGCAAGTATTGTTGGAAGTCGGGACATACCATTGAGGAATGTAGAAAGCTTGCAAAGCGTAATGATAAGAAGAAGCAATCGGGCATGTCTATCATTGAGAGCACGAGTAATGCAAAGGATGATGAGGCTAATCTTGCTCAAGATTTTTGGGCTTGTGTTGTTACATGCACATATGATTCTTCATTACATTCTACATGTATGATAGTGCGTGAGGCTGATCTTGATTGGTACTTTGATAGCGGTGCTTCCAAGCACATAACATCATATAAGAAGTTTTTTGTGTCTTTGCAAGATGCACCAAAGGGGGGGCACGATGTTTGCGCAAATAATGCCTCTTACCCTATCATTGGAGTTGGGAACATAAAGATTACGGCTACAAATGGGGATGTTGTGACTCTCAAGAATGCCTTGTATGTGCCAGGCATAAAGAAGAACTTGCTTTCGATTCCTACCATTGCCTCTTCGGGTCTTCAGGTACATTTTGTGGATGCCAAATGTATGGTTCATGACTTCAGCACTGGTGATGTTATTGTTATGTCTGGGACGTTATGCAATGGCTTGTATCGCATGGATACTTATGAGAGACATGCATCAAATGCCTTGCTTGTTTGTACTCCTTCTATGGCTGAAACGGAGTTATGGCACACACGTTTTGGTCCTTTAAACTTCAATAGCTTTCTCTATTTACAAAAGCGTGATATGGTTGTTGGTTTGCCCACACTTGGCTCCATTGAGAAGCATGCTTGTGAAGGTTGTATACTTGGCAAAATGCATTGTGCCTCTTTTCTGAAGGATGGTTCTGTTCATGCTACAAAAAAATTACAGCTTGTACACAGTGATGTATGTGGTCCTGTGAAGTCTCCATCTTTGGAAAGTATGTATATTTTGTTATCTTCATAGATGATGCTACTCGCCATACTTGGGTGTATCCATTGAAAGCAAAGAATGAAGTTTTTGCATGCTTTAAAACCTTTGAGACTATGGCTGAAAAGATGTCCCACCAAAGCTTTGGAAGTGTGACTATGTTTTGAATAGATGTCCCACTGAAGCTTTGAGAGTTGTTACACGTTATGAGGCTTGGAATGGTCGAAAGCCAATGGTGAGCCATATGTGTGTGTTTGGTTGTTTGGCATATGCTCTTGTGCCTTCACAACAACGTTACAAATTGCAAGACAAGGCTATAAAATGTATCTTTGTGGGCTATAGTGCTGAAAGTAAAGGTTATCGTTTGTATCATCCATTAATAGACAAGATTGTTGTAAGTTGTGATGTGGTATTTGCTGAAAATTCAGCCCATCCCTTGCTTGAATGTAAAACGCCACCTACTATTGGGTCACAAGATATGTTTGCTACACTTATGCCTTTGTTTCAAAGTGGTACATTGGATAATAACCATGTAGAGCAGCCAAATGAGGTTCAAAGAGCTGAAAATTTGCATCCAAACATGGCTGAAAATCAGCATGAATTTCAGCCCATTGATGATGTGCAAGTTGATCATGAATTGTAGAAGGAACGCACTTCTATCAGGGATGCACAAGCAATGCCAAGAGGCTGAAGCAAACTTTACAAGATAGTAAGTTGAGTGCTCCTTTGTGTGGTAGAACAAGATCATCTACTCGCCCTGTATTGAGTGATTTTATGGATGTAGCTCTCATTGCAACAGCATGTAATGAAGAACCACTATCTTTTGAAGATGCAGCTGAAAATGAGGAGTGGATGGTTGCTATGCAATCCGAATTGGATTCCATTTTCATGAATGGTACTTGGGAGTTATGTGACTTACCTAAAGGTAAGCATGCAATCGGTACTAAGTGAATTTACAAAGTTAAGTGAAAGTCTAATGGTAGTATTGAACGCTAGAAAGCGAGACTTGTTGCAAAAGGTTATGCGCAACAATATGGTATTGACTATGAGGAGACTTTTGCGCCTACTTCATGCATGACTACCATTCATACTGTGGTTGCATTGCCTACTCATCTTGGTTGGAAATTGCATTAATCGGATGTGAAGAATACAATTGTTGCCACCTCTAATGCTTCTATAGGTAGCAAGCTTGGCCCCACAAAAGTTGCTACTTCTTCTGGTCCGGCTTTCTAGCTTTAAAGTCTCGTCCAAGTGCTTGTCAATTTCCCTAACCAAAGAGAAAAGGGCATACTTGAAATTCTTTGCACTTTTAAAGCAGTTGCCAGTATTTACACTAAAACTTATGACATTTTATTGGTTCCTTCACAACAAGTTCAAGATCTAGCTCGGATCTTGCATTATTAACCGATGTAAATTAAACAAATCCGTCGTCGTTTAGTGAAAAATGTCAAAATACTCTCTTTTTTTCCTCTTATTCTTTAGTTTTTAATTTCTCGGTAATTTTTTCTTTGGTTTTTCTTTTGATTGTTTTTTATTTTTTTTTGTTCCGTAAGGGTGGTTGTTGGACAAGATAGGGATGTGTGAACAATTTCAAAACTAGGGTTTCTGGTGGAGATAGATGAGCTTGAGATGGACGTCTCCGGTGTCTCAAATCTGGGGTTGGAGGCCTTGTGGGCAAAACATAGAAGCCGATGGAAAAAATGGTGGGTTGAATGGGTTGTGGACAAGCAGCTGGTGACGTCCGTGGCGGGGCAAGGCAAGACAACTATCCAGGGACAACCAATTAGGTGAGGCTCTGCATAGGCATATATGCCACTATAGAGGTGGCACATAGGGCGAGACTAACCACGGACAACCAACTAGGTGAGGCTTTGCATAGGCGGATATGCCACAGTAGAGGTGGCACGCAAGGGAAAAAGACAGCAGGGCAGATGGATGCGATAGTTCACAACATCAACTATGTTTGTAAGGCAAGCGCAGACAAATTGAAGACGAGGGTAGGTGACTAGAGAGGCGATGGGGGTAGAGTAACACAGGGCTGAGGCGTAAGAAGCCAGGTTGTTGTGGCCATAGGTTTGGCGAGCGTATGCGGCTTGTACTCTTAGCACTAGTCCTGTAATTGGACACTCAAGTGTCCTGAGTCACCAAAAGTGTCTTGTTGTCCTACCAAGTTTTGGCAATTTATTTGCTAATCTAGAAACAAGTCTTTATACCTTGCTTCTACCATAGGTTGGTTATGAGGGAAAGAAAACACTCGTTTTTCTCCATGTCAAAATACAATCCCGATGGAGAGAATTATGATAAGATCTAAGTCATCAATTTTAGTAAACTTTCAAGCTTTTTCAGCACAAAAATCATAAAATTCTTAGATGGCCTTTTTTATGTTTATAAAAGCCAAACGTTAGTACTTAGTGTTACGAAACAATGGAATACCCTTTAAAGACTAGTTTCCAAGTCACACGGAAGTTATAGACATAAATTTATACTTGAGCACGTGTTAAATAAGATCATAATTTAGGTCTTCCAAAGGTCCCCTCATGGAATTGGGGCTATTCTAGTGCAGTTTGACAACTACAAATGACTTTATATGTTGAAACCAAGAAAGTATGTAGTTTTTTGAATCTCTAACTCAAATAAATCTCATCGCTTGAACTCTTTCTTGAATTTTAAAGTGTACAAAAACTCTTCAAAATCTTGAGTCCTCCATAATAACATTGAAACCAAGGTTTTCGGCACCCCAATTGTGTCTTTACCACGTACTTTGATACATTTAGTTGATCTACGTGAAAAGTTTGATATTATGAGGTTTTGAATGCTAATGCCTCAAGAATGAAAATATCAAAGTTTTCTCTTATACAATTTTGAATATTTGAAGTGATCCAATAATTGTTGCATACCAAAGCCCTTCTACTTGCCACCTTGAGTCCTCAATGGAAAGGGTAAGCAATGTATCACTTTCTAAAACTCACAAATACATAAAAAATATATTTTTGGCCAAGAAGTCAATAGGAGGGCGATAGAAAAAACGTGCAAAGCTCTCACCATCCACCCAATGGTCACAATCAAATTAACTTTGATTGTTGACAATGGACCTATTTCAAGAAAAACTCAAGTCTCACACCATATAATTTTAATAGTTGATGGCTCACATTACTTGGTCTACGCTACAAATTTCAATTAATTCATCCATGAGATTCAAAGGAATCTTTGAATCTCAAAGCAAAAGAAAATCAATTATCGTCTCGTCATCCTCGTTTTGAAGTTTTCCATTGCCTCTGTGTGTGTGTGTGTGTGTGTGTGTGTCTTCCCATTAAACACTGTGTGTGTGTGTGTGTGTGTGTGTGTGTGTGTGTGTGTGTGTGGGCCTTTGCACGCAACATCTTTGTCTCTTCCTCTCTATATTTGAGGTGTAGCATTGAGCATGTAATCTATAGCAGGAGAGAAACCGTGTGATGGCACCCCTCCATTCTAGGGCTCGCTCTTTGGCAATGCCAACACATCGTAGATTTTGGCCTCACATCAGTACATAAAAAAATAAATCTCTCCCTTCAACTTCGAGCTCGCACATTGATGTGAATCTCTCTCTCTGGCTCTCTCCCTCTCTCTCCCTCTCTCTCTACGTGCCATTTCCCCTCTTTTTCTTCTCAAAGGGAAATGAATTATCTGTTCAGGCTCTGCTTAATGAAACCATTTGCTAAGGTTGAACACACCTACCCTAGATTCTAGGAATTTGTAAATTTGAAAGGAAAAGAGCTCGCCTTGTCGCTATCATCAACTCTGTGGAGCCCCTCATGACTCGCCATCGCTGCCTCTGCACAATCCTATTCCCCTCTCCATTCCCTCGATGTGTAGCTCCTGAAGGTACACCAAAGTAGGGAGATCTGTGCAAAGAGTTTTACAAGAAAAAAGGCTCTTCAATCTTTCCAATGGCTCCTCTCTAAATGACTGCTATGCAGCAAAGAGTAGAATCATTTGGCCATGGAACCTTCAAAAGATTATTTGTCACAAGCAGATAAGCGTGCAAATCTACTTTTAGACAGGATTCATTGGCGGTGAAGCAAAGATAGAAAGAGATAGAGAGAATGCCCATGCGGAGAGAGAGAGAGAGAGAGAGAGAGAGAGAGAGAGAGAGAGAGAGAGAGAGAGAGCACTCGTGTGTCTGCATTTCCATTTTGCTCACTACCATGCAACACTTGAAAATGACGCTTTTTTCCTATTTCATAAAGGGGGATCTTTCAAGATACCCCCTAATGAACCCCTTCATAAAAAAATGGATAGACCTATTGGCTTACTCAATAAAATATGAAGAATATTTTTTTCAGTTGTTGGTATTCAATGTTAAATTCTATTTTATATATATATATGTGTGTGTGTGTGTGTGTGTGCACACACACACACACACACACACACATATATATCACCATATTATTGAATTTGGGAAAATCCAAATTCTCACTTTCAAATGAGCTTAAGATTTGACCACATGGTCAAATCTTCACCAAAGTTTTGAGAGCATAGTTAGAAAAAGCTTTTCAAGTACTACCTTGTGGAAGGATGTGGCCTTAAAAAATAGTTTGAGATTTGTCCATATGGCCAAATTTTTAAGACATTGATGATTCCCAAATTGGTTCTAAAGTCTCAAACTCTATAATATGGTATATATATGAGAGAGAGAGAGAGAGAGAACCTTACAAATGTGAGGGCAATCATGACCTTTTAAGTTTTCTTTGTAATGAAGCCTTACTATATTCATTTGAACATTTTCATTATGCAAGTAAGTGTGTGTGTGTGCACACGTACGTTCATCTCTCTCTCTATCTCTCTCCATTAAAGTATTTGGAAAAAATCATTTTTCCAAACATACAAAATTTCTTTTCTTGAATTCTCCAAGAGAAAAATTTACAAAATTAGATTTATTTTTCAGGTTTTTACACTATTTTTCTCTATTTTGGGACGAAATTTCTCCTTTCACCTCCCTACTCTCAGTCAGCATTTTTGGAATCGAAAACGGCACAATATTAAGGTGAGACACATTTTTCCCGAACACTGCTCCATTAACATGTCAAATATGTTCTAATAATCACTCAATTTATTACAACAAAAAATGTTTCCTTCTCGAGGCCATCGTGAAGTCTTCACCTTGTTTATTGTACACAACGATATGCTTAAAATGGCCATATCAAACATGTAGAACTTTCCATTATTTTGTATACTTTAAAGTGAATTTTTTCGCACATGAAACTTTCAACTATCTATAGCACAATTGTGGAAAAGTCACATAAATTTTTTTAGAGGGTCGCTTTTTTCTTGAGCTTTTAAAGTCGATTTCTTCAAAGCATCAATTGTAGTCTTGCGAAGGTCAACTTGATGAGTATAGTTATTGATCATGATAGCTTCTAAAATGCAAGATTATATTTTTAGAAGAACCTCTAGCTAACATATTTAAGCATATCAAGAGGGTTTTCTTAAATACACCGTCGTCTAAGGCAAGTAGAATTGAATTTAAACTAGTAGTAAAAAGGACACTTAAGTGTCTTGTTTTGGTACCAAACTAATGGTAGTTAGAGAAGGAGCGCACAACACGTATGAAGAGAGAGAATACAAGGGGTTGGGAAGCTCACCGATCATTGATTGATCATGATCATTGGATTGCCTAGATCGTGACCATTGGATTGCCTAGGGAATGCAAAAGATTCTCATGTTTTGGATCCGGGGCTTGAACCCGTTCCCTCTCTCCTCTTTGAGATTGACCGTAATCGCTAAGTTGTCGCGTACTCGTTGAAAGCTATGTGTGTGTTAAGTTTATAGATCACGTCATTGCGTATAAGTTCACATTTATTCACACTCAACTCACATCGAGTTCACACCAAATTTGGTGTGGTGTACATACTGCCCCAATTTCACACCAAGCTCACACTCAATTCACATTGAGTTCACACCGAATTTGGTGTGGTGTACATACCTCCCGAGTTCATATTTAGTTCACACCTAGTTCAAAAAGTGATTGGACGGCCCGGATTGCACCCGCCTCACAACGCCTAATGTGGCCATTTATCCCACATCCCTAGGGAGGTGCCAATTAGCGTGACGAGCGTCGAGAAGGGAAAAGGTTGAGTGAGAGAGGAAAGGAAGAAGAGAGAGAGGGGAAGTGGGTAGGTGAGAGAGAAGTAAAGAGAACGTTAGTGAGGAGAGAGAAGGAGAGTTAAAGAGAGAGAGAGAGCAGTGGAAAATGGAAAGGGAAACGAAGGGGCACTTGGATGAGATGGTGCATGAGTTAGGCCTCTATCACACACATCCGCTCGAACATGTGTGCAATTGAGATAACAAAAAGCCATTCGTTGGATGTGTTGTCTCTCAAAGTACCCTCTCCAAACCAACAGCTCTGTGGATCAACAACTCTACAAACATGCGTTAAAATGATGGCGCAAAGGAATGTTATTGGTTTTCCTTGCTCACCACTTGCTTTCCCCACGAATGCATTTCCAGTCAGTTGGCACTGATTGGTAGGTCTTTAAGAAAAAAAGATAACAATTTCTGAGACACGGGTATGTATGGTGCTCATGTGTGACACGGGTCTTAGTGAGCACTTTGACTGGTAGAGGTATGGAGTGTGTTGCGAGACCCTACCCTAGAATTGATGCTCTATGCACTCCATACGAGTCCTATCGTATCACATTTCCTTGAACTCTACCTCCACTACTCATCCTAATTGGGGGCACCTTTCCCTTTCCCTCCTAGGGGAGGGGACTATCGCATTGCAAGATGTGCTCCTAAATGGGTATATTGCCAATCTCTGTGTTCAGGGAGGTCCTTCAAGCTGGAAATAATGAGCAGCAACCGTGAAGATCAACATGCCAAGGCCAATAATTCTTCTATCTCATACTGGCTTGCTAGATAAGCCCCTTTGCCAAATCATGCTAATTCTTTGCATAATCCCCTGGGAGTTCAAGGTCTCTCGCTCAAATAATAAGCCCGCCCACCTTTGTAGAGATTGTTAGCTCAAGACCATCTCTAGTAATGTTCCTCCTCCCTATTTTCCTCAAAGTTTTTTAGTAGGGGAAAGCTTTATACACAATATAATGTTGAGCAATCCCCACAAAATCAATCTTATATGCAATAGCCCCTAATCAACCAGATCTACAAGGACCCTAAGATTGATAACTGGATTTTTTTGAGCAAGGAATTCTTCAAGATGAGGTGCTTCCTTTACATCTTGATAAGAATCTGGAGCATGTCCGTGGGAAGCCCTCGGCCACATTAAACACACACTTGGTTCCGACCAAGCCCACTAGCCATGATGATTTGGTCATCATTGGGGACTTTGAATTGGAAAGTTGGTTTAAGCATCTAAACGATCGAGTTTTTATAGGCCTCTGTAATGGCCCAGTACCCCCTCTTGATCTCCTAAAGTAAAGGATGTTGCACAATTGGGAGGCTAGGAACTTATTCACCTGCCAGGTTCAATATCTACCTAACAATTATTATTTGAGGTATGGAAAAGTGCTCTACAAGTCATCAGCCAAGGATAGTGGCCAGTTAAAGATATCTCCATTTCATTCTATATGACACAAAGGATTCACTTCTAGGGGGAAACCTTCTAAAGTCCTTGTCTTGGTGGATTTTCCCAAATTTCCCTTAGAATTCTACCCTTGGATTAAAGGAGTTGGAGGTGGGTAAAGTGCTGGGCAAAAAACCCAACAATGGGATAAATCCCAAATGGGACCCCCAACTTGTGGTGGAAATTGACCTAAAATCCCCTTTGAAAGGAATTTGTTTCCCTTAAGGATGCTACTAGGAACTTGATCCATCAACATAAAATCATCAATAGAAACCTCCCTAATGCATGTTTCCATTGCTTCAAACATGGGCATCTGATAAAGGAATGTCTTGACCTTAAAAAATAGAAGGAAGAATATGCTCCCCCTGAATAGGGTTCACTCAAGTGACCAGGAGTATTGGTAGGAGCAAGCAAAACAAAAACTTTGCTCAAGGTAATATGTCTATTAATAACATAGTGGTCGATAGGTTGGGGGCTCTATTGGATGATGTTTTTGAACCCTTAGGTGTGGAGCCACAAGTGGAAAAGCACCAAGAAAAAGAAGCCTCTATTGATACCAATGTTCCTCATGGCAGAGCTTCTTAAGGTCCAAAGTCCAAAGAAGGGCATGATCCCACATCAGCTACCACACCCATAATTGGTGAGGTTAATGGAGATGCCCACTCTTCAGCAACTCCGACACCTTTGACTATGACAATGAATTTGTCTAAGGCACTCACAAGTTACCAAGTAATGTCAACAATACACATCAAGATTTTGATAAAGACCTTTGCAAGTGAAGACCCAACCCTTTTGAACCAAATGGTGGCCTTTCCTAAGAACTCTGTGGATGTCCTTATGTCATAAGCAAAAGAGGAGACACTTCCCACCATTAAATTCAGCTCCAAAGCTAAGAGCATAAAGGAAAAATCTATTGATCCCAATAGGGCTTTAGCTGCCTTGTCCAAACCTCCTAAAAATTCAAAGAAGTGAACTGCCCAAAACTCATTAGTTTCTCCCTCAACTATTAATGCTTCACTAATGTTATCAAGGCTATGACCATTAAAAAGCGGCTTGAAGATATTTAGTTGTTTCTTGATTTATTTGCTTGCAAGAACTTAAGGTAGGGGGCAATAGTTTGTTGGATAATCTTAAGAGTCTTGGAGCGAGATATGAGTGGTATTTCAATAACCATACACATGGAAAAGGAGGATCAACCATTGGTACTCATTAAAAACACTCTTCTCTGGTAGGTTTTGTTAAGTTTGGCACTAAGGGAAAGTGGGTTGCTATCTCTTTCAAAATTCCAATCAACTATACTGTAATTAGTAGTCTTTATGCACCAAACTCCATTTTTGACAGGATTGAGTAGTGGAATGAACTTGCTGGTATGCTTGACCCCATTTTTATCGCAAGAGACTTTAGCATGGTGGTTAATATAAGGGACAAATGTATCTTAGAAAAGACAGACACCACTTGGACTAACAAACAAAAAGGTAATTTCTTTAGAGCACCAAGAATTGATAGTGTACATGTCAGTGGATCTGCTTAAGGAGCATTGGCAATGAGTAATAGAGCAGATCACTCTTTATTATTGCTTAATCATAGTCCTGTTTGCTTTGAGCTATTGAAGGGTGAATGCAACAATAATTTTTGTTGGGTACACATCGATCAGTCTTTGTTTAAGCTTAAAATTTTCAAAAATAAAGCCAATTTTATTTTTTTCTATGTTGCTTTCAAATCTATTCACTCCCCCTTCAAGGCTTGGGATAGAGCAAGGAAACCCAACATTGCCTTATTGGATTTAAGAAAAGAGATACAGAAATTCGAGTTGAGAGAAGGATGATGATAAAAGGGAGGATTCTTATGCTTGAAGACCTCACTCCTAAGCTAGGTCCTCCGAACTACAACGATATCGCTATGCCCAATGGGTTGGCATGTCACTATGGCTCAAAGGTGAAATTGGTTTTTGCTTGTTAGGACCTGAGGGCTGAGTCGTAGTTTATTTTTTACTTTTGCTTGTAGTCAAGGTTGAAACCTTCGAACTCTAAGGGTGTTGTTTACACCTATAATGGTTTGAAGTGTTTCGATTATGTTCTTGGCACTGCATGGCAGTTAAGAGTAGTTAGTCGTTGGTTGTTTCCAGAGAGTGTGTGTGTAGAGATGTCGAACGGTATTTAGCAGGGGTTGTAGTGTGTTTTCCGATGATGAATACTATGCAGTAATACAGTTTTAGTCTCTTTTGTGTCGATGGCAATCTACAATTTTCAATTGTGAAGTAAACCTATGTGATAATGCAGTTTACTGTGTATTTTATCTTAAATTACTGTTAGGACAGTAAGCCCCTAACACTTTGGCAATCCTGTTGTGCGTGTCCTAATCGACATGGGAGAGAATTACAGTAATCTCAAAGCAAACGATGAGTTGGTTATGATGCCCGGTTATGATGCCAAGTTTCTTTCTCGTGCTCTAACCACCACCTTCTCTCAGAAGCGGTTCTTGCAAATGGTTCGAATTCAGCCTGAAACATATGGCACTCAAGAGTTCAAGAGGTTCTTGACATGTTAGTCGACCTCGACCACCTGCAAGAATTCTTGAATTGTGTAACCCCGCAGGAAATGTCTAAGGAGTATGCAACAAAGTTCTTGGTGGATTTCTTCCCGAATCTGCAAGGGGAAATCAAAATTACAATTGCTGACAAGTTGTAGTTTGCAGAATGCAGCTTCAAGAATTCCAGTTTGCAAAATGCAGTTTCAATTTTTTAGTTTGCAGAATGTAGTTTCAGGCTTTCAATTTATAGACTGTAGTTTCAGGTATTTCAGTTTGCAATGCAGTTTCAAGGTTTAAAGAGGTACAAATGCTCTCTATTCTTTTGATGTCTGATTAATGACAAAGAAGAAGAAGAAAAAGTGTGCTATTGTCAAAAAGATGGGCACTGCGCAAAGCAATGTCCTTATATGTGTAAGCCTTGTTAGAAAGAATATGTTTGTGTCAAGTATTGTATGCAGAAGTTGTGCAGGGAGTTGTATCAAATTATGCAGAGTTTTCACGATGCATCATGTCATCAGGACAGTGTGATGCTCAAGAGGATCTGGATTGGTTTTCTGGATTTCTTGATGATGCATATAAATGGCATAATAGTCGAGTTGGTAAGAAGAGGAAGTCATGCTCTACGGCTCGGCTAATATCAAGGTTGCAAGAAGCGTGAGAATGTATTTCAAAAAAGTATGAAGATGAGTTTGATGATTACCTTAGTGATGATGATTCTCGATGGTGTTTTCAACAAACTTTTACTGTTGTCAGTTTTCAGTTACCAACAGTTTTTCAGGCACCTGCAGTTTCAAAACCTGAAGTTTCAAAGCCTGAATCTGATTTTTCAGCACCTGAAGTTTTTCAACCTGATTTTGATGTTTTTGAATATGGGATCAAAGCTGTAGATACTCAGATTTATGAAGAGAAGAAGTTGATTCAAGAAGGAGAGTTCGTTCAATGCAAGGGAGATGAAGTCCAAAAGATGATGAAGGAAGAAGGAGGAAGCCAGGAGCAACTCATGAGCCAAAGGGGCCAAGAGGATTGCCAGCTATCCCCAAACCTCACATTAAAGAGACTTGTATCTTTGCAGGAAGAGAAGGCGAGTTGCCCAAAAGAAGAATTAATGATTGAGAAGAAGGGAATACAAGTGGGAGTGAGCAAGAGAAGCCACCAATATCCCATACAAACCCATATACCAACATTTGACATCAATTTTGAAGAGGTTGAAATTCAGGGAGACATCAGATTTCAGTGTAATGAAGTGGAAGAGCTGAAGATAGATAAAGACATAATGTGTGCTACTAATGAGGATGATGTGATGAATCGGTTTTTGACGAATCTTGATGAGGAGTATTCAACAGGTGACAGTCCGCAAGGTGTTTGTGTTGACGGAGAAGAGTTTTTTGGAGTTTTGAAGACTGAAAGCCAATTTCTAGGAGTGGATATGAGTTATTCAGGTTGTGAAAACAAGGATCTTGACTTTCAGATCCTTGAATTACCAGTTTTGATACGGAAGGTCCCTGATTTGCAAAGTTCTAGAATTCAGGTCCCTGATCCGCAGATTACTAATTTGCAAAGAAGTTATGTACATGAACTTGCTGAATTTCAAAGTTTTGTTCTTTCTCAAGCGAAGATGATCAATAATCTCTCATTAGAGCTAGGGAATGAGAGGCATTCAAGTATGGTTGCGGCAAATGAAGCGCTTTCCAAAATCAATCAACTTCAAGAAGAGAAGACATCATTGATGGCGGAGATTTCTCAGGTTCAAACTGAAGCCGACTTGCATATTTCTTACTGTTATGAAGTTCATGATGCTCTTAAGAAAGTTGTTTTGGATAAGGATAATCAAATTGAGGACTTGAAGCTTCAACTTACTCAAATCAAGAATATGGAGTCTTCTTCAAATCTTGATGTTACATAGGGTTTATTTAACGATGATGTCATTATCAATGATCTTTATGATGTTGGTGCTTTTACAACTTCAGTCATGGATATTGGAAGTCCATCTTTTTTCAATGAATTTCATTTTACTGATGATATTCTTGATGATTTATACCAAGTTTCTGATGTCAATGGTTTTGTTGATGCTAAGGAGATGGTTTTGACTGATGATTATGCAAGTATTTTGCAAGTTCCTGATGATGGTGAAGTGGGTTTTCCTCCTGAAGATGGTTCTACATTTCTATGTGATGTTGCTGATGGAGGAGATGATGTTGATATTCTTATATCGCATTGGTTTTATGTCTTCATGCTTGTCGACGTAAGGGAGCAGAAGTCAAAAGTTTTCAATTTCAGGGAGATATCACTGATTGGACAGTTTTGCAGCTACAAAGTGGATTTCTTTCTATTTTCAAGGAGAAATTTGAGCAAGTCATCTTGATGGTGTTTTTTATGTGTAAAGGAGAGTTCAATGTGTTATTTTTAAGCCTTGAATCAAATGATCAGTTTGATGAAGAAGCAAATCAGTTTTGGTTTTTCCTGAATCAAGATTTTTTGGGAAATCAATTGTTTTGGCATGCGGAGTTTAAATCAGGTCTTCGAGTGTTGCATCTACATGCAGAGATATTGGATGTGTTCAACAGGCAGTGTCTAATGGTTGCAAAGTTTGCATCCTACCTTGAATCTTTCTTCATTCTTCTTGAAGGGAAAAATGAACGTGAACCTAAACCTGAACGTGAACCTGAACTTGCTACTGAATTTGGATATGTATTTGAATATGAAAATGGGCCTAAAGACCTGAAATCACTTGAAAAAGAGGAGAGTTTTCTACTTTGTAGAAGGTATCTCAATTCAAGAGATGTGGAAAAAATGAAGACTAAAATGATGGAGTACATGAAGGGAGTTTGGGAAAAAAATCCAAGTCATGGTGTATGATGTGGTCAGTAAGCCATATCAGATCTTTGTAGAAGAAGAAGAAGCCAAAGAGAAGAGTTTGTTACTACAGAGGCAATATGATGAGTTGAAACAGTAGTTCGAGCAGTTGCAAAAGCAAGAGGATCAACACAAACATGATGAACCTGAACAACAGAGTGCTCAGGGTGATCCTGCAATAATGGAGCAAATTGATACTGAAGCTCAGGTACAGTTAGCTGAAGCTGCAGTCACAGTTCCAGCTGCAGTTGCAGCTGAAGAAGCAAATGTTGCAGGTGGACCACAACCGTTTAAAGATCCAATATTGTCTATTGTTGATGAGATACTTAATGCAGAGGATGCTGAGGTTGCAATGAAAGCAACTGAAGACGAGGTGACTGTAGGAATTCCTGCTATTGAAGTTCAATCTACAGTTCAGGATGCAGTTGCAGTTACAGTTCCAGATAAACAAGTGATGATACTGAAGATCAGGAGAACTTTGAGGAACTTTTGCTGAAAAGTGTTGAGGAAATGTCTGAAGAACTAGCTATTGGTGTGACATTGCTTGAAGCTGCTCAGGCCATGGAGGAACAGTCATGAAATCCTGTTGGTATTGAGGATTCAGATCTTCAGGATTAGTTATCAGAAGAACTTCATTTTGGTTTTCAAGCTTGTTTTGTCAAGGGATGTTGTGGGTTCTTACAATGTTTTGTAAACATTGCCCACCGGATGTGCCAGGTGTTAGGACCTGAGGGCTCAGTCGTAGTTTATTTTTTACTTTTGCTTGTAGTCAAGGTTGAAACCTTTGAACTCTAAGGGTGTTGTTTACACCTATGATGGTTTGAGGCATTTCGATTATGTTCTTGGCGCTACATGGCAGTTAAGAGTAGTTAGTCGTTGGTTGCTTCCAGAGAGTGTGTGTGTAGAGATGTCAAACGGTATTCAACAGGGGCTGTAGTGTGTTTTTCGATGATGAATACTATGCAGTAATACAGTTTCAGTCTCTTTTGTGTCGATGGCGATCTACAATTTTTGATTGTGAAGTAAACCTATGTGATAATGCAGTTTACTGTGTATTTTATCTTAAATTACCGTTAGGGCAGTAAGCCCCTAACACTTTGGCGATCCTACTGTGCGTGTCCTAATCAACATGGGAGAGAATTACAGTAATCTCAAAGCAAACAATCAGTCGGTTATGATGCCAAGTTTCTTTCTCATGCTCTAACCACCACCTTCTCTCTGAAGCGGTTCTTACAAATGGTTCGAATTCAGCCTGAAGCATATGGCACTCAAGAATTCAAGAGGTTCTTGACATGTTAGTCGACCTCGACCACCTGCAGGAATTCTTGAATTGTGTAACCCCGCAGAAAGTGTCTAAGGAGTATGCAACAAAGTTCTTGGAGGATTTCTTCCCAAATCTGCAAGGGGAAATCAAAATTACAATTGCTGACAAGTTGCAGTTTGCAGAATGCAGCTTCAGGAATTCCAGTTTGCAGACTGCAGTTTCAGGTATTTCAGTTTGCAATGCAGTTTAAGCAAACTACCTGATTCAATCTAGTTTGGTCTTCATTGTAAAAAGGAAGATTTGAACACCTCTAGAAGAGCTCATAGTTGTTTCAAGGAGGGGATTAATTATTGGAAGCATGTCTTTAAGGATAACTCTCCCCTATCCAAGGATTCCAAGGGATTCCCTTGCTAGCAAGTATAATTTGTCTCCTTTGCTCTTTGATTTTTTTTTGAAGTTACAAAGGTGTAGAAGCTTCATTGAATCTTCTGTTCATGTGGATTATTCAAGTTTATTCAAGACCTATGATGGAGTGCAAGCAATGGAAATACAGTTTCCAATGCACTTGGACTTTCCCAATCAATGGTTGATATTGCATCATGGCCTTTGGATTGAAAGCAAAACCCAAAAGCTTGGCATCAATGCATGCATATGCTCTAGATGCAATCTTCCGGTGACCTCCTAGTGTGAAAAAAGTGCCCTGACAACCTTAAGTGTGTTCACACACATCACTACCACATATATGGTAACAAATCCCCCCTACGAGTGATGCGGTGAACGAGATCTAGCACATAGTGTATAGGGAAGTTCCATGCCCTAAGGACATGATCAATCCACAAAGAGAAGCAAGCCCAAAGGTTTGAACTTCTCACGAGGAAATGCCTTTGTGAACAGATCTGCAAGGTTGTCATGTGTCGACACATAAGTGAAGCTGATCTTTCCTGCTAAGAGTCTCTTCCTGACATAGTGATAATGCACCTCAATGTGCTTTGTGAGAGCATGAAAAATTGGGTTCCTTGCAATTGCCAAGGCACTCTAACTGTTAGTATAGATGATGTTGGCAGTGTCATGTCCAACACCCAAATCAACCATAAGGTGTCTAAGCCATACACACTCAACCGTAGCTATGAAGATTGTCCTCAGCTTCACAACTGCAAGTGGCCACTATAGGTTGTTTCTTGCTCAACCATGATATGCCGCTGCCGAGCATGAAACAAAAGCCACTTGTGGACACTCATGTGTCATAACAACCAACCCAATCTATTTCATAGCAATCTGACGGAAATGATCTCCCCTTTGGATAAAACAACCCAAGATGTAAAGTGCCACTCAAGTAGCAAGAGATCTTTATAACAGCTTACCAATCCTTAGACCCTAGGTTATCCTCATCACTATATCACACGGGCATGCCTCAAATGGGATCAATAGTGGAGGAGGAAAACACGGGGCGCGCCAATCGTGGATCGTCAGATTCTACAATTGCTCCAAATTTACAAATTTGCCTCGAATTAACTGATCTGCCCACATTTAGAATATAACATACTCGAATTCCCTATATTTCAACGAACACATGCGGACGTAGTGGTCAGTGCACAGGGTGCGGACTGCCCCAAATTTACAAGCATACCCAAATTTACTTTTCTCTCCGAATTTACTAAATGTGCATCTGACGGTCCGATTCACCTCAACCGTAGATCTCATTTGAAGCCGCCCGTGCGAGATAGTGTGGAGGCTAAGTTTTGCATAAATCTATTGACTTGTGAGACTGCAAACTAGATATCCTGTCTCGAACTACATACATAAATAAGGCATCTAAGAGTAGTCTGATAAAGAGCAAGTGAACTTTGAAGACTGAATTCGCATCCATGGTATTCCTACGTCTAGAATACCATGCCAACCAAGCGTGACTAGCTAGTTGATGGGGGCGGGTTAAGGACCCTTAAGATTCTCTGCAGTTAGCAAAGAAGCGGAGAAATGTTTCAGTGCAACGGCGGGCCATCGAATGATTTGGCCGAAGGGGGCTTTTTACTTCAAATGCAGCAGTCAGGCAGCGCTGCGTCGCCGGTTTTTCTGGTCGCACCCCATCTCTCAAAGACGGGCAGAGGAGGAGGAAGAGGAGGACGACGAGGAAGACAAGCTTCACAGAAGCAAAGCCCAGGGTAATTTCGCTCTTGTCCGAAAGAAGCACAAGAGAGCTCTCAATGGGTCATCACAAAACCTCCCCCAAGACCCCTTTGTTGCGCAAATTCAAGCTTTGTGTCAGCAGGGAAAGCTTGATTGTGCCCTTCAGAGTCTTCTCGTCAGGAATCGAATTTGCTCAACCCGGGATGTCTATGTATGCCTCCTCAGAACCTGCATCCTACAACAGGCCTTACTCCAGGCCATGCAAATTCATGCCCATCTACTTCACCACAAAGCAGACCTTAGAGGTGTGGTTGGCGATTATCTTGTGGTCACATTGGCTAAATGTGGTGGGATTGAACTTGCTCGTCAGGTGTCCGCCTCTTTACCAAGGCGGACTGTCTTCTCCTGGACCTCCATGATTTCTGCCTACACTGATGCGGGGCTTGCGCACGAGGCCCTTAACATGTACCAATTAATGCTGGATGATGGTGTTGAACCAGATCACTATACATTTGTTAGCCTGCTCAAGGCTTGTGGCAGCATACCTGATCTGGAACAAGGCAAACTACTGCATCATGAAGCCCAAAGGATGGGATTTGCATCAGATGTTTTTGTGGGAAATACTCTTGTGAGTATGTATGGGAAATGTGGGGATGTTCTGAAAGCAGAGAGCGTTTTTATCGCTCTCTCTGTACACGATGAAGTAGCTTGTAATGCCATGCTGTCAGTTTATGTCGAGCACGGTTGCACATCGAAAGTACTGCAGCTTTATAGGCAAATGCAAGATCAGGGCATAGGTGGTAATGAACTGACCTTTGGCATTACCATTCAGGCATGTCATGCTCTTGCAGAGGAATTGGACGCATCTGAATATATCAAGGAGATGGCCCTTGAGGTTGGGCGGGCATTACACCATGATGCTCGAAAGATGGGTGTGGATACTAGTGCTTTTGTGGTTAACATGCTTGTGAGTCTATATGGAAAGTGTGGGATGGTTCCAGAAGCAGAAGCTGTCTTCTCCATGCTATCAACTCGAGATCCCCAGTTTTGGACTATAATGCTCTCTGTTTATGTGGAGCAGTGCCAAGGTGAAAAGGCTTTGCAGTTCTATAGACATATGCTTTTCAGTGATATCCACTCTGATTCTTACGTGCTTGTTGCTGCTCTTCAGGCATGTAGTAACCTGCCAGAAAAGTATAATAATTTTTCTTTAGACGGACTCTCAGCTCAAGAAATGGGTTTGGAAATCGGTATGGCATTACATCAAGATGCCAGATTGAATGGGTATACTCCATATGTCTATGTTGCAACTGCTCTTTTGACCATGTATGGAAAGTTTGGGAGGCTAGTAGAAGCAGAAGATATTTTCCACAACCTGTCTGAACCCACTATTGTATCATGGACTGCAATGCTGTCTGCATTTGTCGAGCAGGGTGAATATTCAAAGGCTCTTTCTCTTTTTCAATGTATGCAAGAGAAATTGGTTCCATTGGATGATGTCACGATCATTTGCGTGTTGCAAGCTTGCAGTGAATTAGGAAATTTAGACACCTGCAGGCAAATTCATCTTGCTGTATTGGCTGCAGGTGGGTATGGCAAAAAAGTAGGTGCTCTTGTGCATTCGTATGCAAGCTGTGGAAGCATGGCTGATGCTTATGCCGTATTTGATGAGCTGGTGCAACCTAACGTGGTGGCGTGGAGTGGATGCATGGCTGGTTGCGCTGGAGACGGTAACTCTACAGCAAGTTTGGGGATGTTGGAGGCCATGCGGCTTTCAGGGATAAGCCCAAACGATGTCACTTTTACTTCTGTCCTCTCAGCTTGCAGTCATTCTGGGCTAGCTACTGAAGGCCTTGAGTATTTTGACTCTCTAGGCAAAGATTATGGCATAGATAGAGAATTGAAGCATTATGTGTACATGACAGACCTTTTAGGGCGTGCGGGAAACTTCAATAAGCTGGAAGATATATTAAATAGGATGCCTATGAAGCCTAACCTGACCATATGGTTGTGTTTACTGGGTATGTCCCTTAGACATGGCAATGCGGAGCTTGGTAAGCAGGCTTTTATTCATGCTACCAATCTGGAACCCAGAGAAAGGGTATCATACATCTTGATGTCAAACATATATGCTGAATCTGCGTCTGAAATGACTATTCTAGGACGCGTGGAAGATAGTTGGCCATGACGTGTGCATAGATAGCTCGTGGTCATGTCCTTAAGCTTTCTTCGCTTTTGGATGAGATTTTTTTACTGAGCAGGCAAGTTGTGGGTCGTGAGGTTTCTATTGGGATAGAAGCTAACGTTCAATCAGCTTGTACCCTTGACGTCTTACAATCAGCTGTTTGTAGTCTGAGCAACCACCAATGCTTGCAACCTTTGTAAACACATGCATAGTTTGCAGTATCTGAATAAAAAGTTCAGATTCTTTCTTTTTGTTGATTTTGTTAGAAGTGCATTGTCTGCCATTCGAATTTAGGATTAAAGAGACAACTTGAGTTGTTGCCGAAGAGTCATCTCATCTTCTTTTACAATCGTTGTTCTTGGTGCTGTGAAAAATGCCTAAACAAAGCCATAGTACTTCCTAGACAAATGGGTCCAAGTTTAACTGCCAAGAGGAACTGCTGACGTGGACAATTCACACACACTGTCCCATGATAATTAATTGTGGACAATCCAACAAAAGGCTACAATGTTTCATTTGATATTTGCATTTAGCTGCACATGTGTATCCCAAGGCAATGAAGAAAAGTCTCTTTGTGGAATGCATCCGAAGGCAATGAAGAAAAGTCACAATTGAGTATTTAATTTAAAACCAACTCGACTAGCTTTCTTCTGCAAAACCTTATTTTATATTATTTTAAGTAAGACCTAAGTTTGATTGGCTTTCAAAAAGTCGAAGAGAACAAGCCATTTTTTTAAATTCAATATGGAAGATTTGAGCTCAGTTTTTTTGCCATTTAACATATATAGAGAGAGAAAGTGAAGCTTAGCAAATGAGAGAAGTGCTTCCATCACGGAATCGATTTTGGAGACGACTTCGGGTAAGTGTTACTTTCTTGAGGTGAATGTGATACTTTTGTCTTAAGACGGTCATTTTTATTTGCCAAAAACTGATTTTGAATCTTCTTCTTCTCGCTCTTTTCCCTCTTCCCTCTTTTTTGTTCGTCACCTTCTTCACACTCCCTTGAAGGATGTCCTCTATAAAAACATTTTGAGAGCTTCATTTCATTTTGAGAGTTCCGATCTTTCTTTGTACCAACAATCAAAGTATAAGTGCCTCATTTTTTGCACTTGTGTTTTGGTTGATTATTGCCTCAAAATAGAGGTAATAAAGATCTTGTTATAAATAAAGTCATTTGTTTGTTGCAAAGGACTTCTTGTAAGGACTCCATATAGAAATTTCACTTATTTTTAGCCTTTTGGTTTTTCTTGTGATATTGAAAGAAATATCCCTTGGTTCCTTAAATGGTAAGAAAGTTGATATATAAATAGATCAAACTGGCTCCAACTCATTGCAATGGCAATAGGAATATAATTATAAGCAAGGATGAAGGCTTCTTTTCCTCATGACTTGTTAAAACAAGGAAGAAGAAAGAAGAAAGAAGAAAGAAGAAAGAAGAAAGAAGAACGTGATGAGCAGAAGAGGAGAAGAAAGAGGAAGAAGAAGAATAGGAGAAAGAGGAAAAAGAGGAGGAATTAAGTTTTAGAATGTCATTCTATCTAAAGAGAGTTCCACCATCGGTTGGTAGACTTTTAGGTCCAAAAGGTGTAGGCTTAGAAGATGGTTTGGACTATGATTAAGGTCTAGACATGGTGCTATCAACAAAACTAGACTCAATTGAATGTGCATAGATAGACCCAATTGCTAGTAGAAATTGGTGATAAAATTGAAAAACTATATTGAGAGCTGCATGGGAGTTGGAGTGATTGAAATGGAGGAAACACTTAGTACTCATTAAGATATGAAAGACTTTGGGAATGAGAGAATTTACTTATTTGTACTCATCTTTTGTTTGCTTTGCAACGTGAATATTTTTGGAGCTATACAACAAACTTTTTTCTCAAAGGTTTAAATTTTTTATGATGTGCTAGGACTCTTTCCATGAGTTTCTTGTGATGCCATGTAACACTTTCTAGGAGTTAGTTTTGTCCTCCTTTTCTCTTGGGATGACAAGCTCCATCTTCTTCTCTTCTTTTGTTTGCCTCTCTTCCTCCCCTTTGCATTTACATTTGTCTCTCTCCTTGCCTATTCCTCTCCTATCTCCTTCTTTGGCTCTTCCCCCATCTGTATTTTTGAGTCTTGCCTTGTTCTCTAGAGGTGACTTTTGGTTCCCACTCCCTTCATTGACCTCTTTGTTTAGGGGTCTTGTCTATTCTTTGTCTTTGGTGTTCTTGCCTCTCTAGTATTCTTCTAAGTTCTATGGCCATCCTTTGTCCATGATGGTACTGATTTGTTTACCTCAAGCATATACTTGAGGTTCCTTGCTCTGACCTACATGATGGTAGTGGTTTGTTTACCTCAAGCATGTACTTGAGGATCCCTAATCTGACCCACTACATAAGAATTTTAGAATTACAATCACTATTGATCTGGTTATAAGCAAGTCAATACTAGTGGAGGTTAACTTTTATAAAGAAGCTATTGATCTTAATACACGAGCTTTCGATAAAGGAGTCATCTTACCCTCATGTCTTTGTATGAGCTATAATAGATAAAGTCTACTTTGAAATTTGCATTGGTCACAAACTACCAACCAAAAGACAAGGACTCTACCTAGAGGGGGGACAACACAAGAAAGCGAGTAGCAAAAAATTTGCCTCCCAATTTACATTCTTGCTCCACATTCTAAAAATTGTCATCTCAGTCTTGTTTTTGGAGGTGCCTTAGCATGCTTATACCTATGTAGATGATTCTTTTACCCTTTTCCACCATACATGACCATGAATGTAACAAGTATACTTGTAGAAAAGAAAGAGCCAAAAATCAGTGCTTGTGGTATGCCTAAAAGAAGGGGTTTCTAGCTGTCAAAAATTTAGTGTAGGTGGACACAAAGTCCTACACCAGACTCACTCCAACTAGAAACCTCTTCTTTCGGGCATTTTTTTTGGGGTTTTGCCCTCTTTTGAGTGTCCAAATGACGCAAGAAAATTTTCATTCCTAGGTTTTGGGCACTCAAAGCACAATGGTAGTGCCAATATTGCCAAATCTTGAACCAGATCATCACCTTTGATTTATACTTGCTGGTTTTAGCGCCTTGCATAAGAAAAGGCAAGAAACAATTGAACTTAAGAGAAAAATCTTACAACGGACCATTAAAGGAACCTATGAACTTTAGAAACCAATTGAGGAAGGTTCTATTCAATATACTAGGTATGTGTTAATGATTCTCCATTCATTAGTTTTAAGGGGAATCATAGCCAGATGCTATTTAGAAAACCAAAGGGAGCACCCAAAAGTAAGAGATGAATTCAAAATCATTAGCACATATTTGAATATAGGTTTTTGTGCGTTTACATGGAATCTCAGCAGATCCCTTCAAGGGCTTCCATCTCCTATAAAAGTCGCAGGCAATTTCCCATGCTGGTCCCACAGTTTGAATTGAAGACCTCACAATGAGCGATCAATCGTTGCCCTGAGCCCATTGATCATCACGGGCTCCCTGCTCAATGCGCAACACGTTGCATATAAAAAAAATGGCATCACCGTTCTAGCCTCGCGCACGATGCATGATGGTTGCTTCCTTTGTCTCCACCTCGACCTGCATGCCTGAATCCACGGCTTGGGATTTGAAAACAACCCCTTTACTTTTCTATCTTTTTCTCAATCCCCAGGTTGGCATATATTGTGATTCCATCTAATCCAAACGTTGCACTACCTATTTGTGTCAATTTCGGTTCAACGCGTGGAGATATTTATGAGAAGTGGTTTTGCTCAGGGCATAACAAGTGTCGCGGAGTTCAGGGTTTGTTGTTTAAGGATGTATTCTGCTTTGCACATCAAGGAGACGGAGCTAGGAGCCAAGTCAATGGGGAAGTCAGGGGTGGAAACCCACCAGGTACGGAGATATCCAACGATCATGGTGCAGGCTAATGTGGTTGTTATTGGGATGGACGCTGCCAAACGGAAACACAAGGTACATGCCGATGCCAACTAGGATATGGAGGGGGTTTTGGTGGCGGAGGTTGGTTTAGAGGGGGGCGGGCAACGGTTAGACGTGAGTGTCAAAGGGGATGGATGTCGGGGGATAATCGCCATGCTACAACAGTGTAGCAGAGTGCAACGTTTGGACAACATCCAAAGGTGTGCATTCATAGGAAAAAGGGGCTCGCAACAGCATTGCAGAGCCGGATGATAAAGGACATGTGCGCTTGAAGCTACATGCCAAGTCACAAGCGTGTCGGCCAAGAGAATGAGGGTAGACGTTGCAGCAAGGAGGAGAATGAAGAGAGGGGCCAAGGGAGCAAAAGGAATGTGAAGAGATTCCCATTAATGAAAAGAAAATAGAGCCCGTGAATCCATTGGCACACCATCATACACAAATAACAAATTTCATCAAGGAAGCACGCATGGCCACGCATGAAACTGATTTTTTGCTTTATAGACAACAAGAGTAAACAAGAAAATTTTATTGATGGTCTGGGTTGAAGTAATAAAAAACAAAACACAATTTGAAGTAATCAAAATTTTATTGATGGTCTGATTTGAAGTAATCAAAAACAAAAAGTAAAACTATATGAGAGATTACAGCATGAAGGTGGGGATTGAAGTCTATGGAAAGGACTTGGATAGGATAAAGGGATGAAGATCTTTGGACCTAAGGACAAATCAAAGCCTTGGAAATCAGTGCAAAAGTTTTTCTTGTCATTTGCTCCCTCGCGGCGGCTTGCACAAGTATACAAGAACAAAAGTATTTTTAGAACCTCTTCCTTTATCTCTATTTGTAGTATAATATTGGCCTCATACATTGCTTATTGGAATCCTTGAACCTCTCACCTCCCATCTTGTTCTTATAAAAAATGATGCATGGCTCTACAATGTTGTGATGCTCCCACATCTATATATTGCTAGGAGCAACCTATCAAGATTCTACACAGTAAGGTAGAGACTATCACTAACAAAATAGACACTACATGGTTAAGTAAGAGCGCACACAATACCAAAATATTACAATAAAGCGTAACAATAATCAGCTAGTAAAATGCAACATATCAAGAAAGAAACCTTATCAGCTTTCTTGCATCTTCCACTCACAAAATGGACAAGCAACAAACAAATAGAATCATCAATACCATACTAATGAAACAAAGCTTATTAACATCAAACTTTAGAAAAAGATTACTTGAAGAAAATAAAATGTTCTCATCTCTATTGTAACATTTAATGCACTAGTAACTTGTGGGTAGCGGAAATTGATAACATACTGAGCATTTCATTAAGAACAAGTTCGACTTAATGAGCATAGAGAGTACTTAATTTGAGAAAGCAACATAGCAATTTACACCTAGTTAATTTGGCATTGACAATAATTGAAAAGAGAGAAAAATAGAACAATTGACAACACTTGAGGACCGGATTTACATGGAGCTGGTTCCCCTCCATAAAGGCTTTGTATTATAGCTTCTCCCATCAAAGGAGACTTTTGTACAATACAATCTTTGTGTTCCTTGACAAAACTAGTTGGTGCCCTGAAGATGGAAGCTTCATGCACCAAATTATGCTTGAAAAACACACCTAGTGTCTCTAGCCTCAGTCCCAAGACCTCACACACCTTCAAAAATGGTGAGTTGTAAGAGATTTAGGTAATTAAATAATTCAATTAAACTCTCATTGGACCTTTTGGTCTTCTGGCCAATAGAAATCAGGCAAGCCATTGGGCTGTTGGATGCTCATTGGACCCCTTGGTAGACTATCCAATGGTCTTCTAGGGAGCTTAATTTCTATTGGTTCTTTTATCAAGCATTTTTGAATTGATTAGACTAATTTTACTCTAGCCTAATTCTCATTGGTCCACCTCTATGGCCATCCAATAGGATTTGGGGGGAGATTGGGGGAAACTGGCACAAGAGCTTGACGTGTGTCCAATATTCCCTTTGTGTAAAGGGGGAGCTTTGGAGTGTGTGTGTGTGTGTGTGTGTGTGTGTGTGTCTCATCTTCTACTATTAGGACTCGCCCCCTCCTTCCTAGGGATGTGGGAAGACTAAAAAGTCTTCCCATGACCATCCAATTTTCCCCTACTTTGGCCATTGGACAATTGAGCTAATTTTTGGAACTTTAGCCTATGGTAGTCTTAATGGAGCTGAACCTTAGGTCTTTTAAGCCCCATTGAATCACATTGCTCTTTTGAAAACTGTCCCCCTTTGGATCCTTATTTTTCCTCCTTTGGATCCTTGCAGAGACCAGTCTAGCAGCCTTACCAATATTCTAGCTTTTACTCCCTTGGTACTTCCCTATATTAAATGATCAATTTATCATGAGAAAATCATTTGGGAGAATTACATATTAGTTTTTATGACATCTAGTGAAGCCTTTGCATGTGTGCTTGGGAAACTCCTTCCTTAGTCTCAATTTGCCGCTTCGTATGCTTTCATCTAAGAGATGATGAACTTGATTATGGTGAATAAGGAGATACCAAAACAAAGCCGCTTTGGGGGAAGAAAAATATTTGAATTTGCAAAAGAGAATGAAAGGGGAATCTATACTAGTATAAAAGGGGGAGGGATTCAGCCCCCCCCCCCCCCCCCCCCTCCACGTGGCGCAAGCTCATGCCTCAGGTTGGAGAAGGTCCGCCGACTGAGGGACGTGACTTGGAATTTTTGAATGGGGAGGGATTCAGCCCCCCCCCTCCATGTGGCGCAAGCTCATGCCTCAGGTTGGAGAAGGTCCGCCGGCTGAGGGACCCGACTTGAAATTTTTGGCTGAGGACGTGACTTGGAAGGCCGCCGGCATTCATGTCGCGCGAGAGTTGCTTCAATGAAGCCGATACCAACACTGGGAGAGAAAGAGGGAGAGAGGCGAGAGCGATACCACCTGCGCCTATTTCTTCCATCTGTGAGAGCGGGAGCTGTTTCTACCGCCAGAGAGAGAGAGAGAGAGAGAGAGAGAGAGAGAGAGAGAGAGAGAGAGAGAGAGAGAGAGAGAGAGAGAGAGAGAGAGAGAGAGAGAGATATGAAATGAAATGAAACGATATATTAACGTCTTTAAAAGGTCAAGAGACCAAACCAAAGAGAGAAGTAGGGGATCGGAGATTGATAGTCTGAATTTTAACGCGGAAGAGGGGAGGGATTCAGGCGATGTTCGAATTTAGTTTGCCAGAGAGAGAGAGAGACAGAGAGAGAGAGAGAGATAGATAGATTTTATTATCGTCCTCGGAGGTCAAATACGACCTATGGGACCAAAGTTACATGTGATGTAGTATGTGTATGGCTGATGAGTGACTCTCGATGCTCCAAAATTGTAGTGATGAGAGTCGCAATGGAGAGCCCACACTTTGGCTGGGAGAGGAAAGTGTGTAGGTCTAAGTTATGGCTGAAAATGTGAGAGAAGCAAGTTCGGATGTGATCAAAAGCTGAGCACTCTAGTAGTGTGTGGTACTCAGACTCTCGAACTTGCAGTGAGCATAATGTGCACAATCGATTTGACTCTTCTCCATTGCCCCAACGCCCTATCTCGCATCGAAGGAAATGGGAGCTAAGCCGAATTGCTGCGATAGTGCGTATCGCAGACAAGGGAATAGGCTCAAGCATGTAAGTGTGAGTACGGTTTCCTCTCTCAGCGAAGAACATGGTTTTGTAGTTGGGGGCAATATAGGTGGTGTAATGTATGAAGCGTGACCCACCGGATTTCTCCCAAGCCGTAATACATTGGCGTTGTAGAAAAGCTTCATTCACTTGAGAGTCAATTGAAGCATCATGTAGCAAGTGTAATGCATCCCATCTCCCAAACCACTTCTTTATGTCTTGCATCCATCCCGTGCTCAAGATCTTGCTTTTATGCGTCTTTTGAACTTTTTTGCTTGCTTCCCATGCAATTGTAGGAAGTCGATGTGAGGGGTTTTGACGCATCTTTATCATGTACTCCACAACCCTTTCCATGCCCATAACCTCAATTGAAAGAGATCTCGACTCAAGAAGTAGGAGCATATATGGTGTTTGTGTCTTAACTTGGAGAAAGTTTGTAAGAAAACGCTTTTGGACATTCTCAAACTCTTTCCAAGTAGACTTTGAGATGCTCCCGCCCCACACTTCAACTCCATTTAGAAGAACCGGTGTCACCAATGCATCAAAAAGATACTTCTTGAGAACCCAACACTTGATGTTTCCCGCATTACACATGTTCTCAAATGCATAATATGCTCTCTTTCCCGCTTCCAAACGACGCATAGCACATTCATGCCACTTGTGATTGGATGGAACCTCAAGGCCAAGGTACTTAAAGCTCTCAACAACTTCAAGTGTCTCGTTGTTGTACACAATGCATGGCTTCTTCTTATGGTTGGTTTTCACAAGCATAACCTTTGTTTTGGATTCATTTACAATCAGCCCACTATGCAAGCAAAAGTTCTCAAGGACAACCATAAGCTTTTGTGCATCTTCTAAAGTGTGTGCTAGAAGCACTACATCATCCGCATACAACAAAAGCATGATTACCGCATTGCAAATAGTGACCTCTTCAATGCCTTCTTCTTGCATAAAGTCAAGTACCATTTGTTCCAATTGATCGATGCATAGACCAAAGAGAGTTGGTGACAATGGACATCCTTGTTTAACCCCAATAGTGCTTACAAAAATTTCTGAAATTTCTCTTCCCATGCGCAATTGACAAATCACCTTCTCATAGATTCGAGAAGCCGCAAGCATAAACTCACTTGGCACTTGGAGTTCTTCCATCCTTCTCCACAAATTGTTACGTGGAATCATATCAAAGGCTTTCTTAAAGTCCACAAAACAACAATACAATCGCTTGCCTTTCAACCGACTTTCCTCCATGAGAACACGAAGAGTGACAAGATGATCAATGGTGCTATGGCATCGACGAAAACCCGCTTGTCCCTTTGCACGCTTGTCACTCTTTTCAGCCCAATCACTCAATTTCATCTCCATTATGCACCCAAACAACTTTTCCATAAGAGACCCAATCATTATAGTCCGGTAGTTGCTTACATTCTTTACATCCCCTCCTTTATGCAAAGGCTTAACCCAATTAGTACTCCAATCATAAGGCATACCATGTTGAAGTGCAAGGTTGAACATATCACACATCCACTCATGGGTAAAATCTCCCGTCCATTTGATCATCTCCGGCTTGATACCTTGAAGATCTCCCGCTTTGCGAGTGACCAATTTTTCAAGCCCACCGCATACATCCTCAATAGTAAAAAAAGACGACATACATGGGAGTGAACCATAAAATGGCATTTTTTTAGTATTTGCTTGCTCATATAATTGCCTACAATGTGTGTACATATCCACTAGACTCAAGTTACCAAAATTCTCAACCCGCTTGCCTCTCAAGTTTCTCCAAAATCTTCCACATGCATGTGCCTTTTCTTGGACTTGAAGTTCTTGTTGCTTTACTTCCCATCTTCTTCTCTTCTTTTGAATCAATGCCTTGTATGTATGCAAATGACTTTGATAGTTGTCTTTGTCCATAGTTGCATCAAGCTTTATCAAGGACTTTCGAGCATCTTGACATTCTTTATCAAACCACCTTTTGCGTGATCTATCTTTGTTGATACCATGGAGATGCTTTACAGCAAAGCATTCTTCCGCACAAGAACAAATAGCTTTCTTGAAAGCTTCCCATTTAGTTTCCAATGGTGCATCACATTGAAGCTTTGTCATCCATAATTTTTGCTCAACCATTTCAATGTACATTGGTGCCCGTTTGAAATCCATACATAGTGATAACTTCTCTTTCCTTTGGCTGAGATTATCATGCTTAGTTGCTTCTCCACATGAAAGGTCAATACATAAGGTGCGATGGTCGGATTCCGGGGTCCATTGACCAAACATAAAACTCTTTATGCGATACATGATGGCTTCAGAGAGTAGCATATAGTCAATCACACTATCCCCATTATGTCTCCTATATGTAAATCCATTGGTTCCACTCCACAAAGATACACCATTGGCAATGAGCATACCCGTGCTATTACACATGTGTCAAAGTAACTTTCCTTAGTGATCCGGATCTTTCTCATCCATTGAAGTACGATCATACAAGTGAACTTCCTCCAACTCCCTTGAAATGTATGGCATATCAAATTGTTGAGTATCATGTTGCAATGTTTTTGTGCGAGCATTCATATCCCCAAATACAATAACATCACCTTCACCTTTGAAATAAGCAATGTCCTCTTCCAAATCAGAAAATGGTTGATCTCTATCCATGCAAGCATAAAAGGGAGAATCATGATGAGGAATGTAGCAACTTGCTACAAAAATGGGTGCTCTTTTTGGTGTCATAATTTTCAGCCATACATAACGTTTGTACTTGTCATCTTTCACAATTGATACAAAATATTCCAGTCCTTTCTTAACCATACATGCTAACCCTCCTTGTCCTCTTCGTTGATTGAGATTCTTTGACCACATCAATGAATGTACATTGTAATTCTCCAAGCCGTTAATCCTTTGTGTATCATGCTCCCAAGTTTCAACAAGAAGTACAACATCGGCTTTGCTTGTTAGTTCATCAATGCCAACCCCCGCATTCCATGGGTATCCATTACAATTCCAAAAGCATATTTTCAATTGTAACTCGGTGTGATAGGTCACGCATCCCTATTTGCTTGAGAGACTTGCCTCCTCCTTGGGCACATTTTCTTCATGAGAGATCTCCTTGTTTTTATTATTCTTTTCCTCATATGCCTTGCGACGCATATTTTGTTGCTTAATAGTGCGATCTTCACATACAAAACATTTTGTATCCCTCAAATAGATCCAACTATTATCAAGGATAATCTTTCGCTTGGTCTCATCCGGCATGGTGCATACAATTGGCCGTTCTCCCGAGCGAGGAGCTCCTTGCTTCCCCACTCTATGTGCTCCATAGACCATAACTCCGGACATGCCAAAGTGGGTTTTGAAGAAATCTTCAATAACAATGGCAAGAGAAGGAGGTGTCTCTAACTTCTCTTCGGGAATTCCACGAATAACAATGTTCTTGGAACGTCGCTCCCCTTCCTTCAACTCCTCCACATCCACACTCTCAACATTCTTTGTTTGAACCATAGCTTGCATGAGTGAGGAATTAGAAACCACATTGCTACCACATACATCAGCCCAAGACTTGTTTGTGCATACATTTTTCATGTCGCATACATCCCGGCTCATAGTGTCAAATTTCTCCTCTTTCAATACATGGTCATGCTCTACTTTGCTCATCCGCTCCTTCAAAGCATTCAAGTCCACAAGAGAGCGTTTACATTCCTTGACTTCCTCTTCAAGTTGCATCAAACGTGTTGTTTGCATCTCAAGTGTCCTCTTGAGATTCTCATTCTCAACCACAAGTACCCTTAGTGTGCCATTCTCCATTGCAAGTGCTCGTAAGTCTTCGCCTTGTTTGTTTACGGTCTCTTGCAATGATACCAAGTACGCCATGATCATGGTTTCCGATGTCGTTGGTTGGGTGGTTGTGTTGCTATCTCCACACTTAGGAGATTTTGGATCATTTTCCACAATGGTTGTGGACCTTGTTGAAGAAGAAGAACCCTTGCAAGTGTCGGAAGACATTGTATGTAAAATAGGAGATGAGAATCAATTTTGTTGAACCTGTTCACTTCGGAAATGCTGCTACAGAAATGACTTCCATAACTCTTTAAATTTCTGTCTTTACATCAATGCGTAGAAGACTTCGTGCTCTTCGATTGAGGCTATAGATCACCCAAATCGGAGTTCGGATGAAGAAGTTATGATCAAAAGAGTGGACTGCTGTCTACTAGGTCAAAAAACGACTTCGTTTTTTGAGAGAGAGAGAGAGAGAGAGAGAGAGAGAGAGAGAGAGAGAGAGAGAGAGGTGATGCGGTTACACAAGGGAGAGACCGATGACATGCCAAAGACGTGAGACACATACAAAATCACGTTACGAGAGAGAGAGAGAGAGAGAGAGAGAGAGAGAGAGAGAGAGAGAGAGAGATATTAACATCTTTAAAAGGTCAAGAGACCAAACCAGAGAGAGAAGTAGGGGATCAGAGATTGATAGGCTGAATTTTAACGTGGAAGAGGGGAGGGATTCAGGCGACGTTTGAATTTAGTTTGCCAGAGAGAGAGAGAGAGAGAGAGAGAGAGAGAGAGAGAGAGAGAGAGAGAGAGCCAATCGAGAGAAATGGAGAGAAAGAGGGAAATCGAGAGATAGGTAGAGAGAAAAAAGAGTCATAGGGATAGGGAGAGAAATGGAGAGAAAGAGGGATAGAGAGAGAAGTAGCCAGGCGTGAAGATTTACAGGGATAGAGAGAGAGGAGGAGGAAAACATTGAGAGAGAGAGAGAGAGAGAGAGAGAGAGATATGAAATGAAATGAAACAATATATTAACGTCTTTTAAAGGTCAAGAGACCAAACCAGAGAGAGAAGTAGGGGATCAGAGAATGATATATAGGCTAAAATTTAACGTGAAAGAGAGGAGGGATTCAGGCGGCGTTCGAATTTAGTTTTTCAGAGAGAGAGAGAGATAGATAGATAGATAGATAGATAGTTCTATTATCGTCCTGGGAGGTCAAATATGACCTATGGGACCAAATGAACATGTCACGTGGTGTGGGTGGAGTTCATAAGTGACTCTCGATGCTCAAAAATGGCTGAAATGAGCGTCGCAATAGAGAGTCCACATCGTGGTTGGGAGAGGAAGGTATGTAGGGAGAGCTCATGGCTGAATATATGGGGAAAAGAGGACCTAATGTGGTCAAAAGCTGAGCACTCAAGTAGTGTGTGGTACTCACTCTCTCGCACTTGACGAGGGCATAAGGTGCAAAGTCGATGACACTCCTCGCCAGTGCCCCAACGTCCTGTCTCGCAGCGTAGAGAATGGGAGCTAAGACGAATGGAGGCAATGGTGCGGATCGCACTCAACGGGATGGGCTCAAGGATATAGGAATGGGTTCGGTTACCTCGTTCCGAGAAGAAGAGAGATTTGTAGTTTGGGGCAACGTGTGTGGTGTAATGGCTGAAGCGAGAACCTCCGGATTTCTCCCAAGCCATGATACATTGGCGTTGTAAGAAGGCCTCATTAACTTGGGAGTCGATCGACGCATCCTTGACCAAGTGACATGCATCCCATCTTCCAAACCATTTCTTGATATCAAGCATCCACCCCGAACTTAGTATTTTGCTCTTGCATGTCTTTTGAACCTTTTGACTTGCTTCATATGCGATTCTAGGAAGTCGATGCAAAGGGCTACGTTGTGTCTTATGCATGTACTCCACAATCCTTTCCATGCCCAAGACCTCAATGGGAAGCGATCCGGACTCAAGAAGTAAGAGCATGTAGGGTATTTGTGTCTTGACTTGGAGAAAGTTGGTGAGAAAACGCTTTTGGACATTCTCAAACTCTTTCCAAGTAGACTTCCCGATGCTTCCACCCCACACCTCCACTCCATAAAGAAGCACCGGTGTCACCAATGTGTCAAAGAGGTACTTTTTGAGAGCCCAACACTTGATCTCTCCTGCATTGCACATGTTCTCAAATGCATAATAAGCCCTGTTTCCGGCTTCCAAGCGACGCATTGCACAATCCTTCCATTTATGATTGGATGGAACCTCAAGGCCAAGGTACTTGAAGTGATCTACCACTTCAAGTTTCTCATTGTTGTATACAATGCATGGATTTTCATCATTGAGGGTCTTTACAAGCATAACCTTGGTTTTGGATCCATTCACGATCAGCCCGCTATGTAGGCAAAAGCGTTCCAAGACACTCATAAGCTTTTGTGCATCTTCTAAGGTATGTGCCAAGAGCACTACATCATCGGCATAAAGCAAAAGCATGATCACCGCATTTCCAATCTTAACCTCTTCTATGCCTTCTTGCTGCATAAAATCAAGAACCATGTATTCCAATTCATCAATGAGTAGCTCAAAGAGGGTTGGGGAAAGTGGGCATCCTTGTTTGACACCAATAGTGCTTGCAAAAAATTCTGAAATTCCATCTCCCATACGTAATCGACATATCACTTTTTGGTAGATGCGAAAGACTGCATGCATAAATTCTCTCGGCACTTGAAGGCTTTGCATACGTCTCCAAAGATTTCCTCGCGGTACCATGTCAAAAGCTTTCTTGAAATCCACAAAGCAACAATACAACTTTTTTCCTTTCAATCGAAACGCTTCCATAAGAACTCGAAGAGTGACAAGGTGATCAATAGTGCTATGATGCTTTCGAAAACCTGCTTGGCTAAGCGCACGTTTGCCATTCTTTTCAGCCCATTCACTTATCTTCATCTCCATGATACATCCAAATAACTTTGCCATCAAAGAACCAACCATTATAGTGCGATAGTTGTTCACATTGTTTACATCTCCTCCTTTGTGCAAAGGTTTGATCCAATTTGCACTCCAATCATGAGGCATGCCATACTGAAGTGCAAGGTTAAACATATCACATATCCAATATCGTGTTTTCTTGCTTGTCCATTTAATCATTTCAGCCTTGACACCTTGAAGGTCACCTGCCTTGCGAGTAGCAAGTTTCTCAAGCGCGCGGCATACATCTTCAATGGTAAAGAAGGGAGACATAAATGGAAGGGAGCTACAACCCTCCATCTTATCAACATTGGGTTGCTCATAGAGGTTCTTACAATGCATATACATATCCTCAAGAGTCAAGTCACCAAAGCTCTCAACGCGCTTGCCTTTTAGATTTTGCCAAAACTTGCCACATGCATGTGCTTTCTCTTGTGCTAAAAGAAGTTGTTTTTCGACTTCCCACCTTCTCCTCTTCTTTTGAACAAGTGCTTTGTATGTGTGTGAACATTCCAAGTAAACTTCCTTGTCTTTGATTGCATCCAATCTTAGCAAGTGTTTTCGGGCTTGACTACATTCCATGTCAAACCATTTCTTCTTGGTGCTACCCTTCTTAGACCTTTTGCAAGACATGTGTTTCGCCGAAAAGCATTCCTTCGCACAAGAGAAAATTACTTCTTTGAAAACTTTCCACTTGCATTCTAATGTTGGGCTCCCTTGATGCTCCCTTGACACCAATGCATTGAGCTTGTTTGTGATAGACCTGACTTCAGATACACTTGTATTATGTTGTATTGCTACGGCAGCCAATTTGTTGCTGGTGCTTCGCAATTCAGACACAATGCTTTTTAACTCAATGCCATCCTTGTCAGGTTTGTTCTCAAGAAGAGACATCTCCAAGAGGCTCATGATTTTGTCCTAGTTCCTTTTTATGTTGGAAAGTTGTACATGCATTGAGTTTTGTTGCTGCAAAACATCATTGATCTGTATTTACATTTGCACCTCTAAGCGGCGAAGATAAACTCTTTGCTCACGCTGTAAATGGCTCAACCCGTGAATGCTCTCTTTGTAGGAAACATGTGATGCCTTCACTCTCTCACATGAGGATTGAATGTTGGAGTATATTGTGCGGATGGCACCTAGCCCATCTGCAATCTACCCCTCTGATGATCCATTTGCAATTTGCCTCTTTGAAGGTCCATCCCCCCCTCGGGCAACACGCTTAGCACTTCGCACATTGTTGATTTGATCTCTCTCTAGGGTAGAAAAGACCACCTCCAATGAATCTCCTCCAGAGGCAAGGGCTTGCTCCATTACTCCGAGAAAGTTAGGATAGGTTATTTTTAGGATATGTTAGGACAGAGCGTGGAGCAGGATTGTCTCTCTCTCTCTCGCTCTCTCTCTCTCTCTCTCTCTCTCCTCTCCCCTTCTCTCTCTCACCTCTTTCAAGGTGCATAGATTCCCCTCTTTCAAGATCTCTCTCTCTCTCTCTCTCATTAAAATTGTGGCCATAACACGTTGAAAGAAGTGATGGGCTAGGTACCATCCGCAGATCTATCACAAACAAGCTCAATGCATTGGTGTCCACCCATTGGCTCAAGAAGGGGCTTAATGTGACTGGAGATATTCCATCGAGTTCAAAGGAGGGGGGCCCTGACAGGAAGTGAATTACGTAGTGGATGATAATACTCACGACTTCCTCATTTATATGCTTTGTGGATCTACAAGTTCTTCTCTCTCATTTATAGGCTACTATGTTTTGGGGGTCTATCTTATGTATGTAGTGGATGGATGATGAGCGATAATACTCACACCTTCCTCATTTATAGGCTTTGCGGATCTACATGTTCTTCTCTCTCCTTTATAGGCTACTATGGGGATCTACGTTTTGGGGTCTATCTTATGTATGTAGTGGATGGATGATGAGCTCTCTTTTCTAAGTGTTTTTGCCGTTATCTCTCTCTCTCTCTCTCTCTCTCTAAAATTGTGGCCATAACATGTTGAAAGAAGTGATCTCTAAAGTTGTGTTATGCACGAGCTCTCTCTCTCTCTCTCTCTCTCTCTCTCTCTCTCTCTCTCTCTCTTTCTTTTAGATCCTCTCTCCCTCTCTCTCTCTAAAGTTGTGGCCATAATATGTTGAAAGAAGTGATCTCCAAAGTTGTTATGCAGTGGGTCTCTCTCTTTCTATTAGGTCCTCTCTCCCCCCCCCCCCCTCTCTCTCTCTCTCTAAAATTGTGGCCATAACATGTTGAATGAAGTGCTCTCCAAAGTTGTTTTATGCACCAACTCTCTCTCTCTCTCTCTCTCTCTCTCTCTCTCTCTCTCAACCACTTTTCAAAGTGGTCATTCTAATCTGGTGCACAAGCTCCTCCCCCCTCTCTAATCTCGCCTCTTTTGAGGTGTATAGGTATAAATACACATCTCTCTCTCTCATAGTTTCCATACATGAAACGTGAGGGATGGAGATAGAGAAAAGATCCACTCTCTCCTTAATTCTCCACATTTAAGATTACTTATAAGAGTTCTTTTTGGGACAGATGGATATTGGTCCGAAGGTGTTCTCTCCTGGACATTCAAGACATAGTAGGATTTGTCAAGCCTCTCGAGCTACACGACGTGAGGCAGCAAGAGAGAGAGTTCGGCACTCTCTAGGGGGGATTAATGTATCTCTTGGAAGATTGCCATCATTTGATAAATGTGGATCAATGCAATGAATTCTCTCAGGGAAGGGTTGGAATGGATGTAGATATTGATCCAATGCTTCTGCAAAATCAAGAGGAGATTGAAGTGAGAAGCAATTTGGAAGCCAACAATGGAGATGTTCATGGGGAGACCATAGTTGTCTCTAGAGAGGGAAATTACTCCAAAGTCAAAAGGCATTGCCTATCCATCACCTACATATATCCTGAAAACACACCCTTGATGCATATCTCTATGTTGTCACTTTTTCACAAAAAGTCTATACTTCACAACATAGGCAGCTTGGATTTTTCATGTTCCCTTTGTGGTGCTTTTGCTTGGAAGATAGGCCATCGAGATATTGTGTTCAATCTTTCTGGTGGTGGTCTAAAAATAATCTCAAATTGCCACAGGTCGTACATACCTCTCTTATATGTGTTGCTATTTCCAAGTGGTGAAGAAGGTTGGAATCCCTACATACAGGCATTAGATAGGCCACAAGAAAACAGAGAGCAAGGGGGAGGGAATACAAGGTATATTTCTACAATGGATTTCTACAAGTATAGATTGAAAATCAGGGATGACACAACACAATATCTTTTATGTGGTGGTAGGCTACTGCAACAATTTATTGTTGATGCATACAATTGTATGGAGGAGTTGAGGCTTTTATGGGTTCGCAATCATCAGAGTGATCTACGCAGTGAGGTGTACCAAGGTTTGACTTACATGATCGGAGCAAGAGATGGAACAAGGGATGACAGAGAACAGTTATTCGGTGCTAATGTTGGCAGGAGGGTGGTATTGCCTTCATCATATGTTGGTAGTCCACGCTATATGCACCAACTTTATCAGGATGCCATAGCAATTGTATGCAAAAGAGGGAAGACTAATCTCTTCATAAAATTCACATGCAATCCTTGATGGAAGGAGATAGAGGACGCGTTATTGCCTGGACAAACGTCCAACGATCATCCTGACCTTACTGTACGTGTTTTTTACCATAAGTTCAAGGATTTGATGGGCTTGCTGATTAAGGGGGAGATTTTTGGTAAGGTCATTGGACACATTTCTATGATTGAGTTCCAAAAGAGAGGCCTTCCTCATGCCCACATTCTATTGATACTTTCTCCTGAACACAAACCAACAGAGACATCCCATTATGATAAGATGGTGTGTGCGGAGCTTCCTAATAAGGTGATGTTTCCACAATTGTATGACATTATCAGTCGGTGTAATGTGCATGGTCCATGTGGAAACTTGAATAGAAATGCTCTGTCATAAAATCTAATATCTAACTAACCCAAATGATTTTCTCATATTAAATTGATCACTTAATGTGGGAGAATAAACGGGAACAAGTGTTAAGATATAGGTATGTGCTTTTAGATCTATCTCAACACGGGGCCAATGTAAAGGGGCCCAAAAGGGAGATGGTCTATCAAATAGTAAGGCTAACCAATGGAGCATAAGACCTTAGGGTTAGCTTCATTGAAGACCTCCAATAAATGTGTGTAAAAGTTCTTTTGACCTTAAGCAAGCTAGGGCTGAGCTTGAGGTGGGAACCCGGCCCAAGCTCGAGGTGCTTGTCCTGCTCGAGGTGCTTGTCCTGCTTGAGGTGCTTGTCATGCTTGAGGTGTTTTTCATGCTTGAGGTGCTTGATTAAGATGCTTGAGGTGCTTGACTGGCTCCATGCTTGAGGTGCTTGACTTGCTGCATGATTAAAGTACTTGAGGTGCCTTGAGAAGCTTGCCTGAGATGCTTGTGGGAACACCCCCTAGTTCAAGTGCTTTGTCATGCTTGATGAGTAAGGTGCTTGATCACCTAAAGTCAAAATCATTCCTACAAGAGGGGGGGCGAGCCCTTTTCCTAGGATCTAGAGAGAGAACACCCACTCACACACACAAGGGAAGCCCCAACTTGAAGAGGCAGCAAGGACACATGTCAGGCCCCTACCCATGTTACCTTCATGTGTTGCTTGAAGCCTATTGGCTAAGCTTCAAAGGGGTCCAATGATAAATTACATGAATTATCTAATTTTTTTAGCATTTATCAAGTCCTCTCTCTCAAAGGGGAAAGGGGGACACTTGTCCCAAGGCTACCCATGTTGCTTGTAATGGCTCCTGCTTGTGATTGGCTAGGCCTGGAGGGGTCCAATGAGCTTCAGGCATGAGCTACAAGGGGGGGTCGACCCAAGCAAGCTAGGGGGGTGCCTAGGGGGTATACTCACCCACACACACTCACAATCACTCTGATTGTGTGCTATGCAAAGTGGAAGAGCTCCCTCTCCAAGCAAGTAGAGGTTGAGAGCCTACACCAACACTCTTGGCTATGGAGTGCAAATCCAACCAAGAGCCATGCTTCAATGCTTAAGCTTGCCATCTCCTTCTTCTTCATTACTATGCTATTATGTATGCTAGCAACAAGAGTATGATAAGTGAGGAACTAATTCTTTCTCCTATGAAATGTTTCTTCTTCCTCTTCCCTACCCTCATTCCCTGCTAGCTCTCTCCACCTTCGAAGGTGTTTGAGGTCTTGGGACTGAGGCTTGGGATAGTTAAAGCTTTCTTCAAGTTTATGTTATTTTTGTGGTGCATGAAGCCTTCCATCTTCATGGCATCACCTAGGTCACAAGGAACACAAAGACTGTATTGTAACAAGTCTCTCTTTATGGGAGAAATCATAATACAAATGCCTATTGGAGGGGGGACCGGCTCCACATAAATCCGGTCCTCAATTGTTGTCATGTTCTCTAAACTCTCTCTCTTGCAAAAGTATTGTCTATGCCAAGTTAACTAATTGCTATGATTATGTTGCTATCTTCAATTATGTCTACCCGCTATGCTCACAAAATCATTTCTTGAAAGTACTCTCATTAAATTCCGCTATTCTCAAATTGAATAGGCAAATTCCATTACATGCTCCATGTATGGTAGAGGGAAAGTGCAGGTTTAAATACCCTCGAGGCTTCAATGGATCGACTATACTGTGGATAGGGAAGGATACCCAACATACATGAGGAGGGATGATCGAAATCACACTGTTTATAAGAATGTGCAAATGAATAATAAATGGATTGTTCCATACAATCCATTTTTGTCAATAAGATACAATGCACATATCAATGTGGAGGTTTGCTCCACTATATCCACTGTGAAATATCTCTACAAGTATGTGTATAAGGGACATGACAGGGCGACTATTGCTCTACAAGACACTGAAGGGATTTTAGATAAAGTTACAAACTATCTTAATGCACGATATGTATCAGCATCTGAGGCTATCTGGCGGATATTTGGGTTTGACTTGCATCAAGAGAAACCTGACATACAACACCTCCATGTTCATTTACCTCATCAAAATCAAGTCTTCTTTAATGACAGAGCGACTATACAGAGTGTGGTGGAGAGAGAGGCCAATAAAAAGACTACGCTCACTGAGTGGTTTGTTGTAAATCAAAGATATCCAGAGGCCAATGATTTGTTGTACATAGACTTCCGAACAAAGTGGGTTTGGAAGTCAACAAGTAGAACATGGACTCCAAGACAGAAAGGAGACGTGATTGGAAGAATGTACAGCATAGTTCCCACTGTCAGAGAGTTATACTATTTGCGCATGTTACTCAACAAGTGCAAAGGATGTAGGTCTTTTGAGGATATTCGGACCTTCAATGGATGAGTATATGAAACATTTAAAGAAGCATGCAATGCACGGGGATTATTGCAAGTTGATGATGAATGGTTTCTTTGTTTAGAAGAAGCTTCATTTCAACAAACAGAAAAACAATTACGGCTACTATTTGTAATCATTCTGGTTTTTTGTGAGCCGATATGTCATGGTTCATTATGGAATCACTTCTGTAAGGAGCTTTCTAAGGACCATCTATATCATATGAGGACTTGCACAACCAATGAGCGTATCTATGAATGCATGGCACAAAACCAAGCAACTTAGAGACAATGCTTCAACAATATGGAAAGAGGCTCTCAGATTACTCTGGAATGCCCCAGGTGGATCACACATTGCAAGTAATGAGTGATCATGTAGTGCTTGCTGAAGAGTTAAGGTATAATGTGGAGGAACAAAGAGGCATGTCTGCTCAAATTGAATCATCTTTGAATGCTGGACAAAGGGAAGCTTACAATCGAGTTTTAGAAGCCATTGACATGAATAGTGTGACTGTGTTCTTCTTGGATGGGCTAGGTGGAACAGGAAAGACCTATCTTTAGAATGCCCTGCTCTCTCGCATACACGGAGAGAGCAAAGTTGCTTTGGCATGCGCATCATCTGGTATTGCAGCACAACTTCTTGACAATGGAAGGACCGCACACTCCAAATTTAAGATCCCTATTGATATAAATTCTGACTCAACATGCAATATTAAAGTAAATAGCTAGCTTGCTGAGCTGTTGCGAATGGCTTCATTGATCATATGGGATGAAGCTCCCATGACTCATAGGCATGCTTTTGAGGCTCTTGACAAGACACTAAGAGATGTCATGCATAATAACATGATGTTTGGCAGAAAGGTTTTCCTCCTTGGTGGTGATTTTAGACCGATCTTGCCTGTTGTACGTAGAGGAGGAAGGGCAGACATTGTTGATGCATCTTTGTGCCAACAGAGAACATGAGAGTGGTCAATTGTTGCAATAATGTTAGAGAAAGAGAATTTGTGCAGTGGACACTTGATATTGGGAATGGCAATGTTTGTGATGGGGAGCTACATGATAATGTAGCTTTGCCAACCTGCATGATGCTACCACAAAATAGTTTGCAATGATTTATTAATTGCATATATGGAGACCTTAAACACTCTCTTGCCATGCAACCTTTTTCAAGGACAGGGTAATCTTGGCACCTCACAACAAGGATGTGGATGCTATAAACAATTTGGTATTGCAAAAATTTCCTGGTACTTATAAGGAATATGTCAGTGCAGACTTAGTGTGTGAATCAGACTGTGATAGCATTTTATTCACAACTGAGCTCTTAAATAGTTTAGATCTTGGAGGAGGTTTTCCACCGCATGTTTTGCATTTGAAACAAAATGCTCCAGTTATGTTGCTCCGCAATTTGGATCCAAGAAGTGGTCTTTGTAATGGGACACGCTTGATTTGTAAGCAATTCCACAGCAAAATGATTGAAGCAGAAATCATTACATGGTCACATGCAGGAAATGCAGTGGTCATCCCAAGGATTGATTTTCTCATGGGAGCTAGAGAAGGCCTCCCTTTTGAGTTGAAACGTCAAAAATTTCCCCTCAGATGTGCTTTTGGGATGACGATCAACAAGGCACAAGGCCAAACATTGGGAGTGCTTGGATTGTATCTCCCAACACCTGTTTTCATCCATGGTCAATTGTATGTGGCAATGTCTCGCGTGAGATCATCTTCTGCCATCAAGGTTGTTGTTGGTGATGGTCACCACACAAGTGTGGTGAAAGGGGGAGACCAAAGGGAAAACACTTCTAACATTGTCTATAAGGAAGTGTTGCAATTGACCTTGTTATGAAATGAAATGCAAGTGTAAAGACCAATTCAGCCTTGCAAGATTTAAATTATGCACTAGCTTTGTAGATATAATATATAAGTTCACCCATTTTATTTAAAAACTTTGTAAAATTACATTTTTGGTCTACCTATTTGCTCATGAATTTTAGAGAGGTGTCTTCTTTGGATATTACATTTTGAGGCCTTGTATAGTGATATGATAGGGGATCTCCATAATTGTGCTATGTATTTTTTATCTCTCTCTCTCTCCCCCCCCCCCCCCCCCCCCCCCCCCCAAAAAAAAAAAAAAACATAGCACCAATCTTTGACCTTTATTTACTTTTTTTAATGAATGAAGATGGATCCTAACACCTCCGTGACCTATACGCTAGGAAGGCGACCTCGGCACATCCAAGTTAAAATATGCTACTCTCTCTCTCTCTCGCTCTCTCTCTCTCTCTCGAATTTGAAACTCGCAATCACCAATTATTTTCTAGATCCACTACTATGGAGGGGCCTTATCAGCTCCATGGAGGTTATTCATCTACTCGAGGTTTTGGATGTAGTAAGGTAACAATGTTGATGTTGTAAAGTAATCAAGTTTTATTTTGTCTCTATTTTGTTTATACTAATAGACTTTTGATTGGATATAGATTACAAAATCATCCACAGTTCTTGATGGTGGGATTTTTTGAGGCCTCATATGATCCAAGTTTGCTCTGCTACGTCCAAGTTGCTATCCAAAGAGGATTCAGAGCACGTATCACCATTGCAGAGCTCGGAAGAACCCTCCCAATGAATGCTGTGTTTTCTCAAAGTCTAACCCATGGTAGTTGGTCCCTACGCATTTTTGTTCTAGGGTCTACCCCCCCAGTGATTGGTCGATGTATCTTACATCGTGGACCATGGGTGGTTTGATACCGTGGTAGAGCATGTCGTAGGTTTTGCTTTATGATGTAGAAAGCTTGCATCTCTGTGTATTACACATAGATATTATTTTGGACATTTTGACATTTTGACTACGTATTTAGAGACCATTAACAATATCTTGCCATGAAAACTTTCCAAGGATGCTATAAATAATTTGGTATAGCAACAATTTGGAATATGTCAGTGCATACATTGTGATAGCATTGTCTGTTTTGCACTTGAAACATAGTGCTGCAGTTATATAGCTCTGCAATTTAAACGCAAGAAGTGGTCTTTGTAATGCTATATTTTCGGACCTAAGTCATTGCATAAAGGGTTGAACAAAATATTTTCAAATGTTCATATCCAAATTACATGAAAGTTCTTTTTCATGGGTCATACCACCACCGTGAGCGCACTAGAGAGAGAGAGGGGGGAGAAGAGAGAGAGAGAGAGAGAGAGAGAGAGAGACTACACTTTGTGTCACCTTGACAAATACATTACAAAATTGCCAAGGTTTGTAGGATTTTGTACCATCAACTTCATAAGAAAGAGGGATTTAAAGTTATCGAGGTGGGATTACACTAAACCTATGGCAAGAGAGAGAGAGAGAGAGAGAGAGAGAGAGAGAGAGAGAAAGAAAGAGAGAGTACTTTTCTTCATATGCTTTTATGAAATTTTTCAAGAGCGAGGGGTTTGAGGATAAGAGGGGCCATGCCGCCGCCGAAGGCGATGCCGTTTTACTAGTAAGACTAAAAGGGATAACCTTTCTTGAAAGTGACACTTTAAAAAAATAATATAAAGGTAACATCTAACAAGCACATGAAAGGACAAATTCATCACCTTCTTTTGACAATCACTATAACTTATAACTTACGCAAGTAAAAAGCCACACATTCACCTTTGTATCTTGGGTTTAGTACAAGGAAAACAAGTGATAAAATCACAAGGCCTGCAGGCATGATAAAAATTTCTTTTTGACATCCAATTTTTCAAACCCCCTTTCATATGCTTTGTGTAATGTAATCAACTTATATAATTGGCCATATATAACGTTAACTTAAAGATATAAATACAAAAAATGACAGACAATTTTGAGATTGTTTTGATAGGCAAAATAGCCCTTGACAAAAAAAGTAGACGTCAATTTTAGGCTTTGATTTGAGGGTAGATCCCACTTTAAAATCACTACATCTCTAAGCTTTTGATAAAAAAAAACATAAACGTACACATAGAATTGAATTAAAAGAGCACTTTTAAGCTCTACACCCTAAGCTTTAGATCCCTATGCTCTACATCCCACTTTAAAAACTCTACATTTTTAAGCTCTAGAGCTTTCTTTACAAATTTAAAATTGTAGATCCCTAAGTTGTAAATCCCACTTTAAAAGCTTTAAAGTTCTAAGTCGTAAGACTCTAGCGTCTTGGGGTGACCCTCCCCCTGCTTGTGGATCCATGTAACATTTTCACTTTCTTTAATTCAAAGTTTTACCTTTTAATAAAAAAAACAACTCTAGGTCCTCATTGGATCATCGGAAACCTTACTTTAAAAGTTCTACATCTTTAAGATCTAAACTTAGCTTTAAAATCTTTAAAAATAAAAATAAAAAATCTTTAAAGGTTAAAGCCCCAAATGATAAATTCGTTCCATAAAGTTTTAACTTTCAGACTTCTAAGGCTTCTAAAGATTTGTGGAGCCTCTAAGGCTTTTATCATTTACCTGTCAACGTTTCATGCTTCCAAAGGCATTAGGCAGCCCAAAATCGTTTTCTGAGTTCATTTCATATTTCAAAACTCAAGACATACCCATCATTAGATTCACACAATTCATCTCAATGAGTACCCACTATCTTATTTCAACCAATCAACATTTTTGACATGTCAAAAAATGTTTAAAAATACAACTCAACCTTTTTTCTATTTTAGTCAGCAGAAAGAGAAGTGATTTCTATAGCCTTTGCCCTTTGGGCAGGCCAAAAAGTGACCTAAGAAAATGAAACCATTATTCTCTCTCTTGGGTTTACTACATGGCAAAAAAGTGACCCTAAAATCTCTCTCTCTCTCTCTCTCTCTCTCGTGCACGCACACACACGTTCATTTTTCCACAGTGACATACAATTAAGTCCTCAAATGCAAGCAAATAAGGCTAAAATACAAAAAAAATGTATTGGAGAGATTTTCTTATGAAGACAAAGATGTTTATTTTAGAGATAGACTGGTATTAGCTAATGAGATAGATATAAACTCAAAATATTGGACTTTCATTAAACTCAAAGTATTGGACTTTGATAAACAAAGCTGTCAATCAAGTTTGCTCAAATGAGTCGTCAAAAAGGTTATGAGTGTGAAGGGTGGAAGCATGCGAACAAATCCTCATTTACCATGTCATGCCACTTTTTAGGGTAGAGGAGCCAGGTTAGGTACAATTAAAAAGCAGGGGCCAATTTAGGAAAATTCAAATTGTAATGCTTCAATTTTACATTTGTGCTCAATGATTTTCATTGAATTGGATATCAAATTTTAGCACTAGTGAAGATCTACTCACACATCTATCCATTTCCATTCTCTATTTGCATTATCTCAACAATATATTAGCTTCAAGTTATATGCGTACTTGTATTGGTCACGTCTTTTTACTGGCTCCTTTACCCTAGAACCTTTTTTTTGGAATTTCAATTGGGGGTGGAATGTATGGAATATAACTTCAGGGTCACGCTCATTGCACATGAGGTGTACTAAGTGTAGGAAAAATTTGCAACTTCACACTAAACGAAACAAAATGAGGAATTCGATTGGCGGTGGAATGTATGGAATAATTTCAAAGTCATGATTTACCAAACTATGGTAGTGATGTGTGTGGTGAGGACTGACGAGGCACTTTTTTCCCTCTTTACCTCCCCCGGGTTGTGTATACGCCCATCACTCTAGGGCAAGCCTTATCTTTGTATTGGCACATCGAGTAATTTAAACCTTCATGTGTTGAGTGCTCTTGAGCTTCTCCTTCATTTGCAAATGTATTTCCAAAAATTGGTATTTAAGCTAGCTTTGACATCTAGGGCAACATTACCAACAACCTCCCAGCTCACGTTCTCCGATTGAGGTGATTTTTGGTGAGTATTCTTAGGGTGATGTAGCTTCAAGCAATTTCTACTTATGGCTAAAAATGCATCTGGTTATAGAGTGGGCACCCTCCGTTATGATCGAAGGGGGGAGAATATGTCTAAAGAGTTCGATGCATTTTTTGCTAGACTTTGTATATAATACAAATGTACAGTGTCAGTGTATACCCCTCACCAAAATGGCAATTGAGGCCGTCATGCATGTTGCATCTAGAGTAAGTAGGTGTTCAACTAAAACATTGTATAGTATATCAATTTTTACGAGGCTTGATGTGGCAAGAAGTCAAGCTTCGCCACATGTGTTTTAGGTTGAGACTGTCATGCGTGTTGCATATGGATTAAGTAGGTGTCCCACTAAAGCGTTGTAGTATATCAATTCTTATGAGGGTCCATAGCTCAATTGCATGTTTTTGGTTTCTTTTCTTATGCTTTGGTGCCTAAGCAACAACGCAAAATTATAATAAGGCCATGGAATGTATTTTTGTTGGTAATAGTCTACAAGGCAAATGTTACATGTTGTATCATCCATAAACAAAATGTATCTTGATTAGATGAGATCTTGTCTTTGTGAAAGATGCAGTCCATCCTTGTTAGCATGTATCAAAGAGATGGATACAAGCTCAAAAAATGTGTATGTTATGTTGTTTCCTCTATTTAGTGGCCGTGGAAGGATGAATGTAAGTCCTAATGAGGCAAATGTATATGTAGCCTATGCAAGTTTCAAATGATGTTACATATCAACCATTTTTTAATGTAGATTTATAAAATTTAATTGACAATGATAGGGCTAAAATTGAGCCAGTTGGAGGTATGACAAGATGGCTGGTTCAAACCTTGTGTTATAGTAAATTGGGTGCACATTTGTCTGGTTGTACTTGTTCAAGTTTTCAGTATGCCTATTATACATCAAATTATTATGTTTTGGATTGTTTAGTATATGTAATGAGGAAGAGCCTTTATTATTTGATGATGCACAAAGATTAGAAATTTGGTTGGCTACAATGCAATCTGAGCATGATACTATTGTGAACAATGGCACATGGTCTTTGTGTGACCTGCCTCTTGGCAAAAGGGCCATTGTTATTTAGTGGGTTTTCAAATTGAAAGGTAAGCATGATGGTAGTGTTGATCACTATAAGACTAGACTTGTGGCAAAAGGGTATGCTCGAGAAAAGGACATAAATTTTTATGAGAAATTTTCTCCCACTTATCATATGACTACCATTTGGAGCATTTGTGCATTGCCAGCTCACAATGGTTGGAATGCAATCACTTCGACTTAAAGACTGTGTTTTTAAAGGTAATTTGCATGAGGAAGCTCATGTATTACCGTCTCGTGGTTTTGTTCAAAAAGGGCAAGAAAACAAGGTGGGAAAGCTTAAGAATGAATTATGGGGTAAAAAGCAAGCTCCACATCCTTGTTATGAGAAGATTCATACTTATTTGGCTGCACATGGTTTTCAAAGTAGTCCAATTGAAAGCACTTTGTATGTCAAACATACAGATGATGTATTTTTTATCATTGTGCTCTATGATGTGGATGACATATTATTGACCAGACCAAATGAGGTATTGCTTTGTGTCAAAAAAAAAAAGAGACATTGTTGCATTGATTCATCCTTGAGTATTGCAAGCTTGTTGCTACTCCTCTAGAGATAGGTTTGATGAAGATATAATGTCACACTCTATTAGTAGGTTCTTTGTTGCCTTATTTATGCATGCAAATGTTTAGTATGAAATCTTACAGATGACTAGATTTATGCATAGCCTAGGTTCTTATCATTGGAAGGAAGTTAAGTGGATCTTCTACTGATTGAGTGGAACTATAATCTTGGGTAGTTTTATCCCAAGGTGGGATCATTGCCCGCTAGACTTACATGCTGTGCTATGACACATGAGTGTCCACTAGTAGTTTTTGTTTCATGCTCCGTGGCTCATGCATATCTTGGTTGAGCAAGAAGAACCTAAGGTCATTGCCTTTCCCACCCTTTATATATTCTTCCCTGACAAACCTTCTATTCTTTCCCTATAGATCTACTCCACACACATGCAACCCCTTTTCCCATTCCTCTCCTTGTCCTCCATCTTCTTTCTCTCTCAACGCCTCCCTCTTCTCCCCACATATGCAAGATAGAGATTGTTTAAAGACACATTGAGAAGGAGAGTGAGAGACACTTGGAGAGAGATCAAGTGAAAGACAAAAAAACAAGCAATCCAAAGCTGATATTTTTTCATGAGATCAGGTAGGGCCTAGACTATCTTGGTCGCCTTCCTTGAAAGGCAAGGTCGCCTTCCTTGAAACTTTGTTCTAACCATCGGGTATCTACATAAAATTTATGTCGTTCTTGTGTAACCTTGATTTCCTTTTGATTTCATATGCTATTTCAATTTTTCTAGCATTTTTTCAAAAGCTTCAATCTTCTGCATAAAATTTGACCTTGTCCAAGGGGTAATACAATCTTTGCCATAAAAGGCCTTAAATAAAGACAGGCAAGTGCTTCTTTGCAAAGCCCAAACTATAGTAAGGGTAGGTAATTCATCCAAAACTCTGGCTCTCTGCTATATTAAGCGTTGAGGATATCCCCTATCACTTGGTTCACTCATTTAGCTTGTCCAATGGAGAGATGTACTATCATTTCCATATACTATGAACATTGAATGTTGTCTTTAAATTTTCAACATCCCACCCCCTCCCTTCTCTCCCACCCATCTCTCTCTCTCTCTCTCTCTCTCTCTCCCCCCCCCCCCCCCCCCCCCCCCCCCCCTCCTCTTATCCCACCCCCCACAAACCCATTCGCTTTCAAAGATGTGCATCTAATATGATTATTTGTTAGAGTGAGAGGCACATACAAAAGAAGAGAGACACACAACTAGAGAGAGTGGGATATAAAGGGAATGATAAATATAATAATAATAAAATGGAGAGATGTACTTTCTTTGCCACAAATTGTTTTTCTTACAAGTGGAATATTTCATCGCCAACAAGCGTCACGTTTGTATCTCAATATCATAGCACGATTCTCCTCACAAGAAAGATCCCTTGCACAATTAGCTTACCCGAATGAATTAAATTTATCTATAGAAGTATAGTTAATGAAAAGATGCTAGAACCTCCCTTTAGGATTCCCTCTAGCCACGGGTTCCTCTATGACTACCAAGTTACGACTTCCTCTCAATCATCACTAACCCAACCGTGATATATTCCAAGGAGACCACCCATACTAAAATGGGGCCGCACTCAATGCCGGCACGAAACACTTTAGGCAAAAACCTTCAAACTTGTCACAAGGGCAATGCCTTTGTTAGAAATTCCATAGGGTTTCCATGTGTAGGTACATAAGCCAAGCTCACCTCTCTTGCTAAGTGTCTCTCTCTAACATAATGATAATGCACATCCATACGAGTATGGAACGCTGGGTTTTTTATGACTGCCAAAGCACTTTGAATGTTAGTGAAGATCATGGTCACAATGTCCAACACCCAAGTTAGTAAATTGGACACCCAAGTTAGTAAAATGGTGTTTGACCCAAACACACTCAACAATAGCTATGAAAGCTACCTTGTACTGAACCTTACAATTAGAAGTGGCCAATGTAGGCTACTTCTTGATCAACCAAGTTACACATCATATTTTGAGCATGAAATGAAAACCAGTAGGGACAATACTGCTATGCCATAGAAACCAACCCAATTTGAGACTAAAAAAGCATGAATATTTGGCATCAATGTTCCCCCTTGGGATAAAACAACCCAATATATATAGTACCACTCAAGTAGCAAAAGATGCACTTAATTTCCTTGCAATTCATAGGCCTTGGTCAATGCATAAATTTTCAAGACCACACAATGAATATCTTGCCTCCTAATTCATACATAAATCAAGCAACCAATAGGCCATGATAGAGGGTGACATCAAACTAGTAAGCTTCAAACTTGTCTTCATAGGAGTAGTGATAGTACTTGCAATCTTTTAATGTTGAACTTATGCAACAATTCTCAATATACTTTCTCTACTGTAAAGACATATCTCCATCAACATGGTTAACTTGTAAGCCCAGAGAATGATGCAAAAGCCCAAAATTTGAGATCTCAAAAGAGGCATTCATTAAAATCAACAATATGTCCCTCATTTGGTCTAGTGAGCAACATGTCATCAACATAGAGCACAGTGACAAAAAATACATCATTTGACATCTCAAAGAAGGCATTCAAATCAACGTTAAAATCAACAATGTGTCCCTCATTTGGTCTAGTGAGCAACATGTCATCAACATAGAGCACACTGATCAAAATTACATCATTTGCATGTTTGACATACAAAGGTCTCTCAGTTGGAATATTTTCAAAAGCATGTAACCAAGTAAGCATGAGTCTTTTCATACCAAGCATGTGGAGCTTGATTTAAATGATACAAATCCTTTTTAATCCCAGAATTCGACATCTCAAAAGAGACATTCAAATCAGCCTTAAAATCAACAATATGTCCCTCATTTGGTCCACTGAGAAACATGTCATCAACATAGAGCACAATGACCAGAAAAATGTCTTATGCACACTTGACATAGAAAGTGCTCTAAGTTCAACTATTTTGAAAATCATGTGTACCAAGCTAGCATGAATCTTTTCATGCCAAGCATGTGGAGCTTGCTTTAAATCATACAAAGCCTTGTTAAGCTTACATAACTTATTTTCCTACCCTTTTTGGACAAAACCATGAGTCTATAATACACACAGTTCCTCATGAAAATCACATTAAAAAATGCACTTTTTTCAACCAACTAATGAATATTCCAGCTATTATTGATTGCCAATACACAAATGCTACAAAATGGACTTAATACAGCAAGTGGGGCTAAAGATCTTATCTAAATCAATGTTCTTCTCTTGAGCATAACTTTTTTCCACAAGTCTAGACTTATAGAGATCAATGCCACCATCATGCTTACATTTTAACTTGAAAATCCACTTAGCACCAATGGCATTTTTTTCCAAGAGGCAAGTGTTAGTGGATACGCGGCGAGCAGATGCTAGCATAGCAAGAACAAAACCAACAACTCTATGTCGGCCAAGGATGAAGCTTAATCTGTAGGTGCATGGAAACAAGAAGATGGATGTCAAGAACCTTCTTGACCTTCTAATACAATCTCTACTCAAAGGAATCAAATCTAACCGTTCTATGCATTAATGAAAGCAACTCAATCTATGATGCTCATGCTATCCAAATTTAGACCAAACGCATTCAAAATGTCACAAAACTCATAGGACACACTCTCCTCATCAAGAGATCAATAACCTATGGACTATGACTTGGTATCCTACCTCAAACCACCTCGTGCGACAATCGCGTATAAAGACAGATAGAAAAATATAGGTCACCACTTTTTGATTTGTAAGATCCTAATCCGTAGCTCTACTCACCGTGAACCCATAGGTATGAAGATATCACCAAACGGACACACGGTTTGCAAGAAAGCTCACCCGGAAGCTCGTGGGATCTCGCTTTGCGACGACACCGGAATTGTGCAAACTTGGTGTTGGATTGAAGCCCTAGCTGTTGCTAACGCGTTGGCAGTGTCGCTTTCGCAATGGAAGTTCTATAGTTCACTTAGGGAAGAGAAGAAATCACACTCACTCACTTTCTCTCTCTCAAACACAGCGTACAATAAAGTTTGGATTTGATTAATTCAAAAGTTATCTTAGGGTTACAAAAATTGGCTTAGATACAATTCCTCCTTAGAGGCTTGTTCCCACAAAGAATATTGGCCACTCAAATATTACAAAAATGTCATTCTGCTTCAAAAATAATGATACAAAAAATTGGGAAAGCTCCTTCTATGCTTGTGTTGGAATTAGGGTTGCAGAGAGACACACACAACTTGGAGAAGACAAAGGAAGCTCAAGACACACAATAGAGAGTGTGTTACTTAGTGTGCAATGGAAAGATAGATAGCCCTAGAGTGATGGGCGTATATACAATGCTCGGGGGCAAAAACCTCCTAAAGAGGGGAAAAATGCCCCGGAGTTCCTAGTGTGTTCACACACATCACTACCACATGTATATGGTAACAAATCCCCTCCGCAGTGATGCGGTGAATGAGAGCTGGCACATGAGTAAAGGGAATTGCCATGCCCTGAGGACATGATCAATCCACAAAGGGGAGTAAGCCCAAAGCTTTGCAAAAAGCTTCAAGATTCTCACGAGACAATGCCTTTGTGAAAAGATTTGCAAGGTTGTCCTGTGTTGGCACATAAGCCAAGGTGATCTCCCTGCTGAGAGCCTCTCCCTGACATAGTGGTAATGCACCTCAATGTGCTTTGTGCGAGCATGAAAAACTGGGTTCCTCGCAACTGCTAATGCACTCTTACTGTCAATGTAGATAGTGTTGGCAGTGTCCTGTCCAACACCCAAATCAACCATAAGGCATCTGAGCCATACGCACTCAACCGTAGCTGTGAAGACTGCCCTGTACTCAGCCTCACAACTCGAAGTGGCCACAATAGGTTGCTTCTTGCTCAACCATGATATACATGAACTGCCAAGCATGAAACAAAAACCACTTGTGGACGCTTGCGTGTCAAAACAACCAGCCCAATCTGAGTCCAAAAAAGCATGTAAGTCTGGCGGCAATGATCCCCCCTTGGGATAAAACAAGCCAAGATGTAAAGTGCCACTAAGGTAGCGGAAAATCCTCTTGACAGCCTCCCAATGCTTAGACCTTGGGCTATGCATAGATCTGCTGACCTATGAGATTGCAAACTGAATATCTGGCCTCGTGTTGCATACATAAATGAGGCAGCCAATAGCAGTTTGGTAAAGAGTGACATCAACAGGATCGCCATCATCATGTAGACTCAACTTTAGACCTGTTTCCATGGTAGTGGCAATAGGTTTGCAATCCTCAAGTCCAAACTTACATAGCAATGTTTCTATGTAACTTTTTTGACACAAGGCAATACCACCATCACACTGCTTAAACTGTATACTCAAGTAATGATGCCACAGCCCCAAATCTTTCATCTTGAAAGTAGCATTCAAATCAGCCTTAAATTCAGCAATATGTCTCTCATTTGGTCCAGTGATCAGCAAATCATCGACATAATGAACCACAATGAGAAGTACATTACCCTCACGCTTTACATACAATGTGAGTTTTGTTGGACTGTTACGAAAGCCTCGTTTAACCAAATGAGTGTCAGCTTTCTCATACCAAGCACGAGGAGATTGCTTCAACCCATACAAAGCCTTCTTACATCTTCACACTTTGTCCTCTTATGACAAAACCGTGAGGCTACGTTACATAAACTTCCTCAAATATGTCACCATTCAAGAAAGCAGTAATAATGTCTGATTGATGTACATCCCAACCAAAATGAACTGCCAATGCACATAGAAAATGCATAGTAGTCATACGACAAGTGGGAGCAAAATTCTCTTCATAATCAATGCCTTTTTGCTGTGCATAACCCTTTGCAACAAGTCGAGCCTTATGGCGATCGATATCACCATCCAGCTTGCGTTTCAACTTGTAAACCCACTTTGTACCAATGGCCTTTTTTCCAGGAGGCAAATCACATAAAGTCCATGTGTCATTTTCTATAAGTGCATCATATTCTGATTGCATGGCAGCCATCCAATTTTTTGAATTTTGTGCTTTATCAAAAGACAGAAGCTCCTCAACATCATGTAAGCTAGACACAGCCAAAGCATAACAATCTGATGCATAAGATGCATGATGAGAGCCTGAACGAGTACGACTAGACAAAGGTGCATCCAATTTACTGTCACGCAAAGTGTGCACCAGCCATTTTGGCATACCTCTAGCCTGCTCATTTTCAGCCCTTTCCTCATCTAGTACATCATGTACATCTGCATCAGTAATAGGCTGATCTATAACATTTTCGAAAACCCCCATAGGCTGTACATTTGCCTCATTGGAAATTACATTTGTATTTCCACCACTGAAAAGAGGCAACAAAGTGTCATAAATGTCCTGTGAGCTTACATTACTGTCTCTAGTACATGACAGCAAGGGCTGAACAGAATCTTCCACAAACACTATATCCCGTGAAACCAGAATACACTTTGTTTGCGGATGATATAACCTGTAACCTTTTCTTTCAACACTATAACCAACAAAAATACATTTGACAGCCTTATCATCCAATTTTCTGCGCTGTGTTTGTGGCACCAAAGCGTATGCCAAACACCAAAAACACGCATGTGCTCAATAGAAGGCTTTCATTCATGCTATGCTTCATATGGAGTAATAGACTGCAAAGCCTTTGTAGGACACCTATTAAGTACATGAGTGGCACACATGATGGCCTCAAGCCAAAAAGAATGTGTCAAAGCTTGACTTTCGACCATACATCGTGCCGTTTCCGTCAGTGACCTGTTTTTCTTCTCAGCAACACCATTTTGCTGAGGTGTATAAGGCACTCTACATTGGTGTTTTATCCCACGACTAGCCATAAATGCATTGAATTCATGAGACATGTACTCCCCCCCTCGATCGGAATGGAGGGTGCCCATAGTACATTTTGAGACATTTTTAGCCATAGCCAGAAATTGTTGGAAGCACATAAAAACTTCGGACTTCTCTTTAAGCGGAAATACCCATGCACGCTTGGAGTTATCATCAATGAAAGTCACGAAGTACAGGTAATTTCCCAAGGGTGGAGTTTGCATGGGCCCACAAACATCACTATGCACAAGCTGCAACCTGCATATGGCCCGAACTGAACCATCCTTTGGAAACTTAGAACGCTGCATCTTACCCAAAATACAGCCTTCACAAACGTGCTTGGCAGGTGCATCAAGAGGTGGCAAAGAAGCAACCATATCAGATTTCTGCAAACGCAGCAAACTGGCAAAATTTAGATGACCAAAACGTGCATGCATAAATTTTGCATCTAAAATAGCCCTTGAATCTGCAACAGCATTTGCAAAATTTTGTACACACTTGTCATACAAAGTGAGCTTATACAGCCCATGGCACAAAAGGCCAGATGCAACAATTTCATCCCCAAAATTGAGACCTTGAACTGTACATTTGTCATCCACAAATTTGACTACAAGTCCAAGACTAGCAAGTGCGGATGTAGACAAGAGATTCTTCTTGATCCTAGGTACATAAAGTGAATCAACAAGTGTGAAGGAACTGCCATTTTGCAGCAGTAAGCACAATCTTTCCAACTCCATGAACTGGATAAGAGGCATTGTTGGCACAAGTGACTGAATTCCCATGAGGGACAGACTCGAGAGAGGTAAACAATTCACGATGTGAGGTAATGTGCTTTGTAGCACCACTATCAAAATACCACACATGTGAATCTGCAGCAACTGACAAGCATGCATCATGGACAACGAGATTGTAAGTGCACTCTGCACTAAAATCCCATTGTGCATCAACATCAGCAACACAGTCTCCTTTCACAGAAGACTCAACAATGGCTGGATTTGTAGTGGAAGTAGCATTTGCAGTGGAACCACCCTCTTTCTTCTTAGCCTCTTTGGCCTTCAACTTAGGACACTGCTTGATCAAGTTATCATTAGCTTTACAATAATGGCAACGCATCTTCTTTTTACCCTTATCACCAGAATTGCCAGACGAAGTGCTGCCAGCAAAAGCATTAGGAATAGAAGTTTTTCCACCCGCAGCAAAAGCATAAGAAGTGGCTGCATTGCTGTTACCACCCTTTCTTTGAGAAGCAATAAAGGCCTGTTCAATTGCACGCTGTCTAGTCCTGTTTTTTTTGGAAAGTGACTCTTGTAACAACAATGTGCATAATGCATCAAACTTGACAACTTCTAGATTTCCTTGGGTCATAAGTCTTCAAGTACTAGCAAAAGTCTGGTAAGAATTTGGTAAGGCATCAAGAACAGTCTGCACAAGGGAACTATATGAAATGACTTCACCTGCAGAAATAAGTTGCTCATTGATATCCTTGACACTAGTAAGGAAAGTGTCTATATCATCTTCCTCATGCATAATCTTTGACTCCAACTCTTTACGCAGCAAAGCAATTTTAGCCTCATTGCGACTCGCATGAAGACCAACCAAAATATCCCAAGCCTGTTTTGCAGATTTTGCTGAACGGATGTGAGGAACAATGGTGCACTTGACAGACAATGCAATCAATGCATGAGCCTGCGCATTCTTAACATCCGAACGAGCTTGTTCTACCGTAGGCAAAACAACTCTAACAGCAGCAATCCTTGCAGCAATACCTGCAACATCCTCAACATCGCCTACATCCTCAGAACTAGGACGTGCATCAATGCCCTGCACAATATTCCAGATGCCCTTTGACATAAGAACGTGTTGCATCATATAAGCCCACATAGGGTAATTGTCCCCATCCAACCTGTCCTCATCAACAAACATCTTGAACACATCTGTGTTGTTGTTGCCAGCCATGGTAAATGCTGCACCTGATGTGAAAACTACCCAAAAATAGGAGAAATGGAGCGGGAACAACACGTGCTATATAGCACAAACCGTAGAAGACTGTAAGGCACCTGTTATGCAAAAAACGGCACTGACAAAAATTATGCACAAAATGACGAAATTGCCTGTGTAGACCTACCTGCCTATAGTGGAAACGCAGGCCGAAATGAGCCCAAATCAAAAATCTGAGCAGACTAAGCCCTACGAGATCCCCTGAAATATTTGTTGACCTGCAAACACTCGCCAAACCTCACTGTAATCGGAGAAAGTGAGCAGGCATGTGCTGGAGCAGCTGGCGACTAAGCTCGGGAGGACGTAACCTGCTCTGATACCAATTGTTGGAATTAGGGTTGCAGAGAGACACACACAGCTTGGAGAAGACAAAGGAAGCTCAAGGCACACAATAGAGGGTGTGTTACTTAGTGTGCGATGGAAAGATAGATAGCCCTAGAGTGATGGGTGTATATATACAATGCTCGGGGAAAAAACCTCCTAAAGAGGGAAAAAATGCCCTGGTGGTCCTAGTGTGTTCACACACATCACTACCACATGTATATGGTAACAGCTTGGCCATCAATATTCCCCCCTTCCGTGTTCATGTCGTCCCTGACATGATGGGTCTTGATCTTCTGCTTCTGATAGAAGCTGTCTTTGTGTCAATGGAATCCTTGGGGCTTTAGCATCTTCAAGTACGACTCGTACCTTATATTGCCCAAGGTGATTGTGGGGCCGAATATTTTGCTTTCATACGTAAAGAACCCGGTGTAGAAGGCTTCCCCAAAAGCCTGCATGTGGTAGCTGGATAAGAACATGATCCTTTGATAGAGCAGATGTAATACCTCTGGAGATGGCTGCTTGACAAATCATATGTCATTGTGGTGACAATGTCGCCCGTTTGATAGGAGTGTTGAGTCTATAGCTTTGGATGGTGCGAACACTTCAATGCAAGCCAATAAATTTTTGATGATTTTCTTGATGATCAAATACGTAAAGTCAGGAGAGCCAGTGAAAGTCTTAATGGTGCCCTTCAGGGTTTTCACCATATATGAGATACTTATTCTCTCTCCTTCCTTGGGTGGTGGCAAAGAGGGGTAATTAAGTCAATTGGGATATCTCTTCAAGATTCTGAAATGGTTTGCCCATGTGCGTACATGAGGGAATGGGCAGAATAGGATGTCATCCCTGATAATTTTTGGGGCTTCCACCAAGCACTTTAGAAATCATGGGTACTTGAGGAGCCAAAATTCTCATCTTGGTTGGGAGTCCACTATTTTCTTTACAGTCTCTATATTTTTGACATCTCCATCATATACTGGCTCTGTTGCTTTTGCTTCGACCCTCTTCCTGATCACCATCACTTCATACTTTAGGAGAGGATATGGGAGCATAGGTTGCATCCATTTCTCCCTAAGCACATTTGTGGCAAGCCCTTGGGCTCCTATAGAATGTAGCATTCTTGTCTCCCATTCCAAGGCTGCCTTGTGGTCTTCTAATGTGGACTTTTCTATCAAAATTTGGAGGCGTGTCTCCTCCTTTGCAGTCAATGATTGCCCTTCTTCTGCTTGTGCCTCTATCTATTCTTCTTGGTGCTACGTATCTTCTGCATCCTCAGGAACTTCCATGGGCTCATCTCTGGCATTTGTCCCTAGATCACTGGGCCCTGAATTCTGTGTCTTATGTCCTTGCTTCGGCTATTTCTCTTTGTAATTTTGTTAGACATTGTTGAGCAAGCACATCTCTTTTAGTAGCTTCTTCTGCCTTGGTCCACCAACATCTCTTTTAATGTAGCCATTTTTAGTTGAAGCTCCTCATGTTCTTTTTGAAGCTCTTTGTGTTCAGCCTTCATTCTTTCCTCCATGGCTAGAGATCCTTTAGCCATATGCATTCGTTGTTGTCTTTGCTCTAGCCATAATTCCTTTTGAAAGGTGGTGATTTGTGCTTCCAAGGCGAGCACAACTTGACCATCTACCCCTGCACTTGCCCATACAGCCCTCGGTGTGTTGGGTTTTCAAGCCCTTGTGGTCATAACCCATGGGAAACAGTTCTTCTACAACATGCAATTAGGTTCAGTTTATGGGGAAACGACCTCTATATCATGCAGTCCAAGTTCAATGTGCATGGCAAGTTTGTGGTTACATATATGTAATAGACTTTAATCAACAAAGAGATATAGCGTGTTAATTTCTACTGAGTATCAATTTCTCTCTCTCTCTCTCTCTCTCTGTCTCTCTCTCTCTCTCTCTCTCTCTCTCTCTCTCTCTCTCTCTCTCTCTCTCTCTCATTTCTCTGCTAGCCGAGCTCCTCGCCATGGCTCTTATTCCCCACCAACGGCATCCCCTATAGCTGCAACCCCATCAAATGGATTTACAACATGCTCAATCACATCGACAACCACAAGAAAGAAGAAGCTTTGCTTTCAAGAATTTGGTCCATCAACAACTGCTACACATCTCACATGAGTATCTGCTTCGTGACTACAGTGCTCGAAGAAGTTAGAGTTTTTTCGATTGACCTAAGCCCACATTGGAGGTCATAGAGGGTTAACCCTCTGTCGGGTCAGTGGTTGATGCGTTACGGCCCTGTTTCGATTTCTTTTCCGCGATGCCACATTGGCGTTTTTTGGAGTTTTTCGCGACAAAGAGAGCATAAAACAAGAAGAACACATGGTAACAAGTGTACCTCTCATGTATGGCACTGATCAATGTGCCGTGTGCATTGTACAAAGTCGTAGAAGATCCGCATGCTTTAGGTCTCTCAAGCTCTCTCTCACTTGTGAATATGAAAATGAGCTAAAAAGTGGCCCAAATAAACTTATATCGCGGTTTCTCGGACCACTTTTTACCAAATTTGACATGTGCCCTATCTTGTTGTGAAATGTACTTTATGCTCAAAAATTCCTTCATTTGGACTCCGTTTGCTCTGTTTACGGAAAATTTGTCCTTTCGTCTCAAAACTGGCCAAATCGGCTTTCTGCAACTTTTCTCATATTTGCTCCCTGTCTTCACCATAAGCTGCTGTTCACTTACTGATGACTCCCATATTTTTCTTTTGTCCCCATGTTGCTATTGCACTTGCTTTTTTTATTTTTCTTTGTTTTTCTAGAAAATTAACAATAATATAAGAAAAATAGCTAACTTAACCCGAAAAATATCCAAAAATCAAGATAATTAGATAATAGCATAATAAACAAATATGTACATCTATTCCTAGTCTTTTTGGTCGGAATTGTTTGTTTTCTCACTTTTTTAGCATAAAAACTGTGATTTTTATATATACACACACACACCTAGAGGCTCATCTTGGTGTTTGTCCTCTATCTCCTGTTATAACACATTAACTAAGGGCATATATACTCAATTTTACCAAAATTCTCGCGATCAAACACAAAAACCCATAAAATCATGAAAACCAGTGCCCTTTTTTACACTTGTAGTGTGTTGGTTCCGCATTGAGAATGCCTCCCCCCTTCCTAGTCGAAGTCCTCCTGGACGATGGTGTATCGCCCGAGGGTATGTGATCTGTATGGGAATCAAGAAGGTGCTAATGCTGGCCAGGTAGTGAGGCCCTATATGCATACTCAAGCAATGCATGGAAAAATTAATGTTGTGCAAGAGGAAGGTATAAGCATGATGCTTATTGGCATTCGATGTTGAAGTTTCCTGTGAAATTATGACTGTGATGAGAGCAGTGAAATAACAAGCTCTCCAATTTCCTTGCTCTTTCTTTGATAGTCAACATAGTTTGTGAAGCCATGTAACTGTTCAGTGACTTTATATCTTTTGATGTTTGTTGTTTAGGTATCTAGATTTGAATTGTGGGTATTGATGGACTAGAAGAAGTGTTCTTGAGGCAGTTCCTCAGATTGTTGCTTTTGAATCCAAATTTTTTCATGCTTGCTTTGAGCCATAAGTAATTGCTTTGGTACCCATATCTGCTTGTGGCGAGACTTTGGTTTTAGCTTTTTATTTGTAGTGGATGTCGTTGGAGAGTTATCTTCAAATTTTATTTGCTCAACTCTGGCAACTTGATCCTTCCTGATCCAAATCTTCTTGATAGCTTTGTTTTGCAAAGTATGTGGGGTTCGTCGTGGAACACTTTTGTGAATTCTCACTGATTGCTTATGATTGATTGAACTCACGTCGTGTGTAAGAGTATTTTCCATACTAACCCTTTTTTGCGTTGAAGGTCTCTTTGGAACCCATTGTTGGACAATGGTCGTCTATAAGGGCAGCTTACCTTTATTGAACTTAGCATGTTGTTTTAAGGTGTAAGTCATGACATAATCGCCTGTTTTGAATTCCTTTGATCGTACATGCTTATAAAAAAACTCTTTTTGCCTTTGTTTTTGCACATAGATGGAAGCTACTGCTTTCATGCGACGCTCATCTAGCTTTTCAAGGTCATCTATTTGTGAAGACATTTCATGGCCTGTCCACTCTAGTTGCTTGTCTACTCTTAGTGTTGGGATTAGGAATTCCATAGGAAATATAGCATTAAGACTGGACACCATGTTGTACGGTGTTGTTCGTATAGAGGTTCTATAAGCAATTCTATAAGCCCATAATGTTGAATGTAACTTTTGATCCCAATCCGTTCTATACTCTGACACTATCTTAGTTAAGATCATACATAGAGTCTTATTTGTAGCCTCTACCTACCCATTAGCCTGTGGGTGGTATAGAGCAGACTAATTATGGACTATCATGAATTCTCCAAGAAGACTCTCTATCATTTCATTTATAAAATGTGTGCCCCAATCATTGACAATTTCTATAGGTAGACCATATCTAACAAAGACATTTTCATATAGAATTTGTGCAGTAGTCCTGGCATCAACTTTTTGTGTAGCTTTAGCTTCAACCCATTTAGTGAGATAATCCGTGGCCACAATGATATACTGGGCATGTGTGTTGTAAGCGGGGGGTGAGATTGGTCCCACAAAGTCTATTCCCCACTTAGCAAAAGCTCTAGCTCCCATCATTTAGTGAGATAATCCGTGGCCACAAAGATATATTGGGCATGTGTCTTGTAAGCGGGCGGTGAGATTGGTCCCACAAAGTCTGTTCCCCACTTAACAAAAGCTCTAGCTCCCATCATTGTACATAAGTGCATCTCATCTCATTTTATCGGCACTGTGGTGCGTTGACAAGACTCACATCATCTTGTATATTCGTTCGTGTCCATATGTAAGGTTGGCCACCATATTCCAGAGGTGAGGATAATTTTTGTTGTCTTTTACCCTACGAAATGGCCTCCACTTATTCCTTCATACGCTTGCTCCAAGATTGGAATATACATGCTCTCCGTTGCGCACAGCCTGAGTTGGTTATTCTTTCCTCTTTTATAAAGCTGATTTTCAATCAAAGTGAAATCACGAGCTTCTAATTCTATCACTCTCTACCGTGCTCTGGTGGTATTTTCAAGAAATGTTTGCTTCTCCAAAAAGTCAACAATGTATTGACTCCATTCTGGCGTAATTGTTATTTGATATAGTGTTGCATGTTGTTCTATTGGTGGGCTTGATCTGCATTTGGCACAACTGGTTACATAATCATGAACATCAACACGCATAGTTGGCCAATATACTCCCAATTGTTGCAAGTGCTGTAAAGTTTTTGTGGATGAACAATGAAATGTCAAATCCTGATTATGCGCTTCTAGCAAATGGGCTTTGTACTCCTCTGGGTTTATGAACACTTGTAGGATACCATCAAAGCCTAGGTTATAAACATCCACCAATCAATTGAAAGTTCTTAGCTTGCTGAATCATTCTTTATTTACGGTCTTGGTTAGTTTGTTGAATTCTCCGCCATGTGATAGTAGGCTTACGATCTCTTGGGACCACTTAGGTACCATTTCTATATTGAAGAGATATTCATCTAGGAGATCATCATCCACACCCTTTAAAGCTTCTCCATTTGGAAATCGAGAAAGGTGGCCAGCTCTGAGATGCATCTTTCCCTTTTTAACCACTATCATAAAGTCAAACTCCAGCAATATGATGAGCCATCTTACGATTCGCCCTGTGTTGCATGGTTTGTTGACAAGGTATAAAAGGGCTTGATGGTCTGTGAAAAACACAAACTTATTTGCGAGGAGTTAATGCCAAAATTTCTTAACAACATAAATCATTCCAAGCCCCTCTCTTTTGATGGTTGTGTAGTTCTTTTCAACACTGTTTAGTTGTCGGCTAGAATAGCTGACTGGAAAATCCATGGTTCCTTATCCTGGCTGAGCCAAAATACATCCTATAGCAAAGGCAGATGCATCAATATGGACATGAAATATTTTTTCCCAATCAAGTGCCTTTAGCATCGGAGCAGATACGAGGGCATCTTTTAATTTCTTAGATGATTCCTCACCCTCATCTGTCCATTCAAAGATCACTATAAGTCTATATAGAGGTTGGGAGACAATTGCATACATGTGTATGAACCTCCTGTAATAACCAGAATGTCCCATAAAACAATGTACTTGCTTTGCATTGTTTGGTTTAGGCATTTTGATGATCACTTTAATCTTATCCAAATCTGTGGATATGCCATTTTCCGAAATAGTATGTCCCAAGATTCGTCCTTGTCTCACCATAAAAACACACTTTTTTGGATTAAGACAAATTTTATATGTCCTGCATTTCTTGAATATTTTTTTGAGGTGTTCTTTGTTCCTCTCTTACTAGAGAGTGTACACATAGGTCATCCATATAGATTTGCAGGAAGATCCTCAAGTATTCTTTCAAAGCATGTGCCATCAATCTCGTTGAAATGTTGCAGGTGCATTCATTAACCCAAATGGCATGACTGGATATGCAAATATACCCCATTCTGTGGCAAATGCCGTTTTATATTGGTCCTTAGGTGCAATTGCGAGTTGGTTGTAGCGAGAGAATCCATCCAAGAAGGAATATGTACGATTTCCTGCCACTCATTCAAGGATGTGATCCGTGATTGGTAAGTGATAATTATCCCTTATTGTGGCTGCATTTTTTTTGAGGTTGACACATACTCGGAGTTTACCATTCTTTTTGGGTACAACAACGATTGGAGATACCCAATCAATGTGTTTTATCTAATAGATAAACTCCACTTCCTTCAGCTTATCAATTTCTTCCTTGATACGCTTAGCAAAGGTGTCATTGTACGTGTATGGCCTTTGTCTTCTAGGCTTTGCATCAGGTTTTAAAGGGATAGTATGCTGACATATTGTTGGATCCACTCCCTTTAAGTCCTTATACACATCCTTATATTCTTGGAGAAGGCTGACAAGCTCCACTTCCTCTTCTTGACTCAGATCAGTTGCTATATAGACGGGTTGTGGTGCCTCCCCAGGTCCTCCTAGGTTTAGCTTCTTTGCATCCTCCGGTCCATCATATGACTCCTCCCGTGGTTCTCGTCTGGGCTGTGTCAAGACTATCTTCCGGTCCATCATATGACTCCTCCCGTGGTTCTCGTCTGGGCTGTGTCAAGACTATCTTCCGGTCTTGAATAGTGAACTTCCTGTAAAGGGAAGGTACACTCATATGGTTGTCGCTATTGTCTTTTTCATCTTCTTTGTTTTTTGTTTCAATTGTCCATACCTCCCTCAAAGTTTTCTTGAGCTCTTGGTACTTCTTTTTACGTTCAACTTTCATCCATTTCGTTTCTCCTATTTGGTTAGTTCTTGTTTCCCATTTGTTTGATTTAGTTTTCGAGTTCAACTTTTGAGTTCAATTTTTCACGTCTCTAAGACTGTCTTTTGTCCTAGAGTCTTGATCTCGAGAGAATTGGCATGATATTTTATTTTTTATGCAGTCTTCAACTTTTACCAGAGATAAAAATTCCGTTTTGTTCCTCGTTTTTGGCATTGGGTTATCCCTAGCTTTGTTTGTTGCCTTCTTTTTCCTACAGTGTGCTTAATGTCTAGGTTTTTGATTTGGAGAATCATAAAACCTTATGTCTGGTATCATTTCTTCTATCTCGGTGGGGTTGTCAGAGCATTCATTATCTGCATCATGATCTTGTTCAAGATGATCTGGAGAATCATGGAACAGCTCCCCATCCGTTTCTTCCTTGTTTTTAGTTTTTCTTGGTCGTCTTGAGATTCGGTTATCCTCATCATCCTTAATTAAATCAACCATGTAGTATGGAACCACATCATAACCATCCTAGTCACAAAAATTAGTCGTTGGTTCCTCTGCAATAGCGCACACATCTAAGGTTGCTAGAATATGTGTCTGTTCCAAAGGTTCTAAGGATTCTTCTGGAAAAGGTTCTAGAATGTATTCTATATCCTCAATAGCTCTTTCTAGAATACATTCTTATTGTCTTAGGCTACCACAATTGGATGCTCCACACATCCACAACTCCTTTGGTTTACCCAGCCAGGTTGGAAGTTCCGACCCTACTATCGTAGCAGAATCATATTCCTCTACCGGGGTTCGGTCCACATCTTTGTAGCTATGGTCTTTAAGGTTTATTCTCGTTGTAGTCTCCATGTGCCTGAGGTATATATGATTATAGCCCCAATCTTGGACCATCTTTAATTGTCGCTTGATGGTTGTCCAAGTATTATGTCGTAGTTATTCTTCTTGCCAAAGTCCACTATAGCAAAGGTATGCTCGTACTCAATTCTGCAAGATGTAGCAACTACCATTTCTAGGATCCCTATGGGTCTCTCCATATAATCATCAGCAAGTTGCAACTTCATCCTGATGGTTTTCAAAGTTTTTTTCCCCCATTTCTTCCATACATCCTTTGTCATGATGGCTACACTAGCTCCATTGTCAAGAATTGCCATGGTGGTGACACCTTCTAATTCAACCGGGAGCGTGGTATTGCTATTTTCCCCTTTATAGTATTCTCCTACCTTGTTTAATGGTACTAGTTGCATGTTTAATTGAGGTTTCTCTAATTCTTTGATTCCTTCCTTCATTCATGAATTAGGATCCTTTACCCCAAACTTTTTGAGACATTTTCCTAATGTAGTCCACATATGAGGTCTTATTTTGAGAAGCTTGACAAGAGTAATGGTACAAGTCACGGGAGTAGATAAGATGGTTATCAACCCCTAGAAGTCCATCCCCATTCTCCCATATAAGAGGGCAAAGTTCTCAGAGATATCCCAAGATCTCACGGATCCCTTGTCCCCCCAATACGAGTGCCTCTCTAGATCTGTTTGAGGTCCTGCCTCAAATTCTTCAATAGGCGGCAGAAAGACATCTCCTCCCATATTGGTTTTGTTAACCCTTTGGCTTAATTCATTAGCTTCATTGGCTTCCCTTATCTACCTTCAAAGATCATTCAAGCCTTCATCCCCTTTCATAATGTTTTGTATGATGGGTTGAAAACTTTCAGACATCTGATCTATTGTGTTAAACACTATCCTAGATTTTTCAATTGATTGTTCAGGTTCCAATTTAGCTTTTGAGCTAACAACTATCCTTTTAGATTTGTGTGTTGAAGGGTTTCTAGGTATTGATACTGGAAGTTCTACCCACTCCACTGGTTTCTTTACAGTTGGCTCTAGCAAGGTTTGGGCTGTTTGGATCATCTTTTGACACACTTTCTGTCTTTGTTTTTCTAGCTCTGCATAGGGATATGTCATCCATCTTTGTTCTTGCATTTGGCTGATTTTAAGCCTTGATTCATAAGCCTTCAAGAGTGCATCGAGATGTTCGATTACTTTCTTGACTAGCAGAGATCCTCCTGATCTCGCACTTTTGGATTCCCTTTTCCTCTCAGGCTCTATGTCTGTTGGCATTTCTGGTTTTTGAATTGTTTGTCCTTCAAGTTTCTCATCTGTCTTTTGTTTCTTTCAATTCTTCTACTAGGGCGGTTTGTTCTCTTTCTTTTTGCGTGCTTTACTAGCCTTCCATTTGTTTCGTTGGCTTTTTCATTTGATGCTAGGTGCTTTTAGTCTTGGTTCTTTGATTATCGGTTCCCCTTTCTCTTTTTGAGCTTGAGTCGTGTGATAATTTGTATAGGTATTACTGTTTTGTTTTCTGAACCACTGCTTGAAGGGATTGCATCCAAATGTTTAAAGTTGTTTTAACCGCTTTGTTTGAATTTTTTGGACAATCGGCAATCAAATGATTAAAGCCGCAGTCTAGAAAATACGCATTGACTCGGATAATTTAACGTATGAGGACAGTCTTTCATGAGGTGATCGCCTCCATATTTATAGCATGGTCTTAGCGATTGTCGTAGCGCTCCTTGAACTCCCCTCTGTTGGTAAGCATGTCTCGATCCATTGAAGCCCCCATTGGCTATGAACAACAATGTTCTCTTATCCAAACTATATCTACTTTCTCCTGCAGCATGTGCCACTGTTGGTGGTCCAACATTGTCGATCATGCTCCATGGTTCTGGTGCTCTTAGCTCTTTTGGTGGGTAGTATGTAGGACACGTCATAGTTCCACTTGGCTCTTTGTAATAGATAGGTACATGCACTAAGGCTTATTCCTCGGGTTCTTCCACAATGGGTGTATACCTCCCACCTACCGGTCTTGCTCCTGGGAGTGGTGGTTGTTGCCCCAAAACTGCCTGTGGTCTCTCAAACCCAAATGGTCCTGGAAAATTCCTTGCCGTATATCTAGGCAGTGGTGGTATTTGAGGTGGTGCTACTTAAGCTTGGGGAACATACTGTTGTTCTCACATATGACCCTTATTGTAGTAGCACTCTTCAATCATGTGATTTGTCCATTTTTGTTCGACTACGCACCACTTTAGTTGCTTAGCCTAAGGCTTAGGGCTAATCCTCTTCAGCACCTCCTCTATGAGTCACTCTTGATTTACCATCGGTTCGTTTCATTGTACTGATTTCATGGACTTAGATCCACTTTGTTGAGATGATGAATCATCATCTCCGTCTCTTTAATCTCCTTCTTTGTAGATCGCATGATTATCTACTAGGAATAAAGCCTCTTTGGTTAACTCATTTAGAGTGGGGCTTTTCTTCATATGCAACTCCTTTTGAAGGTCTGCATTTCTCAGTCCCTGGATAAATATCAACATAAGTTTGGATTGAGTAGGTAATCCTTCCATTGGGCAAAATTTTACATATCGTTTCAATCGTAGGGTTGCCTTCCTGACAGATTCTTCCTCTTTCTGCTTGAACTTATGGATTTGAGAGACCGTATTGTGGGATATCCCTCTTTGAGAGAATTCCTCCACAAATTTGTCTAGATGGTCTCCAAATTCCGTCTTTCAGCAGAATCAAACTAGGTGGTGGCGTCTTCCTCCAAAGTGAGTCCAAATCCAACAAACTGTGTATCAAAGTCCCTGACCTCTTTTGCTTGAGTCACTCTCAAGGACGTTGTCACGTGGTCTCTAGGGTCTCTTTCCCTTGAATATTTCTTGTTATCCATTTTTGGACCTGAAAAAGTCTAACACGCCTGTGATCTATTAGCCTAACTGTGGAATCTCGTCGTCCCTCTCCCCTTATAGGTTCTCATTCATATCTCAATCCGCCCTCAAATGGCTCTCCCAATCCCTATCCTCTATATGACTTTTCAACAGGTAGTTCTACTGCAAATCTTCTTTTCGTTTTGATTTTCTCCATATAGGGGAATCCTGCTGTGGTCAGCACTGTTGTAGGTCCCTTTCTCTCCTTGGGATAAGAGTAAGAATATGTAGGCATTGGTGAGACTATAGGGGTCACATATGATCCGTTTGTAATAGGGACTTCTCCTTTATAGAACTCCTGTTCCCTTGTTACTGTGGGTCGCAACCAAGATTGCAACATTTCAAGATTTGGGTTGAGATTTGAAGAAAAAATTGGAGTTTCAACCACTCTAGTTTGTCTAGTTGGAAATCTGTCTGTATCCTCTATTTCCTCAAACGGATTTGTAGACTTGCTAGGGGTAGGGTTTAGTCCTTGAGTTTCAACTGGATCTGTTGGAATTGCTCTAGTTACTATCAATCTTGCTACCTCCGCTTTCTCTATCGGCACATACTCCCTTCTGTATTTGTCTACATATATTATGAGACTCCCTTCACTTGATTCATACCAAAACAAATATAAAATCTTTTCTGTGCTTAACTCAAAGTCGTAAGGTGCTGGTCATTGGAAATATGTTTTGACTCTCCCATTCAGGTGCTCATATATCCCTACCATTCCTTGGTTAATCATCACTTTTGTCACCTTTTTGTCAAACACCACGGTGGCGTTAGGTAGGTCTATCCGAGGAGGTATTTCGGTGATTTCAGAAACCATCTTACCTTTTACAACATTGTCCCCGTATTTTTTATAGTTTTTTGGGTCCTTGACAATGAGGTAATGTATTCCTCATCATCTTGGAATCTATCCCCATCATCATACACTAGAAGGGCTTCCACTCCATCAGCTGGTTTTTCCTCCAGTACATATGCTTTTCCATCCCCTTTCGTCAGCATATACTAGAGCCCCATGGGCATTTGGTCCTTCTAAGTAAAGGGTGGTAAACCTCATCGTCCAAGTAGGGTTCTTAGAGGTGCTACCTCCTCCCACTTGGCTTGGTCAATTAACAATGGTGTTCTGGTCAACCATGAGGTAAATAGATTGCTCTGAAGAGGTGTTGGTCCCACTTTCGTCTTCTATAATTGGTGCTAGTGGATCTATTCTTGCTTGGGTCACACTCTCCTCCATAGACACTTAGCTGATCCAATCTCCTTGTGATCTCTGGTCTCTTTGGAGATTTATTCCTGATCTTAAATACATCAATTCCTTAACACTCAACTATCAATCCAAACCTTTTACCTTGAAAGTTTTGCTCCGTTGTTCTTTACTCCGGCTATTTTTTCAGCTTTCCAATTGGTTGACTAATTGTACTTCAGTTTGGTTTGGACTTGCTGGACCTTGTTGATGGCTATCTGTACAAAACTTTAGACTCTGCAAATCTTTGTCAAACAATGATTCTCAATTTAGTAATATTTAGTGCCGATTAGTTAGACCATGCGGGTACTTTCCGTCCAAAGTTTGTTTTAAGGAGGGTTGGTTTCCTATGTATGTTCTTCACACTAATTTGACTAGTAAAATGGGTTGTTAGAGTTAAGTGGAACACTTTGGCAGGCTCAATTCAATCAACTAAGTTCTTATTCTGGCCCTTAGACATTATACGCGTATAATGTCTATCTGGAAAAAATGAGAAGATTTCTTCTCCAGATATTCTCTACCTTGCAAGTAACTCTCAAAAGCTTTCAAAGTTGGATTTGAACCAATTTTGTACAAGTTGTAATCAGTCCAAGCCTACTGACTATGGCCCAATTTTTGTCGTTTGGCACTTACTGGCCCAAATATGCTCTAATTTCCATGAAATCTTCGCTATTGACTTCTAGGGTCCCTTAGAATACTAGGGTATGCACAAATTTAGATTTTGGAGTCAATAGGGTTAAAATACCATTATACGCGTATAATGTCTTTTTGCCTAGAATGAAGAAGTTTTTGCAGGTCTGTGCTTAGAGTAGTGTGCTCAGACACCCTGTATAGTCAGAAAATCTACAATTGTTCAAAATCATCAAGAACACATCATACACATATAATGTCTTTTTGCTCCAAATGAGATGAATCTTGCTCCTGTGCTCAAAATCAGGTTTTGATGTCAATTTTGCACCAATTCACCAATTGTCTTTTGCATTGACTAGAATTTGAAAAATTCTCTTTAAATGTCAGGTTGGTCGTCTAAATGATGTGAAATCTTGCAATCAAGATTAGAACTACCTTCCAAGTGCTTTAGTGATGCCAAATATAAGGTTAGCACCCAAATCTAAGCTGGAGACATCATACGCGTATGATGTCTATCATCTCAGAATTCAGATCTGTTTCTAATCTAAGTTCCCATTTTTATCAAAAACATGTACATGTGTTTAGAACAAAATTTAAAGCTCAAAAGTGTTCACAAACGCAAGTTTTTGTTCTTTTCAGTCACAATCACTTCATCTTTTGGCTTTTGATCCCCAAATCTATGCCAAAATTCCCCACTGAAGGTGTCTCTAGGGTATAAGCTGGTACATTCAATTTTGACAATTTTGGTCTCTTTGTAGCCCTTGAGACATTATACGCGTACAATGTCTAACCTTGCAAATTTGTGATTTTTACGTGCAGAACCCTCCCAAATGTCTTCTTAAGTTCTCAACAACCCTCAATCATGTAGAACCTTTTTGTGAACTTTTTTTTTGCACTATTTTGACTAAGAATTAACTCCTTTTCAAGATTTCAATGCAAATAAACAACTCAAGCAAGTCTTCATTGATGGACAGCTAGATCAAGATCAAATCATCGACCTAAAGCTACTCCTAAACATTAAAAAATGGGATTTTGCAATTATGAGTAGATAAACACTTAACTGACACATAGTGGCTAACTAATGCTTTTATCACCTCATCAACCACTCAAACACCAAAACATATACAATTCTAAACTAAAACCATCTACACGGGTGACCAAGGCAAGACACACGCTCCCTAGCACCTCTCTATGGATCCTTGCTAAACTAAGATAAAAAGAATACTCTGGCAAACCAGAGGGACTCTCATCTCATAGGATTGGTCTAAGGTCACCTACCTAAGGCTTTGGTCCCTGATAGTGGCACCAATGTTGGTGGATACAATGCCAGCAGATGCTAGCATAGCGAGAACAAAACCAACAACTCTATGTCGGCCAAGGATGAAGCTTAACCCGTAACAACGCTATGGAAACAAGAAGATGGATGTCAAGCACCTTCTCGACCTTCTAAGACAATCTCTACTCAAGGAAATCAAATCTAACCGTTCTATGCACTAATGAAACGAAGCTTAACTTGTAGCGGCGCATGGAAACAAGAAGATGGATGTCAAGCACCTTCTCGACCTTTTTCTAAGACAATCTCTACTCAAGGAAATCAAATCCAACCGTTCTATGCACTAATGAAAGCAACTCAACCTATGATGCTCATGCTATCCAAAACTAGAACAAATGCATTCAAAATGTCACGAAACTCATAGGACACACTCTCCTCATCAAGAGATCAATAACCTATGGATTATGACTTGGTATCCTACCTCAAACCACCTCGTGCGATAATTGCGTATAAAGATAGGCAGCAAAATACATGTCACCACTTTTCAATTTGTACTAATCCGTAGCTCTACTTGCCGTGAACCCATAGGTATGAAGATATCACTAAATGGACACACGGTTTGCAAGAAAACTCACTCAGAAGCTCGTAGGAGCTTGCTTTGCAAGACGACACTGAAATCATGCAAACTTGGTCTTGGATTGAAGCCCTAGCTGTTGCTAACGTGTTGGCGGTGTCAATTTTGCAATGGAGGTTCCGTAGAGTGCATAGGAAAGAGAAGAAATCACTGTGTATGTGTGTCACAACGCACAGTAAAGTTCGGATTTGAAAAGTTAGCTTAGGGTTACAAAAATTGGCTTATATACAATTCCTCCTTAGAGGCTTGTTCCCGCAAAGAATATTGGCCGCTCAAATATTACAAAAATGTCATTCTGCTTCAAAAATAATGATACAAAAAATTGGGAAAACTCCTTCTGTGTTTGGCCATCAACAACAAGTCACAGAAAAACCACGTGCCATTCTTCACAATAGCACCATACTCACATTTCATCGTAGCCAACCAAATTTATTAAATTTTGTGCTTCATCAAATGACAAAGGTTCTTCCTCATCATACACACTGAACACAACCAAAGCACAATCATCTGATGGATAAAAGGCATGGTGAGAACTTGAAGGAGTACAAGTAGAAAAAAGTGAACCTAATGTACTGTTATGCATGATTTGTACCCACAATCTTGGCATACTTCTAGCTTACTCATTTTTAGCCCAATCCTCATAAATTGCATCTTATAAATCTACATCAAAAGGATAATCTGTGACATCATTTAAACCTTACATATGCTCCACAAGTGTCTCAATAGGACTTACATTTATACTCCCACCTTTTAGCAGAGGCAAAAATGTATCATATACATTTTGTGAGCTCATAAGTGTCTCGTTGGTACATGCTAACAAGGATTGAACTACATCTTTCATAGAAACAACATCTCAAGATATCAAGATATGCTTCATTTGTGACTGATACAACTTGTAACCTTCAATGTTTAGATTGTAACCAGCAAAAATATATTTTTCAGCCTTATTCTCCAATTTTTGCATTGTTTCTTAGGCAAAAATGCATAATCCAAGAAACCAAACCACACAAATGACATGTTGTTAGCTGCTCACCTAACTAACAGAAGCATCAAAAGGACATCACCCTTATTTTTCATCCCTACTAATTATATCAAAACCTCATTATTAATGAGAAATCTCATAAAAGTCCATGTTGTAAAGGGGGTGTAAAGGGGCCATGGGATTCCAAAATTGTAATTAAATGCAGTTCCTAAACCTTATCATTGATCCCAGTTAGCTAGGGATTCATTTCTTAAACCTTGGCTAATGTATAAAAGCCAATTTTTATAACTTTTGCCCTAAGTTTTTTGGATAATGAAAGAGCGTACGCTATAGTAGAGTACTGTGAGTTCTCTATCTTTTCAATTGTTTGTGTATCCCTTGTGCCATGTTGCATTGTGATTTTGAGCATACGAACGCGCTGGTAGGTGAAAGCTCTTCCTTCTATGTAAATTTTACGCGATGAAGTTGTGTTCTTAGTCATGCCTTTCTACGTGTTATTTTCATTCTCTACGCACAATACACGTATCCAGACTCATTTTTGACCATAGTAATAAATAGAGCACGTCCTAAGGAAGCTATAGAGTGCTTCAAAGGCTAAAATAGACCTGCCCATAATAGGTTGTTTATCTTTGGTGCAATTTTTCTCGAGTGTCAAAAATGCATTTTGAGAACATGGGGATGTTGAGGATATGCTGCACATTCTATGTAGTAAGTTTTGTTGCATTCAAAGCATGGTAGCTATACAAACTAATCGGGATAAGCTTGCGGTAAGGAAAGTGGCTTTTGATGTTTGACACACATCTGTAAAGGAAATGGCCTATGAACTTTGAGAGTAGCGAAATTAGAAATTAAAGGAAGCACTTTTGTAGGATACTTTGCAAGCATAGAGGGTGAATTTAATTGATGGTAGCAATTAACATAGTATTTAGTTAACTTGGCATGAACAATACTTTTGCAAGAGAGAGAGAGTTTAGACAACATGACGAAAGTTGAGGACCGGATTTATGTGGATCTGATCCCCCCTCCAATAGGCATTTGTATTGTAGTTTCTCCCATCAAGAGAGACTTGGTACAATACAATCTTTGTGTTCTTTGTGACCTAGGTGATGCTATGAAGATGGAAAGATTCATGCATCACAAGCATAACATGAACTTTGCAAAAATCATTAACTATCCCAAGCCTCAGTCCCAAGGCCTCAAAAACCTTCGAAGGTGGAGAGAGCTAGCGAGGAATGAAGGTAGGGAAGAGGAAGAAGAAACATTCCATAGGAGAAAGAAATCGTTCCCCACTTATCATCACTCTTCTTGCTACCATACATAATAGCATAGTAAAGAAGATGGAGAAGATGGCAAGCTTAATCATTGAAGCATGGCTCTTGGTTGGATTTGCACTCCATAGCCAAGAGTGTGGGTGTAGGCTCTCAACTTCTCTACTAGCTTGGAGAAAGAGATGGAGCTCTTGCACTTTGCACTTCACACAATGGGAGTGTGTGTGAGTGTGTGTGGGAGAGTATACCCCCCAAGCTAGTCCCCCTTCTTTCTTTGGTCAACCCCCCCTTGTAGTTCAAGCTTGAAACTCATTGGACCCCTACAAGACTGGCCAATCACGTGCAAGATGCATTACAAGCAACAAGGGTAGTCTTGGGACAAGTGTCCCCCTTTCCCCTTTGAGAGAGATGACTTGATAAATTCAAAAACAATTAAGTAAATCTACTAAATTATTATTGGATCCTTTGGGAGGCTAAGCAATAGGCTTTAGGCACACCATGAGGGCAACATGAGGAGGAACTTGACAAGTGTCCTATATGCTTTCTTTGTACCAAGCTTGCCTTGTGTGAGGGTGTGTGTTCTCTCTCTAGCCCCATCTTGTAGGACTCGCCCCCTCCTTGTAGGGATAGTTGTTGACTTTGTGGAACACCTTACCCTCAAGCACCTTAGTCAGCAAGCATGACAAAGCACCTCAAGCTTGGGTAATGTTCTCACAAGAATCTCAAGCTCCCTAGTCGGCAAGCTCGACAAGCACCTTGAGCATCTTAGACAACAAGCACGACAAGAGCCTCAAGCACCTTAGTCATCAAGCACGACAAGCACCTCAAGCTTGGGCTGGCGTTCCCACCTCAAGCTCAACCCTAGCTTACCTAAGGTCAAAGGACTAGTAACACTAACCTTTGGAGCTAACCCTAAGGTCTTTTAAGCTCCATTGGTTACCCTTTCTCTTTGACAAACCACCTCTCATTTGGACCCCTTTACCATTGGCCCCGTGTTGAGATAGGTCTGTAAGCACATGTCTATATTCTAACCCTTGTTTCCGTTTATTCTCTGACATTAAATGATCAATTTAATATGAGAAAATCATTTGGGCTGGTTAGATATATGATTTTATGACATTTACTTCTCTCTTGAAATCACAGTCGTCCTCGGCTATGAGGTAGAAGAGGTAATGCCTTAGTCATTAGTCAATCTTGCTTAGCGGGTAGAGGATCCCTTTTTACCCTACGACATCTTTCCAAGATGGATGACTAATCCATTTGGTGCTTGGGAGACATAGCTGCCACAAGCATGTCTGCTCTTTAGTCCATTTCATTCTCCCAAATAGAGTGACAAGTTCTACTTGGTGTTTGAGAGATGTCCTCATCGCAAACATGATTCTAAGTATGCATACTACTTAAATTTGTGCACAATAAAAAGAGAGAACTAGTCTTATAAGACAAAAGCATTGATCATTCAAAAGAAATTTGTACATTTGCTTACTCTAATGTAGAATTGTAAGCATGGATAAGGTTCAAACTATCCTTAAGCTGTATTCCTTGCATCCATCTAGCATCTTCAAAAGGAAAATTTTTGAACTTAATAAGATACCATCAGATAATCTTACCATGTTGTAGGACCTTGTCTTCATGCCAAAGGATAGCTTTTGGTTGTAGCACCTCTTCTTGGTCTTCAACTTTGGGAGGGTCTTCAATAATTGGTTCACTTGGTGGCTCTCCTTTGTAGGGCTTAAGTAGGCTCACATGAAAAGCATTGTGTATCAGCCAATGGTTGGGAAACTTGAGTTGATAGCCATCTTATTGATGGGCTTCAAGATTTGGAAAGGACTATAGTATCTTTTTGCTAGCTTAGCATAATACTTTTGATGGCTTGTAGGATTGTTGCCCGTTGTTTGCCTCAATCGATCCTTGGGAAACTTAAGTAAGAACCAATAATTTTCTTTGAACATTAAGGCCCTTTTGTGCTTGTCAGCAATAGCTTTTTGGCTTTTTTGAGTAATGGATATAGCCTCCTTAATCTTTGAAAAGTTTCTTATAGGTCACGGCTATACTCATCGGCAACAAAGATCTTCCCATGTACTTTGAGCAGCAAGGGACTTTTAGGTCTTTTCTCAATTATTTTGAAAGGTGCTTTTCCCATAGAAGTATGTACAGTATTATTGTACATATTACTCTACAAGAGGTAAGCACTTTTTTCATTGTGAGCGTTGATCTACTTCTGTAACATAAGTCTTTAGTAGATCGAGTATTGTAAGATTGGCTATCTCACTTTGGCCATCCGTTTATGGGTGATAGGACGAAGAGAACTTGTACCTAGATTTTCAAAGAGACCTTTCCAAAAATTACTGGTCATTCTAGCATCTCTATCTGACACGATGGATGTTGGCAATCCATGGTGTTTGAAAATCTGAGATATGAAGAGAGTTGCCATTTGGTTTGCCTTAATAGTCTTTTTGACAGGAATAAAGTGTGATTGCTTGCTAAACCTGTCGACTATTGTTCATATTTCCGTATTCCCATGGATAGACTTGGGTAATCCAAAGATGAAATCCATGGATATACTCTCCCATGGTGAATTTGGGATAGGCAATGGCTGGAGTAATCAAGGTTGCTTCCCTGTATCATACTTGGTCTTTTGGCATACTACACATTTTGAAACATACTCTTGGAAAATTAAATTGCGAAAGAAAATTTTCCCACCTCATTTGTTTGCTGGAAAGCTTTGTTTGTATCATGAAGTACTTGAGACTTTGATGGTCTGTTTGTACAATGAATGGAGTCCCCAATAAATAGTGCTTCCATGTGTCTAGGGCGTGTAGAACAGCTAAAAGCTCTTTCTCATAAATGCCTAAGACTCGTTCATCCGATTGAGCCTTCAGCTCTCATATGCTATGGCATGCCTTTCTTAAAGCAAGACTGCTCCAAGCAAATCACCACAAGCATCACATTGGACCTCAAATGGCTTTGAGAGATCCAAAAACATGAGGACTAGTTGGGAGGTAAGATTCTCTTTGAGCTTGTCAAAAGCGTTTTTCTCCTTAGCAGTCCATGAATACTTAACGTTCTTCTTGGTTAAGTCATGTAATGGTCCTGCTATTTGAGAGATTTTTTTAAAGGAAGCGTCTATAGTATGCACACATACCAATAAATCTTCTTAGCTCATGTAGATTCCTTGGATTAGGCCATGCTTTTATTACCTCCAATTTTGATGGATCCATTTTGATACCATCTTGGGAGATAATATGACCTAAATATTGAATCTCTTGCAGGAAAAGTTTGCTTTTTTTTTTTTTTTGGTTGAGAAAAAGCTTGTTCTTCCTCAATGCTTGAAAAATTACTTGGAGATGTTGCTTGTGTTCTTCCAAGGACTTGGAGTAGATGATGATATAATCAAAGAACACTACATTGAGTTTGCAGTAGGGTCTAAATATTTTCTCCATTAGACGATTGAACGTGGCTGGTACATTGGTCAAGCCAAAAGGCATGACTAGATATTCATAAAGACCAAACGTTATGGGAAACACAATTTTTAGGATATCTTCATCCACTCTCCTTATTTGATGATAGCCACTTTTAAGGTCAATCCTATTGGAGTAGGTAGAGCCTTGTAGCTTATCAAATAGACCTTCTACCCAAGGCACGGGAAGTCTGTTTTTTATAGTGATATGGTTTAGTGCTCGATAGTCCACACACATACGATATGTACCATCTTTCTTTTGCACTAAAAGGATTGGAGAAAAAAAGGGAGAGGATCTAGGCCTCACCATCCCTTTGTCAACCAATTCTTGTACTTGCCTCATGCTCTCATCTTGTTGAGCTTGAGAAGCTCGATAAGGAGGCTTGTTAGGTGGTCAGCTTCCTGGTAGGAGCTCAATGCGATGGTCATCATCTCCTCATTTTGGAGGTAAGTCCACAGGGATATCATCGATGAACACATCTTGGAATCCCTTTAGAAAATCAGAGAAGTCTAACTCTTCTTGATTCCTACCATTTACATTTGATGAAACATTAGGACTTTTTAGGGACTCTCTGACAAAAATCATGTACCTAGAAACCGAGCTCTTCATTGATTTATCAAAAGCAGGAGGATTTACAAGTGGTATAGTACCACCAGACTCACTAGCATCTATATACATGCTCTTTCCCCTGTAGGTGAAGTAGATTCTCCTTATAAGGAAATTTGTGTTGGCAGCCATACGGTTGAACCTTGGTGCCCCTAGGATAACATCTTCATGTTGGAGGGGAGAGATAAAGAAGTCTTCTTTGTTGACATAGCTTTGGACATGAAGCCTCAACTTCCCAATCAATGGAGTAACGGAGGCTTGTTGTCCCTTGAAAGCTGTATCAACAGTAACAGTATCACCCATCTCAAAAGCTTGAATGTCCAACTTGGTGGCCAAATCCATTGATATGAAGTTGTGAGTAGAGCCAGGGTCAAACAAGATGAAGGCATTGTGCTCCCTTACCTTTCCCCAAGCATAGGAGAGAGGTAAACCTTTGCAATGAGAATCCTCTTTTGGAGCTTCAATGGTGGAAGCTCTAGGAGTCTCATTGCAAGCATTTTTCTTGGGGCAAGAACGATAGCCATGTCCTTGCTTCCCACACTTAAAACATTTATGGTCCTTACGAAAAGCTTCATGCTCTTCAGGAGAGAGTTTGCTTTTACCTTTGTAAACTCCTTTTTCCTTGGACCAATTGTTGTTGTTGGAATTGCCTTGGGAAGAATTTTGGGCATTGATTTTCCCCTTTGCATCATTCTTGTCTTTGTTTTCCATGGGCTTGACATTCCGTCTAGCCCCTTGTTAGAAATTGATGCGTGAAGCAACCACGGTGTGGTGGATTACTTTGGTGATAGAGCCAAGCCGTTGAGAGTTGACGTACTCAGCCATCTCTTCAGGTAATCATGCACAAAATTGTTGCTTTTTCTCGATGATGTCTATCTTTTGAAAGACAGTAGCCTTGAGATGTAAATCCCAAAACTTGTCTACATACTTGTGGATAGACTCATGAGAGAGAATCTTCAAACTGCACCTTTTGGTAAGCCCTTTGTCCTGTGTATCGCTTGCAAGGAATTACTTCTTGATGGAAACTCGTAGAGTTTTCCATGTCTTTGGGGCTTTGCCGTTGCCAAGAAGGCTAGCCCACCATTGACGAGCCAGTTTTTGGAGGTGCATAGCTACATGACATAGCTTGGAGGACTCCGTGAAGCTCTCATCTCCAAAGACCGCATCAAATTGCTGGATGAAGTCCATCATAGGTGAGAAAAGAGATACTCTTTCCTCCCTCTTTGAACTTCTTGAGCTTTTGTGATCCTCGCCATGCACGGTATGATTTATGATGTCCTCCCCTCTTGTATTCGTTGGAGAATAGCCATAGCTTTTGTTGGAATAGGAGGAATGTGAAGAAGAAGGAGAAGAAGAAGGAGAAGAGGATGACCTCTTTCTTGCCCTTTTCTTCCTTTATTTCCTCTCTTCCCTTTTAGAGTGACAAGGAGAAGGACTATGTGTTGACGCTTTCCTGTAGGAAGGAGTTGGCGATCGTCTAGATCACCATCTTCGTAGAGCTACATCTTCATAGGAACTTAAAGATTCATTATTTTTCTTGCTCTTTGGATTCCTCCTCTTGTATGGGAGAGAGTCTTCTTTTGGGGGTCTCTTCAAGAGGCCTCCTAAGCTCTCTCTCCTCTTGGAGAGGAATGGAAATCCCATAAGCGCAAAGTTGTTAACTTTGGCTTGCAAAGTAGGGTTGCTCAACGGCTTGCTGCAACCTAGTAACAAGATAATTGACAAACATGGGGGCATCATCATTAGCACCTTCATTTGAAAAATCAAAGTTATCAATGTTCATTCTACTCTCTTGGTTATTGTCAGCCATCTTAACAAAATTTGTGTACTTACTTAGTGTATGCTTTGGCTATTCAAAACCTTAGTTGCTACTCCTCTTAGTATTTGAAAATAAGCACTTAAGTATCTACACCCACGGCTCAAATTGGTTAATTATAGAGAGTAGTGGAGTGGGTCTAATATTGCAGAGTTGCCAAGGGATAGCTCCTTTTAGACTTCTTATGGCTGAATAATGGTAAAGCCATAGGAAAGTCTAAAAAGACTCCATTATTAAGACCAAAGCTCCTGAGGTGTGCACCATATTCCACATACTGGGCTCAACAAAACCAATAATAGATCCCAGTCCCACTTACCATAATATAATTAACAAAATCAACCATTAATAGGCTACTTAAGGACCTCTCTTCTTAAGAAAGAAAAGAGAAACCAAATGCTCTGATACCAATGTAATGGAAACGGCCTATGAACTTTGAGAGTAGTGGAACTAGAAATTAAATGAAGCACTTTTGTGAGGATACTTTGCGAGCATAGAGAGTGAACTTAATTGATGGTAGCAACATAAACATAGTAATTAGTTAACTTGGCATGAACAATACTTTTGCAAGAGAGAGAGAGAGTTTAGAGAACATGACAACAGTTGAGGACCAGATGTGGAGCTGGTCCCCCCTCCAATAGGCATTTGTATTGTAGTTTCTCCCATCAAGAGAGACTTGGTAAAATACAATCTTTGTGTTCTTGGTGACCTAGGTGATGCTATGAAGATGGAAAGCTTCATGCATCACAAGCATAACATGAACTTTGCAAAAAGCATTAACTATCCCAAGCCTAAGTCCCAAGGCCTCAAACACCTTCAAAGGTGGAGAGAGCTAGCGGGGAATGAGGGTAGGGAAGAGGAAGAAGAAACATTCCATAAGAGAAAGAAATAGTTCATCACTTATCATCACTCTTCTTGCTACCATACATAATAGCATAGTAATGAAGATGGCAAGCTTAAGCATGGCTCTTGGTTGGATTTGCATTCCATAGCCAAAAGTGTGGGTGTAGGCTCTCAACTTCTCTACTAGCTTGGAGAAGGAGATGGAGCTCCATCTTGCACTTTTCACTTCACACAATGGGAGTGTGTGTGAGTGTGTGTGGGAGAGTATACCCCCCAAGCTAGTCCCCCTTCTTGCTTTGATAGACCCCCCTTCAAGCTTGAAGCTCATTGGACCCTTGCAAGACTGGCCAATCACATGCAAGATGCATTACAAGCAACAAGGTAGTCTTGGGGACAAGTGTCCCCCTTTCCCCTTTGAGAGAGATGACTTGATAAATGCAAAACAAATTAATTAGATCTACTAAATTATCATTGGATCCCTTGGGAGGCTAACCAATAGGATTTAGGCACACCATGAGGGCAACATGAGGAGGAAATTGACAAGTGTCCTATATGCTTTCTTTGTACCAAGCTTTCCTTGTGTGAGGGTGTGTGTATTCTCTCTCTAGCCCCCTCTTGTAGGGCTCGTCCCCTCCTTGTAGGGATAGTTGTTGACTTTGTGGAACACCTTACCCTCAAGCACCTTAGTCAGCAAGCATGACATAGCACCTCAAGCTTGGGTGATGTTCCCACAAGCATCTCAAGCTTCCTAGTTGCGAAGCACGACAAGCACCTCAAGCAACTTAGTCATCAAGCACGGCAAGCTTGGAGAGTGATCTAGGTAAGAGCACATTGGAATTGGGTTTTGCCAAGAGATTAGCTATCTCTTGTAGCCTCCATGTACTAATCGGGTCAGCTATGTCCCATGGATTGACATTTTATGTCTGTGGTTCTCGCTTTGCTAGCATCGATATGGTGAGGCTTGGAAGCCAGCCGACATTTTGGCGTTGTTGCCGGGGACGAGGCAACCTAGACTAGAGAGAAACCCAAAGCATTCGCCAAAATTTCCATTACTTCCTCTAGTTTTGACTAGAGTAAAACACCTTTGATTTTATCCCTATTGAGAGGTGCTTGAGAGTAGAGATACTCAGTAAGGACCTTGGGAGCATTAATTTAATAGGATGGATTAGGTGATGGATAAGCTAGTAGTCGAGAAGGGTATCACCTAGGGATTCTACACTCTTTTTTCAACTTCAGTAGGAGTAGGTTAAGTAGAAAACAATCAAGACTGCATCTGATATGTGGTGCATTGAAAAAAACAATTTTTTTGGTCAAATCTTTCTTAGGTGCACCAAAGATAGAAATGGGGTTTTTGGGACTGAAATTATGAAACTGAACTTGCAAGGTGGTAGACGAACTCGATTAGACTATTCCCTTTGATTTTGTTATCATTTAGACTACTAAAAGTCTTGGTCAAGCCCAAATCTGGAAAAACATATCAACCTATGAGAAATCTAACAAAAGTAAAGTCAATTTTGGGCTAAATATTGAAACCAAGATATGGATAAGCCTTGAAACTTGTGAGAAAATCAATCCGTGAAGCAAAAATTGCAAAGGTTCAAATTCTGGTAGAGTTTTATCTTAGGCGCTCCAAAGATAGATTTCCAACCAGAGAGCCAATTTTGCAAAATTTTCAACTCACAAGGTTTCATTGGAACATTATACAGCTCTTGAGCAAGTTTGAACAGTTTTAGAGCTATGCAAGGGCAAGAAACATTAAAAAAGTTGAAAACCTTTAGAACAAGAACAAAAAGGGTGACAAAACACTGGTGACCAATCCAACTTAGTGAAACTCATTGGACAAGCTTGAAATTACATATAAGAACCCAGAAAAGTCACACTGAGCAAAAATATATTTATCTTAGGCGCGTCGAAGATAAAATTTTCACTAGAAAAGGAATTTTGTGAATTTGCTACCAGGGTTACCTTTGTCAGGCTGTGTGGAGCCCATCCAAGTGATCAAAGTTAAACTTACACCCACATCGAGGTGCAACCATCTTACGTGAGCCAAAGATAGCATGTGCAAAATTTTAGAGTTTAAGGCACATTGTGTGTATCCAATGACTGGGGAAAGGAATTGTTAGATATTTTGTAACTTCAGATTGACAATTGTGGAATCACATACGATTTGAAGAGCTGGTGTGCAAGAAATTAGACTTTGCGGAAAAGGGCTAGACAAGGAGTGGAAGCACTGTATGTGAAACAAAAGGCAACTTTCAAGGTTTGAAGTATCTGTTCAAATAATTTGTATAAGACCATATATAAACTTGAGATCTGGTAGAATTTTGGGAAACTTGGGTACCATAGGAGAGTGCCCACAGAACAAGAGTAGAGCACCCACAGAAGAGAGTGTAAACCAAGGGATACCTATAGAAACTATTGCGGAAGAAGTGGTAGACACTTACTCTGACTCAGGCTCCAAGATGTCTTCTTTTTTTACTTAATCAAGAATTGGAACCTCACTCAAGTTCAAGCATATCTTGACCTTCTTTAAGACTAACTAGTACAAAGCCCATATTTATTTGGATCCTAACGAGGAGTTTGTCTTAAAGGTAGATGACCATACTGTCGAGTTTGAGGGAGAGATTAGGGTGAACAAACAAGACACCTTCTATATGGACCAAAATGGGGTGCAATACCTCAAGATACAAGATCCTGATTCAGTAGGCACATGGGGAGTGGAGGTTGACACTCTAATTCTACATAAGCTTGTGAAGGAAGAACCTCTTGTGTTAGAATTAGAAGGATATGATTTGATATATACTAAACCTTTGAAGTGCATACCCACTGACAACCCTAGACTTGGAGTCTATTGTTGGGAAGCCAACAATTGTCACAGACTTGATCTGGACTACCCATGCCAAACCAGGGCAATTGACACCCTTGAAAATTTTGTATAGTTTCACGATCAAGGAGAAGGGTTTACTGGAACTTCTTGTCCACCTCTTTAGGGATTGTTATAACAACAATTTTTTTATGAAGACTCTGAAGGAGATTGAACATACCAAATACTAGGGACATTCAATTCGAGAAGTGATTACAGGAACAGTGCCTGGAATTAGACTTTGCGGAAAAGGGCTAGACAAGGAGTGGAAGCACTGTATGTGAAACAAAAGGCAACTTTCAAGGTTTGAAGTATCTGTTCAAATAATTTGTATAAGACCATATATAAACTTGAGATCTGGTAGATTTTTGGGAAACTTGGGTACCATAGGAGAGTGCCCACAGAACAAGAGTAGAGCACCCACAGAAGAGAGTGTAAACCAAGGGATACCTATAGAAACTATTGCGGAAGAAGTGGTAGACACTTACTCTGACTCAGGCTCCAAGATGTCTTCTTTTTTTACTTAATCAAGAATTGGAACCTCACTCAAGTTCAAGCATATCTTGACCTTCTTTAAGACTAACTAGTACAAAGCCCATATTTATTTGGATCCTAACGAGGAGTTTGTCTTAAAGGTAGATGACCATACTGTCGAGTTTGAGGGAGAGATTAGGGTGAACAAACAAGACACCTTCTATATGGACCAAAATGGGGTGCAATACCTCAAGATACAAGATCCTGATTCAGTAGGCACATGGGGAGTGGAGGTTGACACTCTAATTCTACATAAGCTTGTGAAGGAAGAACCTCTTGTGTTAGAATTAGAAGGATATGATTTGATATATACTAAACCTTTGAAGTGCATACCCACTGACAACCCTAGACTTGGAGTCTATTGTTGGGAAGCCAACAATTGTCACAGACTTGATCTGGACTACCCATGCCAAACCAGGGCAATTGACACCCTTGAAAATTTTGTATAGTTTCACGATCAAGGAGAAGGGTTTACTGGAACTTCTTGTCCACCTCTTTAGGGATTGTTATAACAACAATTTTTTTATGAAGACTCTGAAGGAGATTGAACATACCAAATACTAGGGACATTCAATTCGAGAAGTGATTACAGGAACAGTGCCTGGAATTAGACTTTGCGGAAAAGGGCTAGACAAGGAGTGGAAGCACTGTATGTGAAACAAAAGGCAACTTTCAAGGTTTGAAGTATCTGTTCAAATAATTTGTATAAGACCATATATAAACTTGAGATCTGGTAGATTTTTGGGAAACTTGGGTACCATAGGAGAGTGCCCACAGAACAAGAGTAGAGCACCCACAGAAGAGAGTGTAAACCAAGGGATACCTATAGAAACTATTGCGGAAGAAGTGGTAGACACTTACTCTGACTCAGGCTCCAAGATGTCTTCTTTTTTTACTTAATCAAGAATTGGAACCTCACTCAACTTCAAGCATATCTTGACCTTCTTTAAGACTAACTAGTACAAAGCCCATATTTATTTGGATCCTAACGAGGAGTTTGTCTTAAAGGTAGATGACCATAATGTCGAGTTTGAGGGAGAGATTAGGGTGAACAAACAAGACACCTTCTATATGGACCAAAATGGGGTGCAATACCTCAAGATACAAGATCCTGATTCAGTAGGCACATGGGGAGTGGAGGTTGACACTCTAATTCTACATAAGCTTGTGAAGGAAGAACCTCTTGTGTTAGAATTAGAAGGATATGATTTGATATATACTAAACCTTTGAAGTGCATACCCACTGACAACCCTAGACTTGGAGTCTATTGTTGGGAAGCCAACAATTGTCACAGACTTGATCTGGACTACCCATGCCAAACCAGGGCAATTGACACCCTTGAAAATTTTGTATAGTTTCAAGATCAAGGAGAAGGGTTTACTGGAACTTCTTGTCCACCTCTTTAGGGATTGTTATAACAACAATTTTGTTATGAAGACTCCAAAGGAGATTGAACATACCAAATACTAGGGACATTCAATTCGAGAAGTGATTACAGGAACAGTGCCTGGAATTGAATAGAACGTAGGGCCAAATGATAAAGCCCATGATAGCATGGTCAATTAGAGAGTAAGCACAACCACATGCAGTCACCTCAATGATGGAAATAGGGAAAGAAACGCAAAAAAAACCTTTAACAAGGAAAGAATGAGTGACACTAGGACAAGGAAAGGTCCACACGAGTCACATCTACCAAACAGCTGGTTTGAAGGTTTAATCAGAGAAACACTGTCGTGCAGCTCCGCTTCCATGACAAGAAAATGAGCAAAGGGAAGCCAACCAGGTTTATTTTAATCCTACATGATTATTCAACAATAATAAGGGCTTGATGACAAGCCAATTTTAAGCTAAAAGTATGCTAGATGCGGCTCTATAGGGCCAAAATATGTCTTGTTAATGCTAATAGTGAGTATGCTTGAAGTGGTCATAGCTAGGATTTTATTGATTAGTATTGTAGTACTTGAAGTGCTCTACAGGTGTGTCTTTACCAGGTTCTTGGATGGATTCTCTGGTCACAACCAATTGATCGTAGATCCTAAAGATAAACATAAAAGGCTTTCACCACAAAATGGGAGATTTTTGCTTATCAGATCATGCATTTAGTTTGACCAATGCCCCAACAACATTCCAAAGGATAATGAGCCATGCATTTAAGGAATATCTGTGAAATTTCTTGAAGTATACATGGATGATCTTTGTGTGCAATCAACAAAAAGAGAGACTCATTTCAAACATTTAAGGTGTGTCTTTGAGAAATGCCATCTATATAGGATTTGTTTAAATCCTAAAGAATGCGTATTTATGGTTAGAGAGGGTAAATTTCTTGGACATATTGTATCAAAAAATGGTATAGCCACAGACTAGGAGAAGGTGGCAGTGATTGCTGAAATGGCTAGACCAACATCTGTTAAGGAAGTTCAGGCATTTATGGGACATTGTGGCTATTATCATAGATTCATGTATATGTATGCAGTCATAGCTAAGCCCATTTATAGCCTTATCACTCATTATAAATGGACAGACAAATGTGAAGAGTCATTCCAAAAGCTTAAGCAAGCTTTGACAACAACACCAATATTGAAGGCTCCATACTAGATTAAAGTGTTCCATGTACATGTGGATGCTTCAAATTTTTGTATTGGTTGCATTTAAGCTCAGCCAGGAGAAGGCACAATGGATTTTCCTATCTCATCAAGAAATTCAAACACTAATTTCTAGCTAACAAGTTTGTCTTTTTCGTAGATCATCAAGCCTTACTCTATTTGGTGAACAAGCCGTGCAATACAAGAAGGATTGTGAGATGTTTCATCATCCTACTCGAATTTGACTTTACAATGGTTGTCAAAAAGGGCATCACACACCAAAGAGCGGATCATTTGTCTAGGTTCACCTCAGGGGAAGCACCCAAAGGGGTAGATGATGATTTACCAGATGCTTATCTGTTCTCTGTGGAAATGATTCCAAGATGATCAGAAGATTTAGTATCTTTAATGACCATAGTGCAAGTAGATTCCCAAGTACCACTTCTTATTACACCACGATTGATAGAGCAATCCGCCCTATACCAGTTGATGGTTGGAAGATTGTATGAAAAAATAGGGATGGGATTCCACTTTTGTGTATTAACCTTGAGGAACAAGAAGCCTACTTGAGTCAATCTCATACCATGGAAGTAGGACTGCATTTTGCACGAGACCAAACCCTACAAGGGTTGACTTGGATGGGAGTCTATTGTATTGGCCTACCATGAAGAAAGACTAATACATGAACAATTGCTTTCAATGTAAAGAAAGAGCTGCCATACCCCATGCCATATTATTTCAGATTTCAATGACGCCACAATGAAGTAGATATCTAGTGGAATATTTGACTAAAAGAATCTTCCCAAAAGATATGAGTAAACAAAGCTGAAGGGCACTAGAGACTGAAGCAGCCAACTATGCAATGATTGGGAATCATCTCTATCGATGAGGAAAGGACCACTTGCTTAGCCTGTGTGCCAATGAAGAGGAGTATCTTCCTATCCAAGAGGAGCGCACACCGGTCTTGCAGGAGGCCATTTATCTCATGAACCCACAACCAATGCTATATTGATGGTAGGCATCTAGTGGCCAACATTGTTTGCTGATGCCAAAGAATATGTTTGATGATGTGATTCATGTCAATGAGCAAAGATGCCAACACAAATTGATAGTATGCCACTGCAACCTATGATGGGAGCACGTGCATTTTCTAAGTGGGGTATAGACTTTGTGGATCCAATACAACCACTGGCATACAAAACTCACATGCAATATATTATTGTGGCCACATATTACTTCACCTAATGGGTTGAGGCACGAGCCACTAGGAAGAACGATGCTAGAACTACTGTTGCATTCCTGTATAAATGCATATTCACTAGGTATGGACTTCCTATTGAGCTTGTAAGTGATCACAATCACATTTTGTCAATGAGGTGATAGAACACTTATTAAATGAGTTTATGGTAATCCATAAAAAATCTGCACCCTATCATCCTCAAGTGAATGGTCAAGCAGAACATACAAACAAGATCCTAAGCTATGTGCTAAACAAAATTGTTAGTTCAGGAAGAACAGACTGGGAGATGCATCTTCATTCAGCCTTTTGGGTGTATCAAAATTCATTCAAAAGAGCCTTCAACACAACTCCTTTTAACTTGGTCTATGGATTAGATGCAATACTACAATGGAGTTCTTATTACCCACTCTTAAAGTTGTACACGAGTTGGAATGGAAAGGGCACGAGTTGTCAAAACGACTTGAGGACATAGAAAGACTAGATGAATAGTGACTAGCGGAAATTGCCCATATATATACATACAAATGAAAACAAAAGTAGTTTTTTGACTCACATTTGCTGACAAAAATTTTCAAACTAGGGGATTTGGTTCTAGTTTACTCCTTGAGACAACATATACACAAGTTCAAGAAAAAGGGACACAGTCCTTTTGTCATTGAAGATGTTTCACTGAGTGGTGCAGTCAAACTAGCTACCTTAGATGGAGAAATCATGGAAAATTGGATTGGTGGATGTCGACTTTGCAAGTACTATCTGCCCTTGACTGATGATCCTTTGCAAAGAATGCATGCAGCAAAGGAAAGAAAGCTTAAAAAATAGCAGGTGATCGAGGAAGCCCAAGAGGAAGCATACAATCGTGTTCTGAAGAGGAGAGCAACAAGGAAACCGATTCTTCAAGTTCTACCCCACAATACCCTCCAGATTCAACCCTTAGTAGGTGATGAGTTGGAGACTGATGAAGAATGGATGGATGGTATTAATATACAGATCACGGTGAATTTGAAAGCGAATTACATGTTCAAGGCCTTAGTAGATACATGAGTCAATCCAATCAGCTAGTAGGAGCAACTACTCAACCACTTGGGTATTGTCGAGATACTTTCAAGGGATGCAATAAAAAAGTAACTCCGACTTTGAAGAAAATCAACTTGAATATCATTGTTCATGGATTCTCTTGCCCGCATACTTTCATATGCATAGCGGATGAACATATGAATGAAGATTTAATATTGGGAGTTCCATGGATGCAAACCCATAAAGCAATTTAAGATTGGGATGCAAAAATTCTAGAGCTTACACTTGAAGGAGGACATTTGAAGGTGCCATTTGCATACAACAAGGAAAAATGGAAAGCAATTCTTAGTAATTTCCAGCCGACCGTCTGATACACTTACAACTGCTGCTTCACGAAAGATTTGTTCTCACCATCATAGCATGCAAGGAGCCAGGTATATTTGGATACCTAAAAATCAGCTCATCAACCACTCTTAGCAATTTGGGTATCTAAAAAGTTGTTGCACACTAACAAGAAGCCTACTATGGCACCATACAACAACGAAGACTGCAATTATAGGAAACAAAGTGGGTTAGGAAAACTAAGCAAAAACCTAAAATCAGATTTGAAATGAAGGCAAGTTGTAGAAAGTTCTTTTAGGCAAAGCCAAACACAGTCAAGTATAAATGGGTACCAAAGATTAGACCATCATCCACAACAGTGCCCACAAATTTCAGTACTCCTGCTATGGACTGTACATATTGCACAATCAAAGAATGCGCTCAACTACTGCAGGATTTACTCAAGAGAGTTCCAACACAGGATACCTTGCCATCAACAACCCTGCTATATGGACTGTACGTATTGCACAATCAAAGAACGCACTCAACTACTATAGGATTTACTCAAGAGAGTTCCAACACAGGATACCTTGCCATCAACAACCATTGAGTACACTACTCAAGACCCACCTCTTGAACCGCATAGTGTTATTCATGCATTGACATCGATAACATGATAGGACCAATCTCGGCCATGCGTAGACACGATTTTATCGCCCATGCAATGCACAAACTCGGTTATGCTCTATCGTTCCAAAGGGCTTGAGCAAGGAGGGGGGGGGGGAGACATTCTGAATGTGGACCCAAGCGTATGAATTTGATAGAGCAAAGGGCAATGTCTGTTAATGTATGAATTTTTTTTGGAAAAATAGATGAGATGCCCTAATAACTAGGTGAATGGGGAAAACGTAATATGATAACCCCTAAGTGTGTGTATATATTGCAAATACATGTCGAAAAAGCCAAAAAGATTGCAATTTTTACTCTTGTTGTGTGTTTTCAAGAAAAAAATATGGCCAAGTAATGAATTAGAAGTGTTTCTGTATTTTTTGAGCATAGAATGAAAATTTTATGGGCACTTTGGATAATTTTATCTAATTTTTGTTAATAAAGGAAATAAAATCTCAAAACAAACAAATAAATAAGCAAGAATGTTAGAATTGGAATCCGACTTCAAAGGCCAAATCTTGAAGCTCAATGGAACGGCCAAGAAAATTTTGGGGAAACTCCGATCAAGATGCTCGACAGACGCTCTGACTCACTAACCACCTAGGAAAACTTGTGACAGGAAGGTCCCCAAGTGTCGGTTTTCAAAAAAAAATGATTTGAGGATATGTTGTGAAGGCTACTTGGCTCAATGGATAGGTACATGATGGGGGGTATCAGGAAAGTCCAAGTATGTATAGTCCTTTAGGCCATTTCTACTCTCATTTGCATTCAGAGAGAGCTCTAACTAGTGGTTTTCGGCAATCTTTCGTGTGCTTATACGCACCGTTTGTCGGTCATTACTCGCTCCAGCCATGAGGAATAAGTTCCTAACTATATCAAGAAGCATCTTGATTACCACTTTGTCCACCACCAAGACCATAGGGAGCATGGCAACACATGACAATTTGGGATTTTTTGGGAGCAAAGACGCGTACACTAGCCACATCAAGTATCCAAATCACACCAAACTTGAACCATAGGATCCTCTCTAGTAAAAGAACACCATAGTGAGCTCCAAAGTGCAAAAGTTGACCAAAAAGTTGACCTAGTATCTTAGGCACGCCGAAGATCAAAGGCTCAGATTTTGACAAGAATTAACCCATGTGTAGATGCCATCATGTAGAAGGCTCAGATTTTGACAAGAATTAATCCATGTGCAGATGCCATCATGTAGAAGAGCTATAGAAAATTAGGGGTGCATCAGATTCCATCTCATTATGATAAGGAAAAATCACCATATCCCCACCTCAAAGTGACATTTTGCAATTCCGTGTAAAATATTGATCCATTTGACCTCAAAGTCAAGGGGGGCACTCTACCCACTATACTTGACTCCTACTAACCTTCAATGGGCCCACAACCATAGGCTAATGACCCCAGATAAAAATCTACTCAGAAAGTGGACAACCAACTTCACCGGGATCAACACCAAGTGCAAGATACATAACTCAATATCGATGCTCACATATGCATAAAACAACTTCACAATCTGCTATCGATAAGCATAAACAGGGACAAACAACTCAACCGAGTATAAAGCGCATAACCATATACACAAGTAGAGAGCAAACTAACTCAAAATGCATCCCACAAGACTGCATGTAAAAATTTGCAAAAACTTGTGAAATGTGTGACTGTCTGTATGTAGCCACACAAGCATACACAATCCTCACTCCTGTGAGAGTGGGTACAAGAACACCAAACCGTGTCCAAACTGACAAAAACTACCAAAAGTGAGAGTAAACACTCAATCACTCTATCAAAGTGGGAATATATCAACCACTATACCATCAGAGAGTAAACTGCGAATACGCATAAATCATGGCGAGAATCTGGGAAAAATCCGACAGAGTTTCCCTTGGCAACTGAGCAAAAACTCAAAAAGCTTACCAATTACGCATGAAGATAGACACTTAGTGTCTTAGTAGCAAAATCCACAAATGGCATACATAGCAATTGCCAAAACCTTGGCAAAATGGCTCACCTCTGACTGAGTGGCTCTATGGACATATACCTGTCAAAAACACCTGTAAAGCTGCGAACTTGCTACCTGCGAGTTGTACCAAGCTCAAATTGTATCCACATAATGCATACATAGCATGAAACTGCACAAGACCATGCCAAAATCTCTCTGGAATGCACTGTTCAACCTGTGAGAAAAACTGCTGAAAAACTGGCAAATACTACCTCATCAATCGGTAAACACGTCGATTGAAAACACCTGCCAAGAGCCAAGCGCGCTCAAGGCAAAAACCTGCTCGGGAATGGTTCGTCAAAGCGTATCTGTCGGTATGTGTCGTCGAAGCTGGAAAATTGGGATTCTCTCAAATCCATAATGGCCGAGGAGAGTAAATCAGAGCCGAATGCGCTCCGGAATGGGCGTTAGAGGAGAGCCGATGCCGCTCTCGCTCTATCATCGCCTGCTGTGTCGAGGTCAAAAGTCATGGATGTTGTCTTCTGCCATCGGGCGAAAGCACGCTAGTCAAATAGCCACTTGGTCTGTGTTGAAACCAATGCCAAGCTAATGTCAATGCTCAAAGCCGATGCTGAGCCGTCAATGCTGAGTCGTAAAGCGTGTCGCCAAAGACAAGCCTTGAATGCTCGAGGCCGATGCCGAGCCGTAGAAGTCGGTGTCAAAACCGATGCCAAGAAGTAGAAGAAAAATCGCTGAAAAAGTCCGCCAAAATCGGGCCGATGTCGGGTGATGTTCGGGCCTACTCGCCCATACCTGCACTTCCTGTGAGCGCATGCCAAAAACGCTCTTTCTCTCTCTCTCTCTCTCTCTCTCTCTACCTCTCACTCGCTCTCTCTCTCTCTCTCTATCTCGCTGGCTCTCTCTCTCTCACAGATCTCTCTCACTCGTTGTGAGTCTCACTCGCTCTCACTCTCTCTGTCAGCTTTCTCTCAAGCTTTGCCACGGTGTGTGAGAGCGGGGCTGCGAGTCGGGGGGAGGGGGGGGGGGGGGGGGCACGTCTCTATTTGACACCCTCAATTTTTAGAGGGGATCTACGGTTTCAAATCATTGTTGATCGTGGACCGTCGATTCATTGAGAGGAAAAAATAAATTGGGTAGGATTCGACCTCACAATCCTCCCATCCCAAAACCAATGCTTTACCACTACGCTATTACACACGTTTTGATAAGCATGTAGAACGGTAGCATCATATTGCGTAGATTTGGTGTGCCGCGATCTTAGTTCACATAGAGTTTACCTCGAGTTCACATTGAGTTTACACCACAATACTATAGTTCACAGACTTTGCAGAGTTCACATCTAGTTTACATGCAAGTTCACAACTAGTTCACATTGTCCGAGTTTACATTTAGTTTACATCTAATTTACATCAAGTCCACATATGGAATCAACGGTTGTGATCTTCGCCGACAAGCGACGGTGATTTTCAACTGTAGATCCCCTTTAAAAATTGAGGGTGTCAATTAGAGGGGCGGGGGGGGGGGGGGAGGACAATAGTGTGTGAAGTCACCAAAAAAAAAAAGAAAAAAAAGAAAAGTCTCACTACAAAATGGTCGAGCTCTGCAAACTTTTATCTGACGAGCCTGTCTCCGGCTCTGTCTGTTGTCTCTGCTCCCCCCAAGCTCCGATGTGTGTGTGTACGTGTACACACAAGCTCGCTAATTTGTTGCCCTTCTCCCAACACTACCCGGTGTCGCTACCTGCCCGAGTGTACTACAATTGTTCGAGATATCCCTTAATTGGCTCCCATGCCCGACTGCTCAACACAGAGGCCCTCGTATCTTGCTGTCGCTTCCCTTGCTCACAGGCTCTCAATCCTTCATGGATTCCCCCACTCTGTTGGTCAAGCATCTCCCTGGTGCTCTCCCTCTTGACACTCTTGCAGCCCGATGCTTGCACTCTCAAGCTTGCCCGGCTGCTTCAATTTGCTGCTTGTCTGGCAACTTGTGTGTGTGTGTGTGTGTGTGTGTGCGCACCACAGTCCCACAAGCAAAAAATCGTTCTGTCTGAGAGGTGCGAGTGCTGCTAAGTGTGTGTGTGTGTGTGTGTGTGTGTGTGTGCTACGCACCACACCTGCTTAATTTCCCTTCCCAAGTACTTGTTTGCAGCTCGATGTTCAAGCCTATGAGCTCAATTGACTGTCGCTGCTTTTCAAGGCTTCAAATGTTCCCTTTGCCTTTGCTCGACTCGCTGCTAATTTTCCCTGCAGATCCCCTCTTTTTCATTGAAATGTTGCTCGGCCTTTGACTGGCTGCCTTCCCCTATTTCTTTGCATGCATGAAAAACTCTACAGAGCTCCCTTCATTTACTGATTCCCTTAGAATCCTCAAGATCCCCCTCCAAGCCAAGAGGGGCTGCGTGCGTTGGATAGTTGGGATCCGCCGCCCGATCTCCTCCGCTCGAGCTCCAATCCGTGCGGATCTGCTGCCACCACCAAGCTCAAGTACGAGCTCCGCCATAGTCGCCAGCAAGCTCCGTTGCTTTCGAGTCTGTCATCGAGAAGCAATCGCACGTGCGTCATTCGCTGCCATAGCTCTGATGCCACTTGTGAGTGTGTGTGTGTGTGCAATGCTGTGCGGTGTGTGCGGGGAAGGGGAGGAGCACAAGACGGTGGGTGGAGCAACCTTTGGAACTAATGAGTGAGGTGGTCCTTATTCATATAGTATAATGAATAAGGTATATGAATAAGGGCATGTACACATGTGGGCGGGCAGCTGAACAAAGACGAAGAGTCTTTACCCCAACAATGTCCGGTTCCAAGAGTCCGTAACTGGCAACAACACTCTATCATATAGTAGAAGCGGGCCAACATGGCTCAACTACCCAAGGTTTCCACCACCGCCAAATGGCAAGCCCACCAAAGACTACATGGTGTAGAATCTCTCCTCAACAATACAACTATTCCGTGGAATACCAGACTTGTCCTGCATTATGCTTGTCAAGACCTTAAAGATGCTCCTAATCTACCTACAAACCTTCCATCGCACAGAGCAGATATATGTTGCCTGGATGTCCTTCCTCAAAGGAAATAAAGGTCTATGCTATGGTTTGTTAGGGCAACCTTTGGAGGAAGTGCTCCATGGATTCTATGCTAGGGTAATGTTCTTATCCTCTTACTACATGCAAACTTTTGAAGAAGCATTTTATATGGGCTTCTTTACCTACACAAGAAAAATCTTTGGCCCAGTCATCACAAATCTCTGAGCTCACTTTGTTAGCTATTCAGTCATTAAGCAAAAGAACAAAATCACTACTATGCAGTTCATGTCTAGAGAAGACAAGGAGCTTTGGCTCAAGTATCAACATGGATCGGAACAACATGCCAAGAGGATTGTCCCATGCGTAGAGCTGCTTGCTTCGTGATGCCAGCACCTACAAATGCATGCAATATCACCCCACCTTCCTTTGTGTATGTGTTTATCACCATTTCATGGAATTCATTGCTTCTTTCCATAGCCCCTGCAAGATGTAACAAGGCACATATGGAATATGACAAAATAAATAAGCTGACCCAGTAGAAGGTTACGTTGTTGGTTACCTCTCCAAGGTGTGCCATCTTCCTTAAGCATCCATTGTTTCTCATCTATGTTATCAAAGAAAACGTTGTTGCCATAAGCACGAGCAGATCTCACACTACCAATCTTCCTGTACACAAGCATTTCTAGAGGACACCACTACCACAAACAACATAGTTGAGTCAAACATTTAACATATGTTTCATTGCCAACGTTTCAATAAACTAAACAAGAAAACATTACTCACCTCACAAACACCCTCAACTCCAAATGGACCAGAGCACACGAAAATCATTGAATGGTCCAAGAAAAACCCATGTGTTTGAGCTTCCATTGACAATTGGAATGCATGATCCCTTCGTGCGATCACAACAAGGTTTCCTTGAGCGTCCATGTACTCCCATGCAAGGAGAAAGAGTTTGCGAAGTTCACATATGTGAAGACGATTCCAAGTGGGCACTCCAAACTCATCAATCCATCTGACTGTCGTGCTTGTGGGTAGATGGCAAATGATTGCATCACAACCTACAAAAGTCCTCTCCCCTCGTATCCAAAAGATTCTCCTCGTTGCGAAGCTCATCCTTGATAGAAGACTATGTAGCTTGGACCGACTACTTTGTTCATTGTGCTTGAATGGATCTACTGCTACCAGGTTGGCCTCTTCAGCTGCAAAATACACACCAAAATATGCAGTTTTTTAAAAATTTGAAGTTTGACCAATGTGTATATATTTGTCTGTAGATTTGCAGTACCCATCGACATATGCGGTGGCTGAAACTCCCCCTCATGTGGTGGTGGTGTAGTACATTGTACAATCACATCTGATCACAATACATAGTTGACAAAATTAATCACATGGGGAATCTAAAGAAACAACTAATGTAGGGGAACAATTTTCCTCACCTCCAACCACAAGTGATGGCTCTTGTCCATTGCGCAAAAAAGTTCCAAAAACTTATCACTTATCAAATGCCCTGTGTCCAGTCGTATTCCCTGACATAGATGAAGCAGCTCTCCCATTGTGATATCCCAACCCAACATCTATTTGTGGAAATGTTGGACCTGAACCTCAAGTAAAACATTCATTAATGGATGTGGAAACTTCCAAAAGTCTTTTAAAATTAAGTAGTAAGTACTAAATACCACCAACAAGTGTCGTCATTGGGGATTGATGTGAGTCTGCCGTGGTGCCTCATTAGTGCTAGATGTCTTGCCGGCAGGACGAGGTGGCTTCCATGCTTGGAGGGGCATAGGTGCTATGAGGTTCTCCCCAACATTACGAAATTTTGAAGGTCATTTGGAGGGCCTTCTAAGAAAAATAGAAATTTGCCTTTCTCCCTCTAGAAAATAGGTGTGGTAAAAGCAATTGTAAACTTGGAATAACCATTCAAAAAGTGCACTTACAAGTAGATTCTTGCCACAGTGTCATAAGGGCCATGATTATTGAAGAATAAATTGTTTTCAATTGCATTTACTGAACGTCCTAGAATTGGAGGGAGTTTCCTGTACGTGGAATGTATGACTAAAGGAAAAAAGACGTATCCTTCCAAACCTGCTCTCTCCTTACTCTCTCACTGTTTGTGCGCTGACCTCAAAGAAATCCTCCCTTTCTTGCATTGTTGCATACATGGCTTCTTCTTCCACCCCCACAAATGTCCTCCGTAAAAGACCCTTCTATCATCTACACATTGACATGGATCCCCAATATACGCTGTTGTGTAAGCGGGGCAAAACTAACATCAAAGTGACACCGATCATGATAGAGAGACTCAGAGCACAGGGAGAAAAACACTTAGATATTTGGACAAAAGGCTCACTCTATCCATTGAATCCCGTGCCCTGGATCCCCAATATACGCCGCTGTGTAAGCAAGGCAAAACTAACATCAAAGTGACACCGATCATGACAGAGAGACTCAGAGCAGAGGGAGCAAAACACTTAGATATTTGGACAAAAGGCTCACTCTATCCATTGAATCCCATGACCAATGGTTTCCCTGCATATTCAAATCCCACTAACTTATTGACCTTTGCAGGTAATGGAGAGAATGGATTGCTTGGCTACTGTAAAGCTCTAAATAGCAAACCAAAAACTTGTAAAGACATGGTGAAGCACCAAGCACATGAGATTCAAAGACTTTCTAACTTGCATTATGAGGACCAAAAGATTATAATGCAGTGCACACAAGAATCACAGGTCTTGCGAACAAAGGTACATACATTACAAAACAAAGAGACAATGTTAGGCACTCGTGTGTGAAAGAAGAAACTACGGAATCTTGAAACGTTGAAGGTAGGATCTGGCGGCCTTAAGAAAAGAATCCAAGCATTGAGGTGAGCATTGTAAACTGTCTAATTAATTTAAACTAATCTAAGTTTTTGCTTATGTTAGTTATGATTTCTTTGTAGAGATTCTATCTATCCAGACAAAGAAAACATAGACCCAAAGGCCACTGTAGGAAAGCAGTGAAAGCCACTGATAACCAGTGGTCTTGCAAAGGATATAATGCATGACAAAAAGTTTAAGGTTTTGCAACGGGATGTCGTTGACACATTCATTTCAAAGAATGCAGTGCGTGCCAAGCAAACACAGGGTACATTGGACTCCCTTGGCGTTAGTAAAAGAGGTTACTCAGCTATTCAACAGTCTATCTCTTCCATGTTTGTGAAGAAGGGAATAAAGTCTAAGCTTTTACCAAGAGCTGCAAGTGTTTGGAAGGAAAGACTCCAGCTCAATAATGAACAGACCGACTTCACTGGATGTCCATTTCATATTCAAGATATTTATAGCTCACAGGGAACTATTGTCACTTATGATAAGTACAACAATATCTTCATGGACCTGACTTTGTTGCAAACTAGAATGGTAGAGTTCTACAATATCACATTCAAAGAGATAGGTGGCGTTCTACATTTTGTTTTGAAGCTAGATGAGTGTGATATTCTTAAAGAGAAGAAGCTAGAGCGAGTTAAATCACATTAATGAATAGGGCTCTTTCCAAATGTCCCACTAATGACCCTTCATACTTCAATGTTCAATCAGAAACAAACATATGGTGGCTTGGCGCATTTCAGGTAATCTAGTTATTTCCAATTTTGTAGCTCTAGCAAGCCCTCTATTGTACCTAAATTTTAGATTTATTTTTTGTATCTCATAACACTACAAGAGGCTCTTCATATTAGCGACGCTCACACAGCGACGCTCAAAAAAAATTTCCCGGCGTCGCTATAAGCGTCGCTATGAGCGTCGCAAATTTACAAAGAAATTTGCGACGCTCATAGCGACGCTCATAGCGACGCCAGCTGGGGTAAAAAAAATAACCGAGCGCGCCCAAAAACTCAGATCTCAGATCTGAGTTTTTCGGCGCCCTCAAGCAAAGAGCAGGTAACGCTCTCCCTCACTCTCTCTCTCTCTCTCTCTCTCTCTCTCTTTTTCTTGTACACACACACACACACACACACACACACACACACACACACACACACACACACGAGGAGAGGAAGGAGAGCCAGGTATGCTCCTTCCCTCTCCTCATTCTCATGTTCCCTTCCCCTGTTTCTCTCTCCCTCTCTCTCTCTCTCACACACACACATACACACACACACATAGTGTTTTTGAGAGAGAGAGAGAGAGAGAGAGAGAGAGAGAGAGAGAGAGAGAGAGAGAGTACAAACAAAAACAAAAACGCACACACATACATAAACAAAGAATGCACACACACATTGAGAGAGAAAAAGAGAGAGAGAGCATGCATAAACAAAAAACGCACGCATTGAGAGAGGAAAAGAGAGAGAGAACATGCATAAACAAAAAACGCACACATTGAGAGAGGAAAAGAGAAAGAAAACATGCATACGATCCAAAAAAACGCACACACATTGAGAGAGAAAGAAAGAGAAACTAAGGGAGCGTCGTAGGAAACTAATTAAAATTAAAAGACCTAAAGATCTAGCCGACGAGGAGTTGAACTGAAGACCTATTATTCAAGAGGGAAATGGCATAATCAATCTATCATACTTGGCATGGGTGATAGCAAGGTTATACCATTTATCTCTTTTTATTGGCACACACATCCACACACGCGCACACACACAGGAAGAAGAGAGTTATAACGTCGTAGGAAACTATCTTAAAAGACGTTAAAGATTAGGTTATATGTAGACTTACATTAAATTAGATTTAGGTTTATTTTTAACTAGATTTACGTTTATTTAAGCTAGATTTAGATTTACGTTATATTAGATTAGATGCGGGTCTCCATAGACTGCGATGCCTGCATGAAGCGGGTGAAGAAAGCCCTCAATGGAATATAGGGTATTGCTGCCTTCACTCATGGTGGGCTCCGTCGATCCAAAAGTACTGGTGAAATGTCTTCAGAAGATAGGGAAGAAGGTGGATCTTCAGGGCGGCAAGAGTCACTACATCCCCGACACAATGACCATCTAGACAACCTCTAGTCATTAGACTTACGTTAAATTAGATTTAGCTTTATTTTTAGTTAGATTTACGTTTATTTAGATTTACGCTTATTTACGTTAGATCGAGTCCACGCAAGAATTACTTACGGTTTAGGGTTTAGAGTTAGACGAACAGTGAAAAGATCTACTGTGAAAAGATGTTAAGATGAAGTGAAGTGCTACAGCTAGAGAAGAGGCAAAGGGATTTTGTCCACTACATGCAGTATCATGTAGACGTGGGTGTGTAGATTTCTTGTACCCACAAATATAGGTATTGACCAATAAAGACAAGATTATAACCCGGTGGTTCTGATCTCCGTGCACCTCTAGACCGAGGTGTGCGGGGATTGGACATGACTAGAGAATGTGAGGTAAAGAGAGAGAGAGAGAGAGAGAGAGAGAGAGAGAGAGAGAGAGAGAGAGAGAGAGAGATAAGACGAAGAATGCCAATAGAATATTAAATTTGTTGTCCAGGTTATAAGTTTTTTATCCTCATTATGAGTAGCGACGAGGATGTGGGACCGTCCAACCGAAACACCTATCTCTCAACGAGGGTCTTATGTCCTTGTAATCAATGCAAGCATGCTGTGCGACGGACAAGACGTGTTTCTTTGCAGCACGTTCGCGAATTTGGCGACTTCGATCCATCTATTATAGATCGAGTTGTTGCCAATTATAACTCGTCGGACTCTGACGCTGGCCAACAAGCAGCAATCTTGCAACCCAATAGACGTATTCGCAGGCGCTTTGGTCAAGCAGCATATGTGAGGCCACAAGATGTAGCCTCTGACAGCTCGGGGGATGATCATGCAGAGCACATTCCCAACGAGGCAATGTTTGAGCCCGAGATTGATGAAATGATCGAGACGATCATGGATTCAGAAAGGCTTATCTATGATGATATGAAAAGTGAAGCCGATACGTCATTGTATAATGGAGCACGTATGTCTAGATTGAAAGCACTCCTGGTTCTTCTCAACATGCAGGCAAAGTTTGGATGGAGTGACACTAGCGTCACAGCGCTTTTCAGGTGATCTATTACAATTAGTTTACTTTAATAGAACTCTAAATGTATAATGATCTGATAGATTTTTACACGACTGTATCATATTTTTATGTTGTGTAGATTGCTGAAAGAGCACATTCTACCAGCTGACAATGTGATGCCAGATTCCCGAGATGAAGCAAGAAAGATTTTACGAAACTTGGGGATGGATTACAATTCTATCCACGCTTGTCCTAATGACTGCATTCTTTTCAGAGGGGAATACACAGACATGGAGAAGTGTCCGAAATGTGATTCCGAAAGATATCGAGTAGATCTCCACGGGACAAAAATTCCACAAAAGGTTTTGCGACATTTTCCTTTGCTTCCTCGCATCAAGCATTTCTTCGAATGTAAGTCCATGGCCGCCCTAGCATCATGGCATGAGGAGAATAAATCTTCGGATGGTGTGCTACGAATTCCTGCAGATTGCGCAGCCTGGAAACATATAGATGGAACATGGTCGGATTTTGCCAGGGAAGCTCGAAATTTGCGCTTAGGCCTGGCTATGGATGGCGTAAATCCATTTGGTCAAAGATCAACATCTTACAGTGTATGGCCCGTTGTCATCGTCAACTACAACATTCCCCCGTGGTTGACTACGAAGAAGGGGCACCTATGGCTAAGCTTGATTGTGCCAGGGCGATATAAAGTGGGGAATATGGATGTGTATCTTCGTCCACTATTGGAAGAGCTACAACAATTGTGGATTGGCATAGAGGTGGTGGATATGAGCCGACACACAGGACGACGGAATGCTTTGATCAGAGGTATTCTAATGTGGACCATGCATGACTATCCCGGGCTAACAGAATGCTCAGGTGATCTATTGACACTCCTCACTCAGACACTGTAAATCTTGTTTTTCCCCATAGTTGATCTATTATCATGTGTATACATGCAGGGCTTCAAACAAGCGGATACAGAGCGTGTGTCACATGTGGACCTAGACTGAATGCACGTAGGGCACCCTCACTGAAGAAGCAAATCTACGAAGGTCATCAAGCGTATCTTCCGGAGAATCATGTGTTACGCGACGGCTTTTTGGGAAGAGAGCCACCAAGGATGTCTGCACAAGCATGGTTAGAGCAGAAGGAGATGTGCGATGACGGATTGCCTCCAGGGATGAAGAGACTATCTCTATGGTACGAGTTACCATACTGGCCCCGACTCGTGATCAATCACTTGCTCGATCCAATGCACATATTCAAGAATGTGGGTAATCTACTATGGGACTATTTGACCGGCAAGAAAGATACTTTGAGAGCCAGAGTTGACCTTAGAAATGTGGATCGTATGGAGCAATATTGGCCGCAAACAGCGTCTGATGGATCGATAAAACTTCCTAAAGCACCATGGATTTTCACAGGAGCCTAAGAACGCAAAGTAAAAGAGGCCATTCGATCTTTGCGGACCCCCACTGGCGTAATGCACTCGCTCCGAACGTGTTTTACTAAAGAAGGAAAGCTTACCGGTTTGAAGTCACACGATTGGCATAAAATGTGTTAGGTACGTTCATAGTGGACTTTAATATCATTGCATAAAATGTGGACTTTAATATCATTGCTGCACATACTTTACAGTTTATTTTACCGGTTGCCATTGAGGGATGTTTGTCTCTCGACATCCGTAACACAATCTACAAACTTGCAAAGCTGGTGCAATGGATCTCACAAAAGGAGATCGACGTAGACTCCATACCATTCGCCAAACTAAATGCTGCGGAGCTTGTGTGCATGTTTGAGAAACATTTTCCTACTACAATACTAACCATTCAGGTGCATCTTCTTGTTCACATAGTTGATGAGGTGGAAATAGCTGGCACAGTTCATTCCAGATGGATGTTCTTCTTAGAGCGTTTCATGAAAACGCTTAAGGGATATGTGCGTCAAAAGGCACGTCCGGAGGGTAGCATGGCAGAAGGTTGGTTGGTATCAGAGTCCCTAGTGTACATTGGAGAGTGGCTAGACGGATTTGATAAATCCCGGGAAACGCTATGGCGAACCATAGATGATGAGCGCATATCTGGGATTGTCATGTGCAATCTCGGTGTTGAGAAGAAGATGACGGAAGATCTAGAGGCTAAAATCAACCGATTTTGCATGCTTCACAATCCAGTGATGCAAAAGTGGATTTCACAATATGAGGATGCAAAGCAAGAGCGACAAAGGGCACGAATCGAGTGGAGACGGGGAAGACGACCACCGATGCACTATCCAGCGGTTCTGGAGAGCCTACCAACCTTCATGAGCTTAAGATGGTTTATGTGTTTAAATGGAGAGCTCTATATAGATATAGGAAGTTATGCTGAGTTATGCGAGGATGAGAGAGAGATCTCTTAAAGCCACAAATATTGTATTTGAACAATTTTGCTCCGTGCTGTAAAAGCTCTGGCTCTCTAAGTAGCTTCCATGGTGTGTAACGCTCTTTTCTACTCGCGCTCACATCTTTTGATTGAAAATTCTGAGTTTTCGACTTGCCTCTTCTATCACTCGACGTCCGTACCCCCATCGACACCTGACGTCCGTTAAGCTAGAAGAGTTGAGCATATTTACGTTGTGTCGCTCATGCTGGTATAGGTGAGCAAAAGAGTCGAAGTCTAAGTACTTAAGTCTGGTGAAGTGAAGGAGAAGGTCCAAAAGACACTCATGTATTGAGCACAGTGGCGTCACCGGCCAGAGGGCTTGCCTTACTCCGTCGACATCAGCGGCGGCATCATCATGGATGATGACGGCAAGAAGGTGATCTCGCGCATGCGTGGTCTTTGCTCTCAGCTGTTTAGACACTATATACTAAACAAATGGAGTGAAGTACCAAGTGATTTAAAAAACAGAGTCATCAGCATACTTCATGATGAGTTTCCCGTTCCAACACAGGATCAGCGCTTCAATGAAGACCTGATGAAGATTCGAATGCGCGAATACTGCAAACACAAGCGTTCCGAAGTGCAAAAAGCAATCAAGAATGGGTGGAATAGGCCAGATTGGCTGGCCAAAGAAGATTGGAAGAATGCGAAGAAAGCAGCGCGCGAGAATCCCGACAAGTGGAAGCAACAAAAGGATGCAGCCAGAGCGCGAGTAGAGGCAGGGAGCTCGCACCACTTGGGGAGCGGTGGATGGGCATCATTTGAGGCCGATTTTGTAAGTCTTTTCACATTGCTCTTTATGCATGTTCGATAGTTTAGGGTTTATGAGTTTTTTAGTTCTAACATAATGAAATCTTTGTATGTTTTGACAGTGGTCGATGACAGGACGTGATCCCACACCGTACGAGCGCGAGTACGCAGGCAGGAAGGGCTTAAACGCCCTGATGGACATTCTCAGTTCTCGCGGCGGCATGGTTAGTATTAGGGTTTACTCTTTTTTATTTTTTGTATTGTTTTATAAATGTCGTTATATGTTTATATTTACTGAAAACTGTCTTATTGTCTTTTTTTGCAGAATCCGACAGATACGCCGCTTGGACGCGATGAGACGTCTGATTAGACGACGTCAGTTTAGCCGTAGCTAGATAGCATTAGTTTAGGGTTTCTCATAGCTTATGTATCATGAGACGAATTTTATACGTCTTTTTGAACCATGTATATTATTACATTTGTCACCGCAATTCCTTTTGCCAATCAATTCTTTATGCCTATGATGTTGTACAATTGTCATTATTACATTTGCCAATCAATTCAGTTTGCCTATGATGTGTACAATTGTCAATTTTGCAAACAATGCGTCTTGTGGGTGACTATTTTGGTTCTATTATCTACCTTTGCACTTTTTTAAAAAAGTGAATCAAGTACAATATGGTTGATGGGTGGCAGGGCATTCAATGCCCTGCCACCAAAAAAATATTCTCTCAGGCGTCGCTATAAGCGTCGCTATTTATGGCTCTGTAGCGTCGCTATATGCGTCGCTATACTCTTCTGGGAGAGCGTCGCTATAGGCGTCGCTATGAGCGTCGCTATATAGCGACGCCTATAGCGACGCTCTCGTAGCGACGCTGTTAGCGACGGTTTTAGCGACGTCGGGGGTTATAAAAACCCAGTGTATTTCCGTCGCTAACAGCGTCACAAGAGCACACAACCTCTTGTAGTGTAAGGATTAATCTTGCAGGTAAAGAAAGAAGACCATGACATTTTATTTTGAGTGTTCCCTCAACCCCTATTCCAGATATCATTGATAGGCAAATGAATCGAGGAGAGGTACTGACTGTACATGGGAAAAGAGACTTTCAAATTCAATGGCAGCTTGTAGGTGACCTCAAAACACTTAAGTGTATGTATAATTGTGGAATGGGTGCCATGGAAAAGTCTCCATGCTTGTATTGCATGGAGCCTGCAAAGGTGATGGACCCAAAGGTGGAGAAAGGCTCCTGCTTGTCACAATCAAGACTCTAATTTCCGACCACTTCTGGATATACCAATTGCTAATGTCCATATTTGTACAATGCATGGTCTCTGTCGAATTGTAGAGAAGTTGGTATATCTGTACATTGGGTTTGCTTGGAAAATCAAAAAGTCAGTTGAATGACAGGTCGCTCTAGAGGCTTTGGAACTAGCTTTGTCAGATATTGGTCTACATGGGGGCAATGTGAAAATCCAACGGGATGAAAAAAGGTCAACCAATGAGAAAGATGTACCCTGCAAACCATCCATACGTGGGGTCAAGGCACACCGTTTTCTATCTAAAGCTCAAGGTATGAAAGATGTGACGCTAACAAAGCGAGGGAGAGTATATCACTCTACCTACATTAGCAAAGTTTAGTATATGCACTGGAAAAAACTTCATTTAGCAGTGAAAGACCAAGAGCCAACAACTTGCAATGCAAAGGGTTATTTCAAATGTGTGAGAATGATGATTGGTTTCAGGATAATCTCAACAAGTTTAAATAGAACCTTCAACTACTATTAAAAAAATCCTTCAAGATAGCATGGATTGACACTCAAATCACTCATTACATGGTAAATTCAAAGCACCTCAGATAGTCTTAGTACTAAGTTTGTGTTTAAATTTCTAAATAAATTTCTTGTTTTGCAACACATTATTTTTAATCATTTGCCATACTTCATCCAAAAGTATGGGAATCCAAGTATATGGAACACCAAGGGCTTGGAGAAGTCTGAATTACATGGCTAGAAATTCCTACTTCAGACACACACAGCATGGAGGCTCTTGAAATAAGCCAAACAATCTGAAGGAGTTATTTCAGTGATTTTATTGCAGAATCATTCACCGCATGCAACAAAAGCAAGTATTGGCCTCTTCAGCAACTGTATAGGCAATCAAATATTTGCAACTTCAAAAAAGAAAGCAAGCAAACACATTAAAAAACTCAAGTGCTCTTGAAAGTCAAATGAGGTGGAGGGAGACAATGCAATATGCCAATCATCGGTGGAACAAGAGAATTAGAGTTTAGATGATCGGATGTACCACAAATGTTTGTAGAATTAAATTCAATATGTACCACAACTATTTCAAACTTTTGATGATTTGCTAATATCATTTGGAACCTCTCCCTTCTATCTCATCATTAAATGTTTCCCATACTCTAAGAGTTCAATAGGGTTTTCTTTCCCTAAAGATAATTCCATTGCTGTGTATGTGTAGTAATATGTTGGATGGCCCCTAGTATATCTTGGCGAGTAACCCAAACATTCTCTCCCAAAAACGTTGTCAACGAGGATAACTTTGTTTGCATTTTGTGGTAGCATTGGACCACCTAAGAAGAGAGATAATGTCTTGAAAGCATAGGTTGCAGTATTCCCCTCTTGTGAAATTCCGTTGTGGAAGGTTAGGATGGGTGCCTCACATAGACTAGGAAGATATTGTCCTAGAGCTGCATGCCTACCACGGAACTGCCTTCTTCGATGACGAAGAAAGTCGTCCTTTTCAGCAATCCATGACTGTAAACAAAAGAAGTGTGTGTGTGTGTGTGTGTGTGTGAGAGAGAGAGAGAGAGAGAGGGGGGGGGGGGGGTAGGATGTTATACCATGAAACTCTCATCTTGCAAAAAAATATCATTGTTCCATAGGTTGACTGATCCGGTTGACTCCTATGCTGGTCGCTTAAACCAATCCTCCATATCCTGATTACTAGTTGATGGCTTGAGATTATTTCGAATAGTTTGAAATGTGGCTTCATCAAGAAGGCTTTCTTTATAAATTTTTGCCTTTTCAAACAAGAGTTTAAGGCAGTCCGATGGGTTACTAGAGATCTCCATTTCCTCATCATCACTACTGTCATCTGAAACAAATCCATTCCTCTCCTCTTGATACTTGGAGATAGTGGCCAGTCCAAAGTCCTCTCACAAACAAAAGATACTTTGTATATCATGAAGGAAAATGTATGACCTATCTCCAAATTTAAACTCTGACACTCCTGGTAGCATTAAGGTGGCTTGCCGCTTATTGAAACCTGACACATCTAGAGGTAGCTTGATATATGAGGTTTTCACTAAAAGAAGATTGCTTCGTTCCACCTCTTTTGCTTCTTCTTCAAGATCGATGGACTCCTCTATCTCCATCACTTCAATATATTCCTCATCCTTTTCCTCTTTTTCATCTGCTGGTAAATCGTGTTCCTCCATGACCTCCTTAGGATCTTTCATAAGACTTGTAAATAATCCATTCAAAAATGTTAGAAATCCAAAGGATTCTTGAATCAGCTTGCACTCCCGTTCATGTAAGCTGCACCAATGGGGTCTGTACATAAGAGGCAACTGATTGTACTTCTTGTAAGACTGTCTTTTAGGATCATAGTATTTTAAATGGACTACCACCATTTCACCAACATTAACCCTACCCTCTTGAGTGTGATCGTTCCAGCTTCAAGTGTTCACTCTGTTCAGCTATAAACACATCAAGATTAAATGGAGCATTAAAATTGCAGGAGACCAAGTCAAACTTATCACCAACCCCAGAAGAAACTGCAAAATCTAAAAGCCTTTCATCAATCACTGTAGGGTCTTCATAAATAACCGCCTCTTTTTTCTTTGGGATTGTTGCAACACATTGGGTACTCTGCAAAATAGGTGCTGAAAAATCCACATCTCTCTTCAGTGAGTTCAGTAAAGTAAGTTTTGGAGTAGAAGGGGACTCCATTTTGACAGATGGATCAGAATCAGGCTCCTCCAAACTCATGGCAGGCTCCTCTAAACTCATGGTGGCAAGCTCTGCACTAGATATATCAATGGGTTTTGTGAAGTCTACATTCCTCTTCATTGAAGTTTTTAACAACTCCGGTAGTCTTCTCGGAACGTTCTCTTGGCCAACGATGCACTCGGGATCTATTTTTTGCCTCTTCCTCCTATGAGATCTTAATCCTGCCATTTATTTCATACTAAGAAATATAAGTTTCTTCAAACGTAAATAAAAAGAAGAGCACCACATGATCATATAAGTTTTCAACAAACAATAGCTAGGTATCTCACAATTATTTCCAACTAATCATATAGACAATAACACAAGATGATTAGCATATGTGCATTCTTTGATAGAATGCAAAATTGCTCTATAGTTGTGAAGAGCAAAAGCCAATCAAGTGGATCACGGGGCCGCGGAGTACATAAACAAAACTCCACAAACCTACTGGCGCACCGTGACCCACTTGATTGGCTTTTATACACAGTAATACTACCAAAACATCAAAGAATTTTATATTCCATTAAAAAAAACCTTGTACACTTTAAAAAGTGGATCACGGCGCGTGGAGTACATAAATGAACCTCCACAAAACAACTGGCACGCCGTGATGCAATTTTTCTAGGTTCAATGTTAAATAGCCTTTTACATTTTGTAGCACAATTCCTAGACACAACTAAACTATGGACCAAATAGGCGTGAAGAGATTGCTTTTACCCTTGCCAGGACTAGACATTGCACTTGGAATAGAGATTCAGGACTGGGAACATTGTTGTTGGTCTTCACACTTCTGATTCCTGCACCTTGAAGAAGGCAGAGTCCTTTTTAACTCTCTCTCTCTCTCTCTCTCTAGCCTCTATCTCTATCTCGATGTCTGTATTTGCTTCTGCAAATGATTTCTCTTCTCCCCTCTACTAAGTTACTCTCTCTCTCTCTCTCCTTTTCATACAATAATAGACATTACCATTAGCATTTGTCACAAAGCACGCCGAATATTATTCTACACATGTTAGAAAGACATGCAATAAATGACTGGTATGACCACAATATTTTTTTACAACCGACAAATACGTGTACTATTTATGGTAACAAATGCACACTTGGATTCGAGAGAGAGAGAGAGAGAGAGAGAGAGAGAGAGAGAGAGAGAGAGAGAGACCTAACCAAAGAGACGACCTCTACAACCTCGGAGACGACCTCTGCAACCAAGGCGCAAAGCTGATATTGCCGAAGACACAGAGTGAAGAGCAAACAAACCCCTTCAAGCGTTTTCAACCAATTGAAAACAACACATAGGGGAATCCACCTAGTATACTCATTTCAAACCATTTCAATCCACCAAGAGAGGTATTTCCAGAGTGTTTGTTGATGTAGAAGGAAGAGAGAGAGAGAGAGAGAGAGAGAGAGAGAGAGAGAGAGAGAGAGAGAGAGAGAGAGAGGGAATACATGAATAGGAGCATGGCGCACGATAGACTATTGTCTTTACTGGATTTTGAGCCCACGCACCGTGATTCATACAAAGAGAGAGAGAGAGAGAGAGAGAGAGAGAGAGAGAATACAAGATTTGGAGCACGACACGCGATAGGCTATGTTCCCTTCTCAATTTTCAGCCCGCGTGCCGCGATCCACACAAAAAGAGAGAGAGAGAGAGAGAGAGAGAGAGAGAGAGAGAGAGAGAGAGAGAGATCCTTGCATTTTTCTCTTACAGTGGAATGGCAAGAACAAAGGCAACAACAAGGAAGGCAGGGAAAGGACCAGGGCTTGCAAAGAAAGCATGTGGAAGGTCTGCTAGTAAGAAGAAAAGACCAAGTAAACCAATGAAGATATTGAAGGGACCAAGAATGAAGAATTATCAGAGAAAAATGGGTTTATTTAGAGAGATTAGGAAAGCTCAAAAATGTATTGAGCTTTGTGTCCCTAAACTTCCTTTCCAAAGAGCAGTAAGGCAAATTTGCAAGGAAGCATGTGCTTGTACAATGAGATGGAAGGCTGTTGCCCTGATTTGTCTTCAAGAAGCAGCAAAAGATTTTTTACTAGAGTACTTTAATGATATCACCATTGTTGCTGCTCATGCTCACTAGGTCACAATAATGGACAAGGACAGTGATACGCTCAAGATAGTATGTTGGAGATACGATAAGCTCCTCACCCCTAATGAGTTTATTGACCCTAAAATGAAGGATATATTGCTAATACCACCATGTCAATGGGAGCATGGGGTTAAGATTCATGAGGTTACTCATGATGTGAACACTAGAGCCAGAGCTGAGCAAGAAGAAAAACGTTACGTGGAAGCAGAGAAATCAAAGAGGATACAGACTGCTGCTGCTGATGAAGAGGCAGAGAGGAGAAATTATGGGCTAGTTACCACAGACTTAAATGAAAGAAACAACGATATTTTACATTCATGAAAGAAGGACTATTAGCAACCATTCCCCTTGCTGATGGTACTCAACAATTAGCTCTAGATCTGTTGATATTGGGAATTTGAAAGATCCCAATGCACAAATTACAGACTTTATTGTTTATTTATGCCTAAAGTAAGTGCCCTTCTTTATCTTTAAGATCCTCTACTTTTGTATTTGGTCTCTAATTTAATCCTTGTTATTGATTGTAGCTTAATAAAGAGCCAACTCCCTCAACAAACCCATACTGAAATACATGTTTTACATCCATAATTTTCTGTGCCACTCCGAATAAAAAACACCCCTCATGGCACGTTGGAGAGATGGTTTGTCCATTTCTCAATGCTTCAGGTCACAACTCTGGTGTTTCCATACAAATCAAATAATCATTGGAGCCTTGTATGCATTGAACTGGACAAACAAGTGGTATGGACTATCAACTCCATACGAGGAACACATTCAGAGATAAGAGTGTGAGTGTTGATATAACCTTGAGTGTTTATTTGGGCTATGGATGATGACCGCAATATTGTTAATAACAAATAACTTTCACTGTTCATAGATGTGTAAAAATATTACTTCACATCTATGGAAGGCTTTGTGGAAATCATGAACTCTACAGGGCAACCTTTAAAGTTGTCAAAGTGCCTAATCATCCAGATCTAAATTCCTGTGGTTGGAGATGTCTTCTCCACGCAGAGTACATATTACATAGTTTTTTTGCTTTGAATACATTTATGTCTAAGGTATTTTCGTGCTATGGTTGGGATCAACTTGGTGCTATTATGAATTGAAGTATTGACCACAAGCTAACCTAATTTTGCATAATGTTGTGGAAAATTATACCTTAGACTATTTACAAAGGTACTACGTATCAATTATTAAACATCTACTATCTATTTAACCTCCAAGAGTTTTAGATGTAGAAGACAATTTTCTCGACTACCATATAATAACTTTAACAATGACCGATAATGAGGAAGTCATGCCGGTTTCCACCACTAGAAACCAAATCCCTAAAACTGACCCCATATTAGAGGAACAGACACCGGTTTGCTTTGCAGTTGGAGCGGCTGAAACGGAAGTTGGGGTTGATCAATGTGAAGTAGACCAAGATCTTGAAAATGCTGATGCAAAATGCTCTTCAAAGCCAAGGAACGAAATAGAGGGTCTAGGCCAAGTAGAGGAGGATAAGGGAGTGCCTATTATTGTGGCAAAGGATGAGGCACATGATCAATATGAGGGAGTCCAAGCTCCAGTAATTGTTGATGTGAAGATCTCTTTAGAGCCAAGAGAAGATACGGAGTGTCTACACCTGTAGAGGAGGAGGCCAACGTTGCAGATCAAAGCCAGGAACAGACAACATAACAAGTTAACCATTCGGCCATGGAAACACAAGAATTCTGTACTGCACAACCACAAGAGGTGGACACCCTTGGAAATACAAAAGGGAACATCGACACTCAACAACAGAATGTCAACATTAGAAATGACCAGTATGGACTCTTACTTCAAGTAGATATGGTTGTTCCGGTAATATCCATTGTACTTAAATAATATACTCTTTTTTGTTTCTAACTACTTATATGTATGCACACAATGATTGCAGAGACTAATTATTTTGGATCTCAATGGATTGTTGCTGCTACGACAGCCGTACAATGTACATACAGAGATCTCCGATTTACTAGTTTCCACTTGGGAAATCTTAGAGTAGTAATTCGACCAGGCATAAAGGAATTTTTGAATTTTTTGATTCCACGGTTTAGGGTTGCTATCTGTCTTCAATGCATCCCCAAAACTTAAGTCCCCTTGTTTTCATAGTTTGCAATTTGGTTGAAATTCAGAGATCGAATTTTTATTTTGTGTATAGTCAAAGAAATTGTAATACCATCGCGAGACATTTCCACCCAACTAAAGCTAATGTACCACTTTTCTACAAGCTTTTTGAACACATCAATGTGCCTTATGATGCTCTCAATACTTTGTTGATTGATGACACACCACATAAGGGTTTACTTAATCCACACGGCACTACTATTTCCCCACCTTCATTTGAAGGGCATGTTCACGATTTTTACCTAGAGAACATTTTGGTCCCATACCTGCAAGGAATGTACTTAAGCCCATTGAGAACATCGGAATTTGTACTTCCAAATGTACTTAGTAATTCTTTGTTTATACATTAAATTGATACTGTCTACCTGTCTATGTGTTTTAAATACTTAGAGAGAGAGAGAGAGAGAGAGAGAGAGAGAGAGCTGTGAGAAAACACTTGACATTAAGATTAAACTAGTAAAAAAAGTTACATTTCATTGAAGCCATTTAGGCTAGATTACATGGGCACAATTTGAATACGGCTAGAAAGATCTCCACACAGAAAATGCTTCTCCCTTCGTTGCATTACTCTTCGTCCGCCCAACAAGAAATAAAAGTTTACAGAGTCAATGTCGAAAGTCTCCTCCACTATATGTCATGTCGAAGTTGCAAAAGATTGCATTGCTGCCTTATTATAATTACTGTCATAAGATCTAGGTCTTTGTCCACTACTTCCACGTCTATGATAGTATTGTTTTCCAAACTTGCTACCTCTTGATCCATAGGCACAGAGCAACCTTCAACAGTGTGATAACTCTTGTACCAAAAGGAGATTATTAATGTCTGTGTCACAAGCATATACTTGACAATGAAAGTGTCAAGAGCAATCTCGTAACATATGCCATCTGTTTCTTTCACATATCACCCTTGATCAAGAAGCTTATCACACAAGAGGGAATCAAATGATTTGCACAGCAACATAATTTGAGCATGTACATTGCAGGTTTTGAAATAACTCAACAAAGAGACCAACATGACAGAAATTTGCAAGTTTCACCAATTTAGTGGGTACAGAGTTTTGGAGAGACCTCTGAATATCCCTATAGAGCCTGCTCCTCAATGCCTCACTCATTGTTGTGTCGGGAACGGGCCAATCCATGGAGCTCTAGTTGGTTGGTAGTGAAACCTTTACCAACACTCCTCTTTGATTCCTTTGATTGAGTTGGTAGAAATGGTCATAGAAGAAAATACCCTCGTCTGCAAGGCTTTGCTAGTTCTACCCGCATACTGCAAGACCCCAATATGAGCATGGGTCACAGAGATGAGACCTATAATGCACTCCAGTGGCTCCCATTCCTCATATGAGGAAGGATAAAAATCTGTGAATGTAAAAGAATAGAAATAAATACAAACATATGTATAACGTAATTTAATATCTGTATTAAGAGAAGAAAAAAACAAATTCACATCTAAAATGTAAGATAACATTTATAGAGGATTGCTAAATAATTAATTCATAGTTGCACCATGGATTATGCACCATGGAGACATCACCGCCATTAGCAATCACATCAGAGTGAGTGAAAACATGTTGAATAAAGACCTCTTTTACAATCTTCTTACCAACCTCGACTTTGAAATCTAGAACTCTTGCTTTCCATGCAGAACAAAACATATTTGTTGCCTTCGAGCTTTTTCTCCTTCTTGGCTGCATAAGAACCCGAGAACCTTTGCTTATCCTCTGCTCTTGCCACCTATTATCTGTAGTGAGAGAGTTTGAGATTGAGATAGTGCTTATGCTACTACATGGTCTTCTTGGCACACTAATGGTGAGGTTAGTTGGGGACACTGTAGAGCAACCTCTAGAACTTCTTGGGCAAGAAGAAGACGAAGCCATAGCTATAATGGAGGGAGAATGAGTTTTGAAAGCCTTTCATAAAGGTAGTGGATATCTTTTAATGAAGGGAGAGAGTTAGCTATCAATCAGTAGTCAGGTTTCAGCAACTTGACGGCTATTGGCAGTGGGACCTACTTTGTGAGACGAGGAAGTTACCTTACAAAAATGGGACAAATCTCAATATTTTAAAATGATTTATTTCATTTTTGTGATATTTTCCATGCCTTTCTACATTACGTAAGGTTGTTGCTGATTGGTTGCACCTTCTTTTCTCTCTCTTCAATAAGGCCCTCCAAATGACCTCCAAAATTTCCTAATGCAGTGTCCACCCTTGGGTCTCTACTTTCATGTGTTTGCTCATGGAAGACGTGGTACTATCTGTGCTCTTGTGAACAATGATCCCCTAAAAAATTATTTTGAGATACAAGTCAAGTTTCACATAGAAATCATCACATTTGATGGCATACATGATGAGGGGGAATGCCTACTTGTGTTGGTTGCGTAGTCTTCATTGCTCTTGACCCGAGAGAGGAAGGTGGAATGTCACTTTCATCAAGGTCATCCTCATTGCCCGAGGCCTAGAACTCATAAGGAACTTCAACATCACTAAGCCTTGGCAAATGATCTTCGGTCTCATCTTCAAATATTTCCTCAAACTCTGACTCCAACTCCTCTTCTGCATCCTCCTCCTTCTCATCCAGGGACCAAAGCTTTCTACCCTACAAATAGACACTTTATGCTACACAACACTTCAACAAGGGTGTTGTTTAGCATACCAAATTAGTGCAACCAACCTGATGTCTTTGTCAAGTATTTCTTTGTTTTTGTGCATCCTTGAATTCATCTCGCTCTTCCAAGGGAAATGTGTCCTTGGGAAAGTAAAAAATAAAGGACATTCTTCATATAAATACCTTTTGGCGATAGTGCTATTCTTTGCTCCTCCGTGTACATGCATGCAACATGCTTAAAACTTAACCAATCTTTGATAATTGGAATCTTTTTTGTCCATTCTAGCTATTTTGCCCATCTACAATAGTTAGCATCCAGAAAAACAAGACTTTTCAAATATATAGTTTTGGAAGACTTTGAAGAGGACTAGTGGGAGAAAGACACACTACAGTTTTCACGATACCTCCTCCTAGCAACCAATGTTGTGCCCTATTTTTGCTTTTTATTGATAACCTTAAAACCTCCCTTCAACTTGTCAACCTCCATCTCAAAAAGTTTGCCATTGTGCATCTTTTGCCAACCCTTTATTGTGCTCTCCAAGGTTTTGTTCATCTCAAGGCCGCAAGAGCGTCGAAATTGTGTGTAAAGATTATTGGTCGTGATGATAAGCCTATTCCACCAAGTTCTCTACATAGCCACCCTCAAAGAGGGTTCCATCACCTTCAAAGCAAAAAGTTAGTTTGTTTTTCACCATGCCTCCAAGGCCAGTACATAAAGAGAAATAATTGGATTCACTCAAGGAGTTTTTCATCGTTGGATAGTTTGTTTTTCACCATGCCTCCAAGGCCAATACATAAAGATAAATCATTGGACTCACTCAAGGAGTTTTTCATTGTTGGATAGTCCTACATGGGATCCACACTTAAAAGAGCACTCAACACACCGCTGTGGTGGTCGGATGGAAGTTCTGCACATGCAAGTCTATACAATCGGAGTTAGGTCTTTGAGCGAACTCAAAAGAGCGAGCTTTGGAGCAAGATTTTTTTGTTTTTGAGGGCCGCATTCCCTACCTCCCTTCCTCCTCTTTCCACCCATGTGCTTTCTCATCTTTTGTTGCTCCTCCTCCTCCACCTCCTCTCTCCATCTACTCATCTAGCCGCCCTCCCTCCTCCAACAACCGCCCTTCCTTCCTCTAGATGCTCCTCTTCTTCCTCTCTCTTTCCCTATCACTATATACCCTCTATGTGTGTGTGTGTGTGTGTGTGACTAAGTGGTTTAATAAAGAATATCAAGATTCTCAAAAGTCCTTGATAAAGTTTGATGCAACTATGGACAAAGACAACTGTCAAAGTCATTTGCATACATACAAGGCATTGATTCAAAAGAAGAGAAGAAGATGGGAAGTACAACAACAACTTTTTCAAGTCCAAGAAAAGGCACATGCATGTGGAAGATTTTGGAGAAACTTGAGGGCAAGCGGGTTTGGAATTTTGTTAACTTAAGTCTTGTACATATGTACACACATTGTAGGAAATTATATGAGCAAGCGAATGATGAAAACATGCCATTTTATGGTTCACTCCTATGTATGCCCTCTTTTTTTACTATTGAGGATGTATGCGGTGGGCTTGAAAAGTTGGCCACTCGCAAAGCGGGAGATCTTCAAGGTATCAAGCCGGAGATGATCAAATGAACGGGAGATTTTACTGATGAGTGGATGTGTGATATGTTCAAACTTGCACTTCAACATGGTATGCCTTATGATTGGAGTACTAATTGGGTTAAGTCTTTGCATAAAGGAGGGGATGTAAAGAATGTAAACAACTACCATACTATAATGATTGGGTCTCTTATGGCAAAGTTGTTTGGGTGCATAATGGAGATGAAATTGAGTGATTGGGCTGAAGAGAATGACAAACGTGCAAAAGGAGAAGCGAATTTTTGTCGATGCCATAGAACCATTGATCATCTTGTCACTCTTCGTGTTCTCATGGAGGAAAGTCTGTTAAAAGGCAAGCGATTGTATTGTTGTTTTGTGGACTTTAAAAAAGCATTTGATGTGATTCCACGTGAAAATTTGTGGAGAAGGATGGAAGAACTCCAAGTGCCAAGTGAGTTTATGCAATGAAACTTTTCTACAATGCCAATGTATTACAAGTTGGGAGAAATTATGTGGGTCATACTTCATACATTACACCACCCATATTGGCCCCAACTACAAAACCATGTTTTTCGCTGAAAGAGGAAACCGTAGTCACACTTACATGCTTGAACCTTCCCCTTTCGGCGATATGCATTATCGCAGCCATTCGGATTAGCTCCCATTTCCTTCGATGCAAGATAGGGCATTGGGGCAATGGAGAAGAGTCGAATTGACTGTGCACATTATGCTCACTGTGAGTTCGAGAGTCTGAGTACCACACACTACTAGAGTGCTCAGCTTTTGGTCACATCTGAACTTGCTTCTCTCACATTCTCAGCCATGACTTAGACCTACACACTTTCCTCTCCTAGCTAGAGTGTGGGCTCTCCATTGCGACTCTCATCACCACAATTTTGGAGCATCCAGAGTCACTCATTAGCCATACACATACTACATCACATGTAACTTTGGTCCCATAGGTCATATTTGACCTCCAAGGACGATAATCTATTTATCTATCTCTCGCTCCCTCCTCTCTCTCCCTCTTGTCAACCCCTCTCTCTCTCTCTCTCTCTCTCTCTCTCTCTCTCTCTCCTTGCTCCTCTCCGGCCCCTCTCCCCCCCCCCCCCCCCCCCCCCCCTCTCTCTCTCTCTCTCTCTCTCTCTCTCTCTCTCTCTCTCTCTCTCTCTCTCTCTCTCTCCCTTGCCCCTCTCCATCCCCTCTCCTCCCCCTTCTTCCCCCTTCTCTTTCTATCTGTCCCCCCATATTTCTCTCCACATACCCTCCCCCCCTCTCTCTGCCCCTCTCCTCTCTCTCTCTCTCTCTCTCTCTCTCTCTCTCTCTCTCTCTCTCTCTCTCTTATGCCTCCCTTCTTTACCATTGAAGATGTATGTTGCACGCTTGAGAAACTTGCTACCTGCAAGGCAGGGGACCTTCAAGGTGTCAAGGATGAAATGATTAAATGTACAAGCAAGAAGACACAATATTGGATATGTGATATGTTTAACCTTGCACTTCAACATGGCATGCCTCATAATTGGAGTGAAATTGGATTAAACCTTTGCACAAAGGAGGAGATGTAAACAATGTGAACAACTATCGCACTATAATTGTGATAATAATCAATATCTAATTCTCCTAAATGATTTTCTCATGTTAAACTGATCATTTAATAAGGGGAAGTGCCAGGGGAGAAAAAGATAGAATATTGGTTAAGTTAGCAGATTAGCCACAGTAGGGATCCAAAGGAGGGAAAATAGGGATCCAAAGGGGGGGCCATGTGCAAAAGAGCTATGTGCAACAATGGGCTTAAAAGACCTTAAGGTTCAGCCCATTAAGACTTCCAAAATTCTAAGGTTCCAAAATTCAAAGGTTGTGTCCAAAGGTCAACTTTAGGGAAAATTAGATGCTTTGTGTGTGTCCCAAAAGTATTTGTCAAGCCCTACATAGGAGGGGGCGAGCCCAAGAAGTAGGGGATGAGAGAGAAGCACACAAGGGGAAAGAGGGACACATGTCAACTCCCTAGCCCAGATGCCCACAAGGGACCAATGGGCATTCAGGAGCCCAATGGCTTGCATAATTCCTATTGGTCAGGAGGCAAAGGTGTCCAATGAGGATTTAGTTGAATTAAATAATTACGTAAAGCTCTCACAAAAGGGGAAAGGGCGACACATGTCAGAAGGCTATCACTTATGCTGCTTAATTGTCATTGGCTAAGCCTGGGGAGGTCCAACAGGATGCTAGCATGAGTAATTAGCAAGGGGGGTCGACCAAGAGAGAGAGGGGGCTGATTTTTGCAAGGCATTATTGACACACACACTCACACAATCAATGTGTGGAGCAAGAAGACTCTCTCTCTCCTTCTCAAGCTTTAATGGAAAGCTTATCTCCTACTCCAAGCTTGTGAGAAGGAAGGCCTACACCAACAACTCTTGGCTTTGTGATGCAAATCCAACCAAGAGCCAAGCTTCAATGCATGCTCATCTCCTCTACCATGCTAATTACTAAGCTAAGCTATGCTACTATGAGTGATTATGTGAGGATATGTACATCTTTCTTGTAAGAATACTCCTTCTTCCTCTCAATCTACTCTCATACCCCGCTAGCTCTCACCATCTTTGAAGGTGTGTGAGGTCTTGGGTCTGAGACCGTGAGGGAATTGATGTTGTGTTTGATAAGTGTTTTGTGTAGTGCATGAAGCTTCCATCTTCATTGCACTAGCTAGTATTGAAGGAACACAAGAAATTGTATTGTAAAATGTCTCTCTTGATGGGAGAAAGCATAATACAAAGCCTTTTGGAGCGGGGACCAGCTCCATGAAAATCCGGTCCTCAAGTGTTGTCAATTGCTTAATTTCTCTCTCTTTTGAAGTATTGTTCATGCTATCTAACTAGGTGTTATGCTTTTTGTTGCTTTCTCCACTCAAGCACTCTTGTTAATCTCATTAGGAATCTATTCTAATGAAATGCTCACTATGTTCATGCTATTTTCCGCTACACACAAGTTACTAGGCCATTAAATGTTACATTAATAACAAAGCACAAGGTTTCTCTTTTCTTGCTCAAGAAGGGGGGTCCTCAAGCTAGCTATAAATGGTTGGTATTATTAATTGCATGTGAGTAAGAATAATAGGGATTTTTTAGCCTTGCAGTGCGCCCTCCTTTGTACAGTTAACGGGGCATCACCGTCGAGAGCTATGGTCTTAATAGTGGAGTCCTACGGGGCTTGCTTGCGGCTTAACCACTATTGAGCTACTAGAAGCTTGACAGGAGCTGGTGTTGTTTTGGTGTTGAGCGACCCTCTCTTCTATTCCTTGCAATTAATGGTATTCAAGCCACGGGTGTGAGTAGCTTGAGTGCTTTTTCTAAAGGGGTAAAGAGGAGTAGCAACTAGGGCTTGAAGTGCCAAAGTACACCTAAAAGTTGTTAGAATGGCTGACAATAGCAAAGAGAGTGAAATTAATGTTGATAACTTTGATTTTGCTAATGAGCAAGCTACTAATGATGCCCCGATGCTTGTTAACTATCTTGTTTCTAGGCTTCAACAAGCCATGGGCAATCCATCCCTCCAAAATGAAGTGCAACGACAGCTTCGTGCTCATGGGATTATCCAAGCTCCCCACCATGATGAGAGAACACCTAGGAAGCCTCCTTGCGAGACTTCCAAAAGAGGTCTCTCTCCGATTTGAGAAGAAGAAGAGGATCCCTATGAAGGGCTCAGAAATTTTCTCCTTGATGATGCATCTCCTTCTCAAAGGAGAACTCAAGAAGGAATGAGAAAGAAGCGAGTCTCTCACTAACTTGGTGGAGATGGCTCCACAAAGACGGCGGGCTAAACGCTCTCCCCATCACCTCCAAAACGAAGAAGACCATCGCATACTTCTCCACACCATACTTCAGAGAGGGATGACAAAAAGCAAGAGAAGAAAAAGGCAAGAAAGGACACCCTCTTCTCCATCTCCTTCATCCTCTTCCTCTTATGAAAGTGATGGTGAAGACAAAGAAGATCAAGGAAAGAAAAAGGCAAGAAAGAGGTCACCCTCTTCTCCATCTTCCTCAAATTGTTCATCTTCTGAAGAAAGTGATGGTGCAACCTTTGAACCATCAAAAAGAAGAAGCCATAGTAAATCCTATGCCGCATGGAAGAGGTCATCCAAGCTCAAGAAGTTCAAAGAGAGAGGGAAGAGTAACTCTTTTCTACAATGGCACTTTTGGTGCTACGGACAAAGTCTTGGCCTTTATCCAACAATTTAATGCAGCATTCGGAGATGAGGGCTTCACTAAGTCCTCTAAGCTACACCATGTAGCTATGGACTTTCAAAATTCCATCAGACAATGGTGGTCTAGCCTACGGGCCAACGGTGAAGCTCCACGAACATGGAAAGCTTTAAGAGCTTCCATTATGAAGCAGTTTTTGGCCACCGATGCCAAAGACAAAGTACTCACCGAATGGAGAAGCTTAAAGCTCTCTCTTGACGAATCCATTCACAAATATGTAGACAAGTTTTGGGACCTACAACTCAAAGCCACTTTCTTCAAAAAGTTGGATTTTGGAAAGCAAAAGCAGCAATTTTGTGCAGGCTTAACCGAAAAAATGGCAGAGTATGTCAACTCCCAAAGGCCACGCAGCATATCGGCGGTAATACAATAGACTATGGTGGCCTCTCGAATCAATTTCCAAACAGGGCCTAAGAGGAATTCTAAGCCCCCTGAAAACCAGGGTTCCAATGAGCCTAAGGGGAAGGACAATGTCCAAAAGTCTCCTAAGGGAAACTCCAACAAAGCTAAAGAGAAGGGAGTTTATGAAGGCAAAAATAAACTCTCTCCTGAAGATCTTGAGCGTTATCGCAAGGATAACCGATGTTTCAAGTGCGGCAAACAAGTGCATGTGTACCGTGCTTGTTCCCAAAAGAACGACCGCCATGATCCTCCTAGAGCTACCTTGGTCGAAATCCAAGAGGAGGAAACTCACCACAAAGGATCTCCTCTAATAAGCCATGCTCGGGGAAAGGTAAGAGAACATGATGCTTTTATTCTCTTTGACCCCGGTTCTACTCACAATTTTATAACTATAGATTTGGCCACCAAGCTAGGCATACAAGCCTATGAGATGGGAGATTTCCTACCCGCAGACGATGCTTTCAAGGGGCAAGAAGCTTCAGTCACTCCCTTAATATGGAAATGGAGGCTCCATGTCCAAAGCTATGTGGACAAAGAGGACTTCTTTATCTCTCCTCTCAAGCATGAGGATGTAATCCTAGGGGCACCATGGTTTGATCGCGTGGCTGCCAATGTTAAATTCCCTGAAAGGAGAATCTCCTTTAAGTTCAAGGAAAAAGATATGTATATAGATGCTAAGGAAATGGGTAACACTATACCCATTGTACATACACAAGCTTTCAACTAGTCAATAAAGAGCTCTATTCCGTGTACATGATTTTTGTTAAAGATTCTCAAAATGAACCTAATGTTTTAGCAAAAGAAAATATACACAATCAAAAGGAATTAGAGTTATCCAATTTTCTCAAGGGGTTTCAATGTGTCTTTATTGACGACATCTTTTGTGAGCTACCTCCTAAACAAGGCAATGATGACCATGCAATTGAACTTCTTCCAGGAAGTTCACCACCTAACAAACCTCCTTATAGAGTTTCTCAAGCTCAATAAGAGGAGATTAATGCGGCAAGTGCATGAGTTAGTTGAGAGGGGCATGGTTAGGCCTAGCTCATCTCCATTTTGTTCTCTTGTGCTACTAGTGCAAAAGAAAGATGGCACATATCATATGTGTGTCGACTATAGAGCACTAAATAGGATCACTATCAAAAATAGGTTTCCCGTTCCACGGGTAGAAGACCTATTTGATAAGCTACAAGGCTCCACCTACTTTAGTAGGATTGACCAAAAAAGTGGCTATCATCAAATAAGGATAGTTGATCAAGACATTGTAAAGACCACATTTCTCACTAAGTTTGGTCTTTATGAATACATTGTCATGCCTTTTGGCTTGACCAATGCACCAGCCACATTCAACCGCTTGATTTGTAGAAGCTATTTAGGCCTCACCGAACTTTTACTGGAGTGTTCTTTGATGATATCATCATCTACTCTAATTCATTAGACGAACACAAGCGACACCTCCAGGTAATATTTCAAGTTCTAAGAGAGAATAAACTTTTTTGTTAATCGAAAGAAAAGTGAATTTTTCTTACAAGAGATTTAGTATTTAGGTCACATTATCTCTCAAGATGGCATCCAAATAGATCCATCAAAGTTAGAGGTAATAAAAGGATGGCCTAAACCAAAGAATCTTCATGAGTTAAGAAGCTTTATAGGTATGTGCGCATACTATAGACGCTTCACAAAAAAGTTCTCACTAATAGCAGGACCATTACATGACCTAACAAAGAAAAATGTTAGGTACACATGGTCTGCCAAGGAGAACAATGCTTTTGAAAAGCTTATCTCTCAACCTGTGCTTACACTACCGGATCTCTCAAAGCCATTTGAGGTCCAATGTGATGCTTGTGGTGATTGCCTTGGAGCTGTTTTGCTTCAAGAAGGGCACACCATAGGTATGAAAGTCGAAGGCTTGAACCTGTTGAGCAAGCTCTAGGCATATATGAAAAGGAACTCCTTGCAGTTCTACATGCCTTAGACTCATGGAAGCACTATTTATTGGGGACTCTTTTCATTCTGCAAACGGATCACCAAAGTCTTAAGTACTTCATGACGCAGACCAAGCTCCCCCCCCCCCCCCCAACACACACACCCCCTCCCCCCACTGATTTGGTGTACACATTTATTTACCCTCCACTTGGTCATTTTTTTAGTATGCTTTCATTCATACACACTTAAGGGTAGCACCAATTGCTAGGTACCTATGAGTGTAGTCTAGCTCATGGCTCAAACTTCATGATAAATTGGGGTGAGAATTCCTTCCCCTATGCTATTGCTTCTAGACTTTGATGTGTATTGATAGTTTTATATTGAAGAAAAGTGTATATTGTATATATCTTGCATAGACCCCTGGGGAGGGAACCTCTCATGCACAGAACCAAACAAATATTCATACAAAAAAGGATACTAGAAACAAAGTTAAAATCCATTTGAGTGCCTCTAAACTGCAAAGAGAAACAACCATTGCAACTGAAGACAACATGGATATGGCTGCCAAAACAAATGACAACCAAAAACACTATGTCAACCTCAAGGAAACCCCAATGATAAAACGACTAGCACCGAAATGGCATGGAGGAAGGAATGACCCCTTTTACAAGTGAACTACTCAATAATTGGTTCTAAACATCAATCTTGACCATCAATATCCCCAAGTCAATCTACTAAAGTATGGAGATCCAAATCTAGTAATGCCATACTACCACATCCTATCATAAAGGAGAGAGAAATGCATATGCAAGATTTTCTCTTTGAGAAATTAAATCACTATGCAGGAATCCTCACCATTGAATACCCCTAAGCACTTTGCTAAAGAGTTTCATCTTGCAGTGCACATGTTTATGAATTGCATTTCTATGACTCACATGATAGAGCCACATTACATGGCCATGCATAGACACATCTTTTTCACCCATGCACAACACTCCACCTATAACAAAAAGTCATCCGAGAGGACTTGAAACAGGAGGGAAAGAGGCATATAAGACAGATAGAGCATTTTATAGAGACAAATGAGTGATTGAAACTATATATATTGTAAAAAGCATGTTTTGATTGAGTTCTTTTAAATTTTTCTCTTAAGTATGCAGAATAACAAGTTGATCATGCCTCAATCTTAGAAAACTTAGGGATTAAAGGGGAATTCAAGTGTTTAGTGTCCTAGGGAATATTTTGACTAATTCTTGGTCACTAATTATAATTTTTAGCTTATAGCTTCCTTTTTTTCTTGATAATAATAAAAATTAAAAGGTATTCTTAATTCAAAGATTCCTCTTAACAACAAGAAAAATGATGAGTTAGTTTATAGCACATAACAACATGCAATGACAAAGCACATAGATTTGCAACAATATTACCTCAAAAGGATGGATACAACATTGCGAGAGAGAGAGAGAGAGAGAGAGAGAGAGAGAGAGAGAGAGAGAGAGAGAGAGAGAGAGAGCAAAGAAAATGCTAAAGGAAAAATGGAAGAGAAGAAAAAGATCTATTTATATGGGCACAAAAGGACGTTTGACTTTCCACCTTCATCTATCTTTTGACTTTCCACCTTTATTTGTCTTTTGACTTTCCATCTTCATCTGTCTTTTCATTTCCTAAACTTACCCTTCACTTATGCTTCCATTCATTTCCATTTGCATTTTTGACACAAATTGTACCTTTGCTGACAATTTCACAAGCTTCATTATCTCCCAAGTATACATACCCAAAATTACATTTGGTATATTCTTGAAAATATTGCTTGTGTGGTGTTTCATGGAAGAAGCCCCATGTGAGGGCCATGCCATGGACTGCCGGCTATACCATTTCCAAATGAATACAACACAATTCCAAACATCCCTCTCGTTTGAGACCGACAACAAGACAAGACTCCTCCTGCTCTTTGATGCCAACTCAAGGGAGTGATAACATTCACTTTCTCTCATATGGATCCCTTAGCCCATAAGTACCTTTGCTTACTTGTCAACCTTCTAGGGTCAACTGGTGAGAGTTCTCTAGTTCACCCTTGGATCAAGGTCACTGACACTTTTTCCTCGATTATGACCGTGCATAGAAGTCAGTGTGTTCCCCTAAGATGAGTGTATTTATTGATTACACAAATTACTCGTTCCTAAGTATGATTCTTGCTCCGTAGATGGGAATCCCTTATTCCATTTTCAGCTTAACTTAATGGACAACATAAAATTGGGTTCAACTTTTTGGCCAACAAATTAACCCTCCAAACTCCACTCACCCACCGAACCGTTTGATAAATGCACCTCCCCAAGGTAGTACTATGATACTAGAAAACAATATTTCAATCACCTCAAACCAAGAATAAATTTCAAGCATTTGAAAGCAACATGCAAATTGTTGCATACCCTTGCAAGTGTACATTCATCAGGTCGCTCCCACCTTTTTATTTTTTAGAATATTTTACTTCCTTTTTCCTTTAGTATTAGTAAAATTATCTAGTTATCTTTCAAGCAATCACATATACTCGTCCAAGCATATCCCTATCTTCGTCTCAGGACTTGGGTATCTTGTTTCCTCCACCACGTGTGGAGGACCGCGCCTTGACACAATTTCCAATTCTTATTTTTCTTTATCTTGTGTGAAAAAAGCTTACAAAAATAATCTACTCTAAATTCTTTTTAAATCAATAATCCAAGAAGCAGAGCAAAGGTCCGACTGATGGCGGAATAGCCCATTTAGGTTCCTAGCCTTTCCAAGGTTCCTTTTTACAGAACAATTAGAAGAGTTTCTTAATTAAATCCCTTCATGGATTCATTTTTCCTTCCTCTATTTTCTCGTCAGCATCAGGCCTATCCAAACTAGGGTGATTTTCAGATGCATCATTGGGTCTCACCACCCGATCGGGACTCACTCCCATTCAATACCATTTTTTGGGAAATGAATGAACCCGAGCTCAAAACATAGACCAATGGTTATCAGTTCTAGCAAAAAAGGACCATCCCCCGTTGCATCCCATAGGTAAACACTTGTGTTGGTCTTTTTCCAAACATGTAAGACGAGGTTCACACTTAAATCTTTAAGTTATGCTAGGGCTATCCACGTCAAATCTTCTCGGTAAAGGTTTTAGACCTAGTTGAAATTTAGAGTGAGTTTCTTGAGTTATGATCTCTTAGTTCCTATTTCCTTTTAATGTCCACTCAAAGAAGACCTTAAGAAATACAACGAGTCTCTTGGGAGTTTCAGGTTTTGTATCGATGTAAGGTTCAAGTTAACTCCATCTTGGGCGAACCCCATTTGTATTCTTATGCATCATTTGTGTTGGGGGGTTTCATTGTTGCATAGCTCCAATGACCAACAAAATTATCAATCCGGAGGGATGAGCTACCTGGCTAGGGCATGGAAACACTCACACGATTAGTGAGCTAATCATGGCAACACGAATGGTTAACTCTACGAGGTGAGCTTCTTGGCCTATGGAGGAGCTAAGCCACAATGATGGGCAATCGGCACATCCACTTCTCTTCACCTCTAATCAACCCAATCACACACACTAACAATTGCAAGACGCACACAACACTAATCCTATCATGCAACACACTAATGGCAAGCACACTCACATAGAGCTATCGAGCACCACACTCCAATCAAGCCTACATGCACACACAAACAAAAGAGGGAAATCACACAAGATTAGAAAGGGATTAACCACTAATTATTTACGATCTAGTTAACCAAAGCATCATAGGCAATCATAAGAATCATGAGAGAGGCATAGTGAAAGAGAACTAAGCATTGATTAGTGTTAACCAAGTCACATGAGCAAGGACAAGATCAAGGACTCCATAGCCACACACCTCAAGACCTCTCACCGAAGAGTGCTCTCAACAAATGAGCTTGAGAACCCTAATTTCTTTTACACACTACCTTATATACCTAGCATAAAAATATGCAATGTCCGGGCATCCAAGGCCTTTAGGGCTCCACCACTTACTGAATCTGCAACTTAGGCACACTATTGACCTGTTCTTTACAGCTTGGAACTCCCATTGAGCCCGTAACACATTAAAATATTACAATGGCTTGAAATAAATTGGGAATTTACAATATGTGACCATTTTGGGGAAATGTGGAAAATGTGTAACTCCAATCTTCACTGCTTCTTTATGTTGATCTTCAATGTGCATCCGCACGTCTTTCGTCTTTAGCAGCCCCCCCCTTCTGATTTTAGTGTCCGTCCTTGGGTACTGTTGACAAGTGTTTGTGGAGGGCGTGGAAGGTTTTGATTGGTTGTGTATGGGCCGATTGTCTTCATTTGTCATTGAATATGTTGATGAGGTCAATTTGCTGCAGCATCTTCATTGGTTCGAATATCTCTGATGTAAGAGATGATGTTGCATTTGCTCGTTGTAATAGCATAATGATGAGGCTGATGTTTATTTATGAAAAGTATGTACAAGCGAAGTAGAATGATGAGGTGTTCTAAATTAGGGTCTAATACCTGGATGACCAAAGGAAAAAAGCCCAGTGGAAAAAAAGTGCCTTTGGAATACGCGCATTATTGGGGTACTTATCAGCATGGAAAATATTAATAAAGTACTCAACGGATTATTTGCTGATAGATATGGAATTAAAAAGGCAACAAATATAAGAGGATAGCATGATGGAACATTGCTTTGCGTGTTGTAGTCCACTCAACGTGCATAGGTGGAAGCAAAAAAAATGTCTAATGTATATCCAATAATGGGACATCCTATTTATGCATACACAGAAATGCATGGAAAACAATATGCTATGCAAGAAAGATTTTGAGGGCTTCTTTAGAAAGATGGTGTAGCTATAAAAGCATATGACATGGCTTTGCAAGCTGGCACCCCTTTAAGAATGGTTTCCATTGTCGAGGAAATGTGCTCTCATCTTACTGTGTATTGTGCGTGAGTGTTGCACTCTATGATACTCCACCATTTGTAAGTTAATAGACTTTGACTCTTATGCTCATCTCATCCAGCATGAACGACATGAATTAGATATGCTCAACTCTTCTAGCTTGAGTATAAGCCTAATAACTACAACTCTTAACACAGAGTTTTATATGACTTGAAGCTTTGGGACTAATGCTTTGCTCATTTTATGGCTCAGCAGCCCAACTCTGACTATACCAAAGAGTGTTTTCTTCACCTTTGCGACTTGACTATTTACATTCTTGTGCTTACTACAAGCATTTCTTCAGGTAAAAGTAAGCTTGAATCCTCAAAAAGAGGATTAATGAAGGGTCAAGTTGGCATTGAAGGTTTCTTTTGCCATACCTGTTTTATCTTCTTTGAATCTGCATACAAGTTGGTTGGGTGGTCCTTCTCTGACTGTGAAGACTCCATTATTTGTTTGATTCTCCAATTGGGCCTGTTGATAGGAGTTTTTGATGTTGTTGTAGGCCTCTGCTCACTGTCGGCATTTGGCTTTTGACTAGGAGCATTGGAAGACTTAGGAATCCAAATCTCTTGATGACCTTTCTATCTCCATTGTTGTCTTTGCTTCGCTCTTGTTGAGTTCTTGAGATCTTCATGCATGTCTAGTGTAGTTGCATTTGGCTTGTGGTTGACTGGTAGCCAAATCTTTGTATAACCTGTGTAGAATCCTTGTCTAAGAGGAAGATTCTTTGAGATCCATATTTGTTATGTATCCTCTTGTGAGTTGTGGTAGACTTCAGCATCTTTGGATGTGGTTCTGTTGTATACCTGCTACTTAGGTATCCTAGGATGTTGTTGAGGTTGATACCTTGTGGGCCTTCTTTCTTGGGAGGGACTTGACGTTACTTGATATGCTCTAACCATATATGTTTGTTACCTCCATAGTACTCCTGTTCTTTTAAGATCCATTGTGATGCTATCCATCCCATGTGTTTGTCTTTTTGTGTTGATTTTCGTCCTTAATCCAAACCGCATCATTGACTTTGACAAAACTTCTCAGAACAAACACTTGCTTGAGTTTCCTTTGCTTTCTTGAGTACTCTGGTTGATATGCCTTTGATTTTTTGGGTGTCTCCTTAGAGGTTTTATTTGGGTCAGCAATTGACTTGAAGTTTTGAAAGCCCGACTTGCTTGAAGAAGCTGACCCATGAGGTTTCTTTGATGTAGAGGCATACGATGTCACAACTTCTTTGCTAATCAGTGGAGGTCCACTTTTGCTTTACCTTTGTCTGCAATATTTGTCTTTGATTTCTGTGACTTTTGCAACTTTGAATCTAGCATTAACGGTACCTGTAATTGTTGTTGGATACCTCTTGGAAAAGAGAGTACTAGCAAGGATATCTTCCTTGTAGGCCTTGTGTTGGATCTAGCCACTGTTGTCCAAGGATTACATCTGCAAGCATTTCCTTTGAAGGCTTCACCTGAAATTTTACTTGCTCTTCATGTTAGTTGGATGCTAAGGGTATCAACCATTCCTTTTTTACTTTTAGCCTTACCCATGATTTCTCGGTTAGCTAGCTTGCTCTGTGTAATCTCTAGGATGCTTTGGATGTTTTCTGATACCATATTGCACTTTGCTTCTTTATCCAATAGAGCATTGTATCTGACACTTGCTCCTTTTGTACTGCTGAGGACTATAGTTATTCTCATTGTTGGTTCTATTGAAGATTTACGTCCTGCTTTTTCCATGGTCTCACCTTGATCTAAATGTGTCTCTATGGAGGGTAGCTTGAGACTCTATTGTTCAATCTGACTTACATCCGTTGATTCAATTGGCAATGTTGGACTTCCTACTGCTTCCTGACTTTTTGCAACCCATTCTTAACTTCTAGCTTTGGTGGAATTCTCTGTTCAATAGCTTTTGTGGTTGCTCTTTGTTTTGTTTGACCTGCACTTGCTATTGTCCGATTTGCTTTAAGCTCTTCAAAAGTTCTGTTCAATGGAGATGAATCATCTTCAATAAGCTTTTCTTTGATATCAGTCTCCATTTTAACTATGCTTGAGGACCTTGTGCTGTCGTTCGCGGGTGACCAATCTTGGTCTTCATTCTTTGTTGTCTCTGAAGACTGCAACTTCATTGAATTCTGTATCTCTAACATCTTCTGGGCCATTGACATTCCCATTATGATGTTGTCTGGCATAAAAGGTACAACACTGTAATATAGAAGATCCATGAATAAGAGTGTGCAAGAATAAAAATAATTGAAGGGGGAAAAAAAAGAATGATAAATAGAACCAATGAGGTCGTCATCACTAGGACTCATCACCGCAGTTGTCATCTCCAGAATGAGTGCCAATTTCATCAGCAAGATCTATAGTTATTGCGCTATTGCTACCTCCATGATCCTCTCATAATCATGTGGATGAAAATGCCAGTGAGGGGCACTCCTTGTTTTTTTACAATCCTATCTAGTCATAGCTTCATATCAAAACTAAATGGGAGTAGTGTGTGGCCACATTCGGCCACTGATATTGTACAAAGTGGATGTAAAACCCACGTCCACAAACCTATTGAAAATAGTGCTCTAAAAAAACCAAACTATGAGCATCATATGCCTCACCATAATCATCCATAGTGGATTGTTGAAGCACAGACTTTGAGTCAGCTCTCTCCTCATTCCCCTCCTCTACAATAACTGCAAAATCATCTCCCTCTACCAAGAAAGCTGTGAGATTATTGACATCATTTGAGAATTGTGTGATGGTGTGTTTGATGGAGCTTCTCAATGTGATCATGCCCAATAAGGGTGAAAGAAGCTGGAGTGTCCACTTGTCAGTGCACTCTATCATGGTGCAATCTATTTACTTACCATGTACATAGACATCACAAAAGCATGAGTGGCTCCTAGAAAAGATGGTAGGATCCCTGGTTGTAGTGCTCTTGATGTTGTGCAGCTACTGCGTACCTGCTACATCATCACAATCCTAGGTGGTGAGATCAATATCTTGGCTATCCATACACCAAAAGGACCTCCTCACTGATTGTCAATTGACTTCAGGTGAGTTACATGCTATACGCTATGAGCGTCACTCCACAACCTTTCTAGCATCTCTAAATCAGCCATTTTCTTGTCAAAGCTAATATCAATGAAGAGCACACTTCACACAAGCACCTGCACCATTGTGCTCTTCCTTCCCATGCCCTCACTCAAAGAAGCTCCAAATGCAAGGTATGGCATTGCTATGGTGCCATCTGTACAACCAAAAGAATGAAGTGTGCTTTTGGATCACACACCATAACCATCCAACCAAATATAGCAATAAGAGTATGAGATGTGACAGCTCATGAAGGAAAAGATCATGTTGTTGAAGACAATGCAGCACAAACTGTGTACTATGGAAGCAATTATAACTAATGTAGAAACGGTACGCGCAATTGTTGCCCTTGCATGGAGGTAAGATATATGTACAAGGATGGACACCTCCAAGAGCATTTTGAAAAGTTAGAATACATGAAACACATTTTTTTAATCATACGACTAAAAATGTAAAGCAAATATAATTTCATTCAACCATTATCATTTGTACCTACTCAAAAAAGTAATATTTGGACTGGATCTCCTGTTGTGGGGCAAACGTGTATCTCTCTGCAAAATCCATGATAGAGACCACAGTACCAATGGGAAAGGAGGCAAGGAAAGCACAAAACTGACAATCATGCCACTTTACGCAATGCACATGCTGCACATATGGATACACAGAGGACCGAAATGCCTCCATGAAGAAGGGACATGGTGCACTATGAGGTGTAAGATGCAACCTCTAAGATGTGCCACCTTGAAGCTCTCTATATGTTTGGTACTCATACTCGTGCCATGTAACTATCTCACCTGCATCACCATCAGTCAGGATGAGTATAAGTCTAAAAGATCCCCACATTGGGCACACTTTCCCTCCACACACATATCTAATGGTAGGATGCCCCATCTATATGCTTGCACAATAGAGAGTGGAAAAAGTCTCATGGTCCCATTAGGACCTCTCCAACATGCCTTGAAAGAGCATGGAGCACATCATACATCATCTAAAACTGCACATGATTTCTACAACAACAAGTCTCTCTCTTGTGCATGGATCACATGTACCAAGGCTTGTGGGCCTCAAAAGAGCACTAACCAATGGTGATCTTGGGGTGGGCATCCTGGAGTTCATGAAACAGTCAACTCTACATAATCTCAAGAACCATAGCATCATGCTCTATATATTGCTTGCAGCCAGCCCTATGTTGAATTGTCTTTTTGAAGTCTTGCAAGGTGTGACAATTCTCCTCCCAAAATTGAACTATGAGATCCCTCATGCATGAATCTAGAATGTGTGAGAATCATGGAGCGTGCTCACTGCCCAAGCCTCCTCATTATGTCCCAAATCAAGTTGTTATCTCCTAAGGCGTCCAACATGCAAGGTGGGCCTACAAATAGACAACACACGAGAAATGATTTGAGAAAAACCTATGATGGATGTAGCTTCCACACCCACTGTAGTGAGCATGCAATGAGATGCAAGTGCATCCCTAGAGACTCGCCTAGATAGTGTGACATAGGAGTGCCTGACACTATCTACAACTATTTCCATATCCCGACGCGGGTGTTGGGGGTACCATCGTAGCATAGCTCCAATGACCAACAATAATTGTCAATTTGGATGGATGAGCTACCCGGTTAGGGTATGGAAACACTCATCGATTAGTAAGCTAATCATGGAAACACAAATGGAAACTCTATGAAGTGGGCTTCATGGCCTATGGAAGAACTAAGCCACGATGTCTAGTAGTCTCCACATCCACTTCTCTTCACCTTAAATAAATCCCATCACACACACTAACAATTGCAAATATGCACACATTACTAATCCTATCATGCAACCCACTAATCACAAGTGCACACACATAGATCCATCAAGCATCCACACTACAATCAATCCTACATGCACACATAAGGAATAGAGGGAAATCACACAAGATTAGAGCGTGACTAACTACTAATTAGTTACAATCTAGCTAATCAAAGCATCACTAAAACAATCATAAGAAGTTTGAGAGAGGCATAGTGAAAGAGAATTAAGCCTTGCTTAATGTTAACCAAATCACATGAGTAAGGAGAAGCTCAAGGACTCCATAGCCACACACCTCATGAGATCTCACTAAAGAGTGGTCTCAATAAATGAGGCTGAGAACCCTAATTTCTCTTACACACTGCCTTATATAAAAATATGCAATGCCCAGGCACTCAAGGCCTTTAGGGCTCCACAACACTTAATGAATTTGTCATCTAGGCACATTAACTGACCTATTCTTTACATCTTGGAACTCGCATTGAAACCGTAACACATTTCAAATATTACAATGGCTTGGAATAAATCAAGAATTTACAATACATGGCCATTTTGGAAAATGTAAAAAATGTGTAACCCCCAATCTTCACTGCTTCTTCGTATTCATCTTTGATGTGCTTCGGAAGGCTTGGGCCTTTAGCAGCTTCTGTTAATTGATGTCAGCTCAGTTAACATTCCCCCCTTCCGATTTTGGTGCTCGTCTTGGGGCACTCTTGAGAAGTATCCGTGGAGGTTGTGGAAGGTTTTTGATTGGTTGTCGATGGGTTGTATTCATTTGTCGTTGAATTTGTTGATGAGGTTCATTTTGCTATAGCAGCTTCATTGGTCCAAGTTTGTCTTTGATTTGAGAGATGGTGTCATATTTGTCCGTTGTAGTAGCATAATGGTGAGGCTTTTTTTTACTTATTTAGAGTATGTACAAGGGAGGTAGAATGATGAGGATCTAAATTAGGGTCTAATACCTGGATGACCAAAGGGGGAACCACACGCATTATTGAAGTACTTATTAGCATAGGAAATATTAATAAAGTATTGAAGATATTATTTGTTGACGGATATGGAAATAAGAGGGTATCAAATATGAGGGCATAGCATGATGGAACATCGATTTTCATGTTGTAGTTCAGTCAAGGTGCATAGGTGGAAGCAAAAAAGAGTGTCTAATGCATATGTCCAATGATGGGACATTCTATATATGCATACACAGAAATGCATTGAAAACAATATGTTGTGCAAGAAAGATGTTTGAGGGTCTTTTTAGAAAGAAGGTGTAGCTATAAAAGCATATGATGTGGCTTTACAAGCTGGAACCCCTGTAAAAAGGTTTTTCGTTGTCGAGGATATGTACTCTCATCTTACTGTGCACTATGCGTGAGTGTTAGACTCTACGTCACTCCACCATGATTAAGTTAATAGACTTCGACTCTTATGCTCATCTCATCCAGCATGAGCAACACAAATTAGATATGCTCAACTCTTCCAACCTGAGTGTAAGCCTTATAACTACGACTCTTAACTTAGAGTTTGATACGATTTGAAGTTTTGGGACTCACGCTTTGCTCATTTCGTGCTCAGCAGCCCGGACCGACTAACACTTTTCTCATTTTGTGGCTCAGCAGTCCGGGCCAAATATGACTATGCTAAAGAGTGTTTTTTGCACCTTGGCAACTTGAATTTTTACATTCTTGAGCTTACTACAAAAATTTCTTCAGGTAAAAGTAAGCTTGAATCCTCAAAAAGAGGATTATTGAAGGACCAAGTTGGCATTGAAGGTTTCTTTTTCCATACCTATTTTATCATCTTTGAATCTGCATATTTTTAAGTTGGATTGTCCTTCTTTGACTTTGGTTGTTTGGTTGTCCAATTAGGCATGTTGTAAGGAGTTTTTGATGTTGTTGTAGTCCTTTGTTGACTATTTGCATCTGGATTTATTGGAGCAGTGGAAGACTTAGGAATCCAAATCTCTCCATTATCTTCATAGCTTCTTTGTTGACTTTGCTTGGCACTATGTCTTGTTGATCTCTTGAGATCTTCATGCAGTTCTGTTCTAGTTGCAATTGTTCATTGATTCACTTGTTGCCAAATCTTTGTATAGCCTTTGTAGAATGCTTGTCGAAGAGGAAGATTCTTTGAGGTCCGTTTCTATTCTATATCCTCTTGAGAGTTGTGGTAGATTTTAGCATCTAATTTCATTCTGTTGTAGACCTGCTTCTTGGGTATCCTAGGACATTGTTGAGGTTGATACCTAGTGGACCTTCTTTCTTAGGAGGGTCTTGGTTGCACTTCATATGCCCTGACCTTGGTTTTGATACCCCTATCTGTCTATTACCTCTATAGTACTTCTATTCTTTTAAAGTCCAATTTGATGCTATCCATCCCATGTGTTTGTATTTTTGTTTTGATTTGTTGTCTTCAATCCACATTGGATCACTGACTTTTACTAAACTGCTTTGAACAAACACCGCTTTACTTTCTTTTTCTTTCTTGAGTACTTGGGCTGAAATATCTTTATTTTTCAGGGTGTCTCCCTAGAGGTTTCAATTGGGTCAGCAATTGACTTGAAGTTTCTAAAGCCTGACTTGCTTGAAGAAGTTGATCCATGAGGGTTCTTTGATGTAGAGGCATATGCTATCACACAATTTGTGTTAATTGATGGAAGGTCTACTTTGGCTTTACCTTTGTCTGCAATATTTGTTGTTGATTCTTGTGACTTTTGCAACTCTAAATCCAACACTAATGGTACCTGTAATTGTTCCCCTACTACCACTTGGGAAAGAGGGTATCAACATTGTTTCTTCTTTGTGTTTCTTGAGTTGGTCTTACCACTAATGTCCAAGGATGGCATCTACAAGCATGTCTTTTGAAGACTACTTGAAACTTTACCTACTCTTCATGCTCCTGGTTTCTAAGTATAGCAACCATTTCTCCTTGACTCGATGCATACCTCGAATTGATTTACTATCATGTTTACCTAGAGTGATATCAAGTATTCTTTGGTTGGCCTCTATGAAAGGTGACTTGAGACTTTGTTTTCCAATATGACTTACATCAATTGATTCAACTGGCAATGTTTGGATCTGTGGATGTCCTATTGCTTCATGGTTGTTTGCATCCTGGTTCTTCTATACTTATTGTCTTGATGGCATTCTCTGCTCAATAGCTTTCATGGCTTTTGTTTGTTTTATTTAAGTGCACTTGTTATTACTTGATCTATTTTAAGTTCTTTTGAGGTATGTTCGATGGAGATGAATCATATTCAATAAGCTTTACTTTGGCATCGGTCTCCATTTGAGTTTTTCTTGAGGACTTTGTGATGTCGCCTTTGCGGGTGACCAATCCCAGTCTTCATTCTTTGTTGTCTGTGATGATTGCATCTTGTTTGAGCTCTATATCTCTAAAACCTTTTGGGCAATTAGCATCCCCACTATGATATTGTCTAGTACATTTTTTGTTGTTATCGCATGAAATTGGGCTATGATGATATGTGGACCTAATTGAATGGCATTGAAAATGATTCCACAGTATTCTATCTGTTTGCTTCCAGATATTCTAATGATCTTTGGTGCATCTTCCAGTTGTTGTTGGACACATTTTTTCCAAGTGTGAAAGGACATGAGGTTCTTGTCTAACTAAAAATCTAGCTTTAGTTTTTCTTCATTTTCACCAGTGATGTTGCACTTGATCTTCTTAGGGTTTCTTTCAAAATTTACTGGTCTAGCTGTGATGGTATCCTTGAGTCAAATTTCTTCTGTAGTTTCTGCATAGTTGCCTATGTATCTCCATGAAACATGACATATGATTTCCCAAGTCAAGATGTAGATAGCATTATCTTCGCACTGATATTGTCTATCCCATGGGTCCCTATGATATGAGCTTTTGTGGTTTCAGGTCAAAGTATATGCTCGTTTGGTCACAACATCAAAGCTTGATCTCCAATGGAGGAGAGTTTGGCTATGAACAGATATCTTGATTTACTGGGGTAATCTCATTCTGCTCTAGAGAGGATGGGCTATAATAGATTCTTTCCTCTCAAATGAGCCATCCTTCTTGATCTATCATTGGGCACACTTTTATGAGCTGGTATGTGGGCCATTTAAACACCGCTCAATCCTTTTTGTACAATTTCCCTTCTCGGTCTACATAGTATGCATATGAATTATGTGTACCATACAATGCTAACAACGTTCACTTTGATGTGTCCCTTAGACTCATGAAAGATTGCATACTAGTGGTGGTGGATGCAAGATCATTTGCAAACCTAACACTCTTTTCGACCTTTGGTGATATCTGGATGCTTTGATCAAATTCACGCATGAATTTTTTGTTCAAAGGATCAATTTTAAGCTTTTCATGTGCATGTGCATCTTCATGCTGATTTTGAACTTCTTGTGCTTTTACTGGTGCTTCTAATGGTAATGTTGAATTATTTGATTGCACCAAAATTGATGAGTTAGATGCACTTACATCGAGACTTGCAATTCTAGTTTGTTTTGTGTGTTGCTTTGCAGTTGTTGTGTCCCTATTGTCTGGAAATCTTGGACAATCCTCTGGAAAATGTCCACCGTTTCTTCCACAATCTGAGTAATACACCATGATTGGTGGAATTTCATTTGGTTCATCCATCTCAGCTCTTACTGAGTGGTTTTTACTTTTGTGTTGACCAAGTCATCAACTTCTTCTTCTAGAACACTGAGCATTAAGCTGTAGACTGCTCCGTCTTGACCTTTGTACAACCTTTAACTTGGTTCTCCAATTATATTGTCTTCTATTGGCTAATCTGTTGGATCTTCCAATTCTGGCTCTCGACTGTAAATCTGACTAGTGTAATCCATATATAATGAGATTGATTGCATATGCTCTAACTGTATGGTTTACTGGCTTGTGCAAATATCTGGATAAACACTCGGGTTGACTTTTTGAACTTCTATCTACACTTCATCTTTGAGCTTGCAACACCTGGCTCCACTAAAATCTATAAACATCTGGCAGTTCTCTGGATTTGGCTTTACTCTTATCAATAGGATCTTGGCTCTTGTGTTGCTTTTGTTGCTCATTAAATACCTATGGCCTTTTGAATTTGTATACAAGACTTTATCTCCATTGAAGCCATAGAGTTGTAAAACTTGCTATGTTGCACTTGTGCTTGTGTTGCTACTCCTACTGTCTTGCTCTGCTTCTCGTGCACTTAAACTCTCAGCTCGACTTGTGTCCATGCTGGCTGGTTCTATAAAAATTGTCTCCTAGCAAATGCTGATGTTGATTAGCGGAAGTTCTCTTGCTCGGGTTGACCAGATTGCTTGTGCGAAAGCAATTTTGGCAGTTGATTTCTCTTTAGACTTACAAGAGTCGACTAATTTTAGCTCAAATTTGTCATAATTGATTGCAGTCCTTTGACGTGATGAAAATTTGGGCTTTGAATAGCCTAATTTGCAATCCAATTGCTTACACTCGCCACTTTTTGGCTTGCACAATGACATCTAGTTAATCCACAATCAGCTAGATCAATGGTATTCTTGACCGAAATAATTAAGTCCCGATTCCAAAGGGTTTTCTCTTATTCTAGGCTAAATTCTAAACTTTAGCAAGATTTACGACTCAAATTTTTGCCAACTTTTACCAAAGTCTGTTAATCTTAGTCTCTCAATTCGTAATTTTCAATGCGTGAACAATAGCCTAACGGCCAAATTTTACTCAAAATTCACTTTCGTGTGAACGTGTCCTAGCCGATCGGCTTCCGACACAACTTTGATTTTTTTGTTTTTTGCGGTTTCAATTCTTGCTCGTTTTTTGAGAAATTTTAGAAATTTTTGTGGCTCATGGCTTGCTTCGGTCCTCTTTTCTCGCTTTTTCTAACTCTTATGACGTTTTCTACTTGACTCGTCCTTCGTCTCGAGTTCTCACGTTTTCCATATGCTCTGCTCGTCTTTTTTCTTGCTTGTGGTGTGAATTTTTGGTGCCTTTTTTTTCCCTTTTCCAACTCCTCTCCTTATTTATTTAATATTATTATTATTCATAATTTTTTGATTTTTTGGTGTTTTATATTTTAATAAAAAATAGACTTTTTTTATTTTTAAAGATTTTATTGTGAGTTTTGTAAATTTTATGGATTTTTTGAGTGTTTTATGAATTTTATGTATTTTATGCATTTTTTGTGATTTATTTGTGGAATTTTTTACTTCTTTATGAAGTTTTTAAGGTTTATTGTTAATTTTTAGAGTTATTTTTGTATTTTCTATGAATTTCGTTGACTTTTTTGGTGAATTTTTAAAATGTTCTTTTTTTTGCTTTTTTATTTATTTTATTTATTTTTGTCTATTTTGTTTTTTCTTAATTAATTTTTTTATTTTTATTTCTTAAAGCCCTTTTCCTTTTTTTCTTTTATTAATATTTTTTTCTTTTTTACAATAGATTTTTAAATTGACTTTTTGAATTATTTTCCTTTGTTTTTTTAAATCTCTCTTTTATTTTGTGTATTTAAAAATGAAATTTGAAAATTAAAATATCTTACCTTACATTTCTTACATGCAGTGTTGACTAGCTAAGACGATGGCGACGTCTTGCAGGTGATGGAGTGAGGGATGATGGCGATGCTTATGGCGCACAACGACATCATGGGAGAGAGAAAAAAGCGAGCGTGCGTGTGTGTGTGTGTGGCTAGGAGATGGGGCAGCAACGCATGATGGAGAGAGGGGGCGTTTGTGAGTCCATGGACACGCGCCTAGGGGGCTTATTGGCCGGCAGCGAGGACTCAAGGAGGGAGGTGAGAAGAGATGGAGTCAACGTGGTGATGGTGGGATTATGGAGTGAGAAGAGAGTTAGAGAGAGAGAGAGAGAGAGAGAGAGAGAGAGAGAGAGAGAGAGAGAGAGAGAGAGAGAGAGAGAGAGTGCACTGGCTGTGATGTGGCAGGAGGCAGAGCTACACAAGAGAGTGAGAAGACGAGGGCAGTGTGGCCGTAGACAACAGAGAGAGTATGGAGGAAGGTGGAGCCCACGCGCATAGAGCAGCATGCGTTGATGGCACACATACACACACACATAGTTCATTGGCGCCAAAAGGAAAATCAAAGAGAGAGAAAGAGGGAGTAAGTGGGAAGAGAGAGAAAAAGAGAAAGAGAGTATCTTTGGTGTGGACCAAGCCTCAAGAGGAGAGAGAGAGAGAGAGAGAGAGAGAGAGAGAGGGAGGGAGGGCTATCTTATGCGGAGAATGGGGTGGGGATGAGAGAGAAAGTTCAAGGGGAGGTGAGAGAGTATAATGAGCACATTGAAGATGAGTAGAGAGTTCTTTTTTTTTCTTTTTTTTCAATTTTGTGAACCCTGAGTGCATAGGAGGAAATTCTCACGCAAGAATTAGCCGAAGCCGATTTTCAATCGAAGTCCAAAGTATCGACGTCAAGTCCACAACGTTCGTCGAGGATTTTGCCAGAGTGCACATCGATTTGTCGATCTTCGCCGACGCGTGTCGTGGCAAAAATTTCTTGCTTTTAACTTTTTAATTTCCTGAAAACGCCAAAATTAGTCGAAACGTTAAAAATCACCAAGAAATCCAAAAATGTGCCGAAAAATTTCTAAAAATCCCCAAAAAGCATCGGTAACCACAATCAAACACTTTCAACACGCATAGGTGCACCAAAAATAGTAGTCTTTGCCAAAAACACCAATTACAACAAAATCAACAACCCAACCCTCAACCCTGGAAAATACCAGAACGCTCAAAACTTGACCAAGTAGGGCAAAAATGCACTAAAAAATATGCCGTTATCAATTTTTTACATAATTAATCAAACATTAGTTTAAAAATTACCCTAAAATTGCAAAAATTATCCAAAAATTTTCTAAAAATCTCCAAACATAGGGGATTAGTGCAACCAAATCAAATCACAATAATCACATTGATTTAATTGTCAATTAATTTCATTAATAAAATCCAAAACTAGGCAATTAAATCGGCAATTTTTATGAAAGCCAAGGAAGAACTTGACTAGCTAGAAAACTAAGCGAGCGATACGTTAACTTTGCCAAATTAAGAAAGGTGAGAGAGAGGAGAGAGAAGAAATTCTCTAGAGTGCAGAGAAGTGGGGAAGGGGGAGGAGAGCTTGCAAAAATAGGTTAAACACAAAACGCTTTTCGCAATTAGCTCTTCAATGGTGTCAACCATACAAGAGGAGTACGAGGGTTTAAATAGGTATCCACTTGAGAGAAGAGGGGTTCCCAAGGTAGGTACATGTTTTAAAGTTTAGGAGGCCACTTTAATAGAGGGGGATTAGCTCTTTAAATGGGGTAGGAAAAGGAGGGAAAGACTGAGGTTTAAAGAGTGTTAATTTGGGGGGTACAAAGAGAAAGGGACTTGGACCAAAAATTTATGGAGTAAGAGGAGGGTGGTATGGGGGGGACTATGACCAAAACTTATGGGGTAAGAGGAGGGTGGTATGGGGGGAACAATGACCAAAAGTATGGAGTAAGAGGAGGGTGGTATGGGGGGAACAATGACCAAAAGTATAGAGTAAGAGGAGGGTGGTATGGTGGGAACTATGATCAAAAAATAAAATGGAGGAAAGAGGAGGGTAGGGATAAGGGTTGGGTTGGGGGGGGGGTGTGGTAGGAAAGTTTATAAGGAATAGAGGGGAGGTAAGGAAAAGGGGGAGGGGGGTTCCTATTTGAGAGAAGATTGCCCAAATTAGGTGCATTAAGCCAACAAATGACCGGTTTGGAAATAGGGGGGAGTTCGGAGTTTTTTTACAAGAAGCTTAGAAAGAGGTTGGTTAATGGAGCGGGCTAGGTTGAGTTTGCGGGTGAAGGGTGAAAAGGGGATTTTGACAATGGAAGGTGGGGCTTTCTTGTGGTTATCCTTAAGAAGGAGAGAGGGCCTTGATGCATAGGTTACATACAGAAAACACGCTTTCAAAAAAGGCGCCGGGTATCCTTTGGCCCTCGGTTGATGGAATAAAAGGTTGCGAATGGAAATAAAGCCTCAAGCGAGTTTTCCCTAATGATATACCTCTTGAGCTCTGATAAGAAAAAGGCAATTTTCTGGTGGGTGGGGTGCCAAGATTGCCACGGGATGTAGTTGTAAGAGTTAAGAGGTTTTTGGTGGCAATGCGCATCTAAAATCCCCTTAGAGGAAAAGGAGGGCCCTTTAAAGAAATGTATGTCCAAGATAAAAGCTTCCTGCGAAGAGATGAACGGGGTGATCTTTATATGCTCTTGGAGAGGATGCCCATACTCAAGGAGGTGATTTTCTAGGATGGTGGGGGGGCCATCCCACACCCCAAAAGCGTCGTCTATGAACCTCTTAAAGTATAGGATAGAAGGGGAAGAGAAAAGTTTCACGCCTTCTTCCAAAGATCAAAGAAAAAGACAGGCGTACACTACCGCAAAATTAGACCCCATAGTGGTTCCTTTGACCTGATGCCAGAATTTACCTTTAAAAGAGATGTAGTGATGGTTGAGAATGAGAAAGGCAAGGGAAAGAATGAAGTGGATCTTGGGATAGGGAAAGAAACCAAGGATAGAGCTTTTCAGAGCGTTAAGCCCCTCCTGTATAGGAATGCTAGGGTACAAGGATTCAACATCAAAGGTAAAGAGAGTGACATGGGGGGAGAAGGGGATAGAGGCTAAGTCTAAGATGAGAGAATGAGAGTCCTTGAGGTGTTGCTTTTTAGCTAAGAGAATGGGGAAGAGTTGCACATGTAGCCACTTCGAGGCATTTTCTAGGATATAACCCTTGTAGGAACAAATGGAGCGGCCTACAAGGATAGGTTTATGAATTTTAGGTAGAAGTAAGAAGGGACAAGGTTTGGGAGGGGCATGAGAAGAGGAGAGGATGAACGCTCTCTCTTTGGAAGGTAGGAGATGAAATTTCATAACAATGGCTAAAAGAGTGGATTGCACAAAAGGCAAAGGAGGGGTAGCGATGGAAGAGTAGGTGAGAGGGTCTAAGAGATGACGTCGTGCCTCTTTAGTGTACCAAGATTGTGAGAGAATGATGGGGCCAAGGTTTTTGTCGGCCGGTTTAATCAAAATTTTATGATCATTTCTTAGAGAAGAGATGGCATTCAACAAGAGGGTTTTGGGAAGGAAAGGAGAAAAATGATTAAGGAGGGGTTTCAAACGAGAGAGTACAATCAAAGGCAAGCCTCAAGGTGGTGGAGTGAGAGGGAGGGTTCCAGGAGGGGTTAGGGAGAGAAAAGGAAGGAGAGAGAGGGAGCCCTTCTTTGAGAAAAAGTTTGAGTTGTAAGCTTCTCTCGAGGTTGGAGTATGCCCCGAAGATAGAAGAAGAAGGTGGAGGAGGGGAGGGGGGAATGTAATTGAGTCCTAGGCCTAAAACTCTACGCTCTGAGGATGAGATAGAGCGATTGGCTAGGTTGTGAAAGGAGAGGTTAGTAATCTTATGCTCTAAGATAAAAAGTGTTTGCTTACCCAAGGCTAAGATTTTGTAGAGACAGGGGTTGGTGAGGGGGAGCCAATATTTAGACCTTTCTCTATAATTATGGTAAGAGAGGGGGAGAAAAGAGAAGCTACATGAAGGAGGGGTCCAAAGATAAGGATAGAGAGGGGTATGGGAGAAGAGCAAGTGGACCCAAGAGGAAGGGTGCTCAAAGCCTATTTTTTCCTCCTCCATTGCAAGTTTTTTGACCCTCTAGGTTTACAAGGGAAACTATGCTTTGGGTGGGGATGTGGAGGGTGAGGGAAAGGGGTGGAGGAGGAAGAAGGGCCCAAGGGATAGTTAGGTGTTTTCAAAAGGGGAGGGATATAGGTGGGGTTGGGAGAGGGGGGAGGAGAAAAAAGGGGTTTCTTGGAGGAGGAGCTCAAAGGTGGTTTACAAGGGGTGTAGGGGGAAGGGAGGATTCCCGAGGAGGAGGGTTTAGGTTTTTTGAAGGGTTGATGAAAACCCTCTTCATAAGAGGCTCTTGCCAAAGGGAGGGTTTTCTTATTGTGGACTACACGATGGGAGTTTTTAGGATTCGGAGGTCTCTTTGGCGGAAATGAGAGAAGATTCTTTATTTGAGCGGTCACCTCATGATGCACCAATTCACCAACTGTTTCTTCCTTGGGAAGAGACTCCGCTTCCTCCAAAATGGTAGCTTGGACCCTCTTCCTTGCATTATGGGCCCAAGCTACCATTTTTATGAAAGCCAAGGGAAAACTTGACCAGCTAGAAAACTAAGCGAGCGATACATTAACTTTGCCAAATTAAGAAAGGTGAGAGAGAAGAAATTCTCTAGAGTGCAGAGAAGTGGGGAAGGGGGAGGAGATCTTGCAAAAATAGGTTAAACACCAAAAATAGTGACACCACTGAAGAGCTAATTGCAAAACGTGTTTGGTGTTTAACCTATTTTTGCAAGATCTCCTCTCCCTTCCCCACTTCTCTGCACTCTAGAGAATTTCTTCTCTCTCCTCTCTCTCACCTTTCTTAATTTGGTAAAGTTAACGTATCGCTCGCTTAGTTTTCTAGCTAGTCAAGTTCTTCCTTGGCTTTCATAAAGACCTACCTTGGGAACCCCTCTTCTCTCAAGTGGATACCTATTTAAACCCTCCTACTCCTCTTGTATGGTTGACACCACTGAAGAGCTAATTGCGAAATGCATTTGGTGTTTAACCTATTTTTGCAAGATCTCCTCCCCCTTCCCCACTTCTCTGCACTCTAGAGAATTTCTTCTCTCTGCTCTCTCTCACCTTTCTTAATTTGGCAAAGTTAACGTATCGCTCGCTTAGTTTTTTAGCTAGTCAAGTTCTTCCTTGGCTTTCATAAAAATTTTACTCAAAATTCACTTTCGTTTGAACATGTCCTAGCCGGTCGGCTTTCGACACAACTTCGATTTTTTTGTTTTTTGCAGTTTCAATTCTTGCTTGTTTTTTGAGAAATTTTAGAAATTTTTGCGGCTCATGGCTTGCTTTGGTTCTCTTTTCTCGCTTTTTCTAACTCTTATGACGTTTTCTACTCGACTCTTCCTTCGTCTCGATTTCTCACGTTTTCCATCTGCTCTGCTCGTCTTTTTTCTTGCTTCGGTGTGAATTTTTGGTGCCTTTTTTTCCCTTTTTCAACTCCTCTCCTTATTTATTTATTATTATTATTATTCATAATTTTTTGATTATTTGGTGTTTTATTTTTTAAAAAAACTTTTTGAAATTTTTTTAATAAAGATTTTATTGTGAGTTTTTGTAAATTTTATGGATTTTTTGAGTGTTTTATGAATTTTATGTATTTTTTGTGATTTATTTGTGGAATCTTTTACTTCTTTATGAAGTTTTTAGGTTTTTTGTTAATTTTTAGAGTTATTTTTGTATTTTCTATGAATTTCGTTGAATTTTTTTTGGTGAATTTTTAAAATGTTATTTTTTTAATTTTTAATTGTTTTTTTTGTTTTTCTCTATTTTGTTTTTTCTTAATTACTTTTTTTTATTTTTTATTTTTAAAGTCCTTTTTCTTTTTTCTTTCATTATTATTATTTTTTTCTTTTTTAAAAAAGATTTTTAAATTGACTTTTTGAATTATTTTCCTTTGTCTTTTTAAATCTCTCTTTTATTTTGTGTATTTAAAAATGAAATTTGAAAATTAAATAATTAAAAAAAAATCCTACCTTACCTTTCTTACATGCAGTGTTGACTAGCTAAGACGATGGTGACGTCTTGCAAGTGATGGGGTAAGCGATGATGGCGATTCTTATGGCACGCAGCGACATCATGGGAGAGAGAAAAAAGCGAGCGCGCGTGTGTGTGTGTGGCCAGGAGATGGGGCGTTGGCGAGTCCATGGACACGGGCCTAGGGGGCTTCTTGGCTGGGCAGTGAGGACTCAAGGAGGGAGGTGAGAAGAGACGGAGTCAACGCGCTGATGGTGGGATTATGGAGTGAGAAGAGAGTTAGAGAGAGAGAGAGAGAGAGAGAGAGAGAGCGAGAGAGAGAGAGTGCACTGGCTGTGATGTGGCAGGAGACAGAGCTACACAAGAGAGTGAGAAGACGAGGGCAGTGTGGCCGTAGACAAAAGAGAGAGTATGGAGGAAGGCAGAGCCCACGCGCATAGAGTAGCAGGCGTTGATGGCACACACACACACACAGTTCATTGGCGCCAAAAGGAAAATCAAAGAGAGAGAAAGAGGGAGTAAGTGGGAAGAGAGAGAAAAAGAGAAAGAGAGTATCTTTGGTGTGGACCAAGCCTCAAGGGGAGAGAGAGAGAGAGAGAGAGAGAGAGAGAGAGAGAGAGAGAGAGAGAGGGAGGGCTATCTTATGCGGAGAATGGGGTGGGGTTGAGAGAGAAAGTTCAAGGGGAGGTGAGAGAGTATAATGAGCGCGTTGAAGATGAGTAGAGAGTTCTTTTTTTTTCTTTTTTTTTCGATCTTTTCAATTTTGTGAACCTTGAGTGCATAGGAGGAAATTCTCACCCAAGAATTAGCCGAAGCCGATTTTCAATCGAAGTCCAAAGTGTCGACGTCAAGTCCACAACGTCCATTGAGGATTTTGCCAGAGTGCACATCGATTTTTCGAGCTTCACCGACGCCTGTCGTGGCAAAAATTTCTTGCTTTTAACTTTTTAATTTACCAAAAATGCCAAAATTAGCCAAAACATTTAAAATCACCAAGAAATCCAAAATTTTGCCCAAAAATTTCTAAAAATCCCCAAAAAGCATCGGTAATCACAATCAAACACTTTCAACACGCATAGGTGCACCAAAAATAGTAGTTTTTGCCAAAAACACCAATTACAACAAAATCAACAACCCAGCCCTCAACCCTCAAAAATACCAAAACGCTCAAAACTTGACCAAGTAGGGCAAAAATGCACTAAAAAAGATGTCGTTATCAATTTTCTACATAATTAATCAAAAATTCGTTTAAAAATTACCCTAAAATTGCAAAAATTATCCAAAATTTTTCTAAAAATCTCCAAACATAGGGGATTAGTGCAACCAAATCAAATCACAATAATCACATCGATTCAATTGCCAATTAATTTCATTAATAAAATCCAAAACTAGGCAATTAAATCGGCAATTTTAGGTCAAAATTTGAAGCATTTGAAGTGTGTAAATCCCTGCTTTGAACTCGAAAAAGCAGTAATTAACCATTTCACACATCAGTTATGCAATCAAACATTGGATTAATCATGCACATTAAGCACTTTTTAGGCACACCCACACTAATAATTGACAGCTTTTACCAATTTATAGGTGCGCACACACAAGGGTTAATCTTGTCAAATTTGCAAATTAAATTCACAAATCTCTAATTAACAAATCAATCATCAGATTATCAAAATCTTTATGCACACGTTGATTTTTTTGGTGCACACACAAGGGCAAAGTAGTGCACACACACCTAAAATTAAGCATACACATACTCAATTAGAATGCACACACACTTGATTTTAGTGCACACAATTGCAATTGACCATGCAATCATGCAATTAAGCAAGTTAACGATGCACATTAGCCATGAAACCATCAATTTGCACATTCAATTCCAAGAAAAATTTGGCATTATGACGGCATACAAACGTGCAAAATCAAAAGTTCCAAATCACAAATTTGACAATGGAAAAGCATACCACACAAATCTTGAGTCCATTAGCACCATCCAACCGCCAATTACACAAAGTGTAGGCCGTTTCTGTCGATGCTCCAAAGCCCTAAACTTGCATTCCAAAATCAACAAATCATTAAGCAATTAGCACAAACCGGCAATGTTAGAACACAATCCAAGCCTCTAATTACACAAATATTAAAGCGTAAGCATAAAATGTTAGTCCAATTAGTAAAATATTAGTGTGTAAGTTAGCAAAAAATAGTGAAATTGGCAAGGAGTTAGTGTAAAATTAGAGTGTGTAGGCACACAATTAGCAAGATTTGGTGACAAATTAGGAAAAATTGAACACATTGTTTTCATGCACACACATCCAAAATCCACAAAATCATAAATACACAAGGAGAAAGATTAGTGAGGAAACCATTCGATTAAGCCATAATTACACTAGCGAAGGCCATTGCTCCTAGGCAACGACGCCAAATGTTGGGGGTACCATCATAGCATAGCTCCAATGACCAATAATAATTATTAATCCACAGAGATGAGCTACCCAACTAGGACATGGAAACACTCACCGATTAGTGAGCTAATCATGGAAACACAAATGTCGACTCTATAAAGTGGTCTTCACAGCCTATGGAGGAACTAAGCCACGATGTCTAGCAGTCTCCATATCCACTTCTTTTCACCTCAAATAAACCCAATCACACACACTAACGACTGCAAACATGCACACGTCACTAATCCTATCATGCAACACACTAATTACAAGTACACACACATAGATCCATCAAGCATCCGCACTCCAATTAATCCTACATGCACACACAAGGAATAGAGGGCAATCACACAAGATTAGAGCAAGTTTAATCACTAATTAGTTATGATCTAGCTAATCAAAGCATCACTAAAACAATCATAAGAAATATGAGAGAGGCATAGTGAAAGATAATTAAGCCTTGATTAGTGTTAACAAAGTCACATGAGCAAGGAGAAGCTCAAGGACTCCAGAGCCACACACCTCATGATCTCTCACTAAAGAGGGGTCGCAACAAATGAGGTTGAGATCCCTAATTTATCTTACACACTGCCTTATATACCTAGGGTAAAAATATGCAATGTCCGGGTGCTTAAGGCCTTTAGGGCTCCACAACTTACTGAATCTATCACCTAGGCACACTAATTGACCTACCCTTTACAGCTTGGAACTCTCATTGAGCCCATAACACATTTCAAATATTACAATAGCTTGAAATAAATCGGGAATTTACAATACATGGCGATTTTGGAAAATGTAAAAAATGTGTAACCCCAATCTTCAATGCTTCTTTGTATTCATCTTTGATGTGCTTTGTAAGGCTTGGGCCTTTAGCAGCTTTTATTAACTAACGTCGGCTCAGTTAACAACGGGTCCTCAAACTATGGATCTCAATAGCTATGCATGTCTCAATGACATAAGGGTGTTGCAACAAATGCTCAAGCACTTGTGTACATGAGGAAATATTGATTTCGTTGAAGTATGTCTCTCCAATGATGCCTACATGATATCTAGCAGCTAACAAAGTGCCCCATCAATGAAGAAGCAAGCTCCAAAGCTAAAGTAGGGTCCACATTTTCCTCCATGCCATCTCCGGAGCATGCTTCAAGAGCGAGAGGGGGAGATCCACTTGAAGAAAATGAGGTGATTGTGTTGTGTCGATGGACTGCTAAAATGATCCACAGCTCGTCAAAGGCACTCACTGTGGGAGGTGGGAGCTTGCCAATGTTTGCCATATTTGCTAGTGGATTGTAGATGTTGAGGTCAATGGTACAAGGACCGAGAAAGGGGATGAATGTGAATAAGTAGGCAAAAGAGGGAGAAAAGAAGTGACATGCTCATACGATGATGCGTGCATGGAAACAATCTCCGAACCCTCAATCATAGGGAGGGTAATACGCTCCTATGGCACATCCATACATAGACTTTCTCTTGAGCATTGCTTGCGTTCTCGAGTTTTTTTGTCTATTTTCTTCCGCCGGAGCAATCTCTTTTGTGTTTTGAACTTTGTGGATGGGATCCTTGTGATGTCTATTATGCTTCCAAGAACTTTGTGATTGTGAACCCATGCTTACTTAGGAAAATGATTGCTAGAATAATTAGTGATTGAATCAAGGAGGCATGAAGGGCTGCATGAGTGAGGTGATTGAATCAAGGAGGCATGAAGGGCTCCAAGACTCACTCATGCACAAATGAAGTAAACTCCAAAAAGAAGGTTTTATCTACATTTAATCCCTAGTGTAATCTAAAAAGGGTAAATCTTCATCATTCCTATGCTTGGCACTTTACCAAACCTAAGGAGGCATATCTCAAGTGAATGGTGCAAGTGCAAAAACTTAAATTAGTGGAAAAGTATCTTTCTCTAACTCAATTTGATTCAAATTTTTTTCAATGAGGACCTTAGAGTAAGATTCATAGCATACATGAAAAACAAAACAAGTGCCAATATACATTATTTATTAATTTTTTTCCAAAAACTCTATCAAGATCCTCTAAGCAATTTTTGATATTTTTTGAGCTAGATAGAAAAAAAAGAACCGTTGAAGTTTCATTTTTTTTGCCTGGTCACATTCTTTGGGTCATAATCTAGATCTTGCAAAATAAGCTCTACATCATTAGATATCAAGTGTAAAAAATTTAGGTTTTTGTAAAGAAAAATTCCAATATAGAAAAATAAATAATAATTATATAGAGATCTAAACAACTATCAATAAATCAACTTAAATTTCTTTTCAAGTGAACAATTAATGTGCAAGAGGGAAAGTACAACAAAGAATCACATTTAAAGTTATAGGTATTTATTCATCAAGGACGCAATGTCGTGACATGCCACGACAGGCTGCACCAGAGTAGTCCTTGCACACTAAATTTGTCATTTTAGTGTGAAAAATTAAAGATAAGAACTTTTAATGGTGTTTACAACTTTGTGTTTTATGTGGCCACCAAATCTTGCCTCTTCAAAGTAAGTGCAAGCAAGTCAAATGTACATAGGATACCCTATTGGTTTCTTGCAAAGATGCTTGCTTGGCCTAATTAAGCTTTAGTAAGGCATGATTATTTTGTAGTTTGAATTCTTGAAGCAGAATGATCTTTGTGTCTTGGTTGAACTCTCAAAGGAAAAAATGAACTTAATGATTAGCTTGGGTAGCTTGTGGATAAGTGAAGAATATATAAAAAATTGTTTCAGTACTTGCTATCTTTGATGCATAAGTGGAGCATAAGAATGCTTGATTGCTAGTCTAGCCTAGATAGCTGGATTTTCCTTCTCCCTAATAGAAGGAACGATATTCTCTTCTGGTTTTTATACTTGATAATGAGGTTACTTTGGCTTAATGACCTCAATCTGAGAAGAGCAGACCTTTTAGTAGTTATTTGACCTCTATTGGACTTTATCCAGAGTAGGAGCCAGTGTGGATGGGTGCACCGCGATCCCACATAGGGTCCGATGCTTATACTTAGCCATATATGATTTTGAAGTTATGGTATACTGATATATTGTTATGCATTGATTCATGGTTTGCTTGTTTCATTTGGATGGGCATTCAAATATTCTCTTTGTCATTCTCTTGTGTCATCTCTCTCTCTCTCTCTCTCTCTCTCTCTCTCTCTCTCCCCCCCCCCCCCAAAATACTTATACTTTCACCCTCCACTTGGTCATTTTTCTTGAGTACACTTTCATTAACTTGGATTGCTTTCTCTACTCTTGACTATTTGCATACAAAATAACAATGGGATGACCTTTTGAATCTTGAGGTGGTGGTTACTTTTTGCCACACTTTTTGGACTTTTAGAGTTTATGGTTGATTCATTTATAGTTGGGGTAGACTCAAGCAGGGATTTTTTTACTTTTTCTTGTGGGACTGTATGTTTATTTTGATTAGTTGAAAGGAAGGCTATGTTTTGCCTCTTAGTGAATTCTTATGCGAGTATGCTTCAAGTGCTTAAGATCCTATTGTGAACTCTCAATTCATTTTTTATGGTAGTAAATGTTGATATTTTTCCCTAATTTGTTATGGTCTAGGGTTGTCAATGTAGCTCTCTTCATTTCTCTCTTGCGGCAAAGCAATAACCCTTTTGATCAATCGTAATCATTTTTTTATCATAATACAAAGTTTTAAACTCAGCCATAATCTCCTTCTTTGTCTACTTCCGTTTTCGATAAACTATGCTCTTGGCGGTTGCTTTTCTATGTATATAGGCATGTATGGGCTTTTGGAGGTGTACATGGATGCTCTATAATTGCTCCATCATATTTAACACTTTGTTATATGCATTTGATGTGTTTATGATCATGTAGATGCATAAAAAGCACCCGTTGCTTTCACATCACGTAGACGGTAGGGACACTATTTTGGTCGTATCTCCTAAACCATTATGAATGAGGTCAAAACCTTTGAACTAAAGTTTAAAACATCATTTAAACAATTTCTTTTTCATGTTTCATGTGAAAATTCCACTTGAGTGAAGAGTTATGGTCAAAATACAACTCGCTACCCACTACACATTCAATATTTTGGACCCTCGGCTCCTTAGAGAACCACCATATAGACTTGTCAGTTGAAAACCCCCACTTAGCCAAATCAAAACGTTGATTCGAAATTTTGATAATGTATTTAGATCACCATTGTCACTTTATGAGTGCGAGTTATTGATTGTCCTTTGTACGAGATTACCTACACGTGTAGGGGTGCTACCACAGGGGAGTACCATATAGAGTTGTGATTTTGATGAGAGGTTCATGTATGTTTTATGGGTTGTTTGGTGAGTTGATTCCATGTTTTTTATATCCATAAACTTATGTGTGGATGTATGATTAGTCAACCTGGACCATATGGGCAGTTTTGCATAAAATGACTTTCTTTTTGTGTTACATTTGTTTGCATGAGTCTCACATGTTAGTCTATGTTGTAGGGCTAAGCTAGATGCATTGATAGGAGGTTTAAAACTCTCTTTTGCATGTTGTGTGCATCCAAAAATAGAAAAAGTCATTTTGCACCTACATGTGAAGTTATGGATTATGGTTAATCAAAATGGTGGGACTGTTTTTCATCATGATTGGGTTAATGTGGTGATGTTCTATGATATATGGAACCTCAAGGATAGATGTGGATGTCTCATGTGCATATGTGTATTGCTATCCACCCTTCTAAGTCAAAACTATCTCTATGTGCAAGGGGGGTAAGGTGCGGTTATGCTACATCATTTATGTATGGTTTAACACTTCCCAAACAATGTTTTGAGATTATGTTTAATCGTTGGTCGAACTTCTTTGTATGCATAAAGATCCATTTTATAAGGATCATGTGTGTTGGGCCAGTTTGACTGCACTGTTTATAGTCAAAACTCCAAGTGTGGGATTCAATTCAATGAGAAAATGGTTTATGGTTAAGGGCTAAGGGTTCCTTATGGTTCTGGTTGTGATTTTTGGTTTTGGAGGCCAGTGTAGCTCTTGGGTTGCTTTTTTTTGTTATGGTTGTGCTATCAAAATGCTACCAAATGTTTTGCAGCCATGCTATGTGCTAAAGGTGTTCCTCTATCCAAAGTAGGAGCCAGTGTGGATGGGTGCACCGCGATCCCACATAGAGTCCGATGCTTCTACTTAGTCATATATGATTTTGAAGTTATGGTATACCGATATATTGTTATGCATCGATTCATGGTTTGCTTATTTCATTTGGATGAGCATTTAAAGATTCTCTTTGTCATTCTCTTGTTTCATCTCTCTCTCTCTCTCTCTCTCTCTCTCTCTCTCTCTCTCTCTCTCCCCCCCCCCCCCCCCCCCCCCCCTCCCAAAATACTCATACTTTCACCCTCCACTTGGTCATTTTCTTGAGTACGCTTTCATCAACTTGGATTGCTTGCTCTACTCTTGACTATTTGCATACAAAATAAAAATGGATGACCTTTTGAATCCTTAGGTGGTGGTTGCTTTTTTCCACACTTTCTGGCCTTTTCGAGTTTATGGTTGATTCATTTATAGTTGCGGTAGACTCAAGCATGGATTTGTTTACTTTTTCTTGTGGGAGTGTATGTTAATTTTGATTACTTGAAAGGAAGGCTATGTTTTGCCTCTTACTGAATTCTTATGCGAGTATTCTTCAAGTGCTTAAGATCCTATTGTGAACTCTCAATTCATTTTTAATGGTAGTAAATCTTGATAATTCCCTAATTTGTTATGGTCTAGGGTTGTCTATGTAGCTCTCTTCATGGATCTCTTGCGGCAAAGCAACAACCCTTTTGATCACCCGTAATCAATTTTTTATTCTTGATACAAAGTTTTAAACTCAGTCATCATCTCCTTCTTTGTCTACTTTTGTTTTCGAGAAACTATGCTCTTGGTGGTTGCTTTTCTGTGTATATAGGCATCTATGGGCTTTTGGAGGTGTACATGGATGTTCTATGATTGCTCCATCATATTTAGCACTTTGGTATATGCATATGATGTGTTTATCATCACGTAGATGCATAAAAAGCACCCGTTGCTTTCACATCACGTAGACGGTAGGGACACTATTTTGGTCGTATCTTCTAAACCATTATGAATGAGGTCAAAACCTTTGAATTAAATTTAAAAACATCATTTAAATATTTTTCTTTTTTATGTGTCATGTGAAAATTCCGCTTTAGTGAAGAGTTATGGTCAAAATACAACTTGCTAACCACTACACATTCAATATTTTGGACCCTAGGCTCCTTAGAGAGCCACCATATAGATTTGTCAGTTGAAAACTCCCACTTAAACAAATCAAAACCTTGATTAGAAATTTTGAGAGATGTATTTAGATCACCATTTTTACTTTATGAGTGTGAGTTATTGATTGTCCTTTGTACGAGATTACCTACACGTGTAGGGGTGCGACCATAGGGGAGTACCATATAAAATTGTGATTTTGATGAGAGGTTCATGTATGTTTTATGGGTTATTTGGTGAGCTGATTCCATGTTTTTTATATCCATAAACTTATGTGTGGATGTATGATTAGTCAACCCGGACCATATGGGCAGTTTTGCATAAAATGACTTTCTTTTTCTCTTACAGTTGTTTGCATAAGTCTCACATGTTAGTCTATGTTATAGGGCTAAGCTAGATGCATTGATAGGAGGTTTAGGAATCCCTTTTGCATGTTGTATGTGCATCCAAAAATAGAAAAAGTCGTTTTGCACCTACATGTGAAGTTATGGATTATGGTTGATCAAAATGGTGGGGTTGTTTTTCATCATGATTGGGTTGATGTGGTGATGTTCTATGATGTATGCAACCTCAAGGATAGATGTGGATGTCTCATGTGCATATGTGTATTGCTTTTCACCCTTCTAGGTCAAAACTATCTCTATCTGCAAGGGTGTGAGGTGCTGTTATGCTACATCATTTATGTATGGTTTAACACTTCCAAAACAATGTTTTAAGATTATGTTTAATCGTTGGTCGAACTTCTTTGTATGCATAAAGATCCATTTTATAAGGATCATGTGTGTTGGGCCAGTTTGACTGCACTGTTTATAGTCAAAACTCCAAGTGTGGGATTCAATTCAATGAGAAAATGGTTTATGGTTAAGGGCTAAGGATTCCTTATGGTTGTGGTTGTGGTTGTGATTTTTGGTTTTGGAGGCCAGTGTAGTTCTTGGGTTGATTTTTTTTGCTATGGTTGTGCTATCAAAATGCTACCAAATTTTTTGCAGCCATGCTATGTGCTAAAGGTGTTCCTCTATCCAAAGTAGGAGCCAGTGTTCATGGGTGCATTGCGATCCCACATAGGGTCCAATGCTTCTACTTAGTCATATACGATTTTGAAGTTATGGTATACCGATATATTGTTATGCATTGATTCATGGTTTGCTTGTTTCATTTAATGGGCATTTAAAGATTCTCTTTTCATTCTCCTGTGTCATCTCTCTCTCTCTCTCTCTCTCTCTCTCTCTCTCCCCCAAAAAAAACTCATACTTTCACCCTCCACTTGGTCATTTTTCTTGAGTACTCTTTCATTCATACACATTCAGGGGTAGCACTCAGTCGCTAGGTACATATGGATGCAATCCGGCTCATGGCTTAAACTCCATGCGAGTCCGGTGCTAAGAACTATTAAGTATGGAGCCTGATTTACCCCTTGTAACTTTTTGTGGTAAAAGTGCACATTTGTATGGCCCCCATTATGAGGAGAAGCCATCGTGCGTGAAGGAAAATCACTGGCCGGAAATAAAAATCACTCGTCGGAAACCAAAATTTTCACGGCCAAAAATCAAGGGCAACTTTCGGGAATATTCCTTTTCACCAGAATATTATGGCCGGACGGCAGTCGAAAAGTGGTCGGAAAAGGACCGATCAGTTGGCCGGTGGCCGATAGTCAATGGCCAGTGGCCGGTGGTCGGAAGTCAATAGTCGGTGGTTGGTTGCCGAATTCAATGGCCGGTGGCTGAATTCAAAAGTGGACTTGTCTTCTCAAGGACGGCCACACATGGGCAGATTGGAAGGTCGATTTGGACTTATCTACACAAGGGTGGCTAAACATGGCTGCCTCTCATGAGAGAGGGCAGCCCTTTTGGCTTATAAACGGAGGCCATTTCTACACACATTTCATAGAGTGAAGTTGATGCAACAAGGTGAGTGTGAGGTGGTGAGAGTGAAGCAAGGCAGGAGCTCTATTAAGGGTATAATCCCTTTGTAAAGTACTTCTTCTTTTGAAGTATTAAATCCATTAAGTGGCTGCTTCTCCGTGGACATAGCCCACATTGGGTGAACCACGTATATCGTGTATACTCTCTCTCTCTCTCTACTCTATAATCTCGTGTGTGTGAAATCTATCTCTCTTCATTAAGTAATCTACTCAAATATCTATTTAGCTACATCATATTTTCTAACAATAGGTATCAGAGCAAGGTTTGCTTGTAGCTAAATTATCTCAAGGAAAGGATTCCTTCAATTGAGTGAGAGTTATGGGGGAGGAAGGGAAGCTCAAGATTGAGAAGTTCAACGGTAAAAACTACCAACATTGGAAGATGCAGATTGAAGACTATCTCTACCAGAAGGACCTCTATTTGCCACTAAGCGGTCTTGTGAAGAAGCCCACAACAATGGAAGATGAAGCATGGATTGTCCTTGATCAAAATGCACTGGGAACAATCCGGTTAAGTTTGGCGTCAATGGTGGCCTTCAATGTTTCTGAGATGAAGACCATGGAGGACTTGATGGAGTCACTTGACGACTTCTACGAGAAACCATCGGCATCCAATAAGGTATTTCTTATGAAGCGCTTGTTCAATCTAAAGATGGCAGAGGATGGTTCAATTTCAGAACACCTAAATGACTTTAACACAAACATAGGTCAACTTCAATCGGTGACAATCAATTTTGATGACGAAGTGCGAGCTCTCCTTATACTATCATCCCTACCGGATAGTTGGGACAGTCTTGTGATGGCTGTAAGTAATTCTATCTCTGGCACAAATACTCTTAAGTTTGATGATGTTGTGGGTGTTCTCCTAAGTGAGGAAATGCGAAGGAGAAGCACAGGAGAATCATCAAGTACTGAATTATCAATGGAAACAAGAGGAAGGCATAAGGAGAGGTTCAAAAACCAAAAGGGTCGTGATCGCTCAAGGCGGAGCAAGTCACACACAAAGTCAGTTCTTGGAAGTTGGAACTGCGGCAAGAAGGGCCACGTCAAGAAGGATTATTGGTCCAAGAAGAAGAAGGAGATAGAGTCTCAAGACAACAAGCCAACATCAGAGGCCAATGTGGTAGGTAAAGTAGAGCAAGATGCTCTCATTCTCTCATTAGACGATGTGTCTAATTATTGGATAGTAGATTCCGGGCCTTCATTCCATGCGACACCACACAAGCAACATTTCCAAGAATACACCAAAGGTAATTTTGGGTATGTATACTTGGGAGATGATGAAGCTTGTGAGATTGTCAACAAAGGTACAATTTTTGTCAAAACTCCTAACGGAAATGAATGGAAGCTTAAAGATGTTAGGCATGCTCCTTCTCTTCGCAAAAAATTGATCTCTACAGGACAATTGGCCGATGAAGGTCACAACATTGCATTCGGAAACAAACGGTGGAAGATCTCAAAGGAATCTTTGGTGGTTGCCAAGGGAGAAAAGGTCGGTACACTTTACTTGTGTACTGTTAGCACGCAACCTTCACCTTGTGCAGCAACTACAGAAGTTGACAGTGCGGTGTGGCACTACCGGCTTGGGCATATGAATGCCAAAGGAATGCAAATCCTTCAAACAAAGAAGCTTCTACCAGGTTTGAAAGAAGTGAACTTAGAGTTCTGTGAAGATTGTATTTATGGTCAACAAAAGAGGGTAAAATTTCAAAAAATAGGAAATGAAAGAAAAATAAAAAACTTAAGTTGGTTCATTCCGATGTTTGGGGTCCTCCAAGTACACCATCACTTGGTGGCTCATTCTACTATGTAACATTCATACACGATGCAACTAGAAAAACATGGGTTTATGTCATGAAGAATAAGACCGATGTATTTTTCATATTTCAAAGGTGGAAAGTCTTTGTGGAGAATGAAACAGGTTCCAAGGTTAAATGCCTCAGATCCTACAATGGAGGTGAATATTGCATCCAAGCTTTTGAAAGCTTTTGTGCTAGCAATGGCATTCGGAGGCAAAGGACAATCCCAAGGACACCTCAACAAAATGGGATTTCAGAAAGGATGAACAGGAAAATCATGGAGCAAGCATGAAGCATGCGGCTACATGCAGGCCTATCGCTTGAGCTTTAGGCGGAAGCTGTAAGTACGTCTGTGTACTTAATCAACCGGTCACCCTCAAAGCATTGGATGGGGGAGTTCCAGAAGAGGCATGGACAGGTAAACCGATAAATTATGCATTTCTCAAAGTGTTTGGGTGTGAGGCTTTCATGTGTTGGAATTAGGGTTGCAGAGAAACACACACAGCTTGGAGAAGACGAAGGAAGCTCAAGGTACACAATAGAGAGTGTATTCCTTAGTGTGCAATGGAAAGATAGATAGCCCTAGAGTGATGGGCGTATATACAATGCACGGGGGAAAAAACCTCCTAAAGAGGGAAAAAATGCCCCGGCGGTCCTAGTGTGTTCACACACATCACTACCACATGTATATGGTAACAAATCCCCCCTGGAGTGATGCGGTGAACGAGAGCTGGCACATGAGTAAAGGGAAGTGCCATGCCCTGAGGACAGGATCAGTCCACAAAGGGGAGTAAGCCCAAAGCTTTGCGGAAAGCTTCAAGCTTCTCACGAGACAATGCCTTTGTGAAAAGATCTGCAAGGTTGTCCTGTGTTGGCACATAAGCCAAGCTGATCTCTCCTGCTGAGAGCCTCTCCCTGACATAGTGGTAATGCACCTCAATGTGCTTTGTGCGAGCATGAAAAACTGGGTTCCTCGCAACTGCCAATGCGCTCTGACTGTCAGTGTAGATAGTGTTGGCAGTGTCCTGTCCAACACCCAAGTCAGCCATAAGGCGTCTGAGCCATACACACTCAACCGTAGCTGTGAAGACTGCCCTGTACTCAGCCTCACAACTCGAAGTGGCCACAGTAGGTTGCTTCTTGCTCAACCATGATATACATGAACTGCCAAGCATGAAACAAAAACCACTTGTGGACACTCGCGTGTCAAAACAACCAGCCCAATCTGAGTCCGAAAAAGCATGTAAGTCTGGCGGCAATGATCCCCCCTTGGGATAAAACAAGCCAAGATGTAAAGTGCCACTAAGGTAGCGGAAAATCCTCTTGACAGCCTGCCAATGCTTAGACCCTGGGCTATGCATAAATCTGCTGACCTGCGAGACTGCAAACTGAATATCTGGCCTCGTGTTGCATACATAAATGAGGCAGCCAACAGCAGTTTGGTAAAGAGTGACATCAGCAGGATCGCCAGCATCATGTAGACTCAACTTCAAACCTGTTTCCATGGGAGTGGCAATAGGTTTGCAATCCTCAAGTCCAAACTTACATAGCAATGTCTCTATGTAACTTTTCTGACACAAGGCAATACCACCATCACACTGCTTAAACTGTATACCCAAGTAATGATGCAACAGCCCCAAATCTTTCATCTTGAAAGTAGCATTCAAATCAGCCTTAAATTCAGCAATATGTCTCTCATTTGGTCCAGTGATCAGCAAATCATCAACATAAAGAACCACAATGAGAAATACATCATCCTCACGCTTTACATACAATGTGCTTTCTGTTGGACTGTTACGAAAGCCTCGTTTAACCAAATGAGTGTCAGCTTTCTCATACCAAGCACGAGGAGATTGCTTCAACCCATACAAAGCCTTCTTACATTTGCACACTTTGTCCTCTTGTCCTTTTATGACAAAACCGCGAGGCTGCGTTACATAAACTTCCTCAAATATGTCACCATTCAAGAAAGCAGTAACAATGTCTGATTGATGTACATCCCAACCAAAATGAGCTGCCAATGCACATAGAAAACGCACAGTAGTCATACGACAAGTGGGAGCAAAAGTCTCTTCATAATCTATGCCTTTTTGTTGTGCATAACCCTTTGCAACAAGTCGAGCCTTATGGCGATCGATCTCACCATCCGGCTTGCGTTTCAACTTGTAAACCCACTTCGTACCAATGGCCTTTTTGCCAGGAGGCAAATCACATAAAGTCCATGTGTCATTCTCTATAAGTGCATCATATTCTGATTTCATGGCAGCAATCCAATTTTTTGAATTCTGTGCTTCATCAAAAGACAGAGGCTCCTCAACATCATGTAAACTAGACACAGCCAAAGCATAACAATCTGATGCATAAGATGCATGGCGAGAGCCTGAACGAGTACGACTAGATAAAGGTGCATCCAATTTACTATCACGCAAAGTGTGCACCAGCCATTTTGGCATACCTCTAGCCTGCTCATTTTCAGCCCTTTCCTCATCAAGTACATCATGTACATCTGCATCAGTAATAGGCTGTTCTAAAACATTTTCAGAAACCCCCATAGGCTGTACATTTGCCTCATTGGAACTTACATTCGTATTTCCACCACTGAAAAGAGGCAACAAAGTGTCATAAATGTCCTGTGAGCTTACATTACTGTCTCTAGTACATGACAGCAAGGGTTGAACAGAATCTTCCACAAACACTACATCCCGTGAAACCAAAATACGTTTTGTTTGCGGATGATACAACCTGTAACCTTTGCTTTCAGCACTATAACCAACAAAAATACATTTGACAGCCTTATCATCCAATTTTCTGCGCTGCACTTGTGGCACCAAAGCATATGCCAAACAGCCAAAAACACGCATGTGCTCAATAGAAGGTTTTCTATCATGCCATGCTTCATATGGAGTAATAGACTGCAAAGCTTTCGTAGGACACCTGTTAAGTACATAAGTGGCACACATGATGGCCTCAAGCCAAAAAGAATGCGGCAAAGCTTGACTTTTGACCATACATCGTGCCATTTCCGTTAGTGACCTGTTTTTCCTCTCAGCAACACCATTTTGCTGAGGTGTATAAGGCACTGTACATTGGTGTTTTATCCCACGACTAGCCAGAAATGCATTAAATTCATGAGACATATACTCCCCCCCTCGATCGGAACGGAGGGTGCCCATAGTACATTTTGAGACATTTTCAGCCATAGCCAAAAATTGTTTGAAGCACATAAAAACTTCGGACTTGCTTTAAGCGGAAATACCCATGCATGCCTGGAGTAATCATCAATGAAAGTCACGAAGTACAGGTAATTGCCCAAGGACGGAGTTTGCATGGGCCCACAAACGTCACTATGCACAAGCTGCAACCTGCATGTGGCCCTAACTGAACCATCCTTTGGAAACTTAGAACGCTGCATTTTACCCAGAATACAGCCTTCACAAACATGTTTGATAGGTGCTTCAAGAGGCGGCAAAGAAGCAACCATATCAGATTTCTGCAAACGCAGCAAACTGGCAAAATTCAGATGACCAAAACGTGCATGCCAAAGTTTTGCATCTGAAATAGCCCTTGAATCTGCAACAGCATTTGCAAAATTTTGTCCACACTTGTCATACAAAGTGAGCTTATACAGCCCACGGCACAAAAGCCCAGATGCAACAATTTCATCACCAAAACTGAGATCATGAACTGTACATCTGTCATCCACAAATTTGACTACAAGTCCAAGTCTAGCAAGTGCGGATACAGACAAGAGATTCTTCTTGATCCCAGGTACATAAAGTGCATCAACAAGTGTGAAGGAACTGCCATTAGCAGCAGTGAGCACAATCTTTCCAACTCCCTGAACTGGATAAGAGGCGTTGTTGGCACAAGTGACTGAATTCCCATGAGGGACAGACTCGAGAGAGGTAAACAATTCACGATGTGAGGTAATGTGCTTTGTAGCACCACTGTCGAAATACCACACATGTGAATCTGCAGCAACTGACAAGCATGCATCATGGACAGCAGGATTGTAAGTGCACTCTGCGCTAAAAGCCCATTCTGCATCAACATCAGCATCACAATCTCCTTTCACAGAAGACTCAACAATGGCTGCATTTGTAGTGGAACCAACATTTGCAGTGGAACCACCCTCTTTCTTCTTAGCCTCTTTGGCCTTCAACTTAGGACACGACTTGATCAAGTGATCATTGGCTTTACAATAATGGCAACGCATCTTCTTTTTGCCCTTATCACCAGAATTGCCAGACGAAGTGCTGCCAGCAGAAGCATTAGGAACAGAAATTTTGCCACTCGCAGCAGAACCATAAGAAGTGGCTGCATTACTGTTACCACCCTTTCTTTGAGAAGCAATAAAAGCCTGTTCAACTGCACGCTGCCTAGTCCTGTTTTTTCTAGAAAGTGACTCTTGCAACAGCAATGTGCATAATGCATCAAACTTGACAACTTCAGGATTTCCTTGGGTCATCAGTCTCCAAGTACTAGCAAAAGTCTGGTAGGAATCTGGTAAGGCATCAAGAACAGTCTGCACAAGGGAACTGTCAGAAATGACTTCACCTGCAGAAATGAGTTGCTCATTGATATCCTTGACACTAGCAAGGAAAGTGTCCATATCATCTTCCTCATGCATAATCTTCGACTCTAGCTCTTTACGCAGCAAAGCAATTTTAGCCTCATTGCGGCTTGCATAAAGACCTGCTAGAATATCCCAAGCCTGTTTTGCAGATTTTGCTGAACGGATGTGAGGAATAATGGTGCGCTTCACAGACAACGCAATCAATGCATGAGCCTGCGCATCCTTAACATCCCAACGAGCTTGTTCTGCTGTAGGCAAAACAACTCTAACAGCTGCAATCCTTGCAGCAAGACCTGCAACATCCTCAATATCGCCTACATCTTCAGAACCAGGACGTACATCAATGCCCTGCACAATGTTCCAGACACCTTTTGACACAAGAACGTGTTGCATCATATAAGCCCACATAGGGTAGTTGTCCCCATCCAACCTGTCCTCAGCAGCAAACATCTTGAACACATCTGTGTTGTTGTTGTCAGCCATGGTAAATGCTGCACCTGATGTGAAAACTGCCCGAAAATAGGAGAAATGGAGCGGGAACAACTTGTGCTATATAGCACAAACCGTAGAAGACTATAAGGAACCTGTTATGCAGAAAACGGCACTGACAGAAAATCTGCACAAAATGACGAAATAACCTGTGCAGTACTGCCCGTAGTGGAAACGGAGGCCGAAATGAGCCCAAATCAAAATTCTGAGCAGACCAAGCTCTTCGAGCTCTCCCAAAAAATTTGTCGACCTGCGAACGCTTGCCAAAGCTCACTGAAATCGGAGAAAGTGAGCAGGCGTGTGCTGGAGCAGCTGGCGACTAAGCCCGGGAGGACGTGACCTGCTCTGATACCAATTGTTGGAATTAGGGTTGCAGAGAAACACACACAGCTTGGAGAAGACGAAGGAAGCTCAAGGTACACAATAGAGAGTGTATTCCTTAGTGTGCAATGGAAAGATAGATAGCCCTAGAGTGATGGGCGTATATACAATGCACGGGGGAAAAAACCTCCTAAAGAGGGAAAAAATGCCCCGGCGGTCCTAGTGTGTTCACACACATCACTACCACATGTATATGGTAACATCATGCACATAGATAGAAGCCTAAGATCAAAGCTAGATGCAAAGTCCAAAAAGTGTTTCTTCATTGGCTATGGAGAAGGTGACTTTGGGTATCGCCTATGGAATCCTGAAGATGGTAAAATCTTAAGGAGTAGGGATGTAAATTTTAACGAACAAAATATATACAAAGATTACTTGGAAAGAAAACAAACAAAAGAAACAGGTGATGAGTACATGGAGCTTGAGGACGGTGAAGACTCAAGGACTGTAAATGGTGACAATGTGCAACGACATCAACCAAATGAGGAGCCTCAACCTATTCCCCGAAGATCTACAAGAGCAAGTAGACCTCCACAAAGGTTTGTTCCTTCCTTCAACCATCTCTTGATCTCAGATTCTAGAGAGCCGAAATCATACGAAGAAGCTATGCAGCATGAATCCAAAGAAGAATGGACGAAGAGCATGCAAGTGGAGATTGACTCACTACATCGCAACCAAACATGGGAGTTGGTTGAGGTGCCTAAAGATAAGCAGGCACTTCAAAACAAATGGGTGTACAAGCTGAAGGAAGAAGATGGTGGGAAGAAAAGGTACAAGTCTAGGCTTGTGGTAAAAGGGTTTTCTCAAAGGAAAGGTATTGACTTCAATGAAATATTTTCTCATGTTGTAAAAATGAACTCAACTAGGCTTGTCTTAAGCCTTCTGGCTACTCATGATTTAAATCTCGAGCAAATGGATGTAAATACGGCATTCCCTCACGGTGACTTAGAGGAGGAAATCTCATGCTTCAACCAAAGGGGTATGAAGTAAAAGGTAAGGAGAAAATGGTTTGCAGATTAAAGAAAAGCTTGTATGGATTAAAGCAAGCATAAAGACAATGGTACTTGAAGTTCGATCGATGAATGTTAGATCATGGATTCAGAAGATGCAACTCAGATCATTGCGTCTATACAAAGAATTTGGGAGACGGGAAGTTCATCATCCTAATGTTGTATGTTGATGACATGTTGATTGCAAGTGCTAACATGCAGGACATCAAAGACCTAAAAGAGAGTTGTCTAAAGCTTTTTCAATGAAAGATTTAGGTGTTGCAAAGAGGATACTTGGTATGAAAATATCAAGGGACAAGACAAAGAAGACAATAAAGCTATCTCAAGAGGATTACATCAAGAAGGTACTAGAAAGGTTTGCAATGCAAAATGCAAAACCAGTTTCTACAACTTTGGCTGGTCACTTTAAATTAACAAAGGATATGTGTCCAAAGACACAAGAGGAGATAGCCTATATGTCTAAAGTTCCATATGCTGCATCGGTAGGTTCTCTAATGTATGCTATGGTCTGGACAAGGCCAGATGTTGCACATGCAGTGGGAGTTGTGAGTAGGTTCATGGACAACCCAGGTAAAGAACATTGGCAAGCTGTGTAGTGGATACTTAGGTATCTAAAAGGGACAACAACAAATGCTTTGTATTTTGGAGGAACTGATATTTTTCTAGAAGGGTATGCTGATGCAGATATGGCAGGTGACAAAGATACTCGAAGGAGCACTACAGGCTATGTCTTCACGGTTGAAGGCATAGCAATAAGCTGGGCTTCAAAGCTACAGAAAGTGGTTTCACTTTCTGCCACGGAAGCAGAGTATGTAGCAATGACGGAGGCAAGCAAAGAAATTATGTGGCTTCACAGATTCTTAGAAGAGCTTGGACTCAAACGAGACAATTGTGTCTTCTATAGTGATAGCCAAAGCACTATCCATCTTGCACAGAACTCAGCCTTTCATTCAAGGACAAAGCACATTGAGGTGAGATATCACTTCATACGCGCAAGGTTCCTTGGGTAATAAGCAAGGCAAAAAGCAGCATTGTTTGAGGCTGAGAGAGAGAGAGAGAGAGAGAGAGAGAGAGAGAGAGAGAGAGAGAGAGCGCTTATAGCCTTTGGCGGCTCCTTGATAGAAAGCTCTGACTTATTTTCAAGAAGAGAGAGGGGGAGCTTAAGAAAGAGACTATAGAGAGAGAGAGAGAGAGAGAGAGAGAGAGAGAGAGCTTATAGCTTTTGTGCTACAGCAAGCCTTTGGGTGGCTCCTTGATAGAAAGCTCTGCACTGTTTTTAAGAGGTTTAGGAAGCTCTGCTCTGGTAATGAAATGTTATATTAAACATCTTCAAAAGGTTAAAACGACCTATGATGAGACCTAACTAATACAATCCTTGTCTAAGCCAATGTCTCGGTTTAAAAAAAAGAAAAGAAAAGTGAAGCACTAAACTAAAACACAAAAGGAATCTCTGGTTGGTAATCAAATGTTATATTAAACGTCTTCAAAAGGTTAAAATGACCTATGATGAGACCTTACTATTACAATCCTTGTGGATCTAATCCAATGTCTGGGTACAAAAAAAATAAAAGTAAAGTGAAGTACTAAACTAAAACACAAAAGAAGTTGTGCGCTCTTTTCATTAGGTTGAAATCAAATGTTATATTAAATGTCTTCAAAAGGTTAAAATGACCTATGCGACCTAAGTAATACATCCTTGTGGATCTAATCCAATGTCGTTCAAGAGCTTCACCAATGTTCATCTTTGTAAATAGCCGTACTTGGTGTCTCCCATATCGTGCTAGAGTAGTCCTCATCCTCCAATGGAGGCTTTGCATATGTCGTGGTCGCCCTCGTAGAGAGAGAGAGAGAGAGAGAGAGAGAGAGAGAGAGAGAGAGAGAGAGGTGCACTAATTGCAGAAGATCTCAATTTTTAACCTTGTAAACAGGAAGACTCTATCTTTGCTCGAACATCAATGTAATGGAAGGTTGGCCAATCTTCATGCATATTAATTCGTGTTGTTGTATATTATTTACCTTGATTCTCTAAGAGCGTTTTTGGAAATGATGCAAGGAGAGGCACTCCACGTGGCTTTTCTTTATTGGACATAAAAAGCAGTGGTTTACAAAGAGAAATTGGAAAAGAGGTGGTTTTTTTAAAAAAGGTGAAAAGTTGGTGAAAGTAGTGACGGGAATTAGCTTGAGAATGAATGTGACAAGGATTAAAGAACTTCTCTGATGTCCAACAAAGAGACATTTCGAGAGTACACCACATCGTGGCATTTAAAATATCACAAGCCGACATAAATCAACGGTAATGAGTTCTTCCTCATGCAACTGCAAGTTTTTTGAAATAAGAAAATTCCTCCAACACTTGAGGAGAAGCATAAGTCCCCCTTAAACACCGGAGGGGATAAAAGTGGCGGGAGAAAGGCACGTTCCCTACGATATAATTATAAATGCGGAGAACGGTGCGAACTCCACACCATACGTATGTATGGCTTTTCTTTTCTTTTTTATGGGCACAATCATCCCAATGCATAAAATGCATCTTCTTTCATCTTCAAAATGTACTATTTGCAAATTTTCTTCTCCATACATCCATTAATGTCAAATTTCATTTGTCTTGCAAGGTCGTGGAGCTTTTGGTAAAAGCTTCGAGAAGAGATGCCACAAAGTCTACACAATAAGAGACGACATAAGGTGAAAGGTACAACATTGCTCCTCTTCCTTAATTCACACCATTTTAGAGTAAATCAATCAAAGCTCTAATCTTTTCTCAGGAAGTGTATCTCTCCAAATTCGTCCACGTTTTCTTTCGTCTTGAAGGTGATACTTACATCTTGAAGCATGTGGCATTACGCAAGACGTTGATATTTATGATGAGATTCTCAACCTAACTTTCATTTCTTTTGGTCTAAGCAGGACACAATAGGTGGCCAGTACTCACCAAGGAATAAAATTACCCTTTCCATGAGTGATGTGGACAAGACAATAAGGAAAGATCGTATGCCTATTTTTTAAAAGATCTTTTGGATGAGAAAAGGGTGAACATGGCCCTTGTAGGTGACCTTTTGTTATGTACCCAATATTTTTCAATAAAACTATTTCATTTACTTTGCAAATATTTAAGGTTTGTATTTTGTTAAGTCATGAATCGTTCCAACGGAACAATCGGATAAAAAATCGGAGTCTGAAACTATTAATTATGGCTTTTATTCAATTGAAAACAATAGGTTGATATGAGAAACTTTAGCCTCAAGAAGAATGAGTAAATTTAGGAAAGAGAGAGTTACTGTAATCTTAGGAAAGGAAGAGTATTTTTAGAAGAGAATGAGTCTTTCTAGGAAAGAATGATAATTTTTAGAGAAGAAAGGGAAGTGAGAGAAGACTAGAGTTTCTTTTCTTGGAATCCAAGCCTCTTCTCAAATTAAAAACTCAAAATCGCACATCGGAATGCTTGTCCACCAAAAAGAAAATGACATTTTGATGTCTTTATGAATAAAAAGATTGACTTATTGTTCTTCAAAAAAATTATATGACTGGTTAAGTCATGTGAGTTATTTTTGGTGGATTGGTTAAGCCATGAATGGTTAAGTCATGTTATTCAAATAATCATGATTGGTTAACTCATGTGATTGATTTTTTATGGACTGGATAAGTAATGACTGGTTAAGTCATGTGATTGAGTTTTGATGGACTAGATAAGTCAAGATTGGTTAAGTCAGGTGATTGAGTTTTAATGGATCGGATAAGTAATGATTGGTAAAGTCATACGATTGAGTTTTTAGTGGATTGGTTAAGTCTAAATTTGGAAAACACCCTATTGATTTGAGTTATTATAAACATTGACGTACACTCAGGGAAATACTCAAATCACTTCTACGTTGGAAAACCCTCAGAACGATGCTGTTTACACAGAAATTCAAGAAAAGAAATTGTTGCTTAAACAAATGCAACCACCTTCTTTTAGAGGAGAGGGTGTTGATATTGATAAAGATGCAGAAGTATAGGTTAAGGCTATGGATGATTACTTCTCTGCTGCAAAGACACCACCCTTTTGGATGTAATGATGACCGAGATAGTAATTAGAGTAGGAGTATCCTAACTTTTTCTCGAGATGAGGACATCTCAAATCCCTAAGTTGATGAGATTGTAATGTACCCAATATTTTTTAATAAAACTTTTTCATTTACTTTGCAAATATATAAGGTTTGAGTTTTGTTAAGTCATAAACTGTCCAACGGAAAGATCAGATCAAAAATTGGACTCTGAAACTATTAATCATGGCTTTTATTCGCTTGAAAACAATAGGTTGATATGGCAAACTTAAGCCTCAAGAAAGAAGGAGTAATTTTAGGAAAGAGGGTAATCTTAGGAAAGGAAGAGTATTTTCAGAAGAGAAGGAGTATTCTAGAGAAGAAAGGGAAGTGAGACAAGATTAGAGTTTCTTTTCTTGGAATCCAAACCTCTTCTAAAATTAGAAACTCAAAATTGTGCATCGGAATGCTTATCCACCATATATATATATATATATATATATATATATATATATATATATATATATATATATATATATATATTATAACAGCCGTGAACGTGCACGAACTTATCTTTGTGTTTTTCGCTATTCTTAGCTTGTGCTTTTGGATCTTGAGAGCCTATATAAAGACCCCTCTTTCCTTATTTTCAAGACACACACACAGAAGTTCTCAGAAGCGAAAGCTTACTTGCCATAACATCGGAGTTACCCTCAACCTTTCACCCTCAACCCATCTCCATCTCCAACTCCCTCTATACCATCGTTGTGTTGTCCTTCGGATTCTTGAGTTCTCTCTCTCTCTCTCTCTCTCTCTCTCTCTCTTTTCTCTTTTGTAATACGATGGCCCCACATCGAGTGACTCAAAGCTCAAAGTACGCTCATGTCATTCCACCTCCAAGAAAGGGGCAAAAGACGTATCATCTACTCCAATCGTAGCTCAAGCGGATGTATCAACTTATCGAAAATGTCGCTAATCCGATAACACAAATTTATAATTTGGCATTGCTATTCATGTTAACTTGGGAAGCTAAACATAGGGATTCCCTTAAACCTTCCAAGAAACGTGATTCTATCACAAGAAACAAGCATATGTTTTCATAGATTAGTGAAAGGACTATTTCATAAATTATCATTGTTTGTTAAATTGTTATTGCTTGATAACTTATTATTGTTTGATAAGCTGTTACTGGTTGATATGAAGAGTTGGTTGATCATGTTTGAAGAATCATTTTAAGAGAAGGATTGTTGGAAGAATAACTTTTGTCCCTCGCGGGTAGCGAGATGCCTCGTGGTTAGCAAGATGCCTCGCGGTTAGGGAGATTAAGCTGAGGTTATCAACTCTCTTTTGTTCCTCAGGGTTGGCAAGATACCTAGAGGTTAGCAAGATGCCTCGCGGTTAGCGGGATGCCTTTCGGTTAGCGGGATGCCTGACGGTTAGCAAGATACCTCGCGGTTAGCGAGATGTCTCGCGGTTAGGGGGATGTCTCGCGGTTAGCGGGATGCCTCGGTTAGCGAGGTGGAAAGGTTGCGTAATTTACGGTTAGCAAATAAATCCTTTTCAAAGACTCTGTTGGTTAGACAGAGAAAGTTCGTGGGTAGCGGCAAACTCATAAGAAATTGAAAAAGTTATTTTTGTTGAAATATAGGACTGTCTTCATTAGGCTTTGTTTGAAATTTTTTGGTATTGTTTGAAGGGCTATATAAAAGAACCTGTATTCGTAATTAATTACTGTTTGTATATGTAAAACAATGTGGTAGTAATTAGAAAACAAGAAGAACGGGTAAGTGTGGTGTGGAAAGTGGGAGACTAGTATCCTAACTCTGTTAGAATACTAGTCTACGGATGGGTGGACCCGATTAGTTGGGTACTTTACAAAAGATTACTAGTTAGTTTAGACCATGTGTCATATCATATTTAGGGTTTTTGAATGGCAGCCGTACCTCTTAAACGTAGGAAAAAAGGCGTTGTTTATGGATTATAAATATGTCAATGAGTTTTCATCTCTATGTTATAGGAAATAGCTTCCATTAGAATCCTTGATTTATTGACCTAGCCTGTGGCGTATGACCCTTACAACCACAATCATTATGGATAGAAGACTTCCTCTCTTTTGTTGCTCGTATCTTAGCTTCATGAATACGGAGTAGGTTGTCGTCAACGGAACATGAGAATAAAGGAAGGCCATCTATCAACTCATGCCAATCTTCTCGGGATTGGGGACCTCACAATTGATATCAGAGTCTCAGTTAAAAATATTTAATTGGCTACTTCAAGCTTCCTCATGTGTATGGTTTCTATACCCATTAACTGACTCACAGAGATATTACAACGACGTGTTAGTTGATGTCTTACGGTTGAAACCAATGTATTTTCTCATTGAGAAATTTTTCTAGATACGTATATGACATTTTGATGTCTTTATGAATAAAAAGATTACGTTATTGTTCTTCAAAAAAATTGTATGGCTCGTTAAGTCATGTAAGTTATTTTTGGTAGATTGGATAAGCCATGATTGGTTAAGTAATGTGATTGAGCTAACCATGACTGGTTAAGTCATGTGACTGATTTTTTATGGACTAGATAAGTAATAACTGGTTAAGTCGTGTGACTAAGTTTTGATGGACTGGATAAGTCAAGATTGGTTAAGTCAGGTGATTGAGTTTTAATAGATCGGATAAGTAATGATTGGTAAAGTCATACAATTGAGCTTTAGTGGACTGGTTAAGTCTAAGTTTGGAAAAGATCCTATTAATTTGATAAACATTGATGTACACTCAAGGGAATCCTCAAATCACTTCTACGTTGGAAAACCCTCAGAACGATGCTATTTACACAAAAATTCAAGAAAAGAAATTGTTGCTCAAACAATGCAACCACATTCTTTTAGAGAAGAGGATGTTGATATTGATAAAGATGCAGAAGTATAGATTAAGGCTATGGATGATTACTTCTCTGCTGCAAAGACACCACCGTTTTGGATGTAATGATGGCCGAGATAGTAATTAGAGTAGGAGTATCCTAACTTTTTCTTGAGATGAGGACATCTCGAATCCCTAAATTGGCGAGATTGTAATGTACCCAATATTTTTTAATAAAACTATCTCATTTACTTTGCAAATATACAGGGTTTGCATTTTGTTAAGTTATAAACTATCCAACGGAACGATCGGATAAAAAATTGGACTCTGAAACTATTAATTATGGCTTTTATTCGCTTGAAAACAATAGGTTGATATGGGAAGCTTAAGCCTCAAGAAAGAAGGAGTAATTTTAGGAAAGAGAGAGTAATCTTAGGAAAGGAAGAGTATTTTTAGAGAAGAAAGGAAAGTGAGACAAGATTAGAGCTTCTTTTCTTGCAATCCAAGCCTCTTCTAAAATTAGAAACTCAAAATCGCCCATCCAAATGCTTGTCCACCATTTTTTTTATTTTTTGAATTATTTTTCTTACTAACAACCGCAACGTGCGCAAACTTATCTTTCTACTTTTTCGTTCTTCTTGGCTTGTATTTTTGGCTCTTGAGAGCTTATATAAAGGCCCCTCTTCCCTCACTTTCAAGACACACACATAGAAGTTCTCAGAAGCGGAAGCTCTCTTGCCATAATGCCGGAGATACCCTCTCTCTCTCCACCTCTCACCTCAACCCATCTCCATCTTCAACTCCCCCTCTACCATCGTCGTGTTGTCCTTCGGATTCTTAAGTTCTCTCTCTCTCTCTCTCTCTCTCTCTCTTTCCCTTTTCTCTTTTGTAATATGATGGCCTCAAAGTGAGTGACTCAAAGCTTGAAGTACGCTCATATCATCCACCACCAAAGAAGGTGCAAAAGAAGTATCATCTACTCCAATTGTAGCTCAAGTGGATGTATCGGCTGCGGAAGGAGTTGAAGCCGTCCCACCTCCAACACAGGAGGTAATTGAACATGTCGCTAGTCCGGTAAGACAAATTTATAATGCATTGCTATTCATGTTGACTTGGGAAGCTAAGCATAGGGATTCTCTTAAACTATTCAAGAAACGTGATTCTATCACAAGAAACAAGCATATGTTTTCATAGATTAGTGAAAGGATTGTTTGATAAATTATCACTGTTTATTAAATTGTTATTGCTTGATAAATTGTTATTGTTTGATAAGTTGTTACTGGTTTATAATGAGGAGTTGGTTGATCAGGTTTGAAGAATCATTTTAAGAGAAGAATTGTTGGAAGAATATCTTTTTTCCCTCGCGGGTAGCGAGATGCCTTGCGATTAGCAAGATACCTCGCGATTAGCGAGATGATTCTACGGTTAGCGGAGATTAAGCTGAGGTTATCACCTCTCTTTTCTTCTTTGCAATTAGCGAGATGCCTAGCGGTTAGCAAGATGCCTCGTAGTTAGCGGCATGCCTCGCGGTTAGCAAGATTCCTCATGATTAGTGGGATGCCTTGCGGTTGGCGAGATAGGAAGGTTGCACAATTCATGGTTAGCGAATAAATTCTTTTCAAAGGCTCTGTTGGTTAGACAGAGAAAGTCCGCGAGTAGCAAACTTATAAGAAATTGAAAAAGTTATTTTTATTGAAATATAGGATTGTCTTCATTAGGCCTTGTTTGAATTGTTTTGGTATTGTTTGAAGAGCTGCATAAAAGAACCTATGTCCGAAATTAATTAAGGAACACTGTTTGTATATGTAAAACAGTGTGGTAGTAATTAGAAAACAAGAAATAGGATACTAGTGTACGAATGGGTGGACCTAATTAGTCAAGTATTTTTCACAAGATTCCTAGTTAGTTTAAACTATGGCTCATATCATATTCAGGGCTTATGAATGGTAGTCGTACCTCTTAAACATGGGGAAAAAGGTGTTGTTTATGGATTCTAAATATGTCAATGGGTTTTCATCTATATGTTATAGAAAATAGATTCCATTAGAATCCTTGATTTATTCACCTGGCATGTGGCGTATGACCCTTACAACCACGATCATTATGGATAAAGGACTTCCTCTCTTCTGTTGCACTATCTCTGCTTCGTGAAAACGGAGTAGGGTGTTGCCAAAGGAACTTGAGAATAAAGGAAGGACATCTATCAAGTCGCCCCAATCTTCTCGGGGTTAGGGAACTCACACCTCTAAAGAGAACAAGTTCACCTAAGAGATGGATGCAAATTAGCCTATGGGACAAATCAAGTGTGTTGGGTGTGTGTCCTCTATCTATCATCTAGGCGTGTCTCTCCTAAGATCCCTTGTAGTACTGGAATTGTCTACGGCGTAGTCTCAGGACTCTCAATCCTTGAGTGTCTCCCACTCTCTCAAACTATCCTTGTAGACTCCAAGAGTGTCTTGTGTGTATTTGGAGCAAGAAGAACTCAAATTGATGTTGGTCTCTGGAGTCCATAATGTCTAGTAGAGTAGGCAAGCCTACAACCCATCAATGTCTAAACCATGATGCAGTGACTTGAGTGTATCCTGCCAAACATCAGCATGGCAAGGAAACTTTGAACTGCTTTTAAACTGAGAAGAGCCTCTCTTGAGATGCAATCACCTATTGTGCACCTTGAAGGCATGTAATTGTGCAAGACATTGCCATGGGCAACAGTATTCATGATGAGGTTGCTAGTCAAGGGCTATTGGAGAAACATGAGGTGCTCTTGAAAAGTATGGATCAACTTCTTGCTTGCAATGTGGTCTCCTAGAGTACACTCATTGCAAGATATGTCCAACATGGGCATGCTAAGCAAGCTCTGGACTGTTCTCACGAGATGCAAAGTGAAAAGGGCCCCTCTTCAGATGCCATGAGATAAAATCCACACCATTGCATAGTGAAGCAATCAAGGCAAACTAGTTTTCATTCTTACTAAAAACCAAAATGTCATCAAAGAAAACCACAATAAAATCTTAATGCTTAAAAAAGATGTGATTCATTATGCATGAAAATGTAGCATGGGCATACGACAGTGTCACGTCACTCCTTGCAATTTTTAGGCAACTCGCAACACCATAGGAGTCGAAAGCTTGTAGCTTCTGACAGTTGGTTGACATTACGCTTTGCCATTATAGAATAGAATAGTATAGAGCTTAGAGCTGCGTCCCGCCCAGAGGTTAGAGAGCTTGCAACGCATTCTGTTGGCATGCACTAGAAGCGTGGAAATGCACTCCCACAATTTGCATAGGATGTTCTGTTGTAGGCCTAAAACTACATGATTCCTTGCGAAATTAAAGCAATAAGGCTGTCGATTCATCAAAAATTAGGGATTCTATCGGCCGTAGTGAGTGGGAAGGAGCATTGACATGCTAGACAAGTCTGGTGCATTGCAAGAAAATGGTGAATTCCATCCATTTTATAGCTGTTGTAGCGTGAGGGTGAGGCTCTGCAAGAGCTCCAACCACTCTTTGAGACCACAATTTTTACGTGCACCGTAGATTTTGAGCCCTTGTAACCACATGGTGGGACGGGGATCTTACACAGCTCGCAATACCATGGAGCCGAAAGCTCATAGCTTTTGACAAGTGGTTGACTTTATGCTTTGCCAGTGTATAAAATATTATAGAAATAGTATAGATAGTAGCCTATAGATAGTACAGACATGCTGAGCCAATTCACATGAAGGTGGGGTTGGCAATTCATTATGATAGAGTCATGTCTCCAGTTGTGATTTTTCTTTGTTTTGGGATGGTTCTCTCCCTACCTGTGACACAAAGTTGTACTTTTTTCTTTTTCTTTTAATATATTCCAGCACTTAAAGAAAAAAAAAACTAATTTACAACCGGCAATCGGTTGCACTCAAGTTCACGTGAAGGCTCCCTTGAGGACCTTTTTGTTTTGTAAGGAAGTAAAAAGACGAGAGAGAGAGAGAGAGAGAGAGAGAGAGAGAGAGAGAGAGAGAGAGGAAAAGGTGAGCGCACGTTTCTATAAAAAGCTCCCAAAGATATTTCTTGATAAAACACTTCTTAGAAAAGGTGGCCACAATTTGTCTTTTTTTTTCTTTGGTTGCATTCTTGCTTCTCCTCCGAAGTCCCAAGGGTGGAGTGAAAAAGTAACCCCTTCTCAAATTTTCTCCATGTAAACAAAATGGTTTCCGGAAAGTTGCCAACTAGTTGCAAACCATCACCTCATGTGAATTGGAAGCTCTGCTTGCTCGCCTCACATGCTTTCTTTGAGAGCGGGACGTGCTCTCTACCGGGCCAGCGTCTAGAGAGCTCCCCATTTCACATTGAGGTGTGGTCATGCGAGGCTTAATTTTCAGTTATTTTCCTTGGAAACTAATCCCTTGCAATGGTCACGTGTGTAAAACTAAGTTGGCATAGTTCTACTATCCTCCACTCCCCAACTATGCCAAAAAAGGCATAGTTGCAAACTTTTACCGAAAGATTGCCTTTAATGCCCTCCTATCAGCCGCCTTTCCCAGCCACCTTTCTCGCGATTAGCGCTCATGATTACCTCTATTCTCTCACGCGTGCACACACAAAGTACCCTCCCTCTCTCTCTCTCTCTCTCTCTCTCTCTCTCTCTCTCTCTCTCTCTCTCTCTCTCTCTCTCTCTCTCTCTCTCTCTCTCTCGCATCAGAAATAACCAGAAGCTCTAGGAGCAGCTCTCCAGGCTCGAATTTCTCCTAACCATCATGGATCATTTTTCATTTGACCTCAACAGCCTGTCGTCTGAAGTGGAAGACAGCCATCAAGGGGAGGACTTCTCATGGTCTCAACTCTCCCAAGTAATTGCATTATAGCCATCTCTCTCATTCGCATCGCAACCTACTATCCCGATTGCATCACAACTTTCATCCCCGGTTGCGACAACCTACACCACCCGTTTGTCGTCACCCTTGGAGCGTTTCCTTCCATCGACTCACAGAATCATGCCAATTGGAGCTTCATTTTTTGGTCCTCCTCCATGCTTGCCCAATCCACCACCTTTGCCAACTCCACCCACTACATCGGCAACTGACGACATCATGGCAACACCTTCAATTGACAATGACAACACTAGGAAGACACCGTCTGCCAAGAAGGGCTCTACGCCATCTCGTGATGAGCGTGTCAAGAAGAATTTAAAGAATGCAACACAAAAGGCTCGTCGTAGTAAGCTCTCCGCAAGTGACTCAACTGGCAATCGTGGCAATTGGAGTTTGGAAGAGGTTTGTGTCTTGGCGGATGCAAAACTTCGTCTCCATGAGTTCTTGGCGGATGCACAGGGTAGAGAGCGGGTCTTGTCCTTGGACGACCGGTGGTGCAAGGTAGCCGAATGGTGCAAAGAAGCTGGAGTGACACGAACGCAATTGCAGTGCATGGACAAATGGGATAACATTTTTCCAAAATTTTGGAAAATACGGGATTGGAACAGGGCTGTGCCTTCAAGAATGAGCTCTTGGGGCCAAATGGACCCCGAGGAGCGGGTAGCCAACAACTTCCCAAGGTATTACAATGAGAAGATCTATGCAATCCTCGACCAAAGATTCTCAAAGGACTCATTAGTTGATCCAGGTGATAACCCTATCGATAGTTCAAAGTCAAACTTTGGTAAGCCTCTCTATAAAATGCAATCCCAAATGTTTCGTTTATTTCCTATGTCTTATTGTTATTTGTGTATAATTGAATGCATTCCTATTTCTTGTATTCTTAAGAGAATTGCAATCCACCACCCTCCCAAGGTGAGGAGTCATCATCAATCCCAGGCAAAGATCCTAGTTTGAGTGGCAAAAAATGAGGGCAAAAGCTAGGGAGGGTTGCTGAGGTGAAGCGCGAATTTCAGGAGATTTCCAAAAACTTGGTAGAGAGCATGGAGAAGACGGCTCAACACGCTCGCTAGAGCAAAAGCAACAAATTGAGGAGCTATTAGTTTTATAGGAGCGCCAAACCAAGGCTGCAGAAGAGCAAATGGTGGTGCTTCAAGACTCCATTTCCACGCTAACCAATTTGGTGGGTGCCTTTCTAGCTAAGCAAGGTTAAATTGGTGGACGTAGCCAAGCTCTCTCTAGTTTGTGAACATACTTCGGTTTATTTATGGATGTGAGGAAGAGTTGTTGTAATTTAAGCCTTTGAATATTGTAGTTCATTACTTTTGCAATGGCTCCTTTTAAAATGTATTTTGGATGTAATGTGCTAACTTTTCTCTCTCTCTCTCTCTCTCTCAAATCATGTTGAAGATTAAGGTCTCTATTGTTTGCCATGGTTTGGTTTAAAGCCTTCTTTATAATAATAAACCATAATCCTCACTAGTCCTAGTCCCAACACGTGCTCAACAAGCTTTTTGCATTGTCTAGCAAGTCAACATGGGTCTCAGCCTGTAGCTATACAAACCTTGGACCTCATAGCTAATTAATTATAAGCTCGACCCTTGAAGCAGTTAAGGTTTGACTTAAACCTTGTTATTAAGTATGCCTTTAGTTAAGTAAACTAAGGTAAAGGGGGATGTTGAGGCAATCACCTAGTGAAATTGGGTTTAAAGAAATAGAAAGAAAGTGAATTGGCCACCCACTACGGTTGAACCAAAGCTTTAAAAGGGTGTAAAATTGTAACTTGCAGCTATCAATTTGTCCTTGCTTAGCAAAATATTCAAGGGGTAGATGTAAAAGCACTAGGAAAAGTGGAGATCCCAATATACAAACAAGGGAACCCATTTGAAAACAGGCTGTGTGTGTGTGTGAGAGTGAGAGAGAGAGAGAGAGAGAGGGGGGGGGGGGGGGGGTGGGGGGGGGGGGTGGTGGTGGTGGTGGTGGTTGTTAATTTTTTAAACACACCAAGTTGACATTTCACCTCAAGCGCGCGAGTTAACAACAAGATATGGACCAAGCCCAAAATTTATGATTGCTCACCAAGATATCATGTTGGATATTAAAATTGTAGTGGTTTCTCAAAGCCAAGGTGGCCTATTGAACCTCAGAGATGATGATGAGTGAAACCTTAACCTTGGACCTTTGTTTCTTGATTGAATTACTTTTTGACTTACCAAGCTCAGCCTACATAAAGTTCCCATGCTAAAGCTTAAAAGAACAAATACCTGAATCCTGAGACTCTCTAGATTTGACATAATCTATTGCATATATTGATTTTACATGGATTTGTGATCTCTTTGGTTCTTTACTTGCTGCTCTTAAGGCTCCCAAATATGTTCCTCTAATCATTTTCGCATTTGTTTTGAGGAGAATCTCCATAGATGTTGTGGAGCTTTGAGGGAAAAGAGTCGTGGGGGAGGCACGTGTAGAGAGAGAGAGAGGGAGAGAGAGACATTTCATCCCGACAGCGACTGTGTCATGTGTCAGGATGGCTCTGGAGAGAAAACGAGATTTTTCTAGCTAAGGTTTCGCGTCGGGCAGTGGACAAAAGGATGAGCGCGCATTGCAGACGAGTGATCTCGCGGGGTGGTAGACACGTGCGGACAAGTCGTAGACAGGTCTTGGACCGACAGTAGGGAGATGTGTGGAGGGCTTGCGATAGCTATTCGCTATTGTGTGGGGAGGGCTCTTGCACGAGCAGCAAGCAACATGCGACAAGTTCAGTCGCTCTGTGTCTCTAAGCTAGGCATGCAAACCACTGGGATAGGAAGCGCACTCGTTCTCGGACGTGGAATGTCAGAGGGGAGAGAGTACGCCTGTGTGCGCTACAAGGATGACCTCGAGTGCGAGGTCTGGGGATGGAGGCACTGTGTGGGAATGCAACAAGAGAGAAGTTTTGCTTTTGCAAATCAGAGGGTGGAGAATCTTTGCTCTTAATTAATTAATGACTTGCAGTTAGACCCACTAGATTAAGATGAGAAAATGGTTCTACAAATTATTTTAAAAGAAAGCTTTTTTCCCATCTTGTTTATCCTTGTAATTTATTATACAAGCATACGAAATGGTTTCAAACATTGTCTACACACATTAAACTAAATAGAATTATCAACAAAAGCATCACTGAATGAGAAAAATGCCATGAGAAACCTGATCTTTAATGAGTAGCATTTAAACTCATCACATACATACTATGAAACTCAACCTAAACCACTAGGCTATTCGCCTTGGCTGCCCTTAGGGCTCCCTTAAGCACTAAAAAAAACAAATAAACCCGCCCCGCCCCCCCCCCCCCCCCCCAAAAAAAAAATAAAAATAAAAAAAATTAAGTAATGGTTTGTGAAAAAGTCGTATTGGCTGACTACTAGTTGGCCTTATGCTACATATGGTCCAAAAATTCCCCCACAAGATCAACATTATCTATTTGAGAAGACTTGACTTTATGAATCTACATCCCACATTGGGCACGATGTACTTCCTCAATATACATGGCTACACTTTCTATATTTATAGCATTGAAAGGGACATACTCATGACGATATGCAAGATTGTACATGTTGAGTGCTTCATCTATGTCATCTATATTTGCCAAACCATTGTCAATTGCCATATTGTGTAAAATACAACAAGCTGTTATGACTCTCGGTAGCCGAGTAATATCTGGCTTACGGATTGTGCCATGAAGAGTGCACCATGTGCTTTTCAAGCGGCCAAATGCTCGCTCAACAACCATACGTGTAGAAGGCAAGCGAAGGGAGACAAAGGCTCTTGGAAAGGTATCAGAAGCCATGGCAGCTCATAATACCCCTCGTCTCCAATAATGTACTCTCTAATGTTGTAACCCCTCCTTGTGAAGCTTGTCCCATTCAAGATTTGATTAGCTTGAGAGAGACGAAAAAAAAAAAAGTTCTGAAGCACTCTTTTATCGTTTGCAAGGCAAGAAAACCCGCATAGATATCTCAAAAACGCATGGTCGAGTCCACTATCGCCTGCAAAGTCATAAGAGTAATTACCATTGCGATCATACCAGTTTGTGGAAAGCTCTCCTTCAAGGGCCTCCATCTCGATGTGGGTGCAATCAATAGCACCACAACAATTTGGAAAACCCTGTGCTTTTTGCATGCCGATCTTCATTGACTGCATCTCCAAGGGGGTTGACAGCCACTTTATGATGTTATCCATGTGAAGCAGTAGACCATCAACAAATGCATCCACTATTTTCACCACAGTGGAGTGTCCACATCCAAACTGCTCCACGACAATCCTCCTTGAACAACCTGTTGCCAATCTCATGAGGGCAATGGCAACCTTTCTTTCCATTGGAAATTCTCGGCCTCGCACTTGTCGTAGTGGATGTGGAATGTCACCTTGCTCTAGCAATGCATGAAGGAGATCCCATAGTTGGTCAAATAGGCTAGAGGGAAATCGAAAGTAGCTTAAAATCAAGGATCATCTTGTGCACACCATGCTTTGTACCGCTCCCACCAATGAAGAGATCGAGGATTCACGTACCACAAGCGTGGGGTTGGTGTTGTTCCACCGCAAGCATGGCAACCACAATATCAAATTGCACGCAGCCGAGAAGAATGCAATGGAAGCCATACCCATGGGCGGAGCATCTCCCTCAAACTAGACACCACGAGTCAATGATAAAGCAAGCATTGCCATCAATGTGCGTAGATTTTGGAGATTAGTCCTCGCACAAAGCAACATCTACTGAAGGAGAATGATGTAGACGATGAGGATGATGAATATAGCATCGCGATCGTCCATGGCAGCGTTCTACGATGAGGATGAGAGAGAGAGAGAGAGAGAGAGAGAGAGAGGGGGGGGGGGGGGGGGGGGGGGGGGGAAGGGGGGGATATAATTGCACGCTGGCTCCTTTCAATATGTGCAAGAGAGTAGCACACCAAGCTCGATAGATAGCGGAGCGAATCACGTCCTATTTTGAGCTGACTGTGGACTGAGGGGGCGGGACTAGCAATCCATGAGAGTGGGAGGAATGTAGGGGTGTCGAGGGTGGAGGTAGCATGGCAAACAGGTGGGCTGATATATATAGCATGAAATGTGCAGGCCACCATGCATAGAGCGAACTGAATTTCAAAAATGAAGTCGAGCCCGCGTGTTCCAACTTGTTGGTACCTCCAACTGGCAGTCGTCGGCATTCAGCGAGGCTTAGTTTTTTGCGCGTGACCACGCAAGCGAGCGACTAACTGCAATGGTTGCAGGAATCTTTCTTAGTAGCCTTAGTTCCCAATAACTAAAAACTAAGACTCGCGTGACTATGCTCTCAGCTCTATTAGACATGGCGCTCACAGACTCACTAGAGGAGTTTCTTGCCAAGACCTCAAAGAACAAGGAGCTCTTAAGTTTGATGGTAGGCTACATGGGGCAACATTGCCTTCAAAGTTTGCACAGCTTTGATATGGGGCACCACTGTGTGCATCAACAGTACCTTCATAAGTGACCAGTGGCGGCGGCTGGCTGTGGATCTTCTTGTGACCCGACATGCTTTTAGTGTTGCCTTCAGACGATGATAGACTACTCTTCTTTTGAAAGCAACTCTCAAATCTTCGAGCAAGATGGGATACAGGAGGAGGCGTTAAAATACAACCCCAAGAACGTGCAGAGTTCTCGTTGGAAGAGGGAGGTGATCTGCGTGGCCTCTGCATGTATGGTACGGCTCCTCGAGCCCCGTGTCAGCCCTCTCCTTCCCTCATCTAGTGAGCCCCTCTCTTTCTCATCGCCTCCCAGACTCCTCTCCCCCCCACCCTTGTGGGGAGGGATGGACATGGAGCTTCATGCAGCATTAAGGAATGGCCTCGTGTCTCTCACTGCTCCAAGCTCCACAGGTGCTATGGCTTCAACAAGTCTCCTGCCCCCCCCCCACCTCGCAATATAAACAGAATCCACTGTTTTCCCCTCAATTGATTGTTGATCGTGATATGGGCAGCCCGTCTAGAGCCCCTGTCAATGAAGCTACTGGGAACTTTGATGGATCTCCTCCCTTCTCCCGGCTTGGATTCTTCAATAACCCACACAACAGTCCCTCTCAACTCGTTGGCTTTTCGTCTAACCGTGCTACATATGCAGAAGCAGTAGCTCCCCCTGCATCAGGTGCAAACTTCCATGTTGGTAATGTTCATTCCCAGGCACACCCCTATGTTTGTCCCTATGAGCCAAGCTATTTCTGCCCCCTCCTTTTTACTTCATGTTGATTACTAGAGGATCAATGCTGCTGCTAATTCTCACTCTAATCCTTTAGAGAGTGCCCCTTCCCCCAAATCTACCGGTGTTCTTCCTGAGTCTCACCAAGGCAGCCCTGATAGGGAGCCCCTGGCTAATGTAAGATCTCCTACCATGTTGGATGTCAGAATTAGTGGCGTAGATGAAGTGGATGGCATCTCTTACAATGCATGAGGCGTCACTATCCCTGTTGAGGAGCTTGGTGCTTGGCATGCCCAACTGCAAGATCAAGTGGTTATTGGTCTCTGTCATGGAATCAAGCCACCCCTAGAAACCCTAAAAACGTGGATGTCGTAGCAATGGGAGACCAAAAATATCAAAGCTTCTAATGTCCAATATCTTCCTAACAATTACTACTTGTTCTTTTTTGATGATTAGAATATTGCTTTACAAGTTGTAGGAACTGGCCAATGGATTATTAAAAACATTCCCATGTCTGCCTTCAAATGGTACCCTGGCTTTAATCCTAAAGGCCCTAAACCTTCCAAGGTGCCTGTGGGTCAATTTCCCTGATCCTCCAATAGAGATGTACCCATGGATTAAAAATATAGGTGCATGTGTGGGTAAAATGCTTGGTCAAAGATCCTGAGGTGGCATAATCCCTAACTGAGATCCCCAGCTGCTGATAGAGACAGATCTCATGGAGGATTTAAAATTTCCATCCCCATCAAAGATTCAGAAGGTAACCCTCTCCACTTACAAAGAGCTATCTACAAAAACTTACCCAACGTCTGTTTTCATTGTCTCAAGCAAGGGCACCACATTAAAGAATGTCCTAAGCTCAAACCTCAAACGGTTGACAGCAATGGAAACCCCTCTGAGAAGAATAAAGGATTTCAGCAGGTTCCAAGGAAAAAAAAAATTCTAGAAATCCAAATCCCAATAAAGCTATGTCTCAAAAGCAAAGAAATTCCTTCAGTCCTTTACTAGTTGATGTCTATGACCCTTTGGAACTTGTTTCAGAAACCTCTCAGATCAAGGGTGCAAATACTCTTCCTGAAGGCAAAGAGGACCCCAACACAGCTCAAATCAGACCAGAAGAGGGCATGGCTCCTCGTATTCAGACTACCCCTAAAGTGGCTCCCCCCACCCCTCAGAGTCCAAATGATCAAACAAATGACATGTATTTAGAATCCTCCTCAAAGTCAGATGGGGAATCTATACCTAGCTCTCAAGCCATACCAATCCCTAAAATGGATGAGGTTATTTTTTAAGAGCAATTGGAGTTGCATGATGCAAGAAATAGGGAGCTTGCTCTGGCCTCTTCTAAGAACTCCTTGGACATAGTGATGACACAAGCCGAGGAAGAAAAACTGCCCACTCCAAAGGCTCTCAAATCCAAGAGAAAGAAGGAGAACTCAAAGGATCCTACTAGACAATCTGTAAGTAGGGCCAAGCCCTCCAATAATAGCAAGAAATGAAGTGCCCCCCTCTCAAAGGTTTCAGCCTGAATTGTAAAGGATTCTCAGACCCTCTGAGAGCCCAAGCTATCATAGCTGCATGACTTGAGTTTTAGACCCGACTTTATGTGTCTCCAAGCGTTGAAAGCTGCAGGAAACTCGCTGAAGGCCAACCTTCAAAGAATAGGTGCAGGTTATCAATGGTTTATTTCTAACCACTGTCAAGGGAGAGGAGGAACTGCGCTAGCTGTTTCAAAAAAAAAATCTTACTTGGTATCACAAGTCCACAAGGGTAACAAAGGTAATTGGATTGCAATGTCCCTCTCCCACCCATTCAATTATACTTTGGTTTCTGTTTATGCTGCTAACTCTATTGCAGATAGAACCCTCATGTGGCAAGAACTTGCGTCCCTCTCTAACCCTTGTATCATTGTTGGTGACTTCAACATGGTGGAAAACCTGGATGATAGATGGAACAATTTGGGTTGTACAGTTAGTGGGAGAGAACTAGCTTCTTGGGAACTGCTGACCAATTCTCTCAATCTTATTGATGTTTCCATGGATACAAGATTCACCTGGTCTAATAAACAGGAAGGAGAATGCTACAGGGCAGCCAGATTGGATAGGGTCTACATGAACACTTCCCTGCTACAGGAATTTTGGCAGGTAAATTGCTCCAAAGATACTAGTCTTCTTCTATCAGATCATAGTCCTCTCATCATTGATTTACATAAAGAGGAATGCTTGTACAAGGCAGGGTGGCATCACATTGATCAATCCTTGCTTACTATTGGGGTGGTTAAAAATAAAGTCAAGAATGTGTTTGATATGGCATTTTCTGCCCATGCCTCCCCTTTCAAAGCTTGGGATGTGTCTGTTAAAGATACTCAGAGTAACAGATACTCAGAGAATCCTTACAGATTATAAAAGGTTGGCTAGGGAGATTCAGACCAAAAGAAGAATGATGATATCTAGTCAAATTTTTGACTTAGAGAAATTTGTCCCATCTAATAGTCCTCCCCCCCTCTCTTGTTGAGTTAAAATCCCAGCTTAGGCAAGAGGAGCTCCTAGATGCTAAGGCTGCCCTTAATTGGACCAGAGAATTTTGGTCTGGAAAAATTGATAAACCTGTTAAAGCATGTTAAGCTCCTTAAAAACAAGAAAATAAAGGACTTTGTTCCTTTCTTAAAGGACAAAGCTGGTCTGTGTATGACTTCTCACAAAGATAACTTGAATGTTGCTAGGGATTATTTTGCTAGCATCTTCTATGCTCCTCCCAATAGAGGGGTTGACCAGGTGAGAGCTAGGGACACCATTGCGAAAATCAGGAAAAAAATGGTTCCTGGGCAATTAGCAGCTCAACTGAATCAGCCTCTCTCAAAGGAGGAGCTGAGACTCACTATCCTCTCAATGAAGGCTGGTAAGTCTCCTGGCATCGATGGTATCCCTAATGAATTCTTTAAAAGTTATTATGAGTTCCTTATTCTTCACTTAATGAAATCTGGAAGGAAGCCCTTAGAGTAGGAGCTCTTTCTACTGCCATAAACACTGGTGTGATTAGGCTCATTCATAAGAGGGGGGTCAAGGAGGACTTAGGCAATTGGAGACCAATAACATGTTTGACTTCTATATATAAGGTCTTTGCCCTCTCCCTAGCCAGAAGATTGAGCAACATCATGGATCAGATCATTCTTCCTGAGCAAAAAGGTTTCATCAAAGGCAGGTTCATCTTAGATGTCATTATCACCCTTTGAGAATCTTTCGAGTTTCTTTCAGAGCAAGAGTTAGACTTTATCTTTTTCAAGATTGATTTTGATGAAGCTTATGACAGGATTGAATGGGATTTTATATTCCAGTCTCTTTTTGACATTGGTTTTGAAAAAAAGTTTACCAGATACATATAGGTTCTTTTTGGTAATGCCTTTGCTAAAATTGCCATTAATGGAGATCTCATTGATGCTTTCCCTCTCAGAAGGTCTGTCAGACAAGACTGTCATGTAGCTCCTCTCTTGTATGAAATTTGTTATGATGCTTTGGGGTGGCTTGTTCAGGATGCAGTGGTTCATAAAAAAATAAAAGGCATTCAAATACCAGGTGCTGCTAAAGATTTATGCCTTCAACAATTTGCAGATGACACTAATGCGCTTTTTTCCTGTGATGATCAGTCTATTTAATCTTTCTGGGTGTGCTTGAACACTTTCTGTCTGGCTAGTAGTTCAGTTATTAATCACAACAAAACTGGGTTTAAATGCTCCACAGGTAATACCCCACAGCTGGTTCTAAATGCTCGTGGTAATTCTATAAATGATGGGCAAATTTTCAGATTACTAGGCATCCCTATGGGCTTTAAGGTCTCCTTCAATCAGAGGTGGGATTGGGTAGTTAACAGGTTCAAGCACAAACTTTATAAATGGCTAGGATATCAACAATCCCTACCCTCCATAGCCTTCATTCTCCATCACTATATCCTCCCCTCACTAATATACTTTCTGGCCTGCTGTTAACCTGCCCAATACCAGCTAAACAAAGTTTTCTCTCTGGCCAGATCCTTTTTGTGGTGGGGGTGCGATGTTGAACACCCAAGGGTAGCTAAAGTTTCTTGGAAAATATGTACCTTGCCTAAAGATATTGGTGGCCTTGGAATTCTGGATCTGAACATGGTGTCTACCAGAATGGCAGGTAAATGGATTCTTAGATCCATTTCTTCAAATGACTACTGGGCTTTGCTGCTAAGAAGACATCTCCATAGGTTCAAACTCAGAGATTATAAAGCATGGACCAATCTACTCTTCAAAGACTTGGTTCTTGTCCCTAAAACCTTTATCCCCTATGGGTCTAAATTGGTATGCAGATTCTGGAATGCCTGGCAAAGCATGAAGTCAGGCTGGTCCCCTTCCAAGAATTTCAAATGTAACTATCATAACTTTTTTTCTTGATTCACCCTGGTTTGGTTTCTTTGCGGTAAAAGCTAACCTCCCATGTTTTAGAAGAGGCCATAAATGTTATAAGGCAGGTATCAAGTCCTGGCACAACCTATTCACCAATCACAGGGTTAAGGAAGTTGAAACCATCCAAAGGGAGTTTAATCTTTCTATGGCTGAAGCTGTATGGTGCAGACAAAGAGCTCAAGAAGTAGTAGCAAAATATTTCCTTCCTACAGGTTCTTGTTGGATTAAGAGCACTCTAGCCTCTAATGCTGCAAAAATTTTCAGCAGCTACAAAGCAGGAAAATTAGTGGATATTGAATTGAAACAGAAACTTAACAAGCGATGGCAGGTCCAATGGAGCTCTAAACAATGGACATACAGATTTAGATGTTTATGGGCTTACCTAGTGGCCAGGAAGCATAGTTTTCTTATGTGGCTAATTCTGCATCAAGGAGTGTGGTGTGCTACTAAAGCTGCCAAGATTGGTATTGGAAATGGGATATGTTGTAGATGTAAAACTAGGGATGAAGACATTATTCATTTGTTTTTCAACTACAAATATAATACATAAGTTATAACTGCCATTGGAAAGCTTTCTTGGAATATTTGTTCTCATGCGATGGATTTCAAAGACCTACTCCTTGGTATCTCCAAAGGGCGGGACATTCCTCTATGGACCATATGGAGGGGAACCATCCTGTGGTTTGTATGGATTAACGGGCTGCAAGCTTCTTTCGGTATATCTGGTAACATTAGCTTGTATCAGCTCAAACATGATTTAACCAAGCTGTCTGAAGCCTTATGTAAAGAAACTAAAATAGCCTCGTCCTTTCCCAGTTATGTGCTTCAGAAGTTTTACTATTGGAAGTAGTGGAGATCAAAGATCCCTTGTCATTACAGTGCTCCTAGGCTCAAGATGAAAGATAATCTCATGTTTTAATTTGCCCTTGCAGGGCTATCCCACCCCTTACCTATGGGATCTTGTACTTGTTAAGTTTTTGTTTTAATTTACTTCCACTTTCCTTCAAAAAAAAAAAAAAAAACTCTCAAAACTTCTCATGCAAAGCTCCATGAAAGCCTCTCTTGGACAACAGCTTTTGATTCTCAACACCATGGCACTATCTCGGCTTGGTCTCATCACCTTGTTCAAACAGAGAACCATGGTAGCTCTAATTTGGGCTCAGCCATCCCTTCAAACAAGGCACTGTTCTCGAGATCGAAACACTGCAGCTCCCCTGAAAGTTGTAGCTCTATGATCAGTACCAGGTTTGTGGGCCGGTAAGCCAATCGCATGATGATGTTGCTAACTCATGTGCAACTCTGATCAAAAGAGCTCACATCCAGTTGCAGGATCTTGATCAAACAGCTTGTATGCTTCTGTTGTGCCATTTGCATGAAAAGAAAAACCAGGCACTCCTGAGGCTAGCATTGTTACTTCTGAGGCAAGAAATGGAGAGGATCTACTATCCAAGGGCTCCGAGTTTGAATCTGATGCACAATTTACTGAGCTTGAAGAATCCCCTATGTCTTCCACACCTATTTCGACATCTTCCAATAGCTTAAAGCACCACTACGCAGGCCATGATAGTCCTACTTTGCATATAGACTTGCTATGGCTATGGACCACTATGGACCGTTTTCTTCCCTTGAGGCTGCAATAGGCTCATCAAACTTCATGGCGCTAGATGTAGTGATGCATGTGAGAGGTGCTGCTAATTAGGATGAAATACCTGCAGGGATAGCATTGCACAATATGCTCTACCGGGAATTGTGCATCCAGCTCATGGATGGTGCAGCTGAAATGATGCACGCATTTCGGATTAGGGTGCATTGCACAAGCATGCTGGCTAGCTAGTTGCACAAATGGAGGAGACCTCCTGTGGGTCCTCAAGTGAAATACTCTGTGCTTTGTGGAGTGAAGCTGGGACTAATTATGCGGGCATGATGCTGCACATGGACCAGCTCACCTTCATGCCCAAAACAAGCTTTAGGGGGGTACTGCAGGACAACAATGGTTAAGTTTCGGGGTGCTTGCCCCCGTGTAGATGCAGGTGACCGGCACAACCGGTCACGATGGATTTGAGGGACGTTGCACTTTGTTAAAGCTTATGATCTGCTGCTCTCGCCTTGTGGGCACGAGCATGCATGTAGGTGAGGTAGTCATTGGGTTCAATTCCATGTGAGCACTGCGTTGACTAAACTTTTGGACAGGTAGTAACCCGCTAGGCGTGGCTGGGGTGCATGCCACGATGGCAAGCACCCTGGAACTTAACCAAAGCCGGTACTGCAGAGCCCTAGGTTGCATTGCAAACCTAGCTTTTGCATTGGGTGCATGCGATAGCTCAACATACTGATTGCATCGACATAAGGTTTTGATAGATGCGTGTTTGAGGTCCATTGTGACAAACTACAAGTGCTATCAACAAAACTCACATTTGATCTATAGGTTCAAATCATGCTTCTTATCTGAAGCCAAAGGCGACTTTGGTTGTTGTGTTTCCTCAAGAATTAATGAGGTAATGAGTGTCTCATTTAAACGTCCACGTAGAGGTAGATCTGATGGAAAGCATGCTTTCTAGGTGTTCTTCTAGCTCTCTTGCTTGCCAAGAAGATAAGTCAAGGTTTGCATCTTGATAACGCCACACTAAAGCACTCCCTTTTGCATCAATTCTCTTTTTGTAGTCTTTCATCGTGGGATGAGCTACCTCCTTCCAACTAAATCTAATTATTCATATATAGAGGAAATCTACTATTCTGTTATTGCCATCCGGTCAACAAACATCTCAGTGTTGGCATTAGAAATGAAAAAGATAATAATGAACACGTCAAAAGAATGCTAGTGTGTGATGGATACTTGAGCCTCCTTATAAACAAATTGTTAACTAATGGCAAAATTCTTAGAGACACATCACACACATTTCATAGCTTCTGTAGTTAAGTGACGACAAGCTCTACATGGAGATGATCTCCCTTTCTCTCTCTCATGCTTTGTTGTGGTGCGTGAGCAGGGTTTGTTGGCCTGTTGCCAGGTGAGGGTAGGCCTTCAAGCTTAGGCGTTGCTCCTCGACCTTAATAGGATCTTCAAAAATTACTGATAGGCCCTTTTCTCCGCCCTCCACACCTCGCCAGTGCTAACGGTTACACTTTTGGGTTTTACAAGCAAGTCTTGGAATGCCAAGTTGGCCCCTTTCACATTGCGAAAGCCTGCCGTTCTCCCTTCCGTGTGCTTGTCCACTCATCTCGGAGGAGAGGATGGTGTCAGAAGTATGCCGCACCACTGTCTGTGTCGCATTACACCTGTAGTGGTTCTAGCTATTCCAGCCCATTGGGGGAGTTCTGCCAAGCCCATTAGCAAGGAGAGCTATGCGTCCGTCCTTCATAGCTGCCACTTTGGGCACCTTCTTTTCCTAAAGAGTGCGGGAAAATGAGGATGATGAGCAAGAGATTAAGAGCAAGTTTCCCTTGCTCCACGTCCCCTGAAAAAAGGGATGTTGGAGCGGACGTTCATCTTGTCATGGACTCATAGGTAGCACACATAGAGGGAGGGGAGGGGGGGGGAGGGGGGTGAGAGAGAGAGAGAGAGAGAGAGAGAGAGAGAGAGAGAGTGAGTTGTATAATTTTTAGCAAGTTTACAATTTTGGAAGCTTGCAACTATTTGACCTTGTCACGCGCGCATCCCTCAAATAGAGTGCCGTGTACATGTCTATAGGAAAAAGCAATGCTCGCTCTGGTTTGTGTGTAGGGAATTAGAGTTAAACGAGCAGCTAGTTTGTGTGTAGGGAATTAGAGTTAAACGAGCAGTTGGTTTGTGTGTAGGGAATTAGAGTGAAGCAAGAGCTTGTCTAAAGGATATCCCTTGACTAGAGTTGATCTCTGCACGCGCAGGAATAGGGTCCTAAGGATAAGAATTTTTATTTTCATAAATTTATTTTTAAAAAATTAAAATTATTTGGTTTTATTTTGTGAAATAGGGATGGCAAACTTAAAGAAGAGAGCTTGTGAAGCAAACACTAATGTGGAAATGGAAAAGAAACGGAGAGGGAGACCAAAATTAACAGAAGAAGAAAAATTAAGTACAGAGGCAAAGCAAGCAACTAAATTGTTTGAGCTGAGTTGTACCATATCAATTGGAGATACCGATGTAGATATAGGATTGTTGTTGAAGCTAGAAGAATTTTTGAAGAAAGAAACTTTAGCTAGAATGTGCTTTGTGGAGAGAGGTGGAATAGTCTTCCACTTACATTGATTTAAAAAGTAGGGTTTGCCTAACTCATGCAAATATATTTGATTGAGCCTTAATGTATTGGAAATTCAATTTGCAACATCCTATCGGCAATGATTTCTTGTCCACTCTTCATAAAATGATAAAGAGCGGTAAGTATTATCCATCCTCATCGTGGATAACACTATTCCAAGGACGAGGGATGCCATCGAATAAAATCAAGGCATTATGGAGATGCATGCTTTTTCCTATGGATGCCACCTTCAAAGATATAATGGATTTTTTTTGTCATGGATGAACAATTTATAAATGTTGAACCTCGCAATGATTAGTTTAGAAGGAGATGGCAAGAATATGAAGTGAAAAAGTGAGTTAACTTCTTTTATTTATGGTTTTAATTATGTATATATGTTAAGTTTCCTTATAGTTTTTTCTACATGTAGTGAACCGGTTGCAGAGGCAAAGATAAAGCAAGATGACATTTTGAAAGAATTGGAAAATGATAACACTGACAAAAAAACAAATTGGAACACTGTAACATTAAGTGATGAAAGCATTCATGATAATGTTATCATGATATCTGACAATGATAGTGACGATTACATATCAATATTTTGTAAGAAAAACATAAACATTGTTGCATTGTAAATCATTACCGTTCCATGAATATAATTGTCAAGTTTGTCTCTTATGACTTATCAAATTCTTTTTGTTTACATCCCAAAGTAAAAAATTGTTAATGTTGAGATCTCAAGAGTACTTTAAATTCTCAATTCTTTGAATATGATTGTAAATACTATCTCTATTAGATCGAATCTTTTTGTTTAGATCCCAAGGAAAACTTTGAATCTCAGGTATCATTAGTACCGTTGGATGATACAACCATGCAAAAGCTTTATGAATGTTTAGTAGAGATTTGAAAACAGCGTCGTGGATCAAATGTTGAAGATTCGACATCTTTGAGAGACTTTGTCACGAAATTATTTGAATCATTGAAGTCCTCAATTGATAATTTTGAAGCAAATATTTCAGATGCTCAAAGTTCTAGATTAGAAGAAGAGATAATCGTCTATCTAAGGAAGTTTCATTATTAAAGATACAGCTAAATAGATAAAATGCTATCTTGGTAAGAACTAACAATGTAATGAACATATCAAAAGATGCTCAAAAGTAAATTTAATTACAATCTCTTCCTCTTTCTCTCTCTCAATGTTAAATTGTCATTTAATTATATTTTATGATGGGCTTTAATTTCTTATGTGTGTATGAGAGTACCAAAGAGTTTTAAAGGAATCTTTGAGCTAGGAACACCTTTTAATTTTTTGAAGCCATTAGGAACACCTTTTGATTTGAGACAAACAGGGTTAGTATTTTACCTTATCTTTGCCATCGTTGCCATCGTTAGATTCTTCACTACATACACCTTACATCAGAAACCAAATTTGACGTTCAAAAGCCCATGTTCCGTTGTTAATCCAAGCATGGGGTGTTCGGATTTTTAAAACGTCGAAATTACATGAAACGTTGCGCTGGCGGCTAGTCGCTCGTTCTGAATGCAGCCTCTCGACGTCCACACACACGAACACTTCAACATACGCAGAGCTACTAGCCCTCGGAAATGGAAGAGAGGCACCTGTGCCAATTACGAGGTACTGCATTTTCTTCTCTCCTGTTGTTGCGTTTCTTCTTATGCATTCCGCAGGTGTCCGCGCTCTGCTCCGACGGAGTAAGTTCCTTTCGTTGATCCCTATGGCAAGATCTCTGGTGGGTAGGGCTGTGGATAATCACTGGACTGGCGGGGTTGCCGGTTGCCTCACAACTCCACAGTTAGAAATTTTTCAAGGGGACTCGCAAGGTTGAGCAGCTACATTCTCAAACAAAATGACATGAACAACGATTTAAACTCACGTGCCCCCTACTGTGGAGTCATTCTGCTCGCGTAGGGGGATTCCGGATGGATGTAAAGATTCAAACTTGGGGGGTACTTTTAAGCAACTGGTTGCAACTTGCCGGTTGTGCCACATTCGAGATATAACAAAACCCAGTGGGTAGAGTGCTTGCTGGGTCAAACAGTAAATCTGATGATTACACTTACCAGAAAGGAGTGAAAACTCTTGCGGGGAATGAAAAGAAGTATACAGATATTCATTCATTGTTAAGCTTGCATAATAACGCCACAATTATACTGGGACAGATTATCGTCAGAGTGATGCAAGCCAATGCTGGAGGCATGTAGCTTCAGGTCAACCATAGATGTGATTGATATGTCTGATAGGAGTTGGCAGGTAGCTGTGATTGGAGGGAGAGAATTCACTCCCCTTCCACAAGCTGCAAGCCATTGCTAAGGATGAAGGGAGAGGCGAGTAGCTTCGGGTTAGCCACTGATGTGACTGATTGGCATGATAGGAGTTGGCAGGCAGGTGTGATTGGAGGGAGTGCTCCAATCAGGGTGGATAGGTAAACCCTTTTCCCGAATTACAAGAAGAGAATTCCCTCTCCTTCTACAATGCTAAGGATAAAGGGAGTGGTCAATGCAGGAGGTGTGTAGCTTCAGCCACAGACTTTGTGAGGATATTTTAGTTCTCTTGGTTGGTATATAGACTAGTTGTGCTACAAGCTCGTTAAGAAAGTGGTAGATGATGCGAACGTATTTGGTTTTGGGCAAAAAAGTGGGGCTATTCCATGAGTGCGGATACCTAGAGGCTAATGCAGCAAAAGGATATTCAGCTTCGGCAGAGGATAGGGCAACTAACTTTTGGCGCTTGATATTGGAGAGCCAGATGTGTCATCTTAGGGGTCATCACTTACCCAAGTAGCATGAGTGTAGCCATATAGTTGTAAAAAGGGGTGTATGGATCATAATGATAAGTAACAAAATAATTTTGAGTGGAATGTAAATAGCGAAGAGGGAGGGCGAAATTGAGCGCCATGTGTATAGGAAGTTGGTGAGTTTGGGGCATGCTCCAAGTCTCAAACCTAAAAATCCAAAAGTTTTTCCCGGTTATGGTTAGAAAGCCAACCTTTTTAGACGTGGCGGCTAGGGTGCTCTTCTCAATGCACATTGCATGCGGTTCTCGGAGTTCAAGACGATATTGAGAAGGAAGAAGATGAGATTCGGAGATCGCGGAAGAAGAGAGAAATTTTTTGCTAACATAGAATACCTACGCTATGATTATCCAGAGACTGATGAAGTTGAGGACGAGAATGAAGATGAGGACGATCATGATGGCTTTCCTCTGGCATTTAAGATGGCTTTTGGACCATGGAGGAATCATCTTATATGGCCGATGAAGTATAATTATTTGAAGCCTAGATGGGCCAAGAAAGACTTCAGAGACGTGATACATTCTCCAGCTTTAGAGATACGATTAAGGTGTTGTAGGGGTGCTGCGCGTTGCTTCGTCTTAATTTTCTTCTTCGTCGGGGCCACCCGCTAGTGCTTGTTGTCTACGTCTTGTTTCCTTCGTGCATGATGCTCCAGACTTCTTTCGACATAGAACACCTCCCACCCCCGCCAAAACCTCTTCTCCTCTTCCCCTTCAATCATGCTTTGTCGCCGATTGTCTATGTAGCCTGCGTTGTTTTTGCCAATTCCTCTGTCCTTTGTTTAAATTTCTGTTTTTGCCAATTCCTCTGTCCTTTGTTTAAATCTCTGTAGGTTTTCTTGTGTTTATTGTTTGCTGCCTGCGTGCCTGTTTTTAGTTGCCTTGTTTGTTTGTTTCTGATTTCCGTATGTAGTATGGGGTCTGTCACAAACTGCTGACGTGTCAAAGCCCTAAAGAATGGAGCCAACTTATAGATGTCGACTGAGGGGCCTAAGCCCTAAAAAGAACAAGTCAAAAGGGAAGAAGTCCTACCAACTTATGGGGACCCCGTCCGATGGGGCCCCAAGTGACATAAAGGATTAAAATAAAGCAGGACCCACACACACACATAAAACTTGATGACATGGTAGCTGTACGGATACTGCGCATTTTGTGCTGACCCTGCTCATGTGGCAGTTTTATACGGCATTCTGCAAAACACGCTGGCAGCTTTTTGGCATTGCTTTTGGACCAGAAGCTTTTCAGTTTTGAAGGCTTTTTATGTAAATTGCTTTTGGGGCTTAGGGCCTTCAAATATGAGGCCATGGGCTCATTCTTGGGCATGCTTCTTGGAGAAGGTGCAGAGTCTGGAGTACCAGCTTGTACTGAGTTGAGGCAATATAAAGAAATACCGAAAGGGGTGCCAAGGTTTGGGGCCAATACTCTGTGGGGTGGAATTCTGTCACTCTGTGTCGCGTGTCATCACTCTCTCTCAGTTCTATTTTTATTGAAGTGCTAAAAGTTTATTCAGTCTTTTCTATTCTATTGGCACGTGGTGCCCGTCTTGTGACAATGGTATCAGAGCATTAGGCGTGTGCTTTTCTGAAAGCATACCGGTCCTACAAAAGAGCAGACAGAGCTATTGGAATTTTATTTGAGGTAGCTTCAGCCTCCAACCCCGGACCTATTAGCCACTCCCACCCTTACTTCATTGTGCATCGGGCGCGCTCTTATCTTCATCTCTCTATCTTAGAGGGAATAAGCCATAAAGAACCCAAGACTTGGAATTCATGGATTCAACATAATATTTGCAGTTTTTGCCCAACGAACTCCACGACATTCTTTCGCGGCATCCTCAGCAAAATCTTCCGATGCTACAAAGTCTTCAACAATTTTTGAACTACATGTTACCCTCTCTGATGCTCCAGGTTGTACCTCCTCCTCCGGTATCAGAAAGTACGAGAGTTTCCAATTGGCAAACTTCTCAGCCGTCTTTTCCGATCGGGGGAGTTTTCAAGAATATTGTGCAGCCATCTGACCCTGATCCAGTGCAACCGCCTTTGCCACTGACATTGCCCCACCTCCACCACCGCCATCGCCACCAGGCTACAATGGTTGGAGCCCATATGGATACCCTTATTATCCATACCTGGGTTATGTGCCTAACCAACCCAAAGATTTCAAAGATGGCGGCACGACAGTCAAATTTTTTACTTTTTTCGGGGTGAAAGATCGCAAAAAAGCATCAGCAATTCGACAACATCTATGCTTTAGAGAACTATACACAAGAATCCAAGATTTCTCAAGCAGTGGGATTTCTTAAAGATAATGCTATGCAATGGTGGAGTTCAATCGCGACACAACAGCATGCTCCAAGGACCTGGCAAGCTTTCAAGACATTTTTTTGCACGTAGTTACATGACTTCTATGTTTGAAGTCCGGATTTTCTCAACGTGTACCTCCCAGTGTCCTTCTTTATATTTGTTCCCTTGGAGGCCCAATGCGAGCGATACACCATTGGACTATCATCACCATTGCAGGAATAGTGTCTATCCAAGCAAGTCTCCACCATGCAAGAACTTATGGACCATGCCGCGGTCGGCTACAACTGATGAAGGGAAAGCTAGAGTTTACCACAGAAGAATCCACGGCCACTAACCACAACTCTCGGCAACAACGAACAAATTCTCAAGATCTCGTGAAAATCAACCGCAAAGGCCTCGTTTGACGCTTCAACAATGAGACACCTTACTACAAGAAGGCCGATGCTTTGGATGCTTCAAACAGGGCATAATCATTCTAGTTGTCCCAAACGCAGTGATAGACCAGAGGAGCCGATGCCCGCACCAATGGGCGACAGAACCCCATCGCCACCTCTTGCTAAGAGAGCTAGACCTGCTATTGGACTAGTTTCTGATATTTATGGCATACGCCTTGAGAGTACAAATGAATTGTGTCGAGCATATGGCAAAGTGAATGGCTTCAAAGCCCTTATTTTCTTTAACCTTGGAGCTACAGAGAACTTCATCCATCTAGAATCCTTAAAGCAGATGCACTTTGATTATGATACAGAGGGTGGAGAAATTGAAGCTGAGCTAGCCACGGGGCAAACTCAGAAAGTGGTATTGCTCATTGGTGCTCTTCCAGTGACTATTTAAGATTATCATGGAAAAGCTAATTTCCACATCATGAAGTTGGGCAATTACGACGTTCTCTTGGGCATGCCTTGGCACAACAAGAATGATGCGACTCTCCAGGTTCGGAACCGAACCATCATCGTGATGCAGAAGGACAAGCGAGTCGTCCTCAAAGTTCGGTTGTCCGAATAAAACCTTGAATGAACTCTCTGTTTTTTCTTTATAGCTAGAAAGTATTGTTTGAAAATTTGTTTGAAATGGATGGTATCTGTTTTGAGCTTGTCTTGGGGCCGATTTGAAATGTTTGACTCTGGTTTTAATACTGGTTTCAATGGTTGGTGATTTTACTCCCGGGTGGAGTAGTGAGAAATGTTGTTTTGTTATTGTTTGAACCTCCAAAACGACGCAGACGGGATGTTTGGGAAGCATTTGGTTGTATGCTTGAAAAATAGTGTTGTCGTTACTCCTGGCCCAAACCTGGATGGTTATGCGGGATGAGTATTAAGAAGCCTGAGCAGTGGTTACTCTCAGCACCTGCCACCTCCAGACGACGCAGGTTGCGGTATGGGGGGCGTTTGGTTGTAACATGCCTCTATATCTCCCGTCCGGGACCTTTTTAGGTTGTGTTGCTAAATTGGCCTTATCTGACAAGAAAATAATTCTCAATGAATTATGGGATTATAAGTGAGAGGGTTTTCTCGCTTGGAACGCCAAGAAAAATAATTCTAAATGAATTATTGGAATTTTAAGTGAGAGGGTATTTCTCACTGGAGACATCCTAGTACAGAGTATCCCTAGTGCGTCATTCAAAGTAATGACGGGAGCATTGAGAACGGGAATATCTGTAAGGCCACCAGGAATGGGTATTTTTGATGCGTCACATCGGATGGGTGACAAGGAGCATCGGGAAGAAGTATCCGACCATCCGGGAACGAACAACTCTGATGCGTCATAGGATGGGTGACATAGAGCATCGCGAAGGAGATTGTACCGTAAGTTCGGTAGGAAGTGACTAGGTGATGGGTATTCCTAATGCGTCACAAGATGGGTGACGGGTGCATCGGAAAGGGGATATCCATAGTCGAGAGGAAATTCCGAACTGTGTTCGAATTGTGCACAAGGAAAAGCAAGCACTTGAATGAAGATGGGTTCAGAGGAAACTTTGAGGAGGAATGGATGCTTTCTGAGAAAGTGGGTTGCTTTTTGGGAAAGCAGATGCTAATTTCCCGCGAGGAAGTCTATGTCTGCATTGCAACTGTGCATGTGTTTGCATCCAGGGACGCCTGGGAAGTAATGTGAAAGCATCGTTTTTTAACTTATAAGGTTTTATTGAGTTTTTGGGCAGATTCAGACCATTTTTAAAGGTGACCGGCCGCCCACTTAAAAAGTAGGCAGCCTAGGGTTAAATAAAGCAGTAAAAACAAGCCAGTGAATTTTCTCTCTTTTTTTGGCAGAATAGCGCGGAAAAAAAAAAAACGAAAAACGACCGCGATCTCTACGCAAGCAGGCAATGCTCTACTATCTTTGCTCTGGCAGGGAGCTATAAAAGCATTACACTCCCTCTCTCAGAGGGAAGACCAATTTTTGCAAGGAGAAGATGCTGCTGCAGATTTTAGCCGTAAAGAAGACGTTGCCAGTGATGCCCATGGCTGCCCCAAGTGTACCAGTTGTCGCCAGGATCCAGTGCGCAAGTTCCCTCGCTGAGAAGTGCCTACGGAGCGTGTTTCCATCGCGACAAGCTGCTGTTTTTCTCTGTTTTCAGCACATAAACGTTGTAGATGGGGCTGATTTACGAGAAGGAACCCTAGAACACACCTCTTTTGTGTGTAGGATTGGAAGAGAGGATTTTCTATGTAGAGATCTCTTCCGGGGAATTGCTTTTCGAGAATCTTGTTGTGTTTCGAGCGTCGAGACTCTGAAGGTAATGATTTTGCATGTTATGAACTCTGAGGATTTGTTTGCAAGTGTACTTCCTCTTAGTGAGGGAGTAGGAGCAGAGGAAGGCATGATCCTCTACAGGAGAAAGCACTCTGAGGAACTAGAGCCAGATCAGCCCAAGGGTTTCTAACCCAAGTTTGGGAAGTAGATCCACGGATCGGAGAGAGTTAGTCTCTCGAGTTGTGATCCGGAAGTTGAGATTCTCAAGTAAGGACTTCGCGTCCGGGAATGCAGAGTTGTTCTGCGAGAAGAGGACTCTGGAAATAGAGTCAGAAAAGAGTTGCAGGGATGCCATGACTTGAGTCTGGAAGGTGAGATCCAAAGGCGAGAACCTTGATTCTCGAGGATTTGAAATAAGGAATGGAAGTTCTGTGGAATAGGGTTTTGCCCTAGGAATAGGAAGTCAAGGCTTCCGAGAACCATCGAGTCTTATTCTAGAACGAACGTGGTAATACGTTCGGTTCAAGTGCTTGTATAGACTTCTCCTCAGTAATAAAGATACTATTACGAGGGGGGACCAGCCCATCTTCTAGTCCCCAGTACTGTGTTGATCTTCTCACTCTCTATCTCGCTCTCTATCTATTTCTCTCTATATCCTCTAGCTTCAGTAATAAGTGATAAATCCTATTTATCCGAATGTATTTTATATTGCTATACGCTCCCGTTTGTGACAGTGGTATCAGAGCATGGTCTCCTCTCTTTCTCTGTTAAGGAGGGCGACTCTGGGAAGATACAGGAAGAAGCCATGACAAGCCAAGAGAGAAGTAAGCAGGCGGAACCCTAAGTCCTGCAAGGAAAAGCTCGCAGAGTCGGAAAAAATTTTCTCTTTGCAAGAAGTCGACACAAGACCTGGGATTCTCTGAAAAGGCGACAAAAGCATGTAGCTCAAGAACCTAGAGATTTTGAGAAGTGGAATGCTCAAGATACTTCAGAACCCAGAAAATATTTATGAATATCAATTCAGAACCATAGCCAAGAAAACTCGTCTTTTCGGGAAGGATATGAAGTTCTTTAGACCCCAGAACCCTCCGGTCAAGTTTGATACTTTTGACGGAAGGGAAGATGTCCCAAAAGCTACCGCTTCATTTGACAGTTTGAAGTTGCCTTTGCAAACAGCAATTTCTGAGAAGCGTTGAAGATGAGCATGTGACCAAATACCTCAAGGGGATTGCAAGTACTTGGTGGTATACCAAAGCTCTGCAAGGAACTTAGAACAAGACTTGGATTCAATTCAAGGCTGAATTTTCCGACAAATTTTTTTTCCTCTACGCTTTGAGGAAGGCATCCAAGAAGATTGGGATCGGTTTGCCCAATAGGAACACGAGCGAGTCAAAGCAAGTAGTGGTTTACTCTTGCCAAAGTAGCTCCACTCACCCTCTCTAAGGAAGGAAAGATGAAGAAATTCAAACGGAGGACTTTTGCCCGAATTTTGTAGACACATCTTCAAGATACTTTGCAGGAGATGGTGGAGTTCGCAGTAGAAGCTGAAAGTGTACACCTTAGTGTATATAGAATCTAATCCCCGCAGTGGATGGGAACTATTGAACACCGAAACATCAATTTTTGTTATCTCTCTTTGAAGGATACGTTGCTATCCGGAGAAAGTTTGGAGTAAGGAAATTTAATCCAACTCCTGAGTTTTCGAAGCGAAGACCCTCGAACTTTAAGTGAGAGGACAGGTCCCGAAACTCTAACACAACTTAAGAATTATGTACACCTTTGGGTACATGGATAACACACGAAAATGCAGACCTATGCCAAGGTGGGTCATCTACCAATCGAATTTTTTTTCTGCTGAACGGAATTAGATGAATCAACTTTCTTTTCAGGAATTGGACGGGAGTTTGTTATACTCTTTTGAGCGCCTTTTTGCATGCAAGGATGATCCGACACGAGAATCTCTATATGAGATGTGTTCAGTAGAAGGAGTTTGAGTTTCTCTACAGAGAAGAGGTTTTTTGATGGTCGTTGATCATTGAGTACGCTATGTGCTTTTACCATTACAGTAGCAACTTTTGGTTGCGGTATATGTTTCTCCATGAGTAGGTCAAGTAGCATTTATACGCTGTTGGAATAAATTCGAACTATTATGTTCGTAAGAGTATAATACGCCAACCGTTTTAAAATGGTAAGAATTACCTTAACCACATATGGGAGAACATCCTTGAGATCTAAAGTGGGTTCGCTCTTAAGTGGGCCAAGTTTGAACTTATGTTCACAGAATCGTACTGCTAGAATTTTATTTGCCTAAGATTTTGCGAGCAATCCTAGATGCTTGCAAGGTGAAACGATTTTTTCTAATGGCCTCCGCAAGGAATAGACGCTAATGGGTGTCAAGAAAACACTGCTAGTGGTAATAACTCGCTGGAGAAAAAGATTGGAAGGAAGTGCCGCCGTGCACAAGGAATCTTCGGATTGAAACCGTCCGCCTACCTTCTTTAATGTGATCGCAAACTCTGTTTGTGAAAGAAAGACATCGAGCTTAATGCTCTATGACTTGGGCATTCCCTATGTGGGAGGACACAATAGGTTTAATACCCTATGAACTTACAACGCAGGATTATGCGCAAGGACAGATTCCTTGATTGATTTTAAGGAGGATTATTCTTCTCGAGGTTGAGAAGGCAAAAGTGAGCTGAAAGATTCTCAGATGAGGAAACTTCCAATATGTTGGAAAGACGCGAATGACAAGTTCTTACATGGCTTGTAAGTTTGATGATTGGTGAAGGATATCCTCGAGGTACTAGAGGAAGGACATGAATCGGTAAGGTAAGTATTGAATTATTGAATTTTTAGGTAATTTAATTTTTAAGTTCTCGTTTGAGAAAGGATTAGCTCAACTCACCATTGAGCAAGATTTTGAATTTTTCCGGTTTCTCCCTGGTAGTTCAGTTGGATCTCTACAGTTGAGGACAACTGTTTATAAGTGAGAGGGATGCTGCTAAATTGGCTTTATCTGACAAGAAAATAATCCTCAATGAGTTATTGGATGAAGAATCTGTTATTTTTTACCACATAACACAATTATGAATGAGATGATAATGATGACTTTGGAGTGGTGATAGCTCCCGGATGAGCTTGAATTGAAAAAGAGCGAGAAGATACTCATTTAGGAACAGATACTGACTTTCCAAGACAGGAACGAGAAAGGTAAAGCGAATGGTGGATCTTTAGATAAGAACCTTCCTGCATTGAATGCGAAATGTAAGGAGGAGGAGGACCTAGCAGATACTCCTCAGATTTGGAACTTTACCTCGATGCTTTTGGTCTAGCAGTGGCTATTCCAAGAGTTCCCACATATCACTAGGTTGAATCTGGTGCAGGCGGGCCCTGCACAAGAGGGGAGTTTTCTCCACTCCTTTGTCACTAATTACCTCAATGGAATAAAGTCATTGATTTCCCTTTGGGTTTCAACGATACTAATGGGATGATAGTATTCTGTTGAATGACGTTGTGAGAGAAGTACTTCGAAATGGGAGTTTCCGGAAATGATTACTCGTACACGACAACGCTTGAGTAAAAAATCTCTATAGACATGACCGCAATATGGGATTAGTTAATCCGACATCAATGAGGTCCGGTGCGGATCTAGATGCGGTTGCTAAATACATTGCTGGCAGTCATCGCCTGAGATTTGAAATAAATTTTTATGTGGTTGATTTGTCAAGTGATGTCATGTGCAGTGATGTGACTGTCGTCTTTGTACGAGTGCTAGATGTGTCGTGTCTAGTGCGTCAGTGCTTAGAGTAAGTGTCTACTAAAATGGTTAATGGCTTGTCTGTTTTGCAGGTGTAATTGAGGGCGATTACAATTCTTTCAAGAGGAGGGTATGTCACAAAGTGATGACGTAGCATGACCACCCGGGCAGAATCCCAACGTGGACCAGCAGTACGGATTTCCGGTTTTTCCGTTGACATGCTGGCGTGGCAGATTGTATGGACATGCTCGCTTTTTGCGCTGCCAGCTGTACGGAATTTCTGTAAATTGCGCCGACTGCTTTTGCAGTTTTTGGACCTAGTTGCTTTTGGGGAACTCATTGTTTTTGAGTTTAACTGCTTTTGGGCTCTCCTTTTGGCATCCCTTGTAAGAATAAAAGAGCCCTAAGGGCCTCACTTCTCAGGCCTGGACGCAGAGTTTGAGAGCAGAGGACCCCGACGGGAGTTTACTTTGCTCAAGATTTAATAAAATAAAGAAATACCGAAAGGGGCTCCAAGTTTTGGGGCCAATACCTCTCGGCACGGAACTACGCTGGGCTGTGTCGTCTCGAATGGAATTGTGATTTAAAGTTGTGAAGTATTTTTAGTAAATCCCTCTTTCGTGTCGCTACAGATTCTTCGGAGCATCTCGGAATCCTGAAAAGGATTCAAATTTCACTGAGTGTCTACCCTCTTTTTAAATCCCTTTGTCTTTTTGTTCTTGTCTTCGAGGAAGTCATACTGGTTGGCTCTATAAAACTGTTTCTTCTTTGCATAAAACATGTGATTGTCAGAGTCCGAACTGTCAGAGGATGACTCCTCTATAGAACTATTAGAAACTGGTTGGAATCTGATCTTGTTTTCCTTTTTCTTGTTCTTTCCAAAACTTTGTTTCTTGCTTCGCTTCTTGCCCTTTTTGCCTTCCACGCTCGAGTCAGAAGAGGAAGAACTAGAAGTATTGTCGGAAGAAGAGGAAGAAGAACTGGGTAGTCCTTCGAAACGCACACGCTTCTTCTGTTTTCGTGCAGTTGCAAAAGAAGATTGATGACCCAAGTAACCGGGGTAGTCAAACCCCTTGTTGCGCTTTTTCAATTGCTTCTTCGATGGTTTCTTTGATGGCTTTTCCGTGTCTAGAAGCTGATTGATTCGGGTCTCGACAACATCATGAAGTTCTTCTTTAATGAACCTCCTCGGAGTAGGAGGTTTCTTGATTGCCGGTTTGATTGGTGTCTCAATGGCTTTTTACCACTGGGTATGCACTTCATCCATTGAGTGCTGGGTCAAAAATTTTGCATACTGGGGATCCTTGGCAAACTAAAGCATCTGCTTTGCGCACTCGTCAACCCGTTGACGTTGCATCTCCATGAGTTCATACTGTGAGGGCCAGGGTGGCCCGTCTTCATTCTCCGCTAAATTGCTTGAATTTCCCGTATTGCCTCCTACCTCAGGGGTGGTAGATGGAGTTGTTTGATTCTCTTTGGAATCCATAAGTGCTGCGAGAAGAAGAATCGTACTTTTCGGTAGAAGAGAAATCGGTCGTGCTCTGATACCACTGTAATAAACTTGGGCACCCCAAGTCTAGGTTTTGTCACGACACAAGAGAGATTCACTTAAAACACTTCACAATTATTGAGTCCACATGGCCCGGCGTAGTTCTGTGCCAAGAGAGATTGGCCCCAAAGACTGGCGCCCCTTTCGGTATTCCTTTTTGTAAAAATCTTTGAGCAAAGTACAGCTCTCGCAGGTCCTCAGCTCTCAGACTCTGCGTCCAGATGCCCTGAGAAGTGAAGCCCTTGGGCCCTTTTTATTCTTACAAAGGGATGCTAAAAAAAGCCATAAACTCAAAAGCAAGAGTCCCAAAATCAATTGACTCCAAAAATCTTTCCCCGAAAAGCATCAGCGCAGTCTTCGGAATTCCGTACAGTTCTGCCACGTCAGCAGTCAACGCAAAAAGCGGGATTCTGTACAGCTGCCACATCAACATGACGTACAGCCTGTGAGCTTGCGGACGTTTGTACGAGAGAGAGAGAGAGAGAGAGAGTTGACACGGCATGACGGAGTTTCGCGCCCAAACGCATTGCCCCCAAAGACAAGCGCCCCTTCCGGTATTTCTTTATTACTATGTCGCAACAACTTAGAGACAGAAAGATGTGTTCTTGTCTTGTTAGGTAAATGAATAAAACTTTGAACAATTGGCATTACTCACGGGAAATGATTCATCAAGGTTCTTTGATTTTGAGGCATATGCTATCACATGTTTTATAATGGCTACATTCGAGGGGGGTCCACTCTAGCTTTACCCTGGTCTATAAGATGTCCTAATTGGTTTGTAAGATGTGCCAGTGATTCTTGTGACACTTGGAATTTGGAATCCACCATTAGCTGTACTTATAACAACTGCTTACTACCACATGGAAAAGAGAGTAATAGCACTCTGTCTTCTCTCTGTAGGCCTTGCGTTGGTCTAACCATTGATGACCAAGGATAACATTTGCAAGAATTTCTCTTGAAAACATCACTCGAAACTTTAGCTACCCTCCATGAATCTAGTTACAAAGAGTAGCAACCATTTCTCCTTGACTTGTAGTCTTACCCATGATTTCTCTGTTATCCTGCTTGCATGGAGTAATCTTTAGGATTCTTTGGATGCAGTTTGAAACCTTATTGAACTTTGATTTTTATCTAGTAGAGCATTTTCATATAACGCCTGCTCCATTTTCAATAGTAAGGACTATAGAAATCCTTGTTGGTGATTTTTTTGAAGATACCTATTGTGCTTCTATTGTGGTCTCATCTTGATTTAGCGGGTCTCTAGGGAAGGTGATTCTAGACTTTTTGTTCTATAGGGGCTCACATTTGTTGACTTAGTTGAGAATGAGTGGTAGACCTTTGGACTTCTCATTGCTTCCTAGTTGTTTGCGACCTTGATCTTCTTTGCGTCTTGTCTCAATGGCATTTCTTGCTCGGTATCTTCCATAGTTGGTATCTATTGTCTTTCAATAGCACTTGTTGTTGCTTGATCTACTGTGTCGCAACAACTTTGGTGCTTTTGCACTTGTTAAAATAGCTGTGATTTTTTAAGTCGCTTTTGGGGGTTGCTTTTGGACTCGTGCCTAGAAAAGAAAGGGCAGGGTGCCATTAGAACATGAGATCAACCTAGTGGATTGTGTATCTATGGATGACTCAGAGGGAGAGGGCGGCTCTCCGAGTTGTAAACTTGGACTTCGGTCTTATGGAAACAAGAATTATCGCAAGGGGAGCCTCGTTGAGGGGCCAATGCTTCTGAGGGCGGAACTCCGCCACTTTGGGTCCCTTGTCTACCGTGTCCTCTCTCTATCAAGCTCAACTTTTTGCTATTTCAGTTAAGTTTGGTATTGTTGTAGCGTTTCTTCCGCCTTGTCAGGGTGACTCGCTGGTTACAAAAACACCATTATATCATGAGAAATGTGCCATTGTCTTGGAGGCCAAAAGATGCGATGCATCGTCTGGCTTTAGGTGACAAACTCATAGAGACAGAAAGATGTCCTGAGAGCTGTGTTGGCGGGGTTGGTATGCAGTCTACAAATCCATTCTGCAAAAGCAAGCCGAACCTTGCAATCAATTTGAAATATGGTTGGGATTGAAAACTTGGTGACCTTTCAGCTTGGCTCTTAGGGGATGCACGTCCTCAAAGATCCATCCTTCTACTGCACTAGAAGAATTGGATAGCGAAACAGTGAGGGGCTTGGACGTATCAGTCCCTTCTTCATCAAGTGATTTACTTGGCACATAATCGCCTCCTGTTGTGCTGCTCTGACCCTGTGGGCTGGCTTACTCAAAGCCCAACTCCCAGGAATAAAATCAGTACTGTTATGGCAAAACTTAAAAAAAACAAAAGCTTACTGCAGAAGAATGCAGAGGATGGAGGGGGTGATGGACTGAGCTGTGTGCACATGCCTGGGCAACATTGAGCTGAAATAATGTGAGGGAGCAATTTCATAGCTTTTATGCCATCATGGTGTAGTCAACATTGAAAGCGTGAAGTGTGAACTAGCCCATAGGTTCGGTTGCTGGATGTCTCCTTAGCAACCTAGCGACAAGGACAGCTTCACATTCTCTACGGGCGCTCATCCTGATGTCTGGGACGTTCTAGCTTGCCTAAGGAGGGCTAGACCATTAGAAGCCTGCATGTCAATAAATTTTGAAGTTACTGGCTATGACACATCAAGGAAGCAGACACTTATTATATTCCGCATATTAAGCTGTGCACCTTGATTTTACTTCATTGCACAGTGTCTCTTGAAAAGCCAGATGAAGGCATGGGGAGTCTGGAGAGCAATCTGAGGTCACCATGTTCAATCATCTGGATTCTGTCCTTGTGGGAAAAACGCCCCGCCCCAATGTTGTAAACACAACGCCCAGCTATGCCAAAGAACTGTAGTCTTTGTTTATTCCAACCAAGGACACCTGCATTTTGATGTCTTGGCCATTCACAATTGCTTTAACTGAATCCTCATCAAAGATGCATAATGAAAGAGTTTTGTGTGAGGCGTACTGCATGCCTTGAGATGCAGGTTCACTGGTCAATATGGACACGTTTTGTCAATAATTTGTAGCATGCTTCCATTAGTAACGGACTAGGACAGTTTTGATTCTATGTTTATAACGCAAGAAAGAAGAAAAACAGCCAGAAATCCAAATGCTAAATGTGGCCACCTAGGATGTTGCAGGTACTCCATGCAATTGAAGCTTGGTGTCATATATGTGATGTGGCTTGTCTTTGGAATAGTGCACACATTGTAGCTGATTCTGAAACCTCCTGAAAACATTTAAGGAGCTAACCATGCCTATTCTGGACTTTGAATATGTGATTATGCATGAGCTTGCTACTGAAAGATGGGTTAATAATCTACGATCACCCACACCTTACTTACATCTTTGCAATTACACCATCAAAACCGACCTGCAAATCTGCTTTTGAATGTTAGTACCATTCACTTGTGCATTACTGTTTCTAAAGTATCATTTTGCAAAAAATGTTTCAGCTGTAATAAAGGCAATTAAGCTTGCGAAGGTTCCAGGATTTCAAATCAAATTATCAGTTTCTTTGTGTCAGCATGCCTATCCTTACTGAAGATTGTTCCATACTGAAGATTGGGAACCTGTGAATGGCCTTGGTAGTGATCCCCTCAGAAGGGTATTTGTAGGGGAGACTTTACACAAGATGGCAGGTATGCAAAATACTGACCAGAGAATAAAAAGACAAAACTGTGGAAACAATGTCCCCCATTTGATATTTGGAAGCAGGGACCAGGTAGGGTTTAGGTTTGCCGTTGCAAGTGGCAAAGCTCAAGGAAGCATGAGCTACACTCCCAGGACCATGTGCCCTGGCTTCCATCAATTGCCTGGTGAAGGCAATAATAGCACATTTATTGACAGAAACTTTCCATCTGCTGCTGACACTGGAAGTAGCAGCTCCTTTGGGCTCCAATCCTACAATGCAAGTCTATTAAGGAGTTCAGTTTCTGGAAGGGAAACTTTGAATTATCCAGGGAGCTATTATTTGGATAATTTGCGCTCTGTGAACAGAAGCGCATGTAAAAGGAAGATGGAAGATGCCATAATATCTTCAACGTTCAGACCCATCTTGGAACAAAGAGGAAGAGATGTCTCTTGGTTAACTGAAGAAGCAAGCACTAGCAGAGGTGAACTTGCTATTCCACCATTATCTTCTGACCTTGCTTCTACGGGAAGGATCCCTCTCTTGGACGACTTATCCTATTCTAGGCACAACACTCTGCTGTCTCAGCTGTCAAGAGCAAGGCCTTTGCAGCATCTACATGCTGGAAGAAATAGGCATGATGGGGGACAGTCAAATCGATCGCAGGACACATACCAGACTCCCTCTCTAGGGAGGGATGCGACGATGTGTCATGGGTGGATGTCTGGAGAAGCACTAGCAAATGAGTACACTATGCCACCCGCTCGAAGTCCACATGATGTCGATCCAATTCATGGGGGCAACCTTTCCTCTGATGTGGTCCCTTGGTGTGGTACCGCAGGGGAGAGCAGCATGTACCATTCAAGTGTCCATAGGAAGTTCACTTCTGATATTAGCAGGGTAGCTCAAGCAAGAAACTTCTGGAATGCAGTCCCAGATACAATGCAGAACACTTTTGACCGTTCTAGGAGGGGGTCTCCTGGCTTTCCTTACAAGGACTCTACTTCACAAAGATCGTATCGGGCATTGGATTACGCGGGCCATATTCTATCACTGCATCCTCCTGCACTACCACTGATAAGCCACAATGGATTTAATGGTCAAGGAGCTCCACTACCTTCTCGTCATGCTGCCACAGGCAGTATGATCCTTGGGTCTCAGGCAGCTCCTGGATGTGTGTATTCCTTGTTCGGGTCGCTCAATAGATCAGAATTGATGCTCCCTTTTCGAGGGTCTACAGAAAATGTTGGAGCATCACCACTTCGTTATTATTATGGCATGCCTTTCTGGGAATTGGAAGCACTACCAGCACGTCGAGGCAGCGGTCAGCGACTTCCAAATCATGTAAGTTGTGCGCATATTGCTGAAACAAAGATGGCAGATGTAAATTTCAGCTACTTTGCAGTGACTCACCTTCAACGACATGTCCTTGTACAGGAATCATTGGATCTTGCAGTGGCATACGATGGGTTTAATATTCGAGATCATCACATTGGGTTGCAACCAGATGTTGATAACATGTCATATGAGGTAAAACATGTGCCAAACTGGTTTTATTTGGCGCATTTCTTTTTTTCAGAGACTCCACACTCTTTGAAGTATTGGTTGTCACTATTTCCAATCCTAAAGCCGCTGCTTGAATTTTGCCAGGAGCTTTTGGCATTGGAAGAAAGAATAGGCAATGTAAACACAGGGCTTTCTGAGGAGAATATTTGCAATTGTTTGAAGAGAAGCAAGCATTCTTCATGTCCCATGACTATATCCGTTTCACAGGATAGTGAAATTAAGTGCAGCATCTGCCAGGTCAGATATTTTAAACTGAAGGCAGATGCAATGGCCGGCTTTGTTGAGGATTGTGTGTTTCGACTTGATTTTTGCACTAATTTGGTTATGGGTGTGATTTGTGACTATGTTGAATGCAGGAGGAGTACATGGAAGGGGAGGAGCTTGGGCAACTTAAGTGTAGTCATAGTTACCACACTGATTGCATTAAGCAGTGGCTAGTGCTGAAGAATCAGTGCCCCATTTGCAAGGCTGCAGCTCTCTCTTTGACTTAACTACATTGAGTTTTTTGCTCCTTGTCATTTATGAGCTCATTAGAATCCCCAATTTATTGATTTTTAGTACATATAAGTATATTACTGCACAATTTTGTAAGTACTTATGTAAATTTATCAGCCTCTTCTTTGTCAAGTAGGAAAAGTATGAGACGCCAACATTATTACAATGAATAACGTATATCATGCAATTGTATCAAATTTTGAGAGGATTATTGCAGTGAAAGGCATGGGCATTGAGGTTGCTTACAACAATCCTCTGCTTTGTAACTTGTATTTGGGGGAATGGGCTCTTCAAGAGTTCCAACATTGTAGTCAACACCTTATTATGAGCCAAGCCTACTATTGCCTCAAGGCCTTGGTCTCCCGGGTATTCTTCAAAAGAAACCGTAATTATATAAGCTAACATACTTATAACAATCGGAGGAAAGAACTCTTTTTGAGCCTAAGAGACCTTGGGTGTGGAGTCTCCTTTTTCGGCTTCTTCTCTATTACTTTCTTAATTCACTATGCTTTGAATAGTTTTGTTGCCAGAGTGTTCTACGCATGAGTACGTTTGTGTTTGCCTATGTACATATGTGTGTGTGTGTAAAGTTGAAGTAGGGTATCTTTGTATCCTTGTCTATTCCATATGTTGTGTTTGTAGTAGATTTTGCTATGTACTTAGAGCGCTTTTGCTACGCACGAAGGCGATTCCTCGTTCAAGGTTGCTTCATCCAATTCTGCCAGCGCCTGCAAAAGAGAGCTACAACAGAAGTGTAGCTTGTCGTGATGTGTAGAACGAAGCCTAAGTGGAGACAACTATGCCAAAAATGGCAGAGTTAGCTCTCAAAGGCTTCATTGTGTAGAGGCGACATTACAAACAACAGTCACAACAGCTTTTGTAGCTCACATGGACAAAGGCGACTGACATCGGTGAAACTCTACCTCTGCCTTCGTGGGAAACCCTTCTTAGAGGGTAGGAGGTCGAGGGGGGAGGGGCAGGGGGAGAGAGAGAAGCCCATCTATGGTTTCATCCACACACATCTATCTCAAAATTTCATTCTTCAACCATTAATCTCTCACCTTTGTGGGAGATACCACCATGTTCTATTGCCTAAGAGGGCTTCCCCATAGGACCTTCAAGGATGCTGATCATTTTATTTTTTGACCCTCTACAAGAGGTTTCCCTAGTTCAAATATTTGACTGGGCACACTAACATTTAAGAGGCCCCCCCCTAAAATGGAGGGCATGGAGGAGCTTAGTCAAGCAACATCGGCAGGATTGACATAACTATGCTTTGATGCAAAGATGCATAATCCCACTATTGTTGGTACTTAATGCCCATGTGCTAGCATAGGCTTGCACTAATGTGGAGGCAAAGAAGCAATCCATTAGAGTTTTTGACAATTTGAAGACCAAGCAAGTTTGCAAGATCTTCAACAAGCCTCACCAGCTCAACTGAAAGAGTTTATGGTAAACAATTTTCTCTTTGGCATTTTAAAATATAGAGCATCTTCATTTAAATATGTGTTTATTAGTAGCCTTTGGATCTTAAAGGTACCTCTTGACTCCACGATTCTGAGTTGAGGATTTTGTGCTGGGTGCGATATTATGGTGGCAAAAAAAGCAACGTATTTGAGCATATGGATGTAGAGTATGATGATTCAAACAATCAACCAAACTCTTTAGGGTTTGTATCTTTGAACCTTGGTTGAATTAAGAATTTTATTTTCTTTTGTCCATCCCATAAAACTAGCTCATTAGATTGCGGAAAAAATAAAATAGATTTTACCTTCTTTTGCAATAAAAGCAAAAGTCAAAGACGTCTTGACACCTTAATTGCATTCTTTGGGTTTAAGCTCATGGAATAATATGAGATTACATGTTTTTACTAACCACATATTATCCAAGAACAAATGCAAGGAGTGGGCATTCATACGTGCTCAAGTTGATGAATTGGGTATTGCTGCCTACTATGAACCTCAAGGCTATCAAAGTTGGAAGTACATATGAAGAGAAAAAACCACACATGGATCGTTTAATATTCAAATGGAAGAAGCTGCTTCTCAACTTATGGACAACCATGACCTTTGCTTGTTATTGTATGTATTTGCAAAGGAGGTAGCAAGAGGTTGAAAGAGGAGAAGATTAATTGTATGCGCAACATAGGGATACTTGCAACATAAGGGCATTTGGATGTGTGGGTGTATAAAGGACCCACTTCCATTCCCAGTGGCATCTTTCAAAGTTTCAATTACATTTCAAAAACACATGCACTATCCTTACCACTAGTTTGGTAACCTAATAGGGCATCAAGTCCTTTTAGGGTCTTGGAAAAAAATTGATGGTCTTGCTCAACATGTCACTTGTTCTCATGCTTGCTTGAGCTTGAAGCTAGATCTATAAGGAAAAAATAAGTAATGGGTAAAATTGCTTACCATTTGGGCATGGTAGGCCTTCAAAGTGGTTGTACTCGTAGCAAAAACAACAAAATAGCAAGGTCAATCCAGTACTGACGCTTTTAGAAAATTTTCCAAATCCGGCAATGGTTGTTGATCACAATTTTAAGGCACGACAATTTTGTTTTGAAAATATAATTAGCTACAAAGATATTACATATTTTCCTATCTGTTGAGCTATCATCAGTGTTTCTACACCTATGCTTATAATAATCATCAATGTTTCTACACCTATGCTTATAATTAACACTAAGAAGATATTTTCATGATATAGTTTTGTCCTTGATTTACATACATGGCCATAGAAACTCAAAAAAGCATTATGGAGAGACTTATAAAGTAGTAAAGCTTCACGCATGAAAAAACATGCTTCCACAATATGTCATTTACGTTCCATTCTAACTATACTAAACACTAGCCAAATCATACATGTATTAGGGAGTTAAATAGGCTAAAAACTTAGTATGCTTGCCCTATCCCATCACTTATATATAGGAGAATACACTCTCATTTTAAAATGACCATGATTTTGGTACAAGCCAAAAAAATCCCATGGCTGCATCTTTAGTCCTATGGAATATTAGGTGCCATAGAACTCAAGGGAGATGTTGGAATTAGGGTTGCAGAGAAACGCACACAGCTTGGAGAAGACAAAGGAAGCTCAAGGCACACAATAGAGAGTGTGCTCCTTCGTGTGCAACAGAAAGATAGATAGCCCTAGAGTGATGGGCGTATATACAATGCTCCGGGGGGGGGGGAAACCTCCTAAAGAGGGAAAAAATGTCCCGGCGGTCCTAGTGTGTTCACACGCATCACTACCACATGTATATGGTAACAAATCCCCCTTGGAGTGATGCGGTGAACGAGAGCTAGCACATGAGTAAAGGCAAGTGCCATGCCCTGAGGACATGATCAGTCCCCCAAGGGGAGTAAGCCCAAAGCTTTGCGGAAAGCTTCAAGCTTCTCACGAGACAATGCCTTCCTGAAAAGATCTGCAAGGTTGTCCTGTGTTGGCACATAAGCCAAGTTGATCTCTCTTGTTGAGAGCCTCTCCCTGACATAGTGGTAATGCACCTCAATGTGCTTTGTGCGAGCATGAAAAACTGGGTTTCTCGCAACTGCCAATGCGCTCTGACTATCAGTGTAGATACTGTTGGCAGTGTCCTGTCCAACACCCAAATCAGCCATAAAGCGTCTGAGCCATACACACTCAACCGTTGCTGTGAAGACTGCCCTGTACTCAGCCTCACAACTCGAAGTGGCCACAGTAGGTTGCTTCTTGCTCAACCATGATATACATGAACTGCCAAGCATGAAACAAAAACCACTTGTGGACACTCGAGTGTCAAAACAACCAGCCTAATTTGAGTCCGAAAAAGCATGTAAATATGGCGGCAATGATCCCCCCTTGGGATAAAACAAGCCAAGATGTAAAGTGCCACTAAGGTAGCGAAAAATTCTCTTGACAGTCTGCCAATGCTTAGACCCTAGGCTATGCATAAATCTGCTGACCTGTGAGACTGCAAACTGAATATTCGGCCTCGTGTTGCATACATAAATGAGGCAGCCAATAGCAGTTTGGTAAATATTGACATCAGCAGGATCACCAGCATCATGTAGACTCAACTTCAAACCTGTTTCCATGGGAGTGGCAATAGGTTTGCAATCCTCAAGTCCAAACTTACATAGTAATGTCTCTATGTAACTTTTCTGACACAAGGCAATACCACCATCACGCTGCTTAAATTGTATGCCCAAGTAATGATGCAACAGCCCCAAATCTTTCATCTTGAAAGTAGCATTCAAATCAGCCTTAAATTCAGCAATATGTCCCTCATTTGGTCCAGTGATCAGCAAATCATCGACATAAAGAACCACAATGAGAAGTACATCACCCTCATGCTTTACATACAATGTGCATTCTGTTGGACTGTTACGAAAGCCTCGTTTGACCAAATGAGTGTCAGCTTTCTCATACGAAGCACAAGGAGATTGCTTCAACCCATACAAAGCCTTCTTACATCTGCACACTTTGTCCTCTTGTCCTTTTATGGCAAAACCGTGAGGCTGCGTTACATAAACTTCCTCAAATATGTCACCATTCAAGAAAGCAGTAACATTGTCTGATTGATGTACATCCCAACCAAAATGAGCTGCCAATGCACATAGAAAACGCACAGTAGTCATACGACAAGTGGGAGCAAAAGTCTCTTCATAATCTATGCCTTTTTGCTATGCATAACCCTTTGCAACAAGTCGAGCCTTATGGCGATCGATCTCACCATCCGGCTTGCGTTTCAACTTGTAAACCCACTTCGTACCAATGGCCTTTTTGCCAAGAGGCAAATCACATAAAGTCCATGTGTCATTTTCTATAAGTGCATCATATTCCGATTGCATGGCAGCCATCCAATTTTTTGAATTCTGTGCTTCATCAAAATACAAAGGCTCCTCAACATCATGTAAGCTAGACACAGCCAAAAAGCATAACAATCTAATGCATAAGATGCATGGCGAGAGCCTGAACGAGTACGACTAGACAAAGGTGCATCCAATTTATTGTCACACAAAGTGTGCACCATCCATTTTGGCATACCTCTAGCCTGCTCATTTTCAGCGCTTTCCTCATCAAGTACATCATGTACATCTGCATCAGTAATAGGCTGATCTGTAACATTTTTAGAAACCCCCATAGGTTGTACATTTGACTCATTGGAAATTACATTCGTTTTTCCACCACTGAAAAGAGGCAACAAAGTGTCATAAATGTCATGTGAGCTTACATTATTGTCTCTAGTACATGACAGCAAGGGCTGAACAGAATCTTCCACAAACACCACATCCCGTGAAACCAGAATACGCTTTGTTTGTGGATGATATAACCTGTAACCTTTTCTTTCAGCACTATAACCAACAAAAATACATTTACAGCCTTATCATCCAATTTTCTGCACTGTATTTGTGGCACCAAAGCATATGCCAAACAGCCAAAAACACGCATGTGCTCAATAGAAGGCTTTCAATCATGCCATGCTTCATATGGAGTAATAGACTGCAAAGCTTTCGTAGGACACCTGTTAAGTACATAAGTGGCACACATGATGGCCTCAAGCCAAAAAGAATGCGGCAAAGCTTGACTTTTGACCATACATCGTGCCATTTCTGTCAGTGACCTGTTTTTCCTCTCAGCAACACCATTTTGCTGAGGTGTATAAGGCACTGTACATTGGTGTTTTATCTCACAACTAGCCAGAAATGCATTGAATTCATGAGACATATACTCCCCTCCCCCCCTCGATCGGAACGGAGGGTGCCCATAGGACATATCGAGACATTTTCAGCCATAGCCAGAAATTGTTTGAAGCACATAAAAACTTCGGACTTCGCTTTAAGGGGAAATACCCATGCATGCCTGGAGTAATCATCAATGAAAGTCATGAAGTAAAGGTAATTTCTCAAGGACGGAGTTTGCATGGGCCCATAAACATCACTATGCACAAGCTGCAACCTGCATGTGTGGCCCGAACTGAACCATCCTTTGGAAACTTAGAACGTTGCATCTTACCCAAAATATAGCCTTCACAAACATGTTTGACAGGTGCTTCAAGAGGCGGCAAAGAAGCAACCATATCAGATTTTTGCAAACGCAGCAAACTGGTAAAATTCAGATGACCAAAACGTGCATGCCAAAGTTTTGCATCTGAAATAGCCCTTGAATCTGCAACAGCTTCAAAATTTTGTCCACACTTGTCATACAAAGTGAGCTTATACATCCCACGGCACAAAAGGCCAGATGCAACAATTTCATCACCAAAACTGAGATCATGAACTGTACATCTGTCATCCACAAATTTGACTACAAGTCCAAGTCTAGCAAGTGCAGATATAGACAAGAGATTCTTCTTGATCCAGGTACATAAAGCGCATCAACAAGTGTGAAGGAACTGCCATTTGCAACAGTAAGCACAATCTTTCCAACTCCCTGAACCGGATAAGAGGCATTGTTGGCACAAGTGACTGAATTCCCATGAGGGAGACTCGAGAGAGGTGAACAATTCACGATGTGAGGTAATGTGCTTTGTAGCACCACTATCGAACTAACCACACATGTGAATCTGCAGCAACTGACAAGCATGCATCATGGACAACAGGATTGTAAGTGCACTCTGCACTAAAATCCCATTCTGCATCAACATCAATATTACAGTCTCCTTTTACAGAAGACTCAACAATGGCTGCATTTGTAGTGGAACCAGTATTTGCAGTGGAACCACCCTCTTTCTTCTTAGCCTCTTTGGCCTTCAACTTAGGACATTGCTTGATCAAGTGATCATTAGCTTTACAATAATGGCGACGCATCTTCTTTTTGCCCTTATCACCAAAATTTCCAGACAAATTGCTGCCAGCATAAGCATTAGGAACAGAAGTTTTGCCACTCGCAGCAGAACCATAAGAAGTGGCTGCATTACTGTTACCACCCTTTATTTGAGAAGCAATAAAAGCCTGTTCAACTACACGTTGTCTAGCCCAGTTTTTGTTGGAAAGTGACTCTTGCAACAACAATGTCCATAATGCATCAAACTTGACAACTTCTGGATTTCCTTCGGTCATAAGTCTCCAAGTACTAGCAAAAGTCTGGTAAGAATTTGGTAAGGCATCAAGAACAGTCTGCACAAGGGAACTGTCTGAAATGACTTCACCTGCATAAATAAGTTGCTCATTGATATCCTTGACACTAGCAAGGAAAGTGTCTATATCATCCTCCTCATGCATAATCTTTGACTCCAGCTCTTTACGCAGCAAAGAAATTTGAGCCTCATTGCGGCTTGCATAATGACCTACTAGAATATCCCAAGCCTGTTTTGCAGATTTTGCTGAACATTTGTGAGGAAGAATCGTGCGCTTCACAAATAATGCAATCAATGCATGAGACTGTGCATCCTTTACATCCCAATGAGCTTGTTTTGCCATAGGCAAAACAACTCTAAGAGCAGCAATCCTTGCAGCAAGACCTGCAACATCCTCAACATCGCCTACATCCTCAGAACTAGGACGTACATCAATGCCCTGCACAATATTCTAGAAGCCCTTTGACACAAGAACATGTTGCATCATGTAAGCCCACATAGGGTAATTGTCCCCATCCAACCTGTCCTCAGCAGCAAACATCTTGAACACATCTGTGTTGTTGTCAGCCATGGTAAATGCTGCACTTGATGTGAAAACTTTCCCAAAATAGGAGAAATGGAGCGGGAACAACACGTGCACCTTAGAAGACTGTAAGGCACTTGTTATGCAGAAATCGGCACTGATAGAAATTCTACACAAAATGACAAAATTGCCTGTGCAGACCTGCCTGTAGTGGAAGCGGAGGCCGAAATGAGCCCAAATCAGAAATATGAGCAGACTAAGCTCTACGAGCTTGCCCGAAATATTTGTCAACCTGCGAACACTCACCAAACCTCACTGTAATTGGAGAAAGTGAGGAGGCGTGTGCTGGAGCAGCTGGCGACTAAGCTCAGGAGGACGTAACCTGTTCTGATACCAATTGTTGCAATTAGGGTTGTAGAGAAACGCACACAGCTTGGAGAAGACGAAGGAAGCTCAAGGCACACAATAGAGAGTGTGTTCCTTAGTGTGCAATGGAACGATAGATAGCCCTAGAGTGATGGGAGTGGTACAAAATGCTTGGGGGAAAAAACCTCCTAAAGAGGGAAAACATGCCCCGGTGATCCTAGTGTGTTCACACACATCACTACCACATGTATATGGTAACAGGAGAATGACCATGTGATAAGAAATCCATGTGCAAAATAAAATTTGCAACCAAGTCACATTCAACTTCCTTAAAAATTCCCAAGTGGTCCAATTTTTTCAATAAATTAGCATGGTCCAATTCTTCTATGTATCACATACTTGCAATGGGGTATCTATGATTCCTTTAAGCATTCACACATATTGAAAATAAAAATAGCTAACTTTATAGTACTGTAAACTTCACAAAGATGACTTTAAAGGTAATCATATTGACAAATTATGAAAAAACTCCAAAAATAGCACAAGTTTTTTTGGCACAGTTTAAGTTGAAAGATCATTTGCAAGCATAGAGTTCATGATTAAATCCATAGGTCTAGAAAATTTCAAGCATCTATAAAATTGAACGCACTGATTGGGTGTCTCCAATTGTGGTGGTACCAAAGAAAAAGTGTGTGGACTTCAAGAAGGTGAATGTTAGGACTATACAAGATAACTACCCTCTTCCTATCACTGATCATGTTTTAAAGAGAGTGGCTAATAAAGAAGCTTATAGCTACTTGGATAGATTCCCTAGTTACAATCAGCTAGCCATGATCTTAAAGGTCAACACAAAATGGATTTTGCTATAGAATAGGGGATATTTGCATACAGAGTCATGCCTTTTGGGCTGACAAATGCTCCAGCAACATTCCAAAGGTTAATGAGCCAAGCATTCAAAGAATATTTGAAAAAATTCTTAGAAGTTTACATGGATGATTTGTCTGTGCATGCATCCAAAATAGAAGATCATTTTGAGCATCTCAAGTGTGACTTTGGAAATGCCGTTTGTATAGGATTTATCTAGATCCCAAGAAATGTATCTTCAGGGTAAGACAAGGCAAAACTCTTGGACATATTGTTTCTAAAAATGGCATTGCAACGGATAAAAAAAAAGTGGTAGTGATTTTTTAAATGAAGAGATCGACAAATGTTAGGGAGGTTCAAGCAATCATGGGAGATTATAGAAAATACTGAAGATTTATCTACATATATGTTGTCATTGCTAAGCCCATATGTTGCCTTATCACTTAATTCATATGAAGTGATGAGTGCAAAGAGTCATTCCAAAAACTCAAGCAAGCTTTGTCTTTAGTGTCTATCTTAAAACTCTAGATTAGAATAAAGTTTTCCATGTGCATGTTCAAATTTTACTATTGGTACCATATTGGCATAGCCAGGAGAGGGAACCATGGAATTTTCCATCTCTTATGCTAGCAAGAAATTGAACACAGTTGAAAAGAATTATTTCACAACTTAGAGGAAAGGACTTGGGATGGTCTATGCCATCAAAAAGTTTAGGCACTACTGATTAGCAAATAAGTTTGTCTTCTTTGTGGACCACCAAGCTCTTCTTTATCTTGTCAACAAACCATGTAGTACGGGGAGAATTGTAAGATGGTTCATCATTTTACTGGAGTTTGATTTGTTAAAAAGGGCACCAAGCATGAGAGGGATGATCATTTTATTGGTTCATCCTTTTAATGGAGTTTGATTTGTTAAAAATAGCACCATGCATGAGAGGGATGATCACTTATCGAGGATCACCTCAAGGGAGCCCCCCAAGTGACTTAATGATGACCTGCCACATGCATATCTATTTTTAGTCAAGATGATTCCTGCATGATTGGAGGATATAGTTACTTTGATTCTGATCACACAAGTAGATTCACAAGTTTCACTTCCTATAACACTACTGGTGATCAAGCAATTGGCTATGTATTAGTTGTGGGCAGGAAGATTGGATTGAAAGAATAGAGACCGGACTCTACTTTTGTGTGTAAGCTTAGGAGAACAAGCCAACTACCTAAAACAAGTTCATACAATAGTAGTTGGGATCCATTTTGCAAAGGACCAAACATTAAAATGACATATGAGGTTAGGGGTTTACTGGCCAAATATGAAATGAGATGTTCATGCCTATGTCAACAATTGCTCCCAGTGCAAAAAGAGGGCAGCAATACCATATTCTACTTTGTTCCAGATATCTATTACACCTAGGTGGAGCAAATATTTGATGAAGTACTTGATAAATAGAAATTTCCATGAAGATATGAGTAAACATTGACAAAAGGAAATTGAAACGGAATGCCAAGTGGCATAAAAGAGGTAGAAGTATTCCTAGTCTACACACCACATCATTGCAAAATGAAGACTGAGTTATACATTAGAGAAGAAGGATCAACATGGTGGAAGCCTTGAACCAACCCCTTGCAGATCGACTTGAAGTAGCAGAGGCTTTTGTAGAAGATTTCAACAACCTCCTTGAGAAGTCTCAAGGCAAGATCAAGAGCTTGCAAGACACCAACACAAAGCAGTTGGCAGAGCTCACAAAAATGACAAAACTTGTGGAGAAGCTAACTTCGTCATGTTGGAGAAGATACAAGAGCTAAATGCTATAGTGTTGGACATGAATGCCCATGCTCAATGACTCCAGATGCAACTTGATGTGGCCAACCTACATGCAACACAAGCAGAGGCTTGACTCAAAGATCAAATTGAGATGCTTGATAAATGGAAGACAAACCCAATTGTCTTAAGTCAGCAAGATTCAAACCTTGCTTATCAAGCAATGGTGAAATAGAACAAAGATTTAGAGTCTGAACTCAAGCTGAAATAAATACAGAGAAGGGACTTTTCCTTAAATTCATGAACAAAGAAGCAGATTGCTAAACTACAAGAGGACCTCAAGACTCATAGCACGATATTGTGGATATAGAACACGTCAAAATACAATTTTCATCTCTTTCAATAATTTTAGAAAGTTTCTTGGTTAACAAGGCATAAAAGTTTCTTATTACCAATTTAGTGCTAAAACACGTGTTGGCATGTTGAAGGAAGGACTTAGGACTCTGTGTATTTGGGGGGGAGAGGCATTTATCCTTACATCTACATGATCGGGAGGTCATGCAAAACAAAAAGTAATGATAAGATTGGTATAAATTGAGTGCTCTCTCTTGTTTCTCTTGAAAGAAACATGATGAGGTTTCTTTTAAATTTGATGTTTATTTTCTCTTAGCTCACCAATGGTTAGAATGAGTTTCTCCCTTTGACATGGGTTATCTCTTTTGTGTGTGTGTGTGTGTGTGTGTGTGTGTGTGTGTGTGTGTGTGTGTGTGTTTTTCCGCTTTAAATAAATTACTTAAACACAAAAAAAACACCATGTTCAAAAAAAGGTTAGCTCCAAACAATAGGAAGTATATACTCAAAAACGTTTATGTATTCAAAGAATTTTGGACAATTTACTCAAAATGATAATTTATTTTAATTATCCTATGTATAGGTTTTGTTACAATGAAGATTCATTCTAATTATCATATGGAAAAGCATGAAATGGTGGTCATTATTTTCAACCTTCCAAGTACTTTCAAGAAAAATGGTCACATGGTAAATATTCTTGAAAAAGATTAAAAACTATCAGAGATACATGTGTACATCCCTCCCTCTCATCAAGAGATTTCTCCTCAGATGTGACACATCATGTACATCTCTATTTTAGACATTAAGTTGTGTGTACAATGTAGTGTCAAAGACACTACTTCTTGACCACCTTTTCATGCTTTCACCCATATATACATGAGGACAAAAAGTAAGTCCATAGATGAGTTAAATCTTCATCTACCTAAGGTTAGGATTGCATTTAATGTAAAAAATATTTAAGCAATGATAGATCTCTCATCTGCATCCCTATAAGTGAGGAAATAAAAAATCTGTTAGCTTTGGATACATGTTATAGGTATCAAAGAGCCTACAAGTTGTTATCCATATCTAGATACTTAAAAGGAGTTATATTATTTATTTACCCTAGCTAGTACAAACTATAAGACTTTGAAATGAAAACGTTTAGTGTATGTCAAAGCAAAAGTTTGAATTAAAGTAGGAAACTAAGAGGCAATAACTTTCTTAAAGTTCCCAATAAGTTTTCTTTGAAAAAATCTATTTTTTCTTCTTTAATCATTTTTCTTCTAAATATTTTTTGGTAACCATCAAAAAGTCTTCACGCCTTTTGATGGGCATGACTAAAAGTAGTTTAGTCAAGTTTAATAAGATATGATAAGATTCTACAATCTACTTAATCTCAAAATCTAAGGGTAGGAAGGTTCTTTTGAGATAAGCAACTTCTATTGAGCTAATCCCCTATTTAAACAAAAAGGTCAAAATCTTTGTGACATGTATTCAATAGTATTAACACTATGTCCAAATATGACATAGGACCAAAAGAAGCATATTATGTCGGGTGTGTAGAGCTATTAAGTCTCTTGATGCTGAATAATCATGGACATAGTGTTAATCTCAAAATCTAAGGGTAGGAAGGTTCTTTTGAGATAAGCAACTTCTATTGAATACCATATTTAGATGGACATAGTGTTAATACTATAGCCTACCATACATAAATAAGTTTGGCTCGGCTATATAATATACCAGTTCTCACTAGTCAAAATATAATACCCAAATAAACCATCTTGACAAGAAGGTCTACTCAAATTTTAAAAAAACTCATTATTTTATCAATAGTCCTTTTCTCGTTATGTTGAGAACCAAAATTAAACCAAAAGCAACAAATTTAGTCTAAGGTATTGAGCACCTCCAAGGTTTTATATAATTCCAGATTCAATGCTTTCTTCAGAACCAAAAAAAATTTGTAGTTCTATTTATTTCAAAATCAAACTATGATCAACCCTCATCATTGGAAAAAATAATAATCAAAATCAAACCAGAATCAAGTAAACCAGGAAGTGTGCTCAACCCTCATCATTGGGAAAAATGATAATCAAAATCAACTAGACCAGAATTAGATGCTTTCAGATATATGTTAATCGTTAAGCCCATCTTCATAGCTAGGTATCACCATTTTAATTCGCTGGTTAAAAACCAAATGATATACTTTACACCATGTACATGCTCTCAATACAAAGTGACTCACAACTGTTCATCAAGAGGTGTTTTCCACTAGTTTTGAGGCCAAGGTTAGGCTCCATATTAGAATATTATACTGGTCAAGGTCAAATGTTTTGCAAAGTTAAAGGCTAAATAAATCAGGCAATACATTTTATCCAAAAAGTTGAGGAGCCAATCTAATTTAGAGGGAAGATCTAACCATATCAAGACCTTTTAAGTTTACAAAGATTTTGATGAATAATTGGCATGTAAATTTTTCCAAAAGGAATTCTTAGGTGATCCTAGTTTAAAGCTAAGTATATGGAAAATCTTTTTGCACAAAGAAGTGACTATTGATTCTAGTACAATAATAGTGTGTGTGTGTGTGTGTGTGTGTGTGTTGAGAGAGAGAGAGAGAGAGAGAGAGAGAGAGAGAGTTATATAGAATCTCAATTATGAGACTCATTTCCATGATTATTCAGCATCAAGAGACTTAATAGCTCTACACACCCGACATAATATGCTTCTTTTGGTCCTATGTCATATTTGGACTTTGTAAACGATAAAAAATTCTATATGTAGATTGATTATTTGGTATTTGTGAATGATAGAAAAATCTATATGTGAATTATGAAGGCATTCGGGATGCACTAAAGCTGATATCCACCTTATCTCCTCATCTCTACCATGCTTCTTATTTTGTATAGAGATAGAGGAAAGATATTGAGCTCTTAAAAGCACACATGCACACAACCAAGAGAGCACACAATAGATATGGAGGTTGAAACTTCTTCTTATTCTTCTTCTCTGCACTACTCAAAATGATAAAATGGTCTACAAAAACGTAAGAAGAGAAATACAACACAAAGCAACAACTATGCACATCGGTTACTGTGAAATCGTTAGTAAGTGACTGGCAAGATAAGGGGCCATCACTCTTGGTAGATATACCATGTCTGTGAAGTCAAGTTGTTGTACCACTGATGACGATCCTCATAATGGATACCTCATGTCAACAATAAATGCGGTGAGAAGTCATCTAGGCATACCAGGTGTCAAGCTTGATGTCTTAACACTCCCCCTTAAGCTCAACGATGCCATCTCATGTACGCCAAGCACAAATTTAAATTGCCATAGTTTTTCTTCTCCTAGGGCCTTCTTGAAGATTTCTATAATGTGCTCATCCCTCATAAACCCAAATTTTGAATTGGAGGTGACCCTTACAATCCACTCAAAACTTGTGACTTTGCACTTGCATTTTTTATAGCCATAGTCTTTGTTTCATGAGTCCCAACATCATCCATTACATTAGTATACCAGCTCTTCAACTTATCAAACACAAAATACTTTCTCACTCTCACTTGACCCTTATAATCCACTCAAAACTTGTGGCTTTGGACTTGCATTTCTTTGTTTCATGAGCCCCAACATCATCCATTACAATAGTATACCAGCTCTTCAACTTATCAAACACAAAATCCTTTCTCACTGTCACTTGACACATAACAAGGTTGTAATATTTGTATCCTTTTCTCAAGGGAATAGCCAATAAATACATCAACTTTTGGATCTATCTTAGTTCAAAACTTTTTTGGCAGATGTGCATAAGCAAAACATCCAGACACTTTGAGGTGTGAAAAATCAAAAAAATTCTACTAGTAAACCTCCTCAAGCATCACGTTATATAAAACAAGTGTGGAAGTCCAGTGAAGTTTATAACGTAGAAAATCATAGAGATTCCCTCAAGCGAATGCCGTTGAGGCATATTCTTCTTATTCATCATTGCTTTTGCAACTTTTTCAATGTGCATGTTTTGTGTCTATTCTTCCTCTCAACAACACCATTTTGATTGAGAGTATACTTGCATAAAAATTGCCTCTAAATCCACGTTTTTTTTCAAAATGTATTGCTAAACTCATTAGAAAAATATTCTCCCTCTCCATCTAACCTCAGGTACTATACATACTTTCCAATTGTTTTTCAATCATAATATTGAAATTCTAAAAGTGGATAAGTATCTCACTTTTCTCTTTCATGAAGTACACTGATACTTTCCTTGCATAGTTATCAATAAATGTAGCATAACATCTACATCCACCATAAGAACAATCTTTGCAAGACTCCATACATCATAATACACTATTTATAACACATTTTTTCTTACATGATTGTCATTAGGAGATTATGATTTTGCTTACTGGGACCAAAGACAAGCCTCATAGACCTTATGCATTTCAATAATCTTAAACACTAGCAAACCTATAGAAAGCTCTTGGCTTTGCATATATTTCAACCGTTTCACATTCACATGTTCGATAGGCTTATGCCAAATGTCACTATCTGCAATAACTCCGAAACCTTGTGCAAATAGGGAAGATTTTTCTCAATTACATCTACATTAAGACTAAACATTCTTCCCACATTATTCTCTTTTGCAATGAAACTTCCATTCTTCTAATATTCTTTTAGGTATAAATATTTGAATCAAACTTGACCAAGTATGCAAAAAGCCAAGCACAATAACGAGAATAATACCATTTTCATATAGAACAAAAAGAAGAAAGTCAAAGTTCACATGCATGCTCATATGCTAATCGACACACCCATTTGACAAAGGTATGCCAAGGGAATTTACTTAGCCACAGATCTAGATGATGATGAAGAAAAAAAAAAGGTAATAAAAGGTAACCTTATTGGGTTATTTGGAATTGATGTAGCTAAGTTGTTCAAAAAGCACAACAACTTAGAGATAAAAAAAGTAGTAACTTTGCTTGATGAGCCAAGCCTAGTGACGGATATAGTGGTAGGAAAAAGTCCCCTTTTTGAGACTTTACTTGAGTTGGATTGTTCTAATACAAAACTAAGCAAGATTTAGAAGGATCTAGAAGAGTGAATGAACATAAGGTTTATTCATCCAGTCAAACTCAGTACTTCAACAATAGCTCAAACTGTCATTGAGTAGGAAATGTCAAGGAATTCTATTGCCAAATTTCTTGAATAGACGGAGATTGTAGATGAAGAAAAATACTTTCTTAGAGAAGTTGAATATTCTAAAGAGAGTAAAAGAAGAAGAGCTGGTTGACTTGAATCTTGGCATTGAGGAAGATATGAAGCCTATCCAAGTCAATGATGACTTGGATTTTGAACTTAAGGCCTAGCTTACACTTCTACTAAAGGATTTTGAGGATCTTTAAAAAATCATACATTGACATGAAAGGGCTTGACTAAACATTGTATTGTGTGATCATGGAGCATGCCTAACCAACATAGTAACAAACAATATAGAATGAATCACAATTACATTGCACAGATCAAGGATAAAATATATAAGTCACAAAACATGGGCTCATCACTCTAGTGGATAAAAAATTTTGCTTTTCCCAATTGTCTTGTGCTAAAGCAAACTAAGAAGCTTGTACGTTGAATGTGGTCACACCACATAATTCCTTTCCAATACCACCTATGGATGCCCTCATAGATGACATTGCTTGTTGTGAAATGTACCTTTTTATGGATGGGTTCTTCAGTAAAAATCAAACCAAGATGCCCTTGGAAGATATGCAGAAGCTCACCTTTGTTATGGAATTGAGTGCCTTTGTTTATGCCATGAGATGACTTTGGGCTTAATGATGCTCATGCAAGTTTTCAAAGAGCTCTAAGGAATATCTTTGATCTTTCCATAAGAGAATTTATGTTGATATTTGTGGATGACTTCACTCTCTAACAATGGGGTCTAGCACATCAATCATGTAATGGAATTGGCCTATTTAATTTGAGAGTGGCGGAAATTAATGAGAGTACTTTTGAGAAATGACTTTGTGAGCATAGCGGGTGGACATAATTGAAGATAGCAACATAATCATAGCAATTAGTTAACTTGGCATGAACAATACTTTTGCAATAGAGAGAATTTAGAGAACATGACAACAGTTGAGGACCGGATTTATGTGGATCCGGTCCCCCCTCCAATAGTCATTTGTATTATGATTTCTCCCATTAAGAGAGACTTGTTACAATACAATCTTTGTGTTCCTTGTGACCTAGGTGATGCAAGGAAGATGGAAAGCTTCATGCATCACAAACATAACATAACTTGAAGAAAGCTTTAACTATCCCAAGCCTCAATCCCAAGACCTCAAACACCTTCGAAGGTGGAGAGAGCTAGCAGGGAATGGGGGTAGGGAAGAGGAAGAAGAAACATTTCGTAGGAGAAAGAATTATTTCTTCACTTATCATAACTCTTGTTGCTAGCATAAATAATAGCATAGTAATGAAGAAGAAGGATATGGAAAGCTTAAGCATTGAAGCATGGCTCTTGGTTGGATTTGCACTCCATATCCAAGAGTGTCGGTGTAGGCTCTCAACCTCTACTTGCTTGGAGAAGGAGAGGGAGCTCTTGCACTTTGCATAGCACACAATGAGAGTGTTTGTGAGTGTGTGTGGGTGAGTATACCCCCTAAGCAACCCCCTAGCTTGCTTGGGTCGACCCCCCCCCCTTGTAGCTCATGCTTGAAGCTCATTGGACCCCTCCAAGCCTAGCCAATCACAAGCAGGAGGCATTACAAGTAGCAAGGGTAGCCTTGAGACAAGTGTCCCCCTTTCCCCTTTGAGAGAGAGGGCTAGATAAATGCTAGAACATTTAATTAAATCTCCTAAATTATTATTGGACCCCTTGGGTGGCCAACCAATAGGCTTCAGGCACACCATGAGGGCAACATGAGGAGGAACTTGACAAGTGTCCCTTTTGCTTTATTTGTACCATGCATGCCTTGTGTGAGTGTGTGGGTGTTCTCTCTCATCCCCCCTCATGTAGGGCTCGCCCCCTCCTTGTAGGGATTTAATCTTTGACTTTTTGACACCTCAAGCCCCTCATGCATAGGCCCAGTTCCCACCACAAGCTTGGCTCATAAGCACTTTAAGCTTGGGCTGGGTTCTCACCTCAAGTGCAACCTTAGCATCTCAAGTATGTCAAGCACCTCAAGCATCTCAATAATTAAGCACCTCAAGCACCTTAGTCATCAAGCAAGACAAGCACCTCGAGCTGGGTCAGGTTCCCGCGCCTCAAGCTCAGCCCTAGCTTACCTAAGGTCAAAGGCCTTTTACACACATTATCGGAGGTCTTCAAGGAAGCTAACCCTAAGGTCTTATGCTCCATTTGTTAGCCTTTCTCTTTTGATAGACCATCTCTCATTTGGGCCCCTTTACCATTGGCCCCGTGTTGAGATAGATCTATAAGCACCTGTCTATATCTTAACACTTGTTCCCGTTTATTCTCCCACATTAAGTGATCAATTTAATATGAGAAAATCATTTGGGTTGGTTAGATATTAGATATTAGATTTTATGACAAATCACCTTTGGCTTTGCTTCACAAAATGCTAAGAGGCCGCCGATTGAGTCTCACTCTTTAAAATGTTTCTTCTTGTGTAAAAGTGGAAAGGTGTTACAACACCTTGTTATAGTTGGAGGCATTGTTGTGGATCCTAGGAAGTGACAAAACCTTTGTACATGAAGGTGTTGAAGCATGGAATTTTGCCCAAAAAACCACATTAAAAGAGGCTCTTTTTGGTGGGCCATTGTGTTTAGGATTCCAGTATGCATACGAAGCTATTTACCAGAGATTGGGTCAACCAGGGACCAATGATTGGATGTGACATTGCCTTGTATTTCCACTTAGACCTTTAAAAAAGTGGGATTTAGTTTTTATCAATACATTTAAACCACCGATCTATCCAACCAGAAATGTCTATCTCATTGTTGGCCATTGAATACTTGCACAACAACACGGGTGATGTCTATGTGATGAAGTGGAATAAGTTGCGGCTTGCTAGCTATTCTAGATTTGGGTTTATAGTAACTAATTAAATAGACTAATTTATAGGTTCTAATGCATAGACTTCAGGTGACCAGATGAATAGACTTCACATAACCAGATACGACAGACTTCAGATAATTAGACTTGAGACTGACAAATGGATTGAAACAAATAGAATAAGAGCATCTCAGAATATAGTTCATGTTCAACTTCAAATTTAAATAAGATAGTCTAAGACTCTAGACACAATGGACTAAAGACTTAAAATCACATTCTGGTTTACAAAGTATAGTGGATTAAAAATGCTTAAAATTGAATGCTAGAAGATATCTAAGAGCGAATTAAGAGATTATAGAGAGATAAAATGGGATTAATAGGTCCTATTTATAGGTGTCAGCACGAGGTGCTAACTCTAATGTAGAGTCGTATTGTATGAAACTATTTCTCTATGCCCCCATGTGGCACCCGCCACTACTAAGTAACTTTGGAAAGCTTGAAGGTAACTTTGGAAAGCATCAAGCTAGATTCTCTAGAGAGAACCATTGTAAGCTCGCTAGTTGCCAAGCCTTGCTATCTTATTGTAGAGACAATGAGAACCACATACATAAATATCATACCATGGGATGGAGTCAACTTGCTAGTGCATGGAGGCTACAAGAGGTTGTCAAGCTCTTAGAAAACACACTCAATCCTTATCTACCCAAAGCTACACTCAGTTGCATGTCAAGCAACAAAAACTACTTGAGATATCCGTAAGAAAATCTCATTGATTCACCAAGAAAATGAAGTCCAAACACAACCAAACTTGTAGCACAGATAGACAAGGACTAAAGGCACATGCTTATGGCCTCAAATTTTTGTTTTGACCACTTTCCAAAGTTTTGTTTGTTATCTACATGGCATATTTGACCTAGCTATATTTGGTCTAGAATGCACTCTATAGCTTAGCAATGTTGTCCTAATACCCCTCCTATACATAAAATGCAATTTAGATGTGTAAATCTTGAGTTATAAGGAGATTTAGAAGAGGACTAGCTACAACAAAATCACAAATTTATTGCAATAAACTCACAATGTCACATAGGGCTTTCACCTACGAATGCAATGGAATAGACGGTGCTCCAAACAAACCATTTGCGAGTGAGTTACGAGCTTGAGAAGAAGAGTATGAGAGTATACAATGCTTAGTAATGGCTTTGTATACTTGTTATCCAAAAGAACTTACAAATCTTTTACAAAAATTGGCTTTTATACCTTTCCATAAGGTTTTAAAATGTGAAACTGGCTAAAACCTGGCTAAGTAGGGGCTAGAGATAACCTAAGAATAAGTACAATCTAGAATCTCTCAGCCACGACTACAAAATTTACATTCTTGAAATCGTAATCAAAATTATAGATTTGGATATGATGGACTTTTTATACACAATATGGTAGAGATCACAAAATTGGGCTCAAAATTGTTCAAAATTGTGTTGATGGGTTAGCTTGCTGCTGACATTACCCCCTCCTAGCCTAGGTTGTTTGCAACACAGCTTTAGATATCCAAGTAGTGCGTTGGCTTGCAAGTTGTATGCTACTTCTTGAGTGCATCCAGGGCTTCATATTAATTTATTATGAGCTGCTTGCACCTTCTTTGAGGAATTGAAGGTTGATAGGCATGTTTAGCTCCATTGCATAGGAGCCAACGAACCTTGCTAGTAGATTTTCTATGACAGGGCCAAAGATCTTGGTTTTGAAGGTAAAGAAGCTTTCATAGAATGCTTCTCCAAAGGTTTTCATTGAATAGGATGGAAAAAACATAACTCTTGCATATAATCCATATAGCACTTCATCTATTGATTGATCTAAAAGGTCATAGCACAACCCCTAGCTACCTCAAGGAATGACATCCATGGAGTGTTGGTTTGCTCGGCCTGGTGAAATGTCTACATGCATGTAGGATCATCTTCACTATCTTGATAAAAGTGACACATGGTATATCTAGGATTTACTTGACAATTTCTATAGTATTTGTTAGTATATTTAATATATAATGTTATGTGGTTTTTCCCTTTGGTAAAGATAATTTGGAAAATTGAGCCACGTCAGATATTTCTTCAAGGTAAGTTGGTGGATGCCCCAACTTTTCACTCTAAGAACTAGACGGTTTCTGATCTTTGGAGGAGCTTGGTTGAACAAAATCATATATCTAGGATGTCTCTTAAGATAAATCTTCCTCCAAGTGGGATACAACTCTGCAATATCTGCTACTTGAGCTTTGAGTAGTCTTTCTTTGATCTTGGGGACTTTGTATTTGATAAGAGGATATGGAAGGGACTCTTGATGCCATGTATCTATACTTTTCTAGGAAGTCAATTGTGCAACATTGGCAGAGTGCAAGATTTGATGCTCTTAAGTCATAGCCTCCCTCCAAATATCCTATGTCTCTTTCTCTATATTCACCTTCAAAGCCTTTTCAGCCTCAATCATGAAATAGTTGATTGGCCTTGGCTCTACTTTGAGCTCGAGTGGAGTCAACTCTAAAAGTGAATTCGTGTCTCTTGTCTCCTCCATATAATTAAAAAATTGCAAGGTCGCTGCATTTTTGGATAGCGTCCTATCACAATGCAGTACTGGAACCTCGTGAATGCCCAAATCTTCCATTAGATGAGCTAACCATATGGCTTCCTTGCTTGCGTCAGATACAACAACATATTCAATCTGAACGGTAGATGAAGACGTGCAGTCTTGGAGACACAATTTCCAAGAGATATCTACCCTTGCAAGGATGAACATATAGCCATATGTGGATCTTTTACGATCCACACAACCTGCATAATCGGCATCCGTGTAACCTACAATAGATGCATCATTGTTTCCAAAGCGTAAACACTTGCTAGATGTACCCTTCAAGTATCTGAGGATTTCCTTCACTACTTCCCAATGCTTCTTGCCAGGGTTTTCCATGTACCTACTAACCAATCCCACTGCATGTGCAATGTCTGGTCTTGTGTCTACCATAGCATACATCAAAGTGCCAACTACTGAAGAATATGTTACTTTCATCGTTTCCTCTTTCTCAGCAACTGTCTTGGGAGAATCTTCCTTGCTAAGTTTGGAGTATGATTGCATTGGGGTACTAAGTGACTTGCCACCGTACATGATAGAACTTTGCAAGACTTTGTGGATGTATTTTTCTTGAGATAATTCAAGAATTCCATGTTGCCTGTGTCTCTTGATTTGCATACCAAGAAAGCGATTGGCATTTCCCAAACCTTTCATGGAAAACTAAGTGCTTAGCATCTTTTTCAATTAATTGATCTCATCAGCTGATTTTCCTATGAGAAGCATAACACCTACATACAAGATCAAGATGATTAAAGAACCATCGTTCAATCTTTTGGTGTATAAGCAGTGATCCTCTTGACTTCTTATGTAACCCTGAGACTGCATGAATTTGTTGAATTTTTGATACCATTGCCTTGAACCTTGCTTGAGGCCATAGAGTGCCTTTTAAGTCTACAAACCAATTCTACCCTTGTTGGCTTTTGGGTTTCATATACGAAGCCCTCTGGTTGTTTCATGTAGACATCTTCATCTAGATCCCTGTGAAAAAATGATGTGTTCATGTCCATTTGGAAAAATTTCATGTAACTCAATGGAATAACAATCATCTCAATGATAAACGATTAGTATAATGACTTCTAACATATCATGAGATCATGAAACAACTGTATAAAAGAATAACCGTCTTAGTGACGAATGATTAGTACGAAGAACTTCTAATCATCATGAAAAAACATCATGGCATAATGCAAAAACTCACCCATGGAAGAATAATCCTCTCAATAAAAAAGGATCATTACGAACAATATTCAATGATCAAGAAAACGTATAATGGAATCATGGAACAACTCTATAAACCAATAATCATATCAATAATGAACGACTAGTATGAACAAGTTCTAATCACCATGGAAACGTATCATGACATCACAAAACAACTCCATGAAAGAATAACTATATCAATAAAGTAAACGATCAATACAAACGATTTCTAATCATCATGGAACCACTCCATGGAATAATAACTTTATTAATAGTAGAACAATTAGTATGAACGACTTGTGATCATCATGGAAACGTATCATGTCATCATGGAATAATCTATCTCAATAACAAAAGATCAATACAAACAATTTTTCTAATCATCATGGAAACACATCATGGTATCATCGAATAACTCCATGGAATAATAATCATCTCAATAACAAACGATCAATACAAACGACTTATAATCATCATGAAAATGCAACATGGCATCATGGAATAACCATTTTAAAATAAAAAATAAAGATAAACGAACAGTACGAACCACTTCTAATCATCATGAAAACGCGTCATAAAACAACTCCATGGAATAATAACCATCTCAACAATGAATAATTACTAGCAACTATTGAGATGTAGAGAGAAAGAGAGAGACGAGAAAAGAGACACACCATGTACGCTCCCAAAGACTGATTCATATTGAGGAAAAGATACAAATATATAGGTGAGACCAAGTTGAGTAGAGTGAGCCATATATAGCTCCAAAACCCCCACTCAAACAAAGGTCTCTAGCTTTGGATGAAAAAACCCTTGGGGAGTTCAAGTGAAAAACTTAGCCCCTATACAATGTGAAAATATGAACCAGCGATGATGATGTGAAGTGAATTTTGTATCTATGTACAAATATACAAATGACTCGGAGATCACAATGTGAAAATGTGGAGTGTTCATAGTGCATGGTACCTATAGGATTATAATGTCATATGTACAAAGCTATTACAATAGCAGAGAAGCTAATCTAGAAAGAGTGAGGCCGAAGCAACTCCAAGCTCCGAGCACAAGAGGATGAAACGTGACTCATTGGGGCCTTTGGTAAGAATGTCTACAATCATTTGGTCACTTGGATAATGTTCAACCACCTTTGCGTACTTCATACCTTACATAATGATAATGGACAACAATGTGCTTTGACTTATTATGTTAAACATAGTCTTTTGCAAGACTAATAGCACTTTGGTTGTCACACCACAAGGGTGTGCTAGAAAGAGGAGAGTGACCAATATCAACCAGCATTTGTCGAAGCCAGATCAGCTCACGAGCTGCAAGTGATTCCGCAACATATTCTGACTTAGTCGTAGAAACTGCAACATAGTGTTGTTTCCTGCTAGTGTTTCCGTTGAAAACAAAGAAATTGATAGCACCAGGGTTTAATCCTCTTCCAGCAACGTCCAAGAAACAGGACAACCATTTATAAAAAAACAATTTCTACTAGTTGATCGCATAGATAAATGTGAGCTTGCCCAGTCTACATCTGTGTAACCCAAAAGAGAAAGGGATTGCATAGAGTCCGATGTGAGTTGTCATCGATAGACCAAACCTTTGTCTACTTGGCTTAGCATCATCTTGCATGGATATAGTATGCGTGGAAAATGCCAAGTTCTACTCTCTTGAGATCTTTATAAGACCATGCAAGAACATGCTTATATTCTTTAGAAGTTTTGATGAGGATTTTCTCTTCTTTTTGAGATAAATCCATTGCTAAGTAAGCTCGTTTTGATTCCTCCCCATAATCTGCTAGGTAAATCTTTTTAGCATTTTTTGGGCCTTCATAGGATTTTTCCGATTCCCTTGGTTGTCTCATGGGTCACTCTCTAATGATCCTTCGGTCTTGTAGAGTGTACTTTTTGTAGTGTCATGGAACGCTACTAGCCCCTTGCTTATCACACTGCCAGATTTCATTTCAGTGGACCATACCTCTTCCAAGTTCTTTTCACCCTTTTGCTCTGTTTAGGCATTGATGGTTATTTTCGTTTTAAGTTTTTCCTTTTGTGGTTTATGTTTTGTTTCAGCTTGTCTTTCACATTCTTTTTCTTTTTTGAGATGGGAGATCTACCAGTGATTTTGTCTTTGATACAATCCTCTACGTCAATCATCATCAGAAATTGTCTCTTGCCCTTGATTTTTGGCACGACTTGGTTTCTCTCTTGTTTATTCTCTCGCTTTTTTGACTATCCATGTTGTCATTTTTAATGGCGATTGAAAAGTTCAAAGAGCTTTTACTCTCCTCCTTGGAAAAATAGTTTTGCTCTTACATGCTCTTTTTCTAAGTCAAATTCCCCTATGGTAAGAGCCTCCTCCTTTAACTCATTAGTAGCATCATAACGACTTGCTAGTCATCCAATGGTACAATGGTTACCATTTGGATTGAAACAATGTCATAGCCTTCTTCATGGTAGCCAAAATTTGTGTCCACTCAAATGGCTTGAACAAGTATTCAAGAAAGGGTTCTGACACATAATTGGCGTTCTTTACATCCCGATTCAAGGTGCAATCTTCCCATCCATAAACTACCATTCTTTGAAGCCCCATACGTTTAGATAGGAGTGTCTTTGTTCACCCACGATGATAATTTAGTTTCAACTAGTATTTTTGAATCAAACTCTTGGATAGGTATTTTTAGGAGATCCTTGTAATAATGATCTTTTAACTTTACATGTGTAGTTAATCCAACTTGTTTCCAGTATAGATAATCATTTTCCCTATCTTGAATCAACTATATTTGTCTGATAAAATGTCATCCCAAAATTATTTTGTAGTTCACTTTCTTCCCAAAATTTACAATGATAAATGTATGTTGATAGTCAATTCCATACACACTTTCTAACAATACCATTGGTTGTTCAATGTGCCCATCTATCAATTGCAATCTCATTCTTGTTTGCCTAATTGTAAGTTTTCCCTAGGATTCCTAGATTTTTATTTTTTTCTATGGCCATGCCTACCGAGTATCTAGTACCGCCATGGTATTCACATTGTTATATTAGAGTTTTCTTTCCTTCGTTGCTCTCATAGTATTCTCTCACTTTGTTCATAGGATTGGATTTGCCTGTTTACTTCAAGTTTCTTCTAAGAGTAACTATTTCACTTTCTCTTTTGTTAATCCTATTATCCCCACTTTGTCTCAAGTGCCGTGTAGATATTTATATAGGTGGGGTCTAATCTTCAACACCTCACACAATACTATGGTACATTGAGTAGATGTTGACATGATTGACTGCAAGTTTTCCACATACAAAGTCTCATTTTCCCGTTTTAGTTTTGTGGTCTTGCATATAGTGATGTTTCTTCATTATCTTTAAGGTATGAGGGTAAGGTTTTGAGTGTTTGGGATTTTGAAAATCTTGACCACTCTTATCCCAATCTCCTTAAAGAGGTTGTCTATTTAACACCATGGGTGGTTGGTCTAGCCATACTTCTTTGATTGGAGGTAATTCCACATCAAAATTTCCATTTTTTACCTCTCTAACTCTTTCCCACAATTGATTCGGCCAATCTTTCTCTACTAAGAGAATTCCTTCTGGTCCGTCCTCATTGTCTGGTACTATCATTTTCAACTAAAATTTCCTTGGTTCTTTAGTGTCTTTAATTTCCACTGGTCCTGATTTTGTTTTATCCTTTGTTGGATTCCTAATGGTTTCCATTTTTTGTTTTTGTGCTTTTAGCATTGACTCTGGGGGGGATCACTATAAACCCCTTAGCTGTGAAATTTTCACCAATAAAAGGGACCCTTTGCATATTCAATCAAATAAATTTTGTAGAATCATTTTTTTAGCACCCTTTTGTATGTGAAAATGTGGGACAATATAGAAAAAAATAATCCTTACTATTGAAACCACGTGATACACATTTTTTTATTGTAGTGACCCCTTGAGCATTAAGTGTGTGAATTGCACTAAGTTTTTGTAAGCTTCTAGCCTCGCTACTTCCAAATCATGTGTTGGGTAGTTTTTCCTTTTCGTTTCCATTGTTTATTTTTCTATTTAATGTGCTTGAAAAGCTTCCAAAGTCGTGTCAATGGGTTCATAGATTCTATCTACCAACACTAATCCTCTTGATTTTGGCTTTGATTCTTTAAACTCATTTGACATTGACTTTGGTCTTTCCTTGAATAATTTTTGGGATTTCTCTTCAATTTTCCTCTGCTTTTGTTGTCTTCCAAGCTCGTAGCATCAACATCTCTCTCTTTTGGAGTCTTCAAAAGACTTCTTATTATTATTAGACTCACTAGCACTCTTTTGTTTATTCTTCTTTGCCTATGTCCTTGTCACTACCTTGACTAGAACCGTAGGTTCATTGTTTAAAGAGATAACTGGCAAGACTTGCACTATATTTATGTGTGTTTTTTCTTTATTTGCAGTAATCCTAGCACACTTTGTAGGATAGTGTCCAACTTTTTTCCACATTGTATGAAGTGAACCTCAATTGTCCTAGCATCCCCATCAGGCTCTGGGCAATCAATTTTCCAATGATAATCAGATCCATACTTATGGAAAATTTTTTCTCTCAATCTTGGAATCTGTTTCACCATGGGCGCCTAGCTGCCTAGTTTACAATGAAGTAAACAGAGGCTACCTCTGGAGGTGCCTCATAGACTAGTTCTACCATGGTAAGTTGTAGTTGAGTGTACCATTCTTCCTTGACTACCATAGTCGATGAACTAGCCTCATTATAGGGTGTGATTGGTACTATGTCTTGCTCCTCTATTTATCTTTTAGGATGTATGTACTTAACTGGCACAACATTGGTTCCTTGCAAGGGTATTTGTTGACCTAACACTGGCTCTGGTCTCTCCATAGCTATGGGTGGTTTCTGAATTTGTTCCATATTAGGCAGATACCTATATGTAGGTTGCTCCTACTACCTCATAGGCACATATCGAAAATTTCCATCGTATTTTGTTCAATATAAATAGCACTCATTGGTCTCATGGTTTCTCCATTTTCCTTCAACCCAAGACCAACAAAATTAGGAGATGCTTGATTGATGATGTGATTTGAGTTATTATTCATGGCTAATCTCTATTGCATTGGATGAACATTCTCTTGAATCCTCTCATTCGATACATCCGATGCTCGTGCTTTGATGCCCTAGCTGGGTTGCCAATCCTAGGATTGATAATTTTGTTGGTCTTGGGTTAATAAAGCAAGAATTCATCACACACACTCAAATCTAGAATAATGAGAAGGTGAAACTACTTCATGACATAATGGAGTAGAGAATTAAAACTAATAAAGAAAGTAGAGATTAAATTAAGAATAGCTTCTCTAATTACAATAGATTAGCACTAGCCTCTTAAGCATGGGAATTAAGCTCAAGGATAGGCTATCCATAGAGTGAAAACTTAAGAGAGAAAGAGCTCTCAAAAGTGGATCTTCAAGAGTGGATACTCAAGAATGAAACCTCTTTGCATAAAGGCTTCCTTATAAAGGATTGCATCACAATCCCTTCTACTATGGGTTTAAGTTTGAGCCCTCTAGCTAGCATACAAAACTTTGGAACTCCCAATGAGCCCAAGACCTCATACAAAGTGAGTAGGAAATGTTGTGCACATCCATAGTACATCTCTCGCTTGATGCATAATTGGTGTAGCTTGTGTTAGCCGCTGCAATCATTCCCCCCTTCCTAATTTGGCGCACGTCCTTGTGTGCCGATGAAGCAGAACACGGAGACATGGTAGAAAGCAAGTCCATGGAAGAATGTTGAGCTATAGATCATAAGAAACAAGTAGTGAGGATCAAAGGCCAAGAAGGATACAAAACTTGAAGTACAATGAACAATCATGCAAAGTGATTTATTTTTTTTGCTTCTAAAAGATGGGTCATTCATAGTCAAAAACTAAACGACACAAAGCAAAAAAACACCTATACTATTGTGAAGATTAAACCACTTGAAATTTTAGTCTTATGCATGAAACACAAGCAATCAATTATGACCCTAAGCTAATGCAAGTTCATTAACCTATTAGCCTAAAAACTATGTGACCAATATTAATAGATCATTCAAATCTAACATGTCTATGGGATATGAAAAAGCTCCTAATCTACTAGTACATTGTCATAGATTTTTTTTGAAGCTCATGGAAGTTTGTTTTGTCATTCATAGAAAAAAGTAAAGCACATTACAAGGCTACCACCCCAAGGCAAGTCTAGGTACGACTCTCGGCTTCTTGATCCCTCAAGAAAGTGTAGAACTTTTTTATTGCTTCCAACATGAGATGTTTATGGCAATTGGACTAAGGGAATAAAAGCCTAATCATAGCCCTAGGTCATGTTAAAATTGGATGGAGTATTAAGACTATCACTAAGAGTCTAGGACTAATAAGAAATGAGCCTACATTAACCTAAGGTCTAGGCCAATTACCTATGATTAGCACACATAAAACCAAATATTTTTGATGAGTTAATATTCACAAATCCTAGCTTTTGAACATGAAAGAACCATAGCTTAGAAGCAAAAATTACTTAAGCCAAGCATAGAGAATGGAGAGATGGACAAAAGAGAAAAATCATGGAAGGATTTCACCTATTCATGCTCTTTTGAGTTCCCTTGAGCAAGCATCCCCTTTGTGTAGAGAAGTCTCTTGATCGTTTTATTACAATTCAAGCTGATTCGAAAAACACAAGCTCCAAAGGCCTTTTATTGAAATCCAAAAGCACACAAAAAAAACATTATTGAAAATCTAAAGTTAAGGTCTTGCATACCCGAATTTTTCAAACGGAAAAAACCCAAGGGAAAAAAGTGTCTTTGCTTATGCACATGGTGCTCTTTGTAGCAAATTTATGCATACACATCAACAATGAGAGATAATGAGCCTCTACATAAGAAAATTTACTTGTAAAAACCTCTCATGCATGATTCAAAAGTCAATTAATTTCTAGCTCAATCGAAATTTGGAATTTAAAACAAGTCATAAGCTAGAAATAATGCAATTTTTCAATGAATTTGAAGTGGCTCTTGAAATTCAAATTTTACAATTTTAAAGCCCTCCAAAAAAGCTGGCTAACAACCAGCTCACACAAAATTTCCAATTTAAGAGCAATCTACGAGCTAGAGATGAGTGCAACTTTTGATGGAATAATAGCCAAATTTTGTACTTAAAATCTCTCAAGAAAGTTAGGTAAACACTAGCTCAAATGAAAACATTTTCACTGTAGACCAAACTATGAGCTAGCATGTATACAACTTTTAATCCAAAGAATTGGAATGGCTCTACTATAGCCAAGTTTTTGCAATATGATGCAATGATGACCCCTTCTTGGATCAATGAAGGTTTTTCTTGCCCACATCCCTTCAAAACAACTCAAATCATTAGTTCTCTTAAGCATTTGGTCATTTAACATGAGCACCAAAAGAATGCACGATCAACCACACCCTCAAAAGTTTAATGCTCACTCTTAGCCATCAAACAAGCTCAAATTTAATGCTATGTAATAATTTTACATTAAATCAAGCATAAAAATGCATATCCAATGCCATTTTCAAACATAAAATTCCAAGCACAACTCATCGTCTAGTGTAACTCTCACATGAAGCCCACATGCATTTCAAAAAGAGCTTGCCATTTAGTGCAATGAGAACTTTAATCAAGCCAAGTACTAAACCATGTATGAGCCAAGTTATTAGTGCAAGATATGCAATCATCACACAATCATAGCTTCTCGATGTTCACATATTGCTCTTGGCATACATAACATACGAGGAAAAAAAGCTTATGATCAAGTGAACATCTAGCTCTCACCAAAGTCGTTATGAGTTGACTAACTTTTTGGCATATAGATGAATCATGCCATAGAGTGAAGTAATGAATTGGAGATGACCCCTACTCATAATAAATGGCTCTTTGATAGAAAAAAATTATGATCTATTATCATGTTGACCTCTCTTTGGCCAATCATTTCCCAAAATTTGCCAACTTCCCTTTAATTGTTAGTGCAATGTAAATTTTTTGGATCATTCAATTCAAGCACCCAACAAAATTGTGAGCGACAAGGCTTGCAACCATTAAAAAATTCATGAAAAAAAAATCGAATCATCATGATGGAATGCACATTGATCTCATGCGGTAAATATTTTCATTCAAAGCATGTAACAACAAAAATTTGATTCAAGCCAATTTTTAAGCTAGCATCTTGCAAAGTCTAATTTATGTTTGGCCTTGCTCTCTTCTTGTCGACAATGAGCTCAAGGCCATCAAGATTTTGAGCTCAAGGGTGGGAGCTCCCTCTTATTAAAAAAGCCAAATTGTTTTTGCCCCTTTTTAAAAGAAATAAGTGTGGATGTATTTTTGCATTTCTGGCAGGTCGCGGCATGGGGAAACGAGAGAGAGAGAGAGAGAGAGAGAGAGAGAGAGAGAGAGAGAGAGAGAGAGAGAGAGAGAGAGAGAGAGAGAGAGAGAGAGAGAGGGGGGGGGGGGGGGGGGGGGGGGGAGCATGGGTGTGTGGAAGCCATGGAAGGGTGGGTAGGCTTCAATCAGAGAGAGAGTGAGAGACACAGACTCAAGCTCACCATGGTTATCTTTTGTTCATTTGTGGAGAGAGCGAAAGACTCAGGAGTTCTTGCGGGGTTTTGTGCACAGGAATGGAAGTTTGTTTGTGTGCGCATGTGTGTGCTCACAGCCATGTAAAAATACCTGCAGTCAATACACTTTGAGGACCAGTGGACCCCCAAGCTATCGTGCACGCGTGTGTGTGTGTGCTCTATGGGCTTTTGAAGGCAAGCCAAGCGAGTTCATTAGGCTACGACAGGACTCAAGAGGCAGCTCATGCATCGACGCGCAGACTAGGGTAGGCAGGCGCAAGGTAACAAGGGGACCGGGGGTGATTCCCAGGGCCCGCAAAGCTAGAAAAATACATTTTTCCTAACCGATCAAAATAAGGGGAAACTTGAAATTCTCTCGGTTCTTAGGTCAAAATTTGAAGCTTTTGTCGGTAATTACACTAAAACTTGTGTAAATTTTCCGGTTTTCTTAAAGGCAAGCTCAAAATCTAACTGGGATTTTATAATTTCAACCGGTTAAAATACACTAGACCCCGGTTTTTTTCTTACACTACCCAGGGGTGTGTGCATGGCTCACTGGGTAAAATAAGCCATGGCGGGACCAGAGGGTTTGCAAATTTGGGCTTTTAGAAGAGCTGCATGATGTTCAACTAGTGAGGTCAACACGTGGAGCAGGCAGTGAGGAAGCCGATGGTGGTGAGTTAAGCAAGACATTGCCATCATTTGCAGTGGCCACAATTGGTGCCGAATCGGCAACAGAGGTAGGGATTGAGAGCTATGAGCATAGCCCAGCTGGGCGAGGTGGAGTCAGTAATCAACGCGTGCGTTGTGAAGGTGTTTTTGTGTTGCAACACTAAATTCAGCAGGTTGAAATAGCTGGCAGGAGGTAGCACGTGTGTTTGTGTGTGTGTGCGTGTTTGTGTGTGTGTGTGTGTGTGTGTGTGTGTGTGTGTGTGTGTGTGTGTGTGTGTGTGTGTGTGTGTTTTTGAAGGCATGCCTGCAGCTTCATGGGTCCAATGATCCCATTTATTGGATTGCATTAAGCCCAACAAAAATAGACGAGGGCCAAAATAGCTTTGGATAGTTTTGCACAGGCCGGAGTAGAACCCCAGTCGGCTGACCTCAGTGAACACTACTTGCTTCTCCTCACTCTGCTGATTTTGGCAGAGTTGGCAAACACCCTCTTCTACCCCCGCTTTTGAAATTCTGTAGAGCTCACGCACACAGGCTCATAAACCACTACACTCCAAAATGGCTTATGCGGGGCGGGGGTTCTACCTTGTCATGTGGATGCACCCTTTTGTGTGTGTGTGTTGGGTCAGATGCACCAAGCCAAGATGTCACAGTACCCGTTTTTAGGCAAGGGTGTGTGTGTGCATGTTACGAGCACCAAGCCAGGAAAGTGGCGAGTAGCAAATGCGTGTGTGTCGTGCAAGTAGAGACAAAGGAGGCGGGCCAGTAGCACACAAGTGGGCAATGGGTGGTTTATTTATTTATTTTTTGAACAAAAATTTGAATAGGATTTTGTTCTCACAATGAGATAGTGTGTGTGGCAAGTTTGAACCCAAGGCAAGAAACATATCATGGGTACAAAATACATGTCACAAACGGATAAGATATGAGTGAATTCATAAAGCTACGATCGAGACAAGAGTGAGTGTTCAAAGTTAAGTTTAATCTTCAATTGATATAAAAATTTGGTGTCTCGATTGAGAGAGTATAAGCCATTTGGTATAATGCACATCAAAGGTTTGATCCATTGATGATCAAAAAATGGTAAACCATATGAAATTGATGTGTCTTATATATCTCTATGAGGCATTGCATACAACATAGCTCACCAATTCTTCCATTTGCAAAACTATTCCCAACTATTATCATTGCAATCTTAACTTGCTCATATCCAATTTCTCTAATCATCCAAACGGGTTCGATTTGTCATTTTAGTTTGTGAGGCTACACACATATACTTATGGCATTTGCAAATGCATTAATCACCGAAATTCTTACCATATCCAATCAAATTGGCATACAACTCAATGGCAATACATAAAATCATTTTTAATTATGTGAAATTGAGTTATTCATCTCAATTGTTTTATGACATACACACAAATGTTTAGGTCTACTCAATCATTATAATTAGTGATCAACACCAATCATTCGTTCCAATTTGGATAGATAATGCCATTGCATAGGCACACATTAGTGCTTTTTTTTTCATGTTCATCAAATTGATTCATCATTAGAATGGAAATACACTAAAAGTCTTCACAATTGAGAATCAATTGAGTTATCTATCTCAATCTTTGAGTCAATATTGTGATAACACATCAATTATTTGGCCAATTCATCATCATAATTGATAAAAATACCAATTATTCATTCACAAATTGGATTGTACATGCCATTGATTGGCATACACACCCAAATTAAAACCAAAGTTTTATGAAAATAATCCATCAATTTCTCATTGCAATGCTAAATTGCAAACTCAATCAAGCATAAATGAATGCATACATGCTCAATTTCTAAAAAATTAACACTATTTTGACCCAATCAAGCAATGCACACACCAAATTAAGCACAAAAGTTCAAATTTGGCTCAATTGGAAATGCATTTAAGCTTATATCTAATGATTGCACACACTTTTCATGCACATTTCACAATCAACAATCATTTAGGTGTCCCAATTGACCATCAATCATTAAAAATCAAGTGGTCTTGGATGGCACAGACACTCAAATTTTGTCCAATTTTGTGACATTTAGGCTTATCCAATGATTGAATTAGCCTATCATATACATCAATTACATGATTTCATACTCATATAGCATCAATTTCATCAATTTCTATGCATGCACACACTCAAGATTAGGTGCACACACACTTGAATTTTATGGCAGTTTTTTCCCTCTTTGGTGCATTACACACACAATGATTTTTATGCACACATGAATTCTTGTTGCAAAATCAAGCTTAATCTTGACACACACATCATTCATTAGTCAAAATTGACCATCAATTTCATTCCAAAACAATCAAATTAGGCTTTTCAAAGTATGTTGATTGATTTACACACCTGGTTTTAGCAATAAATTAGCAACTCATTGGAATCAAATTAATCACCCAAAAATTGAATGGAGTAGGTCAATGCACTTACAATAAATTGCATCAAAGCTAAACCTTGCTCCACGCAAAAATTCTCCACCTTTATAAGGGGATTTAACATACATTACACTTCAAATGTTAGCGGCTAAGTTAGCAAAGCTAGTCAAAATTAGCATGGAATTAGTACAATTAGCATGAAAATGAAGTGAAATTAATAAGGATTAGTGAGAAGTTAGTGAAATTGGGGTTTGGGGTATTCATAAATTAAAAATTAGCTTAAATCACTTGCCCAACATCATCAAATCAAACCAAAATTGAGTTACACACACTCAAAAACCGATGAAATTAGTAGTGAAATTGCTCTATTCTAAAGATCCTATACTCACTAACTTAGGTTATCGATCCTCGGCAACGGTGCCAAATGTTGGGGACAATCTTAGCGTAGCCTAATCAGCCCAAGACCAAAAAAGTTATCAATCCTACGATCGACAACCCGGCTAGGGCATGGAAGTACGAACATCGGATGTATTTAATGAGAGAATTCAAGAGAATGCTCATCCAATACAATAGAGATTATCCATGAATCACTAACTCTAATCACATCATCAATCAAGCATCTCCTACACACATTAAGTCCACCAAATTCTGACTTGCCATAGACTAGAATCTCAAAGCACACTCTTGACAAACACACACTAATTGCATTGGTGTTGGCCTCTCCAATTGCCACATGCCAATCAAGGCACTCCATCAAAAGCTACACACACAAGGTGAATGGCGCTCAAGTTTCATAAAACCCATCCACACACAAGAAAATAGTAGGGCATATACACTAATCATAAGATTAAGAACCAACCTAATCAACCTAATTAGAGATGTTAAATATCACAAATCAAGTGCTCATAGAAGGATAGGAGTGGTTAATAAGCAAGAAGTCATCACACACACTCAAATTTAGAATAATGAGAAGGTGAAACTACTTCATGACATAATGAAATAGAGAATTAAGACTAATAAAGAAAGTAGAGATTCGATTAAGAATAGCTTCTCCAATTACAATGGATTAGCTCTAGCCTCTTTAGCATGAACATTGAGCTCAAGGCTAGGCCATCTATAGAGTGAACACTCAAGAGATAGAGAGATCTCTCAAAAGTGGATCCTCAAGAGTGGATTCTCAAGAATGAAGCCTCCTTGCATAAGGCTTCCTTATAAAGGCTTGCACCACAATCCCTTCTACTATGGGTTTAAGTTTGAGCCCTCTAGCTAGAATATAAAACTTTGGAACTCCCAATGAGCCCAAGACCTTATACAAAGTGAGTAGGAAATATTGTGCACGTCCATAGTACATCTGCTGCTTGATGCATAATTGGTGTAGCTTGTGTTAGCCGCTACTAACAACTAAGATGGCCTCATTTGTCCCATAGGCTATCCTTGTAGAGGACCTTGTCCTAGCCCTCTCAGGCATCCTTTGCATGTTGCTTATCATGTCACTGATGCACTTGATCATATCCTATATGGCATTCATTGATGTTGCCATAGTGGGTCTTGCTTGTGTTTGCATTATAGATATGGTTCATCTGCTTTGTCGCTCCTTTAGCACTGCCCTCTTCATTGAATATTTTCCAATTGCCTCCCAAGTCTATAGTAGCCAAGATGCATGCTTCTAGGGTGCTGTGTGTCTTACTATACAATATAGCATGCAACTCCTTATTGAGTAAGCCTTCTGGGAACAATGATACAAGCCTCTCCTTTGGTTGAAATTTCCAAATTTGGACATTTGTCAGTATATTGCCTCATTCAACATACACAGTCCCTTATAGACTTTCCTTGTTTTTGTTTGAAGCTATAGATTTGTGCTACTATAGTGTGCTTGATTTTCATTAAAAAAAACATCAACAAATATTTTCACCAATGTCAGCATATTTGTAAGCGATCTAAGAGATATGGTCTAGAACCATGTCAAAGCCTTACCTCCAGGGTCATTTCAAATCCCTCGAACTGATTGTGGAAATCCAATCCTTCCACTCTTAGAACTTGCCCAATGTTTTCCAAGTGGTCATATGGATTCCCAGATTTACTATATTTTTCTTATCCATTTCTGGAAATTTGCTAGTTTGACTCTTTGGTTATGCTCAACACCTGCTCTTCTGGCTAATGGTCCTCTGTCTAAACGTTCAAACCAATTGCCTGATAGTGGTGAGTCACTTGTCTCCCTTCTAGTCTTGGTGTCACCCATTCTTTCTTGGTTTGTGATGGTTTATGTACCTATCACCCAATTGCATTTGTCCCATGCTAGGTGGATACATATACATAGGTTCTCCCTACTGTCTCATAGGCACATATTGGACATTTATAGCATATTTTGGTCAATAATAACACTCATTGGTCTTATTGTTTGTCCAATTTTCTTGAATGGCAAACCACTTAGATGGCCTCATTTTTCCCATAGGCTGTCGTTGTGGTGGACCTTTTCTTAGCCCTCTCATCATAGGAATCCTCTACATGTTGCTCATCATGTCATTCATGCGCTTGCACATATTCTCTATGGCATTCATTGGAGCTGCAACAGTGGCTCCTACTTGTGATGGCATACTAGATATGGTTTGTTCTTTTTGTCTCTCCTAAATAGTGCTCTCTTCATTGAAGATTTTGCAACCGTCTCCCAAGTCTATAGTATCCAAGATGCAGGCTTCTAGGGTGCTGTGTTTCTTACCATGTAATATAGCATGCAACTCCTTGTTGAGTAAGCCTTTCTAGGAACAATCACTACAAGAGGTTGTGTGCTCTTGTGACGCTGTTAGCGACGGAAATACACTGGGTTTTTATAACCCCCGGCGTCGCTAAAACCGTCGCTAATAGCGTCGCTACGAGAGGTCATAGCGACGTTTACACAGAAGTCTATAGCGACGCTTATAGCGACGCTCCAGAGCCATAAATAGCAACGCCCGAGAGAAATTTTTTTTGGTGACAGGACATTGAATACCCTGCCACCCATCAACCATATTGTACTTGATTCACTTTTTAAAAAAAGTGCAAGGGTAGATAATAGACCCAAAATAGTCACCCACAAGACGCATTGTTTGCAAAATTGACAAGCGTAAAATTGACAATTGTACACATCATAGGCAAAATGAATTGATTGACAAATGTAATAATGACAATTGTACAACATCATAGGCATAAAGAATTGATTGGCAAAATGAACTGCGGTGACAAATGTAATAATATACATGGTTCAAAAAGACGTATAAAATCCGTCTCATGATACATAAGCTATGAGAAACCCTAAACTAATGCTCTAAATTGACGTCGTCTAGTCAGACGTCTCATCGCGTCCAAGCGGCGTATCTGTCGGATTCTGCAAAAAAAGACAATAAGACAGCTTTCAGTAAGTATAAACATATAACGACATTTATAAAACAATACAAAAAAAGAAAAGAGTAAACCCTAATACTAACCATGCCGCCGTGAGAACTGAGAATGTCCATCAGGGCGTTTGAGCCCTTCTTGCCTGCGTACTCGCGCTCGTACGGTGTGGGATCACGTCCTGTCATCGACCACTGTCAAAACATACAAAGAATTCATTATGTTAGAATTAAAAAACTCATAAACCCTAAACTATCGAACATAAAGAGCAATGCGAAAACACTTACAAAATCGGCCTCAAATGATGCCCATCCACCGCTCCCCAAGTGGTGCGAGCTCCCTGCCTCTACTCGCGCTCTGGCTGCATCCTTTTGTTGCTTCCACTTGTCGGGATTCTCGCACGCTGCTTTCTTCGCATTCTTCCAATCTTCTTTGGCCAGCCAATCTGGCCTGTTCCACCCATGCTTGATTGCTTTTTGCACTTCGAAACGCTTGTGTTTGCAGTATTCACGCATTCAAATCTTCATCAGGTCTTCATTGAAGCGCTGATCCCGTGTTGGAACGGGAAACTCATCATGAAGTATGCTGATGACTCTGTTTTTTAAATCACTTGGTACTTCACTCCATTTGTTTAGTATGTAGTGTCTAAACAGCTGAGAGCAAAGACCACGCATGCGCGAGATCACCTTCTTGCCGTCATCATCCATGATGATGCCGCCGCTGAAGTCGACGGAGTAAGGCAAGCCCTCTGGCCGGTGACGCGTGAACCTGGGTGTCCCGGCAGGGGCCTCTAGCGGCGTGTCGATGGGGGTACGGACCTCAGGTGTCTCCACCGGCGTCTGGGCCCCAAAGCGAGGAGTGTCGAGTGGGGTGGCTCCTGGCGGAGTAGGTAGAGGTGTGTAGCTGCTAGGAACAGTCAGTCGTGCAAAACCTGGCGTAGATGGCGATGCTGTGGCTGGTGTGGGGGCAGGCAAAGAAGGGGAGGGTAAAGAGCCTCGTCGAACATGAGGCGGTGTGGAGGCATCGGTGGCGGAATCCCCACAACAACCGCCACCGCCACCACTAGAGCGCCGGTGTCTAGATGAGTGTGAAGCTCGTCTCGTCGACGCCGAAGCTTCGGAGCGCGCCGAATGCTCCGAAAGAGAGGGAGATGCGGATGGAGTAGGAACGCGCGATGATGCGCCAGAGCGATGACGCTCCACGTACCACTGTCTCTGCTGCAGTGACAAAGAAGAAAGAAACTCCTCATCATCCATACCTGCATTAAACACACGAATATTTAAACTTAATATTGAATGAATAGAGTAGACAATGACGCAAAGACCATTAAATACAATGACGTAATGACGCATATAAATACAATGACGCAATGAATTGAGTGATAGAAGAGGCAAGTCGAAAACTCAGAATTTTCAATCAAAAGATGTGAGTGCGAGTAGAAAAGAGCGTTATACACCATGGAAGGTACTTAGAGAGCCAGAGCTTTTACAACACGGAGCAAAATTGTTCAAATACAATATTTGTGGCTTTAAGAGATCTCTCTCTCATCCTCGCATAACTGAGCATAACTTCCTATATCTATATAGAGCTCTCCGTTTAAACACATATCCTCTATTTCATTTTGTAGCTCCTCTGCATGCACCCCATATAGAGTAGTAGCATCTTGATGCTCGTCTGGCACCACCGCAGCGGCTTCTGATTGAGCATCTTCTCTGATCTCCTCCATTGATGCCGTTGTGATTGGCACATGGTAGCCTTCATACGTCCTTGCACTACGAGGGGCTAACTCTATGACATACCACCAGTTTGATGTAGACTTTGTAGGATGAAATATTACCTGCCAGAGCCACATAACTTACATGAGAGCTTTCAAGCACATAACTTGTAAAAGGGGGATGTTAACTATTTACATACTTACTTGTTCACAATGCTCGGGTAGTACGAAAGTGTCTCTTAGGTCAGTCCATTTCTTAGTAGAATCCACCTCAAGAAAACCAGACTCTCCTCTACGCACAGTAGCGTTGCGACCCTCCATGAGTATCTTGAACCATTGCACGTCGAACAAGTCGACAAAAAATCCTCTGTAATCGATCCTCAAAATCTCTTGCAGCGTGCCAAAGTAAGTGAGTTCCGCCACCATAGGATCTGCATCAGAGGAACGTCGTCGACTAGACTGTTCAAATTTTGCCATGATTCCACAATCTTGAGTAAAACGCTTTTTGTCGATTCGTTCCACCCTAAAATGTCGACCTTTACGCCATGCTGCTGTGTATGACTTATATTACAACGAACAAGGATTATGAGTGGCCGTTCAAACGTTTAGAAATAAAGCCACTAGCTAGTCGTACATTGCAAACTTACCTTGGTCGCGCAACCCCGAGAGTACTCCCACACTTCCTCAATCACTTCATCACCGCATTGTTGTGCGCTTTTCAATTGGTTGTGCAACATCTTAAGCTCATGAAGGTTGGTAGGCTCTCCAGAACCGTCGAATAGTGCATCGGTGGTCGTCTTCCCCGTCTCCACTCGATTCGTGCCCTTTGTCGCTCTTGCTTTGCATCCTCATATTGTGAAATCCACTTTTGCATCACTGGATTGTGAAGCATGCAAAATCGGTTGATTTTAGCCTCTAGATCTTCCGTCATCTTCTTCTCAACACCGAGATTGCACATGACAATCCCAGATATGCGCTCATCATCTATGGTTCGCCATAGCGTGTCCCGGGCTTTATCAAATCCGTCTAGCCACTCTCCAATGTACACTAGGGACTCTGATACCAACCAACCTTCTGCCATGCTACCCTCTGGACGTGCCTTTTGACGCACATATCCCTTAAGCGTTTTCATGAAACGTTCTAAGAAGAACATCCATCTGGAATGAACTGTGCCAGCTATTTCCACCTCATCAACTATGTGAACAAGAAGATGCACCTGAATGGTTAGCATGGTAGTAGGAAAATGTTTCTCAAACATGCACACAAGCTTCGCAGCATTTAGTTTGGCAAATGGTATGGAGTCTACCTTGATCTCCTTTTGTGAGATCCATTGCACCAGCTTTGCAAGTTTGTAGATTGTGTTACGGATGTCGAGAGACAAACATCCCTCAATGGCAACCGGTAAAATAAACTGTAAAGTATGTGCAGCAATGATATTAAAGTCCACATTTTATGCAATGATAATAAAGTCCACTATGAACGTACCTGACACATTTTATGCCAATCGTGTGACTTCAAACCGGTAAGCTTTCCTTCTTTAGTAAAACACGTTCGGAGCGAGTGCATTACGCCAGTGGGGGTCCGCAAAGATCGAATGGTCTCTTTTACTTTGCGTTCTTGGGCTCCTGTGAAAATCCATGGTGCTTTAGGGAGTTTTATCGATCCATCAGACGCTGTTTGCGGCCAATATTGCTCCATACGATCCACATTTCTAAGGTCAACTCTGGCTCCCAAAGTATCTTTCTTGCCGGTCATATGGTCCCATAGTAGATTACCCACATTCTTGAATATGTGCATTGGATCGAGCAAGTGATTGATCATGAGTCGGGGCCAGTATGGTAACTCGTACCATAGAGATAGTCTCTTCATCCCTGGAGGCAATCCGTCATCGCACATCTCCTTCTGCTCTAACCATGCTTGTGCAGACATCCTTGGTGGCTCTCTTCCCAAAAAGCCGTCGCGTAACACATGATTCTCTGGAAGATACGCTTGATGACCTTCGTAGATTTGCTTCTTCAGTGAGGGCACCCTACGTGCATTCAGTCTAGGTCCACATGTGACACATGCTCTGTATCCGCTTGTTTGAAGCCCTGCATGTATACACATGATAATAGATCAACTATGGGAAAAAACAAGATTTACAGTGTCTGAGTGAGGAGTGTCAATAGATCATGTGAGCATTCTGTTAGCCCGAGATAGTCATGCATGGTCCACATTAGAATGCCTCTGATCAAAGCATTCCATCGTCCTGTGTGTCGGCTCATATCCACCACCTCTATGCCAATCCACAATTGTTGTAGCTCTTCCAATAGTGGACGAAGTTACACATCCATATTCCCCACTTTATACCGCCCTGGCACAATCAAGCTTAGCCATAGGTGCCCCTTCTTCATAGTCAACCACGGGGGAATGTTGTAGTTGACGATGACAATGGGCCATACACTGTAAGATGTTGATCTTTGACCAAATGGATTTACGCCATCCATAGCCAGGCCCTGAAGATCCACCTTCTTCCCTATCTTCTGAAGACATTTCACCAGTACTTTTGGATCGACGGAGCCCACCATGAGTGAAGGCAGCAATACCCTATATTCCATTGAGGGCTTTCTTCACCCGCTTTATGCAGGCATCGCAGTCTATGGAGACCTAAATCTAATCTAATATAACGTAAATCTAAATCTAGCGTAAATAAACGTAAATCTAATTAAAAATAAACCTAAATCTAATCTAATTTAACTTAAATAAACCTAAATCAAATTTAACGTAAGTCTACATCTAACCTAATCTTTAACGTCTTTTAGGATAGTTTCCTACGACGTTATAACTCTCTTCTTCTTGTGTGTGTGCGCGTGTGTGGATGTGTGTGCCAATAAAAAGAGATAAATGGTATAACCTTTCTATCACCCATGCCAAGTATGATAGATTGGTTATGCCATTTCCCTCTTGAATAATAGGTCTTGAGTTCAACTCCTCGTTGGCTAGATCTTTAGGTCTTTTAATTTTAATTAGTTTCCTACGACGTTAAATTAGTTTCTCTCCCTTTCTCTCTCAATGTGTGTGCGTTTTTTTGTTTATGCATGTTTTCTCTCTCTTTTCCTCTCTCAATGTGTGCGTTTTTTGTTTATGCATGTTCTCTCTCTCTTTTCCTCTCTCAATGTGTGCGTTTTTTGTTTATGCATGCTCTCTCTCTCTCTTTTCCTCTCTCAATGTGTGTGTGCATTCTTTGTTTATGTATGTGTGTGTGCGTTTTTGTTTATGTTTGTACTCTCTCTCTCTCTCTCTCTCTCTCTCTCTCTCTCTCTCTCTCACAAAAACACTATGTGTGTGTGTATGTGTGTGTGTGTGTGAGAGAGAGAGAGAGGGAGAGAGAAAGAGGGGAAGGGAACATGAGAGTGAGGAGAGGGAAGGAGCATACCTGGCTCTCCTTCCTCTCCTTGTGTGTGTGTGTGTGTGTGTGTGTGTGGAGAAAAAGAGAGAGAGAGAGAGAGAGAGAGAGAGAGAGAGAGGGGGGGGGGGAGGGAGAGCGCTACCTGCTCCTTGCTTGAGGGCGCCGAAAAACTCAAATCTGAGATCTGAGTTTTTGGGCCCTCTCTGTTATTTTTTTAGCCCAGCCGGCGTCGCTATGAGCGTCGCAAATTTACAAGTAAATTTGCGATGCTCATAACGACGCCGGGAATTTTTTTTTTTTAGCGTCGCTGTGTGAGCGTCGCTAATATGAATAGCCTCTTGTAGTGAATCATACAAGCCTCTCCTTGGTTGGAATTTCCAACTCCACAAATTTGTCAATATATAGCATCATTCAACCAAATATAGACTATTCTTGTTTTTGTTTGAAGCTATAGACTTGTGATACTTTAATGTGCTTGCTTCCCATCTTCTAACAAGCAACAATAAATCTTTTCACCAATGTCAACATATTTGTAATAGGTCCAAGAGATATGGTCCAAAACTATTTCAAAGCCTTACCTCCAGGGTCATTCCAATCCCTCAAATTGATTAAGGAAATCCAATATCCTTTTTGCTCTCAGAACTTGCCCACAGTTTTCTAGGTGGTCACATGGATTCCCAGATCCACTTTTTGTGATCCATTTCTAGAAATCCTCTAGTATGACTCTATGGTTATGCTCAACACCCTTTCTTCTGGCGGGTGGTCCTCTGTCTAAATGTTCAAACCAGCTACTTGGTAGTGGTGAATCACTTATCTTACTCCTAGTCTTGGTTTCACATGTTCTTTCTTAGTTTGTGATGGATTTTGCACCTCTCATCCAATTCTCATCATTGAAGTGGATTCCTTGGGCTGTACTACCCCTTTGATTGGCCATGCTACTAAAAGATCTTTCTGTTGGTCCAAATTTTTGGTCCATATCATACCTCAAACCCATTATCTTACCCTTGATCAAGTAGCCCTAATAGTTGGCTTGTTCAACCTCTTTTAAAGTCATCATAACAAAGTTATTATTAGAGTAATCCCTAAAGAGGTGTATGAGAAGGTTTGTTGGACCCTTCTCCCTTATCTTAAAGATGTACATAATTTTCAAGGGTAGTAATTGCCCTGGTTTTGCATGAGCTATCCATAGAAAATCTACTATGTTATTGTGCTCCCAACAATAAACTTCAATATGCATTTTGAAGGTTTGACATGTACTTGATCATACCCTTCTAACTCTAACACTTGTGGTCTCCCTTCGGTAGTCATATTTGGAATCAATGTATCAACTTCCAAACCCCACTTGTCCACAATGTCAGGATCTCTAATTTTTAGATATTTCACTCCATTTTGATCCATGTAGAAGGTATACTATTTGTTGGCTCTAACTTTGTCTTTGAATTCAATTGTGTGATCGTCGACTCTAACCATATACTCCTCATTAGGATCCATATAAATCTAAGTCCCATGATTGTTGGTCTTATAAAAGGTCAATGTGTACTTGAACCTGAGAGAGGTTTTGGTACCCAAAGGAGTCGAAAAGGCAGACATTTTTAAACTAGAATTGGAGTAAATGTTAGGCACTTCTCTCACTATGGTCTCTAACAGTCCCCTTGGTGTACACTCTCCTCAATAGACACTTTGCTCTTGGTATCTCTATCAAATCCATAATTTTCTATGATATGGTTTGATCTAAGGTACATAAGGACAAAAAATGCTCAATAAAATAGAATACATGGCCTTTAGAGCTAGTACCAATCCATTTTAGTTGTTGTAACTTCAAAATGGCTATTACTCAAGCTTGATCTTGATCACTCCTATACATTCAATAGTATACAAGTCATTTTACTGATTTGCAAGTATATACAAGGATTCTTGGTCAAGATTATTAATCTCAAATTTGTAAAATTTGCCAAAGGACATAGATTACAAAATTGGGCTTAAAAACGTTCAAAATTTTGTTGCCAAGCTAGCTTGCTACTAACAACTACTGATAGGCATCTCTCTAAAGTAGATAATAGAATGTTCCTACTAACTACATCCTTCTCCCCTTTCTTGAATTTTGACATATCAAAAAATTGAGATTAAGAGCCTCATCTTTTTCATTTGCCCTTTCTTTTATCTGGTGCCTTCATTGCAGGTTGTTGAACTACATTAGCAAGTGCCTTTGCTCAAATAGTGTTGGTGGCCCACAACTTTGATGACTAGTTCTAGAGTGTTTGGTAACAATCTGATTTTGAGGAGTGATGGAGGTTGGGTTTTCCTTCATGATTAACTTGTAGATGGACTCCTACTCCAATAGCTCTTTTTGTTTATTATCATTTCCACTTTGAAGGGTGTGAGGTGCTGCCACTGCCTTGTATCTTGATCATAAAGAATTTTGTTGCCCTTGGTCAAACTTGTTCTTGCCAACTTGTGGAAAATAGAAGTAGATATCATCCACCCGACTAAATGGTTGTTTGACCTTAATTCTAGTCTCAAATAGGATCTCAAACATTTCTTTGAATTGAGGCTCCTGACTAGTCTTGTTGGGAAAATCCTTCTCCAAAATCTTTAATGATTGAATAAAAAGCTAAAGGAGGTCATTTGTGTATGTCACCAACTGCCCTAATGGGTCTTTTCACTAAGCCAATATTGCTCTAAAATTGACCAGGTCATCCTTCGGCTCAAAAACTGTATCTTTCTTTTCAATGTTGCTAAGTAATAATTTTAAAGCTACCCATAGAGCATTGTAATGATCATTCCAGTCTATTATCTGAACATATGTCATCTTGTTTGCAAGTTCTTTTTAGGTTGGATAGACAATTGGGTAGAATCTTGGCTAAATGTTGTTTGTTTGCAGAATCCCATACTTTAGAATTCTTTCAAGCACTTGAACAGAATTTGGGTGAGAAGGTAGTTGGCATTCTTCTCCATCATGAAATTTTTGTGCCTTCCATTTGGCTACCATTGTCCGAGGTCCAACATACATCATTTCACATCTCTCCAAATTTGAGTACGCATTATCGTCATTCAAATAATTTGGAGATTCTTTTCTGTCCTTAACTTTTGTTCAGACTTAAAAATGTATTTGGGACTACAGAGATGGTTTTTGAGTCTTTGTTATCTAAAGAAATTTCCCTTTATCCCTTTGTGCCAAAGCCACTTGGTCCTATGTCCCTCTAGTGTATTGAGTATCTAGTGTTGGTTCTAGAGTCTGATCTGCCCAATTATCTAGAGTCTGTTTAGGCTATTGTTGGGATTGGCCTGGTTTCTACTCAGCCTGACCAACTACTCGTATCTAATAGGGAGTATCGACATTGTTATCACTGTTTGATTTTTTATTACAGTGTAGATCTAGATTTGTAATATCATCCTCATTGTCTTCATGCTCTTCATCATCTGAACCTTTTTTAGTGTCTTGACTTCGCTAGAGGTGTTCAAAAAGTGCTTGAGTAGCCAATTCATTGGTATATCTGGTCCTCTAGGTCATTTTTCATATTGTCTGCTAGGTTTTGTAACTCCTCTAAATTTAAACTTATATTGCCTTCAACGTCTTTGATATCTACAAGAGATTGATAGATATATTTTTCCATGATTGCTTACTTGATCACATTATTTGTTGCCTTTAGACTGTTAATCACTGCTTGCTTTTGGTCAAGAGTTGATTTATACTCAGCAGCATTTTGCTTCAAATCTTTCTCTAGATTCATATTCTTTTCCTTTAGCTTGGAATTGATGAGTTCTAATTCTTCACACTCCTGGTTTATCACTCATACCATTTTCTTGTATTTCTCTCCATTTTCTTGTTCCTCCATAAGAGCATTCTAGAGCTTGAGGACCTCATACTTCCACTTATCTGTGTTCTTGGTATGTTGTTCGAGTTGAGGCTATAGCTAGGCAAGTTCACATAAAATTGCACAAATCACATCAATTCAATTGCCAACAATTTTATCAATAAAATCAAGACTAGGCAATTAAACCGGCAAAATTACCGACAAAATTAGGCCAAAAATTGATGCAATTAGAGTGTATAAATCCATGTTTTGAGCACAAAAACGCAGAAATTAATCATTACACGCGTCATTTATGCAATCAAAACATTGAATTAACCATGCAAATTAAACACTTTTTTAGGCACACACACACTAAAAAATTGGCAGTTTTTACCAATCTTTAGGTGCGCACACAAAAGGGGTTAAATTTGTCGGATTTGCAATGTGACTTCACAAATCATTAGTTGGGCATAAGTACAATACACATCAATCATCACAATTCACAAATCATAATGCACACATTGATTTTTAGGTGCTCAAACATGGACAAAATAGTGCACACTCACCTAAAATTAGCATACACACACTCAATTAGAATGCACACACACTTGATTTTAGTGTACACACACTTGAAATTGACCATCCAAGCATGCAATTAACTCAATTAGGCACCCAATGAGAAACCTACAATCATCACTGAGCAATTGAAACTTATCAAATTCATGCGCCACCAATTCTTAAAAATTTTGGCATTACGATGGCGTGAAAATGAATAATCGCAAAATTTTCAATCCCTAACATCACATTGCATTGCATCAACATAGCATAGAATTACATTGCATCACATTACATTGCATCATGGTGGGATTTCCACACAATTCTACACATCCTTAGATTCTAGGGAGGAACACCTTAATTACCTTTTCATTGAAGATCAATTGAATGGTCGAATGCTCCAATCCTTCATAGCACATTATTAAGTTAGAAAAAATTAGTCAAATTAGCAAGGGGTTAGTGAGAAATTAGAGTGTAAACAAACAATTGGCAAGATACGGTCACACATTAGGGAATTATGAACACAATGCTTCATGCACACACATTCAAAATCCACAAAAACATAAACACACAAGTGAAATTAGTGAGGGAACGCATTCGTTTATGCCAGAATTACACTAGCGTAGGCCATTGTCCCTGGCAACGGCACCAAATTTTGAGGGTCCCATCGTTGCAATAGCTCCAATGACCAACAAAATTATCAATCTAGAGGGATGAGCCCGGCTAGGGCATGGAAACACTCACACGGTTAGTGTGATAATCATGGCAGCACAAATGGTTCTCTACGAGGTGAGCTTCTCGGCCTATGGAGGAGCTAAGCCGCAATGAAGGGCAATCTCCATATCCACTTATCTTCACCTCTAATCAACCCAATCACACACACAACGATTGCAAGACGCACACAACACTAATCCTATCATGCAACACACTAATCGCAAGCACACACACATAGATCTATCGACGAGCACCACACTCCAATCGAACCTACATGCACACACAAGCAAAAGAGGACAATCAAACAAGACTAGAGAGGGATTAACCACTAATTAGTTAAGATCTAGTTAATCTAAGCATCATAGGCAATCATCAAAAGTATGAGATAGGCATAGTGAGAGAGAATGAATCATTGATTAGTGTTAATCAAGTCTCATGAGCAAGAAAGAAGCTCAAGGACTCCATAGCCACACACCTCAAAAGCTCTCACCAAAGAGTGCTCTCAACAAATGACTTGAAAACCCTAGTTTCTTTTCCACACTGCCTTATATACCTAGGTTAAAAATATGCAATGTCGGGACACCCAAAGACTTTAGGGCTCGCCACTTACTAAAACTGCAACCTAGGCACAATAAGTGACCTATTCTTTACAGCTTGGAACTCCCATTGAGCCCGTAACACATTAAAATATTACAATGGCTTGAAATAAATCGAGAATTTACAATACATGACCATTTTGGGAAAACGTGAAAAATGTGTAACTCCAATCTTTATTGCTTCTTCATGTTGATCTTCAATGTGCATCCGTACGTCTTTGGTCTTTAGCATCTTCTGTTAACTGACGTTGACTCGGTTAACATTCCCCCCCTCCTATTTTAGTGTATCAACGACGACCAATCTGAGCCTCCTTTTGTTGCAATGTGGCAAGCTTGGAAAAACATCTCCCTTATAGAGTAAAATAGATTGCATCACCTAAGTCACAAGGAGCACAAATATTGTGTTGTACCAAGTCTCTCTTGATGGGAGAATCTATAATATAAACTCCTATTGGAGGGGGGACCGGCTCCACATAAATCTGGTCCTCAATTGTGTCATGTTCTCTAAACTCTCTCTCTCTCTTGCAAAAGTATTCTTCATGCCAAGTTAACTAAGTACTATTTTTATGTTTCTACCATCAATTAAGTTCACCCTCTATGCTCTCAAAGTACTCTCACAAAAATGTTTTCTCTAATTTTCCTAATTTCGCTACTCTCAAAGTTCATAGGCCATTTTCATTACACATTGTGAGTTCTTCATTATACTGTGAGCTTATCTCTTTGCAATGCACTACACAATTGTCGCATTGGAATTCCGAGGACATCAGTGTTTTAGTTCGTCAAGCTCTACGAGTGGATATCCACTTTGCAAGCCCTCTGCGGGTTCCGAGCAACAACTTCCTCAACCTTCTAGGTGACTTATCTCACCACTTCAGTGTTGTATTGATATATTTTTTTATTATACAAAGTTTCCAATACTTAGGAGAACCTAGTAGGCATGTCCACTAGTGGAGTTGATGATTGACAATTAGCGTAATGGAAAAAAAATCATTTTTTTAATTGCTCATATTGAAGGTCCAATGACTCAAACTTGTTCCAGATAGTGTCAAGATGTTTCCTATTGGTTTTGGAGTCGTTTGGAATTGATTTGCTAGTGGATTTGTATGTGAATGTGTGAAAGATTAGAGGAGGGAATCCAAATCTTTCGTAGATAGAATGCTCATTGGTAGTCAAAGCGGAGTGTTTTGTGTTCAAACAAGAGATTGAAAACCTATTGGCATGCCTCCGTGCCCTAATCAATTCGCTTGCTTTCGAGGATTGACATTTGAGTCTTGGTTCTAGCTCTTTTTGAGATGTAATTGGTGTTGAGCGATGGGTCATTGAACATTGGTGTCTTTGCCGGGGGAACGAGTACCTAGACTAAGATCTGGGTCGGTTACAAGCAATACGATTGGGTGTGAACATAGTCAAGTCTAACAAAGTTGCCTTACAAAGGTTAGTAGATATGATAGATAAGAAGAAGAGGAGATCAGGGTTTCCTTGGTCTTTGTTTTGTTTTGTTTTGTTGTGCTGAGTTTCTCGATGCAAGAGTGTTAGACAGTGAAGGTAAGTGTTTTTGATAGGGTTAGATCTTGGTGCAAGGCTTCATTGGTTGTTAGAGTGGTGAAATTTGCACTAGGCAAGAAAAACGCAAGAAAAAATTAAAATTAGAGTCATATAGGGGTTGTTTGTTGAGTATTTTGAGCTTAATCCCAAGTTGATTTTTTTCATCTTAGGAGTAGAGTAAGTAGATAAGTTTCAACAAGTACTCTCATCGTTCTGGATCTGCATTTTATTGAAAAGATCCTCCTTATTGTGTCTGGATTTCAAATCGATGAAAGTTCAAAGGAGAATACGACATCTTTGCAAATTTGTGACTTATGGCATGGATTGCATGCACTAGAGTGTGTGAATGCACAAGCAAAATTAGATCTTGCAAAAAGTGAGTCATCAACCTCTGTGAGAAATAATTGCATTTGTTTTTGTAGAGTTGAGCTCCCTAGACTTTTGTACTTGTGATTTGACCTGTGAGTTTTACTTGCTTGACTAAGCACATGTATGAAGATTAGTTTTAGGTTACTCTGTAGAGTGTGAGAAAGAGCAAGTCAAATTGATGTCAAGAGGACTAAGTGCTTGTTGACTCCAATCTACAAGGTCAAAACAAGCTACAAGCTAGTAGCTATGATTAAAAGAGTGGTATAAAAGCCATAGATCAAGGAAGAGATAGAAAAGTGCATTTTTGGGTAAACCCTATAGAAAATTGTGATTTTTTCTCCTTTTCTAAATATGGAACTTAGAAGTTTACAAGAATTGGGTCACGCATTCACTTTAGTCCAAGTAAGTCCCCCTATCAAGTCAAAAGTGAATTTGTGCATTAAGAGTGAGTGTAGAGTCAAAAGTTGGCTTTTAGACTTGAAAATTTGCTAAAATTGGGATTGAGGTCAAATCAATCATCGAAGTAAAGTGAAAATTTGTAAATATACTCTTGAAGGAGGATTGAATACCAAAGTTAACCAAAGGTGAAGAAAGTCACCAAAAGCAAGACTGGGGGAAAAATTTGCGATTTTTTCTTGAACTTCTGCTAGACAGGTCATTTTTTACTAAGCCTTATACCAAGAGTCTATCTTGAGGTCAGAACCATACCCATTGAGTTGAAATTGCATTTGGGCCATTTTTCAGCCAAAGTGGGAGAAAATTGCAATTTTCTCCTGACTTTTTGTTGTCCTAAGCATTTTGGCCCAACGCTTGTACTCTATGGAGATCTCAATGCAAGGAACACATCTATGAATTCAAATCTTGAATTAAGCTCGAGTGCATTAGATTATACCAATTTCTATTCAAGAAATGGACCAAACCACCTGAGACCATCAAAAGAGTCTAAACATTAGGATTGTTACATGATTGAGTTTTTGGGAGTGTCTGGTATGCATGTGAGGTGTTGGAGTGAAAATTATCTCAAAAGCTGACAGGCAGGAGAAAATCACAATTTTCACCCCCAGAGAGCAGAGAGCACCAAATTTTGACAAAAAATTTGGTTCCACGCACTGAAGTGTGATTTGTATAGCATAAGTAGGCCCTGGGATCAAGGAAATTGTGCATGAAGTCTTGTGGTCTGCTAAAGTGGTGTAGACACCATTTGCTAGCTTGACACAACTCCATCAGTGCTCTAGTTTGTGTTGAGTCTTACAGGCAAGGAGATTGGTGCACGAGGGGATTTGGAGCAGAATAGAAGTTCCAAGGGATCCAAAGAATTCCAAGTAACAGGTCAGGTTTCAAATTCCCATATTTTTCATGTTCTTGAAATCGAGAGCTTGGTACAGGTCAAGCGTCAAATTGCTGAGAGATCAAGTGAGTCGTGGGTCTACTGAAGAGAGTGTCAATCAGGTTAACTTACAACACTTATCAATTGTTTAGAAAGAGGTGGTCTTTGACACTTATTTTGAACAAGCTTTCACTATCCTTATGGCTAAGAGAGCACTAGAGATGAGCTATTATAGTGAGGAACATGGGGCTTGTATCTCATTGAAACCAAAAATTTCACCATGCAGCTTTACTATCATTACCCTAATGTTAAGGGAGCAAGGATTTATGTGGACATCCATCATAAGTGCCATGTTCATGAAGATTTAGGAAACCCTAAGTTTTGGGAGCAATTTGATGATGTAGACAATGGAGACCGTACATTGACGAGAGAGGGGTTGCCTATTTAGGACCAATAATTCAAGGAAAGTTGGCCCACAAAAGCTAAGGTTGTTTGCTCCACAATCTCTCTCACAAGAAGATAATCTGGCTCGCTCATCCAATATGAGCAGTGAAATGGGTAGATATGTAGCTCAAGATGAGGTGTCAATGTTGAGAGCTAGAAGAGTAACAAGGCTCTACACACTATGAACATATCAAAACATGTATCGTGACCTTTTACCACGTTTAGAGCGAGAGTCCAAAATGGGTTGGCCAACAAAGAGAGGGGGGGAGGGAGGACATGTTTTTACATTTCAAATATCACCACGTGTATTACCGCATATATTAAAACAATAATCACCGCAATTATTGCCACTTAAATTGCCATGCTTATTACCAAACCTTGCTTTAGCGCTTACACATTCAAATTTTGGTATTTCCCTCTATTTTGCTTATGAAAACAAATTAAAGAACAATACTTTTAAAAAAAATTGAATGAGAAAATATATATTAAAATATGAAACAATGTTGATGTGGATAAACATGAAACTACGAAGAGGAAGCTCCATCCTAGAGTTATGCATGCCCCTTTATATGAAGCAAGCACCGTCAGGGATAAGAAGCCAAACATGGATGACATCTTATGTGGAGGCATGGGCACTACTTTCTCAGACTTTGCATACGCCAATAGGAGCGCCCTCCATGACATCCATCCATCATGTTTTGGATTGGCTCTCACAAACTGTGGCAGTCAATTCATCCCATTAGAGCAAAACACAAACAAGCCTATTTTACAAGTGGAACCCCTCGTCTTCTACCTACACCCTCCAAGCTTTGGAATGGACTAATTTTGTGATGAACCAGAAAGCCCCTCGTTCAACAAAACATCCTTGCCTTGAAGATAATATTGGTGCTATTTGCTCAGTGCCCCTTTGTTGCCCCTCTGATCAAATAGAGTCAAAGGAAAGGCAATATACAAGACAAAAAAGTATAAAATCAAGGAAAATGAGCACTATGTATTAATTTTATATATATATATATATATATATATATATATATATATATATATATATATATATATATATGTACTATATATACCTTTGGTACACAACCGTGTGCATACTCTTGTTCTTTGTTAGCGATGTCCTCTCCGTGTGCCTTTGCTTCGGTCATTGATCCACTCGACACTAATGAGATCTAAAAAACATGCAAGGTGTTGAGGAACTAGGGATGCCCTCCTACCTCCATGAGCCTGCTTCCATGCTTTCCTCTCTTGAAAACGCTTTGCCTTTGCCATTGTCCACAAGTCCACCCACTTGGTCATAACCTTTTCATTAAGGATGCAAAAGTTGTTGATGACTCGGCATAAATCCATATCCATGCTAAATAATTTCCCCCTTCCACTTGGTAGGTGTGAAGTCATCCTTGCATCCTCCTTATCTGACCACATGCGAGGCATTGAAGGATCCACTTGGGCCAAATACTTTGAAATGTAAACAAATGCCTCTTGCACAATCCATCCTTCAGCCATGCATGCCTCTAACTGGACCCGTAGTCACACAAAATCTTTGAGAGTTTTTAAAAACCTCTCTAGAAAGAACATCCATCGTGCATGCACTACTCCACATATAGCGATCTCCTCAACCACATGAACCAAGAGGTGGACTTGACTAAGAAGAGTGGATTGAGGGAATTCTTCCTCAATGGCACACATGGTTTCCATGGTAAGCGATTGAGCACCAGGGATGACATCTATTTTAATTTCTTTGGAGCTCACAAACCTACAGGATAACACACAAAAGTACACTAAGATCACACACTAGAAGATATAGTGTATATAGAAAAGTTTAGTTAAATAAAAAGTATAGCGTACCTTACTAACTCCCCGAGTTTGAAAATAGATTCCCTCAATTTCTTGTCCCAGTACACGCACATACTCATTGGCAAAATGAACTACAATGTCAAAAAATTAATTTAGTTTTGCACAAATGAGGGAGAGGATAGGAAAGATAGAATTACCTATAACATATTGTGCCAATCATGGGTCTTCAACCCATACAGTTGAATGCTTCCACCTTTCTTTGCCTTTGTGAAAGCTCCTTTTAGTGACCCCATGTACCCCACGGGTGTGTGAATAGATGCAATGGAAACCTTCACTATATCTAGCTCATCTTTGGTTAGGTTCCATGGGGCTTTAGGAAGCACAATCTTCCCATTTGGGGCTCAACGTGGAGTAGTGGTGGGGCGACATTTCAAGGCCTTCAAATCCTCCCTAGCCTCCAAAGAGTCGTTTTTGCCCGTAATGTGGTCCCATAGGGAGAGGGGAACATTGTATTTTTTAAGTCCTTTCAATATGGAAGTCTTAAAAATATGGAGTACCTTGACATATCTTTTGGTGGAGTAGACAAGGGTCGATCACTATTGTAGTGCTCTTTCCAAATGGTTGCCCAATCTGTTATTGTAAGCTTTAGAGGTGACTTCCCATTTGTTGGAGCTTCGTATTTGTTGTGACTTTGGGGCAAGAAACGATGGTTTTTTGGATAGAATACCTTGTGTAAGGCATCTAACTTTTGATTTGTCACTAGTGATGGCCCACATGGAGGACATGCATTGTGACTTGATATGGACAACCCTGCACTTATATCATATCGTAAGAGAGGGAGCTTCAAACTTCAAATGGTAAAAAGAGAGAGAGAATGATCATAACATACCAAAAATATCTCCAAGTCTAGGATAGTCGTGCATGGTCCACATAAGAGTACCCCTCACAATGGCCTCTCTCCTCTCCTTGGAAGTGAAACATCCACAACAGGGATTCCCTTTCACTACTCCTCAATGAGGGGCTCAAGGTAGACATCAAGATTTTTGCTACTTTGTGCTTCTCTAGCACAAGCAAAGAGAGAAGTATATTGCCCTTTTTGGTAGTCTCCCATGGTGGAATATTATAGCTGACGATCACCAAAGGCCAAGCACTCCATGATGTAGACTTGGTGCCAAAGGGATTGGTAGCATCACTTGCCAACCCAAGTCTCAAGTGTCAAGGCTCTAGCCCAAACTCAAGCCAATGAGTCTCTATGTGCCTCCATGTAGGTGAATCAACAAGGACACACATAATACCATCATTTGAGCGGTGGTTGACATGCCCTGTTAAAAGCTCCACTAATAGACCTTCTCTTTAAACATGTAATGCATCAGAGGGATAAGTGGAAAATGTCTCAATACCTTGCGGGGTAGGTGAGCCCCGCTCACACCAGTCTTTGTAGTGGCAGTCTTGTAGTGTGCTTCCCTGCACGATGTAGTGAGTGCATGTTCATTGCGATATAGTATGCAATCGTTGACACATGCATGGATGTGCTCATACTCCATCCCAAGTGTAGTAACATACGACCTCGCTTGTCGATGATCAGGAAGCATATGGTGATCTTTAGGAAGCATTTTGCCCACCAAACCACAACAAAACAAAAAATTAGTACAAATGCAAGGGCCAACTAGAATTTCTAATTTGGAAAAACGCATAAATAGAATTTACCCAAGAAGTGCATTTAAACTTGAATTACTCCAACCAAATTTTTCTTGCAAGTTGAGGACCTCCAACAATGCTTGGAGCACCGAGTACTGGGCACCATCGTAAAGAGGTTATTGGGCACTCGATAGCAATCTGTCCTCCATTGCCTGTGCATGTTTAGTGCAAGGTCTACAATCCTCCTCGCACATGTTGGATTCATGTGCTAGCAACTCATCCACCATGTCAAACATGTGCTCGTCCTCAAATTCAAAGTCCCCTTGAGACGTGTGTGGAGGCGTTGTCAAAGTGGAGCTAGTGCCACAATCACCTCTTGCCATGCTTTCCTTTAGTAGTTCTTGCCGTTGTCTTTCAGCCTTGTGTGACTCCCTACCACCACCAAACATAGACCAATGGAGGGCATCCTCAAGCGATGAAGGAGCTGCACTACAATCTACTCGAGCGCTTTCTCGAGAGATCAAAGCCCTTCATTCTCCACATGCTTCAAGGAAATGCGCCTCAAGCGATGGATTTCCCTTTTACACTCAGCACAAGGACAAGGTAGTTTGTCCTTCAACCATCGATCGTGCTTGAGGCTATTCGAGGGATCATGATCATCCAATCCTACTACACACGCGTGAAAGAGAGGCAGGTTAATTCAAAAATCTATAAAATATCACATGTTGTCTAAAAAATGAACAATTAGTAGATTAGGTACTAGCTAGATTTTCAATAGGAAAAATGAGAGAAATGACTAAAGCAATATTTAAATAAAGTACAATAATTAAGAAAAGAGAGCAAAGCTTTAAAAAGTTAAAAATAGTACTGAAAATATAATTTTAAATATGCAATGAGTAAGAAAAGAAAGAGAAGCCCAAAAATATTATAAAAAGCTACTAGAGGGGGTGGTAAATTAGAGAGGGGTTGCAAAAGTTTGCAACATCGGATACTTTTTTGAATGATGGATTTTCCCGTGTGCTATAATATCAGCGATAATATTCGTAGTAATTCTCACGGTAATAACTAGTGGTGATAACAAAGAAACAGAGCAAGGCATGCCACGTTTTTTGGGCATACCTTGCACTTCAAACGTTTTCGCCATTGCACCTGCTTCCCCTTCCTCTCCATCTCTCCGTCTTAAGCTCTACTTCCCTCCCTCCCCCCCTCTCTCTCTCTCTCTCTCTCTCTCTCTCTCTCTCTCTCTCTCTCACACACACACACACACACACACACACACACACACACACAACCACTCTTTGGTGGAGCGCTACAATATTTACCGTTGGAGAGCTAAGGGTGGACCGTGAGTGGAAGGGGTGGATCGCAAGAAGAATCGATCACGCGAAGGCTCTACACAAGAGGACGGTCAGAAGATCCAATAGTGAAAATAACACAAGAGGTAAGATTCTATACACACACACCCAACACACACACACCCAACACACATACACACACACACACATTATTGTCTTAAACTCTCATACCTCTTGCATATTTGTAGTTAGTGTTTGCTTCCTTGCGCTCACTTTGGAGTTCTTGGTTGCCCTCATTTTGATTGCTGTTGTGAGCTTGTGATTACGTTGTAGGTGTTTGCTTTGTTTGGTGTGTGATTAAGAAAAGAGTAAAATGAGAAAGAAGAAAAGAGAGGGAGAAAAATATATTAGTGTAGTTTTAATAGTTAATGTTAAGTTAGTGTTAAAGTAGATAGAGAAAAGAAATAAAATGTTTTTTCTTTTGTATGTTTAATGTTAAGTTAGTATTATTAGAGTAAAAAAGGTCCTATTTAAAAAGATGTGCAAGTTTTTTTTTTTAAAGAAAGAAAGGCCAAAAAAATTAAACAAAAGACCTAAAAAAGAACTTGAGAGAGAGAGAGAGAGAGAGAGAGAGAGAGGGAGGGAGGGAGGGAGGGAGAAACAGAGAGAGGTAGAGATAGAGATAAAGAGGGAGAGGGAGAGAGGGAGGGAGAAACAGAGAGAGGTAGAGATAGAGATAAAGAGAGGGAGAAAGAGATAGAAATAGGGAGAGGTAGAGGGAGAGATAAAGAGAGGTAGAGGGAGATAGAAAGAGAGAGAGAGAGAGAGAGAGGGGGGGGGGGGGGGGAGGCCTCACTACAAGAGGTACTTCACATTAGCGACGCTTGTAGTGCGACGCTCAAAAATGAAAATTCACGGCGTCGCTATGGGCGTCACTATTCTATTTGTTGTATAGCGACACCCATAGCAACGCTCATAGCGACGTCGAGAGGGGTAAAAAATAAAGTGAGAGCGCCAAAAACTCAGATCTCATATCTGAGTTTTTGGTGCTCAAGCAAAAGAGGTAACCTGCGCCCTTCCTCCCTCTCTCTCTCTCTCTCTCTTTCTCCCCCCCCCCCCCCCCCCCCCCCACACACACACACACACGAGGAGAGGAAGGAGAGCCAAGTATGGTCCTTCCCTCTCCTCTTTCTCATGTTCCCTTCCCCTCTTTCTCTGTCTCTCCCTCTCTCTCTCTCTCTCTCTCTCACACACACACACACACACACACACACACACATTGTGTCTTTGAAAGAAAGAGAGAGACACACACACACATTGTGTCTTTGAAAGAAAGAAAGAAAGAGAGAGAGAGAGAGAGCACGCATAAACAAAAACACATACACATACACATGCATAAACAAAGAATGCATACACACACACATTGAGAGAGGAAGAGAGAGAGAGAGAGAGAGAGAGAGAGAGAGAGAGAGAGAGAGAGAGAGAGGAGAAAACAAAGAGAAAGAGAAAGAGAGAGAATAAAAAACCAAAGAGAGAGAGAGGGGGGGAGAAGACAAAAGAGAGAGGTAAAGGGAGAAAACACACAGAGAGAGAGAGAGAGAGAGAGAGAGAGTAGGTTTATATTTAAGCTTATGTTAGATTACATTTAGATTTATGTTTATGTTGAGTTTAAGATTATGTTATATTTAGGTTTACGCTAGATTAAGATTATGTTAGATTTAAAATTAGGGCAGGATTTAAAATTAGCTAGCTATATTAGATTTGTTAGATTACATTTAGGTTTAGGATTTAGGATTGGATTAGATTTAGGTTTATGTTGAGTTTAAGATTAGATTAGATTTAAATTTAAGATTAAGACAGGATTTAAGATTAAATTTAGATTTAAATTAGATTACATTTAGGTTTAGGTTAGATTAGATTTAAATTTAAGATTAAGACAGGATTTAAGATTAAATTTAGATTTAAATTAGATTACATTTAGGTTTACGTTAGATTTAAGATTAGATTATATATATGTTTATTTTGAGTTTAGATTAGATTAGATCTAGATTTATATTCAATTTAAGATTAGATTAGATTTATGTTAGATTTTAGTGCATGTCAATGAAGGCGCGCTTTGCCCAAAGATATATATTCCCATCAGAATCTGTCACCTATTAACTCACACACTAACCATATTCAATTAGCCACAAATCACCACATGTTCAATTAGGTTAGATTTAAGATTAGACTTTGGATTTAGTTTTTATATTAAAGTTTACCTTTGGGATTACGATAAAAAATTTAGAGTTAGGCGAATGGTGATCCCTCTCTTCCTCTCTACGGATGCGACCTTAAGTTGGAAAGCTTTCAATGGCATGATACTCAGATTGGAGGCCAACATGTACTGTGCTAAGTAATCCCTCAAATGAAGATCTGCTATGAAGAGATGTTGAGATGTTGTGAATTGCTACAGTTAGAGAAGAGGCAAAGGGGTTTTGTCCACTACATGCACTATCATGTAGACGTGGGCGTGTAGATTTCTCGTACCCACAAATATAGGCATTGAACAATAAAGACGAGGTTATAACCCGGTGGTTCTGATCTCCATGCACCTCTAGACCGAGGTGTGCGGAGATTGGACATGACTAGAGAATGTGAGGTAGTTACAGTGTGAACAAAGAGAGAGAGATAGATAGAGAGAGAGAGATAAGATGGAGGATGCCAATAGAAGATTAAATTTATGTCTAGGTTATAAGGTTTTTACCTTCATTATGAGTAGTGATGAGGATGTGGGGCCGTCCAACCGAAACATCTATCTCTCAACAAGGATCTTATGTCCTTGTAATCAATGCAAGCATGATGTGCGCAGGACAAGACGCATTTCTTTGTAGCGCGTTCTCGAATTTGGCGATTTTGATCCATCTATTATAGATCGAGTTGTTGCCAACTATAACTCGTCGAACTCTGACGTTGGCCAACAGGTCTACAATCCTCCTTGCACATGTTGGATTCATGTGCTAGCAACTCATCCACCATGTCAAACGTGTGCTCGTCCTCAAATTCAAAGTTCCCTTGAGACGTGTGTGGAGGCGTTGTCAAAGTGCAGCTAGTGCCACAATCACCTCTTGCCATGATTTCCCTCAATAGTTCTTGCCGTTGTCTTTCAACCTTGTGTGACTCCCTACCACCACCAAACATAGACCAATGGAGGGCATCCTCAAGCGATGGAGGGGTTGCACTACCATCTACTCGAGCGCTTTCTCGCGAGATCAAAGACCTTCATTCTCCACATACTTCAAGGAAATGCGCCTCAAGCAACGGATTTCTCTTTTGCACTCAGCGTAAGGACAAGGTAGTTTGTCCTTCAACCATCGATCGTGCTCGAGGCTATTCGAGAGATCATGATCATCCCAATCCTACTATACACGCGTGAAAGAGAGGCAGGTTAATTCAAAAATCTTTAAAAGATCACATGTGCTCTAAAAAATGAACAATTAGTACATTAGGTATCAGCTAGATTTTCAATAGGAAAAATGAGAGAAATGACTAAAGCAATATTTAAATAAAGTACAATAAGCAAGAAAAGAGAGCACAGCTTAAAAAAGTTAAAAATAGTACTGAAAATATAATTTTAAATATGCAATGAGTAAGAAAAGAAAGAGAAGCCAAAAAATATTATAAAAAGGTACTAGAGGGGGTGGTAAATTAGAGAGGGGTTGCAAAAGTTTGCAACATCGGATACTTTTTTGAATGTTGGATTTTCCAGTGTGCTATAATATCAGCAATAATATCCGTAGTAATTCTCGCGGTAATAACTAGCGTTGATAAAAAAGAAACAGAGCAAGGCATGCCAGGTTTTTTGGGCATACCTTGCACCTCAAATGTTTTCGCCATTGCACCTGCTTCCCCTTCCTCTCCATCTCTCCCTCTTAAGCTCTACTCCTCTCCCCCCCCCCCCCCCCCCCCCTCTCTCCCTCCTCTCTCTCTCACACATACACACAACCACTCTTTGGTGGAGCGCTACATCATTTACCATTGGAGAGCTATGGGTGGACCGTGAGAGGAAGGGGTGGATCGCAAGAAGAATCGATTGTGTGAAGGCTCTACACAAGAGGACGATAAGAAGATCCAACAGTGGAGATAACACAAGAGGTAAGATTCTATACACACACACCCAATATACACACACACACACACATTATTGTCTTAAACTCTCATACCTCTTGCATATTTGTAGTTAGTGTTTGCTTCCTTGCGCTCACTTTGCAGTTCTTAATTGCCCTCATTTTGATTGCTGTTGTGAGCGTGTGATTACCTTGTAGGTGTTTCCTTTGTTTGGTGTGTGATTAAGAAAAGAGTAAAATGAGAGAGAAGAAAAGAGAGGGAGAAAAATATATTAGTCTCGTTTTAATAGTTAATGTTAAGTTAGTGTTAAAGTAAATAGAGAAAAGAAATAAAATGTTTTTTCTTTTGTATGTTTAATGTTAAGTTAGTATTATTAAAGTAAAAAATGTCCATTTTAACAAGATGTGCAAGTTTTAAAAAAAGAAAAAAAAAGAAAGAAGGCCCAAAAAAAAGTAATCAAAAGACCTAAAAAAAAGAACTTGAGAGAGAGAGAGAGAGAGAGGGGGGGGGAGAAAAATAGAGAGAGGAAGAGATAGAGATAAAGAGAGGGAGAAAGAGATAGAAATAGGGAGAGGTAGAGGGAGATAGAAATAGGGAGAGATAAAGAGAGGTAGAGGGAGATAGAAAGAGAGAGAGAGAGAGCGAGAGGGGGGGGGGAGGGAGGCATCACCACAAGAGGTACTTCACATTAGCGATGCTTGCAATGCGATGTTCAAAAGTGAAAATTCAGGGCGTCACTATTCTATTTGTTGCATAGCGATACCCATAGAAACGCTCATAGCGACGTCGAGAGGGGTAAAAAATAAACCGAGAGCGCTAGAAACTCAGATCTCAGATCTGATTTTTTGGCGCTCAAGCGAAAGAGGTAACCCGCGCTCTCCCTCCCTCTCTCTCTCTCTCTCTCTTCCCCCCTCCCCCCCGACACACACACACAAGGAGAGCCAGGTATGCTCCTTCCCTCTCCTCTCTCTCATGTTCACTTCCCCTCTTTCTCTCTCTCTCTCTCTCACACACACACACAATGTGTCTTGAAAGAAAGAGAGAGAGAGAGAGAGAGAGAGAGAGAGAGAGAGAGCACATGAATAAACAAAAACACATACACACACATGCATAAACAAAGAATGCATACACATACACATTGAAAGAGTAAAAGAGAGAGAGAGAGAGAGAGAGAGAGAGAGAGAGAGAGGAGAAAACAAAGAGAAAGAGAGAGAGGGAGAAAGAGAGTGAGAATAAAAAACCAAAGAGAGAGAGAGGGGGAGAAGACAAAAGAGAGAGGTAAGGGGAGAAAACAAAGAGATTAGGTTAACATTTAAATTAGATTTAAGATTATGTTAGATTACATTTAGATTTATGTTTATGTTGAGTATAAGATTATACTAGATTTAGATTTTCGTTAGATTAAGATTAAGTTAGATGTAAAATTATGGCAAGATTTAAGATTAACTAGCTATATTAGATTTAAGTTAGATTACATTTAGATTTAGGATTTAAGGTTGGATTAGATTTAGGTTTATGTTGAGTTTAAGATTAGATTAGATTTAAATTTAAGATTAAGGCAAGATTTAAAATTAACTAGATTAAAATTAGATTACATTTAGGTTTAGGTTAGATTTATGTTTATTTTGAGTTTAAAATTAGATTAGATCTAGATTTATGTTCAATTTAAAATTAGATTAGATTTATGTTATATTTTAGTGCATGTCAATGAAAGCGCGCTTTGTCCAAAGATGTATATTCCCATCAAAATCTGTCACCTATTAACTCACACACTAACCATATTCAATTAGCCGCAAATCACCACATGTTCAATTTAAGATTAAACTTTGGATTTAGTTTTTATATTAAAGTCTACCTTCAAAATTATGGTCAAAAATTTAGAGTTAGGCGAACGGTGATCCCTCTCTTCCTCTCTACGGATGCGACCTTAAGTTGGAAAGCTTTCAATGGCATGATACTTAGATTGGAGGCCAACATGTACTGTGCTAAGTAATCCCTCAAATGAAGATATGCTATGAAGAGATGTTAAGATGTTGTGAATTGCTACAGTTAGAGAAGAGGCAAAGGGGTTTTGTCCACTACATGCACTATCATGTAGACGTGGGCGTGTAGATTTCTCGTACCCACAAATATAGGCATTGACCAATAAAGACGAGATTATAACCCGGTGGTTCTGATCTCCATGCACCTCTAGACCGAGGTGTGCGGGGACTGGACATGACTAGAGAATGTGAGGTAGTTACACTGTGAACAAAGAGAGAGAGAGAGAGAGAGAGAGAGAGAGAGAGAGAGAGAGAGAGAGAGAGAGAGAGAGAGATAAAAGACGGAGAATGCCAATAGAAGATTAAATTTATGTCCAGGTTATAAGGTTTTTACCTTCATTATGAGTAGTGACGAGGATGTGGGGCCATCCAACCGAAACACCTATCTCTCAACAAGGATCTTATGTCCTTGTAATCAATGCAAGCATGATGTGCGACCGGCAAGACACGATTCTTTGCAGCACATTCGCGAATTTGGGAGGTTTAATCCATCTATTATAGATCGAGTTGTTGCCAACTATAACTCGTCGAACTCTGACGCTAGCCAACTGGCAGCAATCTTGCAACCCAATAGACGTATTCGTAGGCGCTTTGGTCAAGCAGCATACGTGAGGCCACAAGATGTAGCCTATGACATCTTGGAGGATGATCATGCAAACTACATTCCCAACGAGGCAATGTTTGAGCCCAAGATCGATGAAATGATCGAGATGATCATGGATTCAGAAAGGCTTATCTATGATGATATGAAAAGTGAAGCCGATACGCCATTGTATGATGGAGCACGTGTGTTTAGATTGAAGGCGCTCTTGGTTCTCTCAACATGCAGGCAAAGTTTGGATGGAGTGACACTAGCGTCACAACACTTTTCAGGTGATCTATTACAATGTGTTTACTTTAATAAAAAACTCTAGATGTATAATGATCTGATAGATTACTTACAAAAGTGTACCGCATTTTGTTTGTTGTGTAGATTGCTCAAAGAGCACATACTGCCATCTGATAATGTGATGCCACATTCCAGAGAGGAAGCAAGAAAGATCTTGCAAAACTTGGGGATGGACTACAATTCGATTCACGCTTATCCTAACGACTGCATTCTTTTCATAGGGGAACACATAGACATGGAGAAGTGCCCGAAATGTGATTCCGAGAGATATTGAGTAGATCTCCATGGAGCAGAAATTCCACAAAAGGTTTTGCGACATTTTCCTCAGCTTCCTCGCATCAAGCATTTCTTTGAATGTAAGTCTATGGCCGCCCTAGCATCATGCCATGAGGAGAATAAATCTTCGAATGGTGTGCTACAGATTCCTGTAGATTGCACACCCTGGAAACATATAGACGAAACATGGCCGGATTTTGCCAGGGAAGCTCGAAATTTGCGCCTAGGCCTGGCTATGGATGGCGTAAATCCATTTGGTCAGAGATCAACATCTTACAGTGTATAGCCCGTTTTCATCGTCAACTACAACATTCCCCCGTGGTTGACTACCAAGAAGGGGAACCTGTGGCTAAGCTTGATTGTGCCGGGGCGGTATAAAGTGAAGAATATGGATGTGTATCTTGGTTCACTATTGGAAGAGCTACAACAATTGTGGATTGGCATAGAAGTGGTGGATATGAGCCGACACACAAGTCGACGGAATGCTTTGATCAGAGGCATTCTAATGTGTACCATGCATGACTATCTCGGACTAACAGAATGCTCAGGTGATTTACACTCAAACTCAAACATTGTAAATCTTGGTTTTTCTCAAGCTTATCTATTGTCATGTGTATACATGCAGGGCTTCAAACAAGCAGATACAGAGCATGTATCACATGTGGACCTAGACTTAATGCACGTTGGGTGCCCTCATTGAAGAAGCAAACCTACGGAGGTCATCAAGCGTATCTTCCAGAGAATCATGTGTTACGCGATGCCTTTTTGGGAAGAGAGCCATCGAAGATGTCTGCACAAGCATGGTAGAGCAGAAGGAGATGTGTGATGACGGTTTGCCCCCAGGGATGAAGAGACTCTCTCTATGGTACGAGTTACCATATTGGCCCCGACTCATGATCAATCACTTGCTCGATCCAATGCACATTCAAGAATGTGGGTAATCTGCTATGGTACCATCTGACCGGCAAGAAAGATACTTTGGGAGCTAGGGTTGACCTTAGAAATGTGGATCATATGGAGAAATAATGGCCGTAGACATGATCCGATGGATCAATAAAACTTTCTAAAGCGCCATGGATTTTGACAAGAGCCCAAGAACGCAAAGTAAAAGAGACCATTCGATTTGTGCGGACCCCCACTGGCGTAATGCACTTGCTTCGAACGTGTTTCACTAAAGAAGGAAAGCTTATCGGTTTGAAGTCGACTGGCATAAAATGTGTCACTTATGTTTGAAGTGGAACATATCATAGTGGGAATTGTGTAACAAATTCGTGTGTAAAATTTAATACATTGCTAGACGTGTTTTGCAGTTTATTTTACTGGTGTCCATTGAGGGATGTTTGTCTCCTAACATCCGTAACACAATCTACAAACTTGCAAAGTTGGTGCAATGGGTCTCACAAAAGGAGATCAATGTAGACTCCATACCATTCGCCAAACTAAACGCTGCAGAGGTTGTGTGCATATTTGAGAAACACTTTCCTACTACCATGCTAGCCATTATGGTGCACTTCTTCTTCACAAAGTTGATGACGTGGAAATAGCTGGCACAATACATTCCAGATGTATATTCTTTTTAGAACGTTTCATGAAAACACTTAAGGGTATGTGCGTCAAAAGGCACGTCCGGAGGATAGCATGGGAGAAGGTTGGCTGGTATCAGAGCCCCTAGTTTACATTGGAGAGTGGCTAGACGGATTTGATAAAGCTTGGGACACGCTATGGCGAACCATAGATGATGAGCGCATATCTGGGATTGTCATGTGCAATATCAGTGTTGAGAAGAAGATGACGGAAGATCTAGAGGCTAAAATCAATCGATTTTTCATGCTTCACAATCTAGTGATGCAAAAGTGGATTTCACAATACGAGGATGCAAAGCAAGAGCGACAAAGGACACGGATCAAGCAAGAGCGACAAAGGGCACGGATCAAGTGGAGACGGGAAAGACGACCACCGATGCATTATCCGGCCGGTCTAGAGAGCCTATCAACATTCATGAGCTTAAGATGGTTGCACAACCAATTGAAAAGCGCACAATAGTGCGGTGAAGAAGTGACTGAGGAGGAGTGGGAGTACTCTCGGGGTTGCGCGACCAAGGTAAGTTTGCAATGTATGACTAGTGACTTTTTAGATGTTTGAACGGCCACTCATAATCTTTGTTGGTTGTAGTATAAGTCATACACAGCAACATGGTGTAAAGGTCGACATTTTAGGGTGGAACGGATCGACAAAAAGCGTTTTACTCAAGATTATGGAATCATGGCAAAATTTGAACAGTCTAGTCGAAGACGGTCCTCTGATGCAGATCCTGTGGTGGCGGAACTCACTTACTTCGGCACGCTACAAGAGATTTTGAGGACCGATTATAGAGGATTGTTTGTCGACTTGTTCGACGTGCAATGGTTCAAGATAAACATAGAGGGTCGCAACGCTACTGTGCACAGAGGAGAGTTTGGTTTCCTTGAGGTGGATTCAACTAAAAAATGGACGGACCTAAGAGACAATTTTGTACTACCCGAGCATTGTGAGCAAGTAAACATGTAAATAGCTAACATCCAATTTTAGAATTTATGTTCTTCGAAGCTCTCATGTAAGTTATTTGGCTCTGGCGGGTGATATTTCATCCTACAAAGTCTGCATCAAACTGGTGGTACGTCATAGAGATAGCCCCTCATAGTGCACGGACGTATGAGGGCTACCATGTGCCAATCACAGCGGCATCAATGGAGGAGATTGGAGAAGATGCTCAGTCAGAAGCCACTAAGGTGGTGCTAGACGAGCATTAAGCTGCTACTCTCTATGGGGTGCATGCAGAGGATCTACAAAATGAAACGGAGGACATCTGCTTAAACGGAGAGCTCTATATAGATATAGGGATTAATGCTGAGCTATGCGAGGATGAGAGAGAGACCTCTTAAAGCCATAAACATTGTATTTGTCCATTTTATAATATATATTGTATTTACGTGGCTATACTTGAAAAATTTAAATTGTGTTTAATCGTCATTGTGTCCACTCCACGTACGTGTATGCTCCAGGTATGTTCTCACAACCAGGGAAACTCCTCGATGTGTAGTGAAAGTCTGATATGCCGACGAGCACTGTCTCCAAGTGCGATGGAGACTGAGGTTGCAATCGCGAAGGAGGTGATCCGTCTCTGCTTATAGATGGTGCTCGTCCCTCCACTCGATCTAGTTGATCGGATGAAAGAGACGCTAAGACAGCAGCAGTCTTAGCGTCTCTTTCATCCGATCAACTAGATCTAGTGGAGGGACGAGCAACATCTATCAGTAGAGACGGATCACCTCCTTCGCGATTGCAGCCTCAGTCTCCATCGCACTTGAAGCGTAGTGCTTTTACAAGATACGTAGAATGCACACGGGAATCTCTCTACACAGGAATCCCTCCCCCTTTATGAGTCCTCTCTCTCTCTCTCTCTCTCTCTCTCTCTCTCTCTCTCTCTCTCTCTCTACTTATCCATGTTTTCTTCTCCATTCAATATTAAGATTAAATGTTCGTGTGTTTAATGCAGGTATGGATGATGATGAGTTTCTTTCTTCTTTATCACCCCAGTAGACGCAGTGGTACGAGGATCGTCATCGCTCTGGAGCACCATCACGTCGTTCTACTCCTTCAAGGTCTCCCTCTGTTTTGGAGCATTCAACGCGCTCCAAAGCTCGGTGTCGATGAGACAATCTTCACACTTGTCTAGACACTGACGCTCTAGTGGTGGCGGCGGCGGTTGTTGTGGGGATGCCACCGTTGATGCCTCGACACTGCCTCATGCGTTGATGCCTCGACACCGCCTCGTGTTCGACGAGGCTCTTTACCTTCCCCTTCTTTGTCCGCCCCCACACCAGCCACGACATCGCCATCTACGCCAGGTTTTGCGCGGCTATCGGCCGTTCCTAGCTACACACCACTACCTACTCCTTCGGGAGTCACCGAAGTTGACACTCCTCGCTTCGGGGCCCAGACTCCAGTGGAGACACTTGACATCGGTACCCCCATTGACACGCTGCTAGAGACCCCTACCGGGACACCGAGGTTCACGCGTCACAGGCGAGAGGGCTTGCCATACTCCGTCAACTTCAGCAACGGCATCATCTTGGATGATGAAGGAAAGAAAATGATCTCGTGCATGTGCGATCTTTGCTCTCAAGTGTTTAGACACTACACACTAAACACCTGGAGTGAAGTACCAAGTGAATTGAAAGACAGAGTCATCAGCATGCTGCATGACGAGTTTCCCGTGTCAACACTGGATAAGTGCTTCAATGAAGACCCGATGAAGGTTCGAATGTGCGAATATTACAAGCACAAGCGTTTTGAAGTGCAAAAAGCAATAAAGCATGGGTGGAATATACCAGATTGGATGGCCAAAGAAGATTGGAAGAATGCAAAGCGAGCAGTGCACGAGAATCTTAACAAGTGGAAGCAACAAAAGGAGGCAGCCAAAGCGCGAGTAGAGGTAGGGAGCTCGCACCACTTGGGGAGCAGTGGGTGGGCATCATTTGAGGCCGATTTTGTAAGTGTTTTTGCATTGCTCTTTAGGTTTGGTAGTTACGTCTATTTGTACTTTTAAATTCTAACATAATGGATTCTTTGTATGTTTTGAACAGCGGTCAATGACAGGACGTGATCCCACACCGTACAAGCGCAAGTACGCAGGCAGAAAGGGCTTAAACGCCCTGATGGACATTCTGAGTTCTCGACGGCATGGTTAGTATTAGGGTTTACTCTTTTCTATTTGTTTTATTGTTTTGTAAATTATATGTTTATACTTACAAAAAACTGTCTTATTGTTTTTTTATGCAGAATCCGACAGATACGCCGCTTGGACACGATGAGACGTCTGATTTAACGACATCAGTCTAGCCGTAGCTAGATAGCATTAGTTTCTTTTTGTCATAGCATGTATAATGAGATAACGTGTATACGTCTTTTTGTAACTATTGGAAAACCATATATATTTTCTCAATAATGACAATGGTGTTGTATCTATTACATTTGCAAAGCTTAACAATCAAGTGATTTTGCCTATGATGTATACAATTGTCATTGATTTACTTTCATCAATTAACTTTTGTCACTTTTATATCTTTATTTTGCAAACAATACTATGGATGATGGAGTTAATGGTTATATTGTCTTGTGGGTGACTACTTTGGGTCTATACCTTGCACTTTCTTTCAAAGGTGAATTTGGGCTAATCTTTGATTCATTTAGGTTTACTCTATTATTAAAACATTCAATATGGTTGATGGTTGAATGCCAAGCCACCCAAAAAAATTTACTCTCAAGTGTCGCTATATAAGGCTCTGCAACGTCGCTATAGGTAGCGTGTAACCGTCACTATAAGTGTTGCTATAGCAACGCATATAGCGACATTCTCGTAACGATGCTATTAGCAACAATTTTAGCGACACCGGGGAGTATAAAACCCCAATGTATTTTTGTCGCTAAAAACGTCACAAGTGCACACAACCTCTTGTAGTGGTGAGGGAGGGAGAGAAAAATAGAAAGAGAGGGAGAGGTAGAGGTGGAAAGAGAAAGAGGGAGAGATAGAGATAGAGAGAACAAGAGGGAGAGGTAGAGATAGAGATAAAAAGAGAGGGGGATAGAGGAAAAGAGGTAGAGGAAGAGGGAAATAGAGATAGCGAGGGAGAGGGAAAAAAAGGAGGGATAGAGATAGGGAAAACAAGAGGGAGAGGGAAATAGAGAGAAAGAGATAGATAGAGAGGGAGAGGGAGAAGTAAGGAGGGAGAGAGAGAAAAAGAGGGATTGATAAAGGGAGAGAGAGGGAGAGGGAGAGATAGAGAGAAAGAGGTAGAGGGAGAGATGGATTAGGTATAGCCAAAGTAAAACTCGAATAGGTTCTAATACTCTCTAATGCATCTCTTGTAGATGTCGGACAAGAAACCGTCAGGTGGGGAGCAACCAAGGAACTCTTCCTTTGGATGGTTCACGTCCCACGTGGACGGCCATTTAGGGTGGACATCGCCTCCAATGGACTCGAGTCTTGAGACGGTACATCCTAAGTCAGGGTTTTGATTTATCGATAGATAGTTTTTGGTGAGCTTAAATGTATCCTTCTATCCATTATTTGCAGGCATGGCCCTCATATGACTTTGGAGGTGCCGGTCCATCTACCCAGGTTCCTCCACCTATTGTAGATCCGGATCTCCAGTGCTAATTGTCCTTATGTGAGGAGTACCTGCATTAACCCAGGAACTCTTTGGCCTCTACAATCCACAACAGCTTGCAGCATATGGTCTTTCTTAGCATACCACACCATGGGGGAGCCACGGAGGGACTCCATTCGTCTAGAGCATCCCACTGACATCACCTCCTTCTACCCTCCCTTCTTACTGAACCCACCCCCTTCCGTTGCAGGGACCCACCCCCTCGCATCATAGAGCCCCACACCATTCCATTTGACTCATGCTTTGCCCGAGCCTTGTCGACAATTTGCAGGTGGTCAACGAGCATTTTCCAGTATGCATGATGGAGTTCGTATCAGGGTAGCGAGCATAAGCGGAGAGACGGGGGCTCCTATTCGAAGGCGTGTTTTGGTGGTGGAGGAGAGACAAACTCGCCTGTTTTGGAGCGTGTTGCTCCAACCATAGAGGATGAGGACAAAGACGCGTCCATGCGAGACACAGATGAGCGATATTACAAGGTAAAGTATGGTTGCAAGGTTGAGTTTGGGACGACATAGGGCATAGCTTTTCGATGCCATCTACAGATCCTTATATGCTCAACCTATAAAAATTTCTTTACAACAACTCAAGGACTAAGTACTCAATCATGTGCGCTACATCAAGGAAGCGTTGCATACTCGGTTTCCAAATGTCCCCGACTAGCATTTCTCATCATAGTGGTGGTTGGAGAGGTATATCAAAACATTTTTTAAAAATAAGCAATCATGTGTACGGTGCACAACGGCCAACCAGGTCGCGAATCTAGATAAGAACTATCATGGTGGGAACATGACAGATGCAAAGTGGGAGTGGGCAATGCAAGAAAAGACTGAGCAAAGTAACGGGCTCATCGCACAGTTAACAAGGCGAAGCTCAGGCTAGGCAAACTCCCACGCACTATGGTTCGGGAGGCAAAACGGCCTAGAATGATAAAATAGATGCAGAGTGGGAGTGGGCACTGCAAGAAAAGACTCAGAAAACTGCAACAGGCTCATCCCACAATTAATAAAGCAAAGCTCAGGCTAGGCAAACTCCCACTCTGCAAAACAGATGCAGAGTGGGAGTGGGCAATGCAAGAAAAGACTGAGCAAACTGCAACGGGCTCATCCCATAGTTAACAAGGCGAAGCTTAGGCTAGGCAAACTCCCACGCACTATGGTTCGGGAGACAAAACGGCCTAGAAAGATAAATATGTAAGTTATTTTTAATTGTTCAAGTTTGGATAACAAAGTGTTTTAGCTTGTTAAACCTTTTTGGTTAATGTTAACTTAGGAAAATATCACTCTAAGCCGTTCTATTAGAGAGATGGCCAAGTATCGAGAGAGACACACAGAGTTTGGTACTTGGTGGTGGTAGTTGGAAAACCATCATATCTCTCACGAGCAATTCGGTTGAGTAGTCAGAACGCTACAAGCAGTAAGTATATAAGACAATGAAGTTTATATTGAAAGTTGGGTTATTGATTTATCTAAATTGTCTTTGGTTGGTGTAGCCAAGGTGATCCAACGTATGCATCTCACAACAAGGACAAGGATGAGGACGTGGAGGATTAGGACAGATAGAAATTTGGTATGTAATCCTCTTTTACAAGTGCAGATCTACGACACACAAAAAACCTTCGTATTTTGTATATAAAACTCATTTGTCAATTTGGATTTAGTTGTAAATTTTCCAAAGTATTGTTCTGTTCCACCTCAATCTATAAAGGTAAAGTATGAGCTGTAATTTGAACACTTTTTTTATAATTTTCAAAAACAATTGATTTTTAATATGTTTTATGCAGGCTCATTTGTGCTACCCAGTTTTGGGAGATCCAAACGAGCATCTTTATTTTTGAAAATTTGCATGGCGGTAATAAGCACGATAATGACTTCAATAATAAACGCGGTAATAATCGTGGATATATTATCGCATGTATTATCGCATCTATTTTTGAATATCCATTATAGTGATAGTTCTCGCTATTGTTACTGTGTACGTAAAAATTTCTCTCTCCATTTTTCTTTGTTAAACTACAGTAATGTTGGCGGTTCTGGAGTTTTCCTCTTGTAATGTACACACCCTTATCCACTCTATAACAAATTCTCAATCACTAGTGTATCGGTCTTCTCTCTTGTTCATGGCTCTTTGGATCAATTCTTTTGTTTTGTAGGAAAAAAACATTTCACGCTATGCATGCAATTCAACTTGGGAAATGAGGCATACCAGCTTAAATACTTTTGCTACTAATTAAGCTTGAATGTGATACAATAGCCCGAATGAGGAATTTGAATAAGTGACAAGACTATGGATCGTGCGACATGCACCGAGAGGCGAATCCATATGGTATGCGTCATCGAGGGGGGACACGGAAGACCCCCTCTTGTTTCTTATGTGAGGAGGTTAGAGGCAGGGATATGTGGACCCCCTCTTGTTTCTATCTCTCTCTCTCTCTCTCTCTTTCTCTCCCTCTTGTAAACCAGGCTTGCCTATGTTTTGCTATAACGGGATGAAGCGACTTCCTCAGTTTGTGAGGGCCAATCCAGAACATGATGGATGTCGCAGGGGTCGCTCTTGTGGGCATATGTGAAGCTCGAGAAAGTAGTACCTTGCCTCGAAAAAAGATGTCGTCCATGTTTGGCTTCTCATCTTGGACGATGCTTGCTTTATCTAGAGGTGCATGCATAACTCTGGGATGAAGCTTCCACATAGCCGTTGTTTCATGTTTTAATATCATTTTTTGTTATTTTGTTGAAATTTCAAACGATGCTCTTTAAATTTTTTTCACAAGCAAAACAGAGGAAAATACCCATATTTGAATGTTTAAGCGCCAAAGCGGAGGTTCGTAATAAGTCCGGCAATAGAAGCGATAATAATCACAGTAATAGTATTACTTGAAACGGAAAAAAATTGTTCTCCCACCCCCTCTCTTCTTTGGCCAGCCCATTTTGGACTCTCTCTCTCTCTACAAACTGCAATAAAAGGTCACGATAAACGTTTTCAAATCTTGCTCTATGATACCCTACATCCCTTACATGGCTTCGACCCCCTCTTGTCCCCTTGACTCTGAGAGCCCATCCCTTTGCAACTGCCTAATATCACTTGCTACATACCAAAGATGTTGCTTGGACCCAACTATCTACCACTTGCCTAGAGTCTCTTGATCGATCTCTCAACCCACCCTTTCACAATCCACCTCCCATTGGTTCCACCACCATTGTCATATCATCACAGATGCCAAACCTTAGAAACTAAGAATCTTCCAATGAAATTAATTTAGTTTTCTTTTAAGCCATTTATGGAGCCCCTTCTTACCACCTTACCACTTTATGAAACTTATGTGACTTGCTATATAGGTAGAGGAGCGGGTTTAGAGGCGACATAATTGGGACACCTTGATCTCTTCCATTCACAAGTTTTCGCAAGGTTATTTAGCATAGGCAAGAGCTAATGCAAAGCTGTATCTATAGGCAGAAAACCTAGCTACGAGCGACACTCCTATAAGAGATGTGATGCACGTCTTCGAATTAGTGTGGCAATGCTAATAGTGATCCAGCCAGGAAGGAACCCAATGCCGATGCTCATAGCAAGGATTAAACCCTTGCCACACTAAATAAGAGCAGGACATGTCACACTTTCACTGACCACTTGCCCATTCTTGAACTGCTTTTGGTTTAAGAATGTCTTTTTACTAGGGTTTGTTTGTTTCTAAACAAGACCCCATCGTTTTATTGGCCCCTTTACCCTAGCATTTTATGCCCAAGTTTTTTTAATGAAAATCCCATCGCTTGCGGCTCAGCGCAAATTTCACATTGAGGCCGGACACGGACCATGACGGTTTGTTTGTGGCCACTGACCAACCTTTGCCCTCGCCCCTTGGGTGAGTAGACCCTAGGGAGATGCGACCAATCTGAGCACTATTTGACACGGAATATTGAATGAAGTGTAAGCGATGGGATTGACGGCGTTGAAGTAAAGCTCGTTCCCCGCAAAGCCATCCAATTTGTTTATATTTACTTTTTTTGTTCGTGTTTACTTTTTCCGTTGTTCAAGTTTATTTTATAAGGGAGTGGAATGGTCTTGGGGACAAGAAACCACCCCACGCAGGCCTCTGGTAGACCATTGGGTTGTCGTGTGTGGGGTCATGATTTCAATTCGCAAGCCTAAGCCGGGGGGTCACCACCTTCCTTGAGATTTGCAGTAGTACCGACTGTCAATCCCACTGCTCCCGAGTCATTAAGATTCGTGTTAGATAGTGTCATGGTGCGGCCTCGTTTATAAACGCCACGGGTGAGAAGTCATGGAATCTACGACGAAAATTGAATCTACTCTTGATCCCATCTCCGCCATGCAAAAAATTACCCCCCCCCCCCCCCGCCCCGCGATCGTGTCGCGACTCGAGCCCTCCACCTCACGCACTAGAGACGGGCACGGTGTGTTCGGGAAATATGTGTCTCAACTTAATATCGTGCCGTTTTGAATTTCAAAAATGCTGGTTGAGGGCAAGGAGAAAAGGCCCCAAAATAGAGAATAATAGTGCAAAACCCTAACAAAGTAACCTAATTTTCTAAAATTTCCTCTTGAGAAAATCAAAAAAAGGAATTTTGTATGTTTGGAGAAATGATTTTTCCCGAACGCTACGTGCACCCCCTATCCAGCCCAGAAGTTGAATGCATGGCGACGTTGGAGCCATAGATTCTAGGCCCCCCCCTCTGCTGCGATGATCCGACGGTCTAAAGCCTCCCGCCCCTCCGAAAAAGCGCCCCTGCCATATATCTCACGAGGGGGGGCTGGTGTCACTTATAAATGAGGGTGGTCAGCCTTGTAACTCGTAAAGCTCTAGGCCTAGCGTGTAGTAAATATGGCGTGCCTGCACCTGCAACTGCAAAACTTGCAGAAAGCGACGGTAGCGTCACCTCAGTCCTGACTCTGACTCCCGACTCCCGAGGAGTCCTGACGACTCCTCATCATGACTCCCTCAGTGAGAGTGCGAGATTGTTTTGTGCGAGCGCGCGTCCCAAATGTGAGGCTAGTTAATGCGTGATGGCGACACTCAAAAGGTTGCGCCGCCTATTCTCTCTGTGGTAACGCTCTATCATTCTCGCTAGGCTCCGCCGGCGGGCCGTTCAAGTCGGCTTGGCTGGCCGCTGAGCAGTGAGAGTCTGCCAAAATATCTTACGGTCGTTTGTTTACCTCCAGAAAGCTTCTGTCATCCCGGTGTGAGTACTTCATTTTGCAACTTTCAAGGTTCTAGTATCATGGTTTGGATACGCGCGTAATACGCCCATACGGCCCTCGTATGAAGCTCCAGAAATGACAGAATATTCTCCTCCCCCTCTCCAGCCGGGGAACTCTCTCCTTCTCTCTCTAGACCACGGCACGAGACTGTGTGCAGTGTGGACTCTCTGGTGATCGCGGGGCCATGCAGTACCGTTGACAAGATCTAAAAGAGCGACTCTTTCTTGGAATATTTGCTCTCATGCGATGGATTTCAAAGACCTACGTAGTCCTTGTTGTCTCTGAAGGGATTACAAAGAACCCACAAGAAGGGGGTGGGTTAGCCCCAAGCAAGTTCTTAGAAAGCTAAACTTCTTTCATCTTGAGTCTTGTTGCGTGATAAATCTTGGCCAAGCATACATTCCATTTCTGCCACCTCAAATTGTGTTGAAGAGAAGCTATGGTTTCATCCTCATACAACAGATAACAAGCTTTACTATATAGTTGAGTGGCCAAAGACTTAAGGTCATTAAAGAGGATAGACAGGGGATGGGAGACAGGCTGTAGGAAAACAAAAGCATTCCTCTTTAACCAGATGTGCCAGAGGATGTGCCCTCTCCACAGGTTCCATAAAGGAATATTTGGCAACCCTTTGCAGTTCAAGAGGTCTTTGTAGTCCATTACATTAAGCGAGACTTGAGAGAGAACATTTTGCACCAGTTTGATAATGGGTTCATTATCTTTGCAATTAAACCAGAGATGACAGCAGTCTTCCAGCTCTACCTTGCATCTGCTACATTTCCCATTTCCAAGACCAGCCTTCAGAGCTCTTTTGGCTGTTCAGATTCCCCGATGCATAAAAAGCCATAATAAAGTACTATGCTTGTTGGAGCTTGGGAATGCCCATAGACACTTGAATCTATATGTCCACTGCTTACTGCTCCACAATACCTTCCACAGTCTGTTGAGCTTTTGTTTGAGAGAGTGCTCAACTATACCTTTGACTTTGAATTGCTTTCTCATCAATTGAGTAATGTGGGACAGTTTGCAGTTGGTATGAGAGGCTCTGACTGATACAACACAACGTGCCATACATATCTCTGCCCTCAGTTTGCACCAGTTGGCATCTGCTTCAGAGATGTGAAAATCTCTCTGTAGTAGCAAGTGAGGAGGCTTCAAAACCCCATTTTTTAACAAGTCTTGCCAGTTCTTAATTCCAGCTTTAAAGAGTTTGTGCCCTCTTCTATCAGCCACAACACCAGCTTTTCCTACAAAAAAACCAAACCAGAAGGAGTCTAGTAGGAAGGAGCAATAGTTAGACAAGATTTCCTTTTTGGGTTTCCAACAAGCTTTAACAGCATTCCAGGCATTTCACATTCTGCATACCAACTTGGACCCATAAGCCACACACTTCAAGGGACCTTCAATCTGCCCATGCGACATGCCACACTGCCACCAGAATCTTTTCAACCTTCATTTTGTGGGATTGCATCGTCTTTCACTTCACAGAGAGAGAGAGAGAGAGAGAGAGAGAGAGAGAGAGAGAGGTGACATGAAGCTCCTCCTACAAGAAGACACATTCGTGAGTGGCCATGTGTGCCTTTTTGTGTGTGTGTGTGTGTGTGTGTATGAGAGAGAGAGAGAGAGAGAGAGAGAGAGAGAGAGAGAGCATGAGTACTGCATGGTGACAAAGTGTGCACTTGTGTGTGTGTGAGAGAGAGAGAGAGGGAGCGCGATAGTAAGAGAGCGAGTCTCCAAAGAGACATATCTACTCTATCAGTATATATTCTTCCATCTCCCATCTCTTCACATTCCCGCTAATCAATGCCCTTGCTAACAAAGGCCTTACTTGATTGCATAACTGCAGGTGGATGATCAGGCTTTTTTACTCTAGTAGTTATAGAGGTTGAAATGACCAACAAGAGAGAGAGAGAGAGAGGGAGAGAGAGAGAGAGAGATGTTTCTATTGAGTGTGGGTGTGGTTGTGTAGGGCAATAAAAGCATATTTGTGTGCGCATGTGTGTGTCCGAGCAACATGTACTGTATGGCAAAAGGATGCATGACACCATTCTCTTTGGTTACTCCATGGTGCTTTGGAGCCACTGGCTACACATGTCATCACTCCTTGATGTTCTCTCTCTGTAGCAGTCGCATCTACACTCGCTGTAGCAGCTAAGAACAGTCACATATGCACTTGTTGCAGCTTGCATGTATGTTCACGGTGGCTGCAAGCTTATGGTGGGTAACCTAGGATGGAGGGCGCAAGTTGGTGGGGGGAGAGTACCACCTCCATAGATTGGCAAAGTTACGATTTGTTAGGGGACGCAATAGGCTAGGATTCAAAACAGGATTGGGTGGACATGCACATGCGTATGTGTATGTGTGCTCAATAGCCCATGTTCAGATTGTTTTCTTAGCGAAGGATGGGTTAACCTCTCTTTGTGTGAATAATCTTTGTGTCTTAATCCCAAGGGACCTCAAAGATCTATCTAAAGAGAAAAAGACCATTTGTATCAAATGGTTGCAAGCAAAAGTGAAAAACTCCAAGATAATTATATATATATGCAACACAAATGCACGATAACAAAAAAGGAAGATGTATGTACATTAACCTCCCTTCTCTCCCTCCCCCTCCCCTTTTCTCTCTCTCTCTCTCTCTCTCTCTCTCACGTCGAAGACAAAGAGGGACAAATTGACATTTTAGTATCGGTATACAAGTGTCCATTGTGTGTGTGTCATGTGGAGATGGATAAAGATACACACACACACATACATACACATGTACCAATGGTAAGAGCAAGTGAAACCCATTGATAGGCGGGTTGCGCGAGCTAATATCTATTTAACATAATATGATAGAAAAGAGTCCCTTTACACGTAGCTTGAGCTACGATATGAAAGCTACGTTCCATAAGAGGGAGAGTGTGACGCCCCAGTTTCTGGGCGCGTCGGGGAGGGGGCCCGGCGGGGATTCTTACCCGCACGCAGCCGAGGGAACTTCTACCTTCAAGGGCCCGGCGGGGATTTCTACCCGCGCGCAGCCAAGGGACCAAGGTGTTGCTTCAAGGGGTCCTGGCACGGACGGCACCGGCTCAGGAGGGCCCGGCTCGGACGGGGCCGGCTCGGGTCAAGTTGCCTTCTCGGGGGCCCGGCTCGGACGGGGCCGGCTCGGGCGTGGTTGCGTTCCATGGGTCGACGGCCGTTTGTGTTTCGCGGGTCTTCGCGGGTCTCGCGTCTCGGTTCCCTAGCCCCACGTAGCCTCAGGCTCCGCCGCACCGCCGACGGGTCATAGCGTGCCCCGGGGAACCTTGCGTGGAGTCCCCACGGTGCGCGAGTGCGTGGAGTGAGGCTACAGTGTCTAGGTGGGGGGTCCCCTCCCGTGGCCGGTCTTCGGGAGGCTCATACCCCTTATATACACCCCCGTTTGAAGAGAGTTCGACGACCGCGTCGAACGTGGGAAAAGAGTGCTCGGCTATGCATGAGGCCGTGGGGACAAAGGGGTGCATATAAGTGCAAGTGATCAAAAACTGTTCCCAAAATGCAAGTAAGTAGGCATGCTTTGTTTTTGTACTTTTGAGAATAAAGTGAGTGTATGTATTTTTGGGGTTTTGGCAGAAGGCTGAAAAGATATGCTTTGAACACCCAAGTAGAATTCCCCGTACTTGAGCGTTCCCCGAATAGGTAACCCGATGTGCGCGGAGCCACCTGCTGCGTTGGTCCGCGCGGAGGCTTCTTGAAAGCCGAATCTGAAAGAGCATTCCGTCGCAATGCAGCACTTGCGAGTTGGTCCCTGTTTGGACGTCGTTTGGATCTTTAGCTCAGCATGGGCCACAAAACGTGGCCGGGGCGCGACGAACACCGTTGGCTTGGTTCGTCGCGTTTTTGGTCTTTCTCTGTTTTTGTCATAAAGAGCCCTGTCTGGCTCGTATCTGCCTTTTCTTCCTGTGGAGAGCCCTGTCTGGCTCACATCTCTGCTTTTTGTCATGTGGAGGTGCCCGGCTCGGATCGGGGCCGACGCGGGTCACGGGTGACGGCCCGTTGTTTGGACGCGTCACGAAGAGCCCTGTCTGGCTCGCATCGTTCCTTTTCCTCATGGAGGTGCCCGGCTCGGATCGGGGCCGGCGCGGGTCACAAGTGACGGCCCGGTGTTCAGGGAACGCGTCACGGTGTGGAGGGCGTGTGGTTGCTTTCTGGAGCTCTCTTCACCAGGATTTTGACGACCCGGGCCATTGCGGTTGGAGTCGTCGTGAGTATCGTGCGCGTCGGGCACGTTAGTCTTCGGCTCGTTTCCAGGAGCTCGTTCTGGAGCTCTGATACCAAGTGTGACGCCCCAGTTTCTGGGCGCGTCGGGGAGGGGGCCCGGCGGGGATTCTTACCCGCACGCAGCCGAGGGAACTTCTACCTTCAAGGGCCCGGCGGGGATTTCTACCCGCGCGCAGCCAAGGGACCAAGGTGTTGCTTCAAGGGGTCCTGGCACGGACGGCACCGGCTCAGGAGGGCCCGGCTCGGACGGGGCCGGCTCGGGTCAAGTTGCCTTCTCGGGGGCCCGGCTCGGACGGGGCCGGCTCGGGCGTGGTTGCGTTCCATGGGTCGACGGCCGTTTGTGTTTCGCGGGTCTTCGCGGGTCTCGCGTCTCGGGTCCCTAGCCCCACGTCTCGCGTCTCGGGTCCCTAGCCCCGACGGGTCATAGCGTGCCCCGGGGAACCTTGCGTGGAGTTCCCACGGTGCGCGAGTGCGTGGAGTGAGGCTACAGTGTCTAGGTGGGGGGTCCCCTCCCGTGGCCGGTCTTCGGGAGGCTCATACCCCTTATAGAGAGAGAAAGAGAAAGAGAGAGAGGCCACCTTCGCTAGCTCTTTTCAACCGGGTTCCGGACCCTTTGGCTTCATGCATGTATAGTTTGAGCTGGTTAGGTTACACTGTACAGCGCAATAATATAACGTAAGCTGGTGGGTTAAATGGATATAATAATAATCCGTCACACCAGATGGATAACGCTTCGTGCGAGAAAAAATATATGGCGTGTAGCTGGTGTAAGCCCCTCCCCTCTTCTGACTCCTGAGCCCTGACTCCTAGGTAAGTCGCCTTCGGTGAATCGAAAATTACAAAGTACTGTGTGACAGAAAGCAGGTCTCGAGTAATATTGAGGCCCTGATACGCCGCCTTATGTAACAGTTAGGCGTTGTGCTGCTGCATAATATAGACATTAGCGAAATAAGCAAAAATTTCAGGATGAGAATGAGAATGGAGGAAATTACCGAGGGTTTACTGAGTGAGCAACGCCACGCTCCAGTCTTGAGCAGCTTTCGCCGCAGCGCCTGTTATAATCTACATGTGGCAATGCTGTGCTGCGCCTTTCTGCTCAGCCTAATTAGTTCGGGCTGCCAACATCATGCGGCGGCATGGACAGGTGAGCAGATGATGAGCCCTGATGAAGCTCAGGCGGTATACGAGGTGCTGGAAGCCGTGAACAACGACGTTGCTTGGCGACAACTCTACGGGGCCCCGCCTGGAGCTGAAGATGAAATAAACCTGTGCTTGGAAGGTCCTCACGGCCTCGTTTGCGGTGCGGATGAGCACAACGTTCTGCATGTGGTTGAGCTCAACCTTGGATGGCTCTCCGACGCCACCAACAACCCGAGGTGCGGCCCCAACGCCAGCTTCAGTCCCGCACTCACCCGATTCCCCTACTTGCGCAAGCTCTTCTTCTACAACTGTTTCAGCCACTCTGCTACCAAATTGATGCTACCACCCTTCCTGTGGGCTCTAGGTTCCTCGTTGGAAGAGCTCGTTTTCCTGCGCAACTCCATGCTCGTGGGTGGCTTGCCGGAGAACATAGCCAACCTTGTCAATCTAAAACGCCTCATTTGGGTCGGGAACAATGCTCTGCAGGGTACTATTCCAGAGAAGCTTGGGGAGCTCATGATGTTGGAGCAGCTGGTACTTAGTCGCAACAGGCACACAGGAGGAATTCCGAAAACGCTGGGCTCGTTGCGGAAGTTGAGGGTTCTGGATTTGAGCTGGAACTCGCTGGAGGGATCGATTCCTATCGGTCTTGCAAGTGCTATGGCCGAGCTGCAGAAACTGGATCTCAGCCACAACGAGTTGTCAGGGAGCATTCCGCTCTCGGTGGGAGAGGCCTTCTCTTTGGAGCTGTTGGACCTGAGCTGGAACAAACTGTCGGGCCCGCTTCCAGATGGCGCCTGGGTTAACCTGCGCTATCTGCGAGTGTTGGAGATGGGGCATAACACCTTCAACGGCAGTGTCCTGCCGAAGAGGATGTGGGGATGTATGTGGAAGCTCATAGATGTGGGTATGGCAGAAGCGGGGCTGACAGGACCGATACCGGAAGCCATGGGGCAGATGAAGAGCCTGCGCTACTTGGATCTCAGCGGGAATGGGTTGGAAGGGGAAGTACCAGCGAGCTTAGAGCAGGGTTTGCCCTCGATCTTTGAGATGGATTTCAGTGGCAACCGTCTACAAGGTATGCTGCCGTTCTCCGCTGAGTTTGTGGAGAGGATGGGTCAAAATCTGAGAGTGGGCGGCAATGACGGCCTGTGCAGATCCAATTATGTCCTTAACGTCAGCTCGTCTGCGCCTTCTACTCATCAGAATCCCTCCTCCGCCACACTGTTGACGCGGGGGGAGCCACATGCCAGCTTGCTGCTACCTGTGTGTAAAACTCATCTTGATCATGACGAACAATTTCAGCATCATGATAATCAGCCCTCACCAGTGCGTCATGCGGCTGCTCTCATCTACATCAATTCCAGGTCAAGCTCCTGCCTTTGTCCGCTCTTGCTGCAAATCATCTCTATGAACAGCTGTGTTCTACTGATCCTGACAAGAATCGATCCCCTGTTTTGAGCCTACATACTACTTTTGTCTAATTTGAGCTAGGTGCTCGTTTTCCGGCCTGTCATTACCGAGTTGCGTTCCACACGTTTCTTAGCTAGCTTCAGATGGAATCCATTGTAAAGTGTCTAAGTGTCTGATTTCTGGTGGTGCTATATTTTGTACATCACCAAGGGACGTTCCCATCTAATTACATTACATTCACAAATAGCTTTTGACATGTTCCATATAGCAATTAGCTTCGAGTTCCATGTACTTCAAAGATTGTAGTAAGTAAAAGAGCTTTTTGTTAAATTGAACTAGCAAAGAGCTAGTTGGACCTTGACAAAATCAAGACCCCAAGGCTGGACAGCCTATAGCATTTTCTTGTATCGTAGACTTTTTTTGTTTGTTTTGGTGAGTATATTGTGGTGAGATTTTCCTAATAAAGGCAAAGCATTCTAATTATACACTTGGTTCTCACTCGACAGTAGTGGAAAGTTATGCAAGTTCTATGCTCAAGAAATTCTACAAGTTATATGCACAAAGAAATTCTACATATCATTGTGGCTACTTGAGAGTGTGCCATCTCTTACTTTTTCATGATCTACTTATCATAGTCCTTATTGGTGCCAACTTAGAGGTGTTACAAGTATTTGACTGGTATTAGACATGGTGCTTTGCTTCTTAAATATATCTTTTAACAAGAGAAGCATGTATTCCTCACTACAAGAGGCAAGATACTCGTATATTTTAAAGATTAAATGTACATATATAAAGCCTATAAATTCCATCTTTATCTAAAGTCTTGTAAAAATTGGGAGAAAATTTGTTAATTTTGGCATATTATATGCTACACAAAAGAAGTTGAAGAAAAGATTAGAATAAATTCAAACTTTGCACTGTATTGAAAACTAAAAGAAAATGCACTAACTCAATAAAGCAAGGGTGGAAATCAGTGTCCAGGAAAAATGTGTCAACTTAATATATATCATGCCGTTTTCGATTTCAAAAATGCCGGTTGAGGGCAACCATAAAAGGAAAAATTCCACCCAAAACAAAAAGAATAGCGTAAAATTAAATAAAAGAACCTAATTTTCAAAAATTCTCTTGGAAAATTCAAGAAAAGGAATTTTGTATGTTTGGAAAAGTGGTTTTTCTTGACCACACACACGTGGAAAATGATCACAAACATGACAAAGCTTGGTGGAAAATGATCACAAACATGACAAAGCTAAATGATTCGAGCAACAAAAGTAACCTTATCTACATTGCAAGAAAGAGTGCACATGCAAAGTGGTAAGAGGGTCTCAATATCAAGGAAAAAATCAAACAATATGCATGATACAATAGCTTTAGAAGTTTCTTGCACGCACCCACGCACAGATTTTATTATTGTCCACCTTGCAGATCAAATATGACATATGTGACAAGTATCTACTATGTTTGGGGCTAATGAGTGATTCTCGATGCTTCGGGATTGTAGTGATGAGAGTTGCAATGGAGAGCCCACATTACAAGAGGTCGTGTGCTCTTGTGACGTTGTTAGCGACGGAAATACAGTGGGTTTTTATAACCTTCGGCGTCGCTAAAACCGTCGTTAATAGCGTCGCTACAAGAGCGTCGTTATATGCGACGCTATAGGCGTCGTTATATGCGTCGCTATATAGAGACGGTCATAGCGACGTTTACACAAAAGTCTATAGCGACGTTCATAGCGACGCTACAGAGCCATAAATAGCGACGGTTATAGCGACGTTCGAGAGATTTTTTTTTTTGGTGACAGGACATTGAATGCCCTGCCACCCATCAACCATATTGTACTTGATTCACTTTTTAAAAAAAGTGCAAGGGTAGATAATAGACCCAAAATAGTCACCCACAAGACGCATTGTTTGCAAAATTGACAAGCGTAAAATTGACAATTGTACACATCATAGGCAAAATGAATTGATTGGCAAATGTAATAATGACAATTGTACAACATCATAGGCATAAAGAATTGATTGGCAAAATGAACTACGGTGACAAATGTAATAATATACATGGTTCAAAAAGACGTATAAAATCCGTCTCATGATACATAAGCTATGAGAAACCCTAAACTAATGCTATTTAGCTACGGCTAAACTGACGTCGTCTAGTCAGACGTCTCATCGCGTCCAAGCGGCGTATCTGTCGGATTCTGCAAAAAAAGACAATGAGACAGCTTTCAGTAAGTATAAACATATAACGACATTTATAAAACAATACAAAAAATAAAAAAGAGTAAACCCTAATACTAACCATGCCGCTACGAGAACTGAGAATGTCCATAAGGGCGTTTAAGCCCTTCTTGCCTGCGTACTCGCGCTCGTACGGTGTGGGATCACGTCCTGTCATCGACCACTGTCAAAACATACAAAGAATTCATTATGTTAGAACTAAAAAACTCATAAACCCTAAACTATGGAACATAAAGAGCAATGCGAAAACACTTACAAAATCGGCTTCAAATGATGCCCATCCATCGCTCCCCAAGTGGTGCGAGCTCCCTGCCTCTACTCGCGCTCTGGCTGCATCCTTTCGTTGCTTCCACTTGTCGGGATTCTCGCGCGTTGCTTTCTTCGCATTCTTCCAATCTTCTTTGGCCAGCCAATCTGGCCTGTTCCACCCATGCTTGATTGCTTTTTGCACTTCCGAACGCTTGTGTTTGTAGTATTTGCGCATTCGAATCTTCATCAGGTCTTCATTGAAGCGCTGATCCCGTGTTGGAACGGAAAACTCATCATGAAGTATGATGATGACTCTGTTTTTTAAATCACTTGGTACTTCACTCCATTTGTTTAGTATGTAGTGTCTAAACAGCTGAGAGCAAAGACCACGCATGTGCGAGATCACCTTCTTGCCGTCATCATCCATGATGATGCCGCTGCTGAAGTCGACGGAGTAAGGCAAGCCCTCTGGCCGGTGACGCGTGAACCTGGGTGTCCCGGCAGGGGTCTCTAGCGGCGTGTCGATGGGGGTACGGACGTCAGGTGTCTCCACCGGCGTCTGGGTCCCGAAGCGAGGAGTGTCGAGTGGGGTGGCTCCTGGCGGAGTAGGTAGAGGTGTGTAGCTGCTAGGAACAGACAGCCGTGCAAAACCTGGCGTAGATGGCGATGCTGTGGCTGGTGTGGGGGCGGGCAAAGAAGGGGAGGGTAAAGAGCTTTGTCGAACACGAGGCGGTGTGGAGGCATCGGTGGCGGAATCCCCACAACAACCGCCACCGCCACCACTAGAGCGCCGGTGTCTAGACGAGTGTGAAGCTCGTCTCGTCGACGCCGAAGCTTCGGAGCGCGCCGAATGCTCCGAAAGAGAGGGAGATGCGGATGGAGTAGGAACGTGCGATGATGCGCCAGAGCGATGACGCTCCACGTACCACTGTCTCTGCTGCGGTGACAAAGAAGAAAGAAACTCCTCATCATCCATACCTGCATTAAACACACGAATATTTAAACTTAATATTGAATGAATAGAGTAGACAATGACGCAAAGACCATTAAATACAATGACGTAATGACGCATATAAATACAATGACGCAATGAATTGAGTGATAGAAGAGGCAAGTCGAAAACTCAGAATTTTCAATCAAAAGATGTGAGCGCGAGTAGAAAAGAGCGTTATACACCATGGAAGGTACTTAGAGAGCCAGAGCTTTTACAACACGGAGCAAAATTGTTCAAATACAATATTTGTGGCTTTAAGAGATCTCTCTCTCATCCTCGCATAACTCAGCATAACTTCCTATATCTATATAGATCTCTCCGTTTAAACACATATCCTCTGTTTCATTTTGTAGCTCCTCTGCATGCACCCCATATAGAGTAGTAGCATCTTGATGCTCATCTCGCACCACCGCAGCGGCTTCTGATTGAGCATCTTCTCTGATCTCCTCCATTGATGCCGTTGTGATTGGCACATGGTAGCCTTCATACGTCCTTGCACTACGAGGGGCTACCTCTATGACGTACCACCAGTTTGATGTAGACTTTGTAGAATGAAATATTACCTGCCGGAGCCACATAACTTACATGAGAGCTTTCAAGCACATAACTTGTAAAAGGGGGATGTTAACTATTTACATACTTACTTGTTCACAATGATCGGGTAGTACGAAAGTGTCTCTTAGGTGAGTCCATTTCTTAGTAGAATCCACCTCAAGAAAACCAGACTCTCCTCTACGCACAGTAGCGTTGTGACCCTCCATGATTATCTTGAACCATTGCACGTCGAACAAGTCGACAAAAAATCCTCTGTAATCGATCCTCAAAATCTCTTGCAGTGTGCCGAAGTAAGTGAGTTCCGCCACCACAGGATCTGCATCAGAGGAACGTCGTCGACTAAACTGTTCAAATTTTGCCATGATTCCACAATCTTGAGTAAAACGCTTTTTGTCGATTCGTTCCACCCTAAAATATCGACCTTTACACCATGCTGCTGTGTATGACTTATACTACAACGAACAAAGATTATGAGTGGCCGTTCAAACGTTTAGAAATAAAGTCACTAGCTAGTCGTACATTGCAAACTTACCTTGGTCGCGCAACCCCGAGAGTACTCCCACACTTCCTCAGTCACTTCGTCACCGCATTGTTGTGCGCTTTTCAATTGGTTGTGCAACCATCTTAAGCTCATGAAGGTTGGTAGGCTCTCCAGAACCGTCGAATAGTGCATCGGTGGTCGTCTTCCCCGTCTCCACTCGATTCGTGCCCTTTGTCGCTCTTGCTTTGCATCCTCATATTGTGAAATCCACTTTTGCATCACTGGATTGTGAAGCATGCAAAATCGGTTGATTTTAGCCTCTAGATCTTCCGTCATCTTCTTCTCAACACCGAGATTGCACATGACAATCCCAGATATGCGCTCATCATCTATGGTTCGCCATAGCGTGTCCCGGGCTTTATCAAATCCGTCTAGCCACTCTCCAATGTACACTAGGGACTCTGATACCAACCAACCTTCTGCCATGCTACCCTCCGGACGTGCCTTTTGACGCACATATCCCTTAAGCGTTTTCATGAAACGTTCTAAGAAGAACATCCATCTGGAATGAACTGTGCCAGCTATTTCCACCTCATCAACTATGTGAACAAGAAGATGCATCTGAATGGTTAGCATGGTAGTAGGAAAATGTTTCTCAAACATGCACACAAGCTTCGCAGCATTTAGTTTGGCGAATGGTATGGAGTCTACGTTGATCTCCTTTTGTGAGATCCATTGCACCAGCTTTGCAAGTTTATAGATTGTGTTATGGATATCGAGAGACAAACATCTCTCAATGGCAACCGGTAAAATAAACTGTAAAGTATGTGCAACAATGATATTAAAGTCCACATTTTATGCAATGATATTAAAGTCCACTATGAACGTACCTGACACATTTTATGCCAATCGTGTGACTTCAAACCGGTGCCCCTTCTTCGTAGTCAACCACGGGGGAATGTTGTAGTTGACGATGACAACGGGCCATACACTGTAAGATGTTGATCTTTGACCAAATGGATTTACGCCATCCATAGCCAGGCCTAAGCACAAATTTCGAGCTTCCTTGGCAAAATCCGACCATGTTCCATCTATATGTTTCCAGGCTGCGCAATCTGCAGGAATTCGTAGCACACCATCCGAATATTTATTCTCCTCATGCCATGATGCTAGGGCGGCCATGGACTTACATTCGAAGAAATGCTTGATGCGAGGAAGCAGAGGAAAATGTCACAAAACCTTTTGTGGAATTTTTGTCCCGTGGAGATCTACTCGATATCTTTCGGAATCACATTTCGGACACTTCTCCATGTCTATGTATTCCCCTCTGAAAAGAATGCAGTCATTAGGACAAGCGTGGATAGAATTGTAATCCATCCCCAAGTTTCGCAAAATCTTTCTTGCTTCATCTCGGGAATCTGGCATCACATTGCCAGCTGGTAGTATGTGCTCTTTAAGCAATCTACACAACATAAAAATACGATACAGTCGTGTAAAAATCTATCAGATCATTATACATTTAGAGTTTTATTAAAGTAAACTAATTGTAATAGATCACCTGAAAAGCGCTGTGACGCTAGTGTCACTCCATCCAAACTTTGCTTGCATGTTGAGAAGAACCAGGAGTGCTTTCAATCTAGACATACGTGCTCCATTATACAATGGCGTATCGGCTTCACTTTTCATATCATCATAGATAAGCGTTTCTGAATCCATGATCGTCTCGATCATTTCATCACTCTGGGGCTCAAACATTGCCTCGTTGGGAATGTGCTCTGCATGATCATCCCTCGAGCTGTCAGAGGCTTCATCTTGTGGCCTCACATATGCTGCTTGACCAAAGCGCCTGCGAACACGTCTATTGGGTTGCAAGATTGCTGCTTGTTGGCCAGCGTCAGAGTCCGACGAGTTATAATTGGCAACAACTCGATCTATAATAGATGGATCGAACTCGCCAAATTCGCGAACGTGCTGCAAAGAAACACGTCTTGTCCGTCGCACAGCATGCTTGCATTGATTACAAGGACATAAGACCCTCGTTGAGAGATAGGTGTTTCGGCTGGACGGTCCCACATCCTCGTCACTACTCATAATGATGATAAAAATCTTATAACCTGGACAACAAATTTAATATTCTATTGGCATTCTTCGTCTTATCTCTCTCTCTCTCTCTCTCTCTCTCTCTCTCTCTCTCTCTCTCTCTCTCTTTACCTCACATTCTCTAGTCATGTCCAATCCCCGCACACCTCGGTCTAGAGGTGCACGGAGATCAGAACCACCGGGTTATAATCTCGTCTTTATTGGTCAATACCTATATTTGTGGGTACAAGAAATCTACAGACCCACGTCTACATGATACTGCATGTAGTGGACAAAACCCCTTTGCCTCTTCTCTAGCTGTAGCACTTCACAGCATCTTAACATCTTTTCACAGTAGATCTTTTCACTGTTCGTCTAACTCTAAACCCTAAACCGTAAGTAATTCTTGCGTGGACTCGATCTAACGTAAATAAGCGTAAATCTAAATAAACGTAAATCTAACTAAAAATAAACCTAAATCTAATTTAACGTAAGTCTACATCTAACCTAATCTTTAACGTCTTTTGGGATAGTTTCCTACGACGTTAAAACTCTCTTCTTCTTGTGTGTGTGTGTGTGTGTGTGTGTGTGTGTGTGTGTAAACCTAAATAAACCTAAGTCTAATCTAATATAACATAAATCTAAATCTAACGTAAATCATGTTATATTAAAAACAAAGAACTAAACTAACAGGGATTATAAGAACCTTAAAACTGATTTAACACATAATTTTTCACATAACTCGGCAAGAGTTGGCATTCTCATCACTAAAGATGTGAGAGTTAACTTCCGGCGATGACGCTGCCTCATCTCCATCCACATCTGACGACAGCAATTGGCCCTTTAGACCGTTCTTGCTCTTGTTACTAACTTTGAAGTTGCTGTTGAATGACTAGAGGTTGTCTAGATGGTCATTGTGTCGGGGATGTAGTGACTCTTGCCGCCCTGAAGATCCACCTTCTTCCCTATCTTTTGAAGACATTTCACCAGTACTTTTGGATCGACGGAGCCCACCATGAGTGAAGGCAGCAATACCCTATATTCCATTGAGGGCTTTCTTCACCCGCTTCATGCAGGCATCGTAGTCTATGGAGACCTAAATCTAATCTAATATAACGTAAATCTAAATCTAGCGTAAATAAACGTAAATCTAATTAAAAATAAACCTAAATCTAATCTAATTTAACTTAAATAAACCTAAATCTAATTTAACGTAAGTCTACATCTAACCTAATCTTTAACGTCTTTTAGGATAGTTTCCTACGACGTTATAACTCTCTTCTTCTTGTGTGTGTGCGCGTGTGTGGATGTGTGTGCCAATAAAAAGAGATAAATGGTATAACCTTTCTATCACCCATGTCAAGTATGATAGATTGGTTATGCCATTTTCCTCTTGAATAATAGGTCTTGAGTTCAACTCCTCGTCGGCTAGATCTTTAGGTCTTTTAATTTTAATTAGTTTCCTACGACGTTAAATTAGTTTCTCTCTCTTTCTCTCTCAATGTGTGTGCGTTTTTTTGTTTATGCATGTTTTCGCTCTCTTTTCCTCTCTCAATGTGTGCGTTTTTTGTTTATGCATGTTCTCTCTCTCTCTTTTCCTCTCTCAATGTGTGCGTTTTTTGTTTATGCATGCTCTCTCTCTCTTTTCCTCTCTCAATGTGTGTGTGCATTCTTTGTTTATGTATGTGCGCGTGCGTTTTTGTTTATGTTTGTACTCTCTCTCTCTCTCTCTCTCTCTCTCTCTCTCTCAAAAACACTATGTGTGTGTGTGTGTGAGAGAGAGAGAGAGAGAGAAAGAGGGCAAGGGAACATGAGAGTGAGGAGAGGGAAGGAGCATACCTGGCTCTCCTTCCTCTCCTCGTGTGTGTGTGTGTGTGTGTGTGTGTGTGTGTGTGTGTGTGTGTGTGGAGAAGAGAGAGAGAGAGAGAGAGAGAGAGAGAGAGAGAGAGAGAGAGGGAGAGCGTTACCTGCTCCTTGCTTGAGGGCGCCGAAAAACTCAGATCTGAGATCTGAGTTTTTGGGCGCTCTCTGTTATTTTTTTAGCCCAGTCGGCGTTGCTATGAGCGTCGCAAATTTACAAGTAAATTTGCGACGCTCATAGCGACGCCGGGAAATTTGTTTTTGAGCGTCGCTAATATGAATAGCCTCTTGTAGTGCCACAATGTGGTTGGGAGGGGAAAGTATGTAGGCCTAAGTCGTGGCATCTAAAAATATGAGGGACGCAAGATGTGATGTGAGCAACAATTGAGCACTCTAGGAGTGTTTGGTACTCGCACTCTTAAACTTGTAGTGAGCATAATGTGCACAATCAATTTGCCTCTTTTGCATGGCCCCCAATGATCCGTCTTGTATCGAAGGGAGTGGGAGCTAAGTCAAATGGCCACAATAGTTTGTATCATCGACAAGGGAATATGCTCAAGTATATAAGGACGAGTACGGTTTTCTCTTTCCAAGTAAAACATGGTTTGTAGTTAGTTGCAATATGGGTCTAGTGTATGAAGCAAGATCCACCTGATTCCTCCCAAGCAGTAATACATTGGCATTGGAAAAACTTTCTTTCACTTGGGAGCCTATTGAGGCATTATGTAGGAAGTGTAATGCATCCCATCTCCCAAACCACTTGTTTATGTCTTGCATCTATCTCGTGCTCAAGATCTCGTTTTGGGTTCATTCACAATCAGCCAAGCAAAACTTTTCGAGGACAACCATATGCTTTTGTCATCGCCTAAATTGTGTGATAGAAGCACTACATAATCCGTATACAACAAATGCTTGATTACCACAGTGCAAATAGTAACCACTTTACAATGCCTTATTGTTCCATGAAGTCTACCATTTGTTCCAATTGATCAATGCATAGATCAAACAGAGTTGGTGACACTATGGAAATCCTTGTTTAACCTCAATAGTGCTTGCAAACTTTTTTGATTTTTTTAAAAGATTCCTCTTTCCGTGTAAAATTGACATATCATCTTCTCATAGATTCGAGAAACCATAAGCATAAACTTACTTGGCACTTGAGTTCTTCCATCCTTCTCCACGAATTGCTACATGGAATCATATCAAAGGATTTCTTGAAGTTTACAAAGTAGCAATACAATCGTCCTTCATGAGAACATGAAGAGTGACAAGATTGTCATTGGTGCTATGACATTGACAAAAATCCGATTGTCCTTTTGCACGCTTGCCATTATTTTGCATGGTTATTTTAAGTAAAGGGTTTGGGTTCCCTATTTCAAGGGCACCCTCCCCTATCAAGGGCCGAGCCCCATACCCGATTGGTCATGCTTGTGAGCCGCATAGAATAGGCAGCTTTGGCAAATTTTGATGACTAGGAATCCAAAGCTGTGTAGATACCACCATAGCTTTATTTTTTGAGTTCATAAGGTGGGGCCCTAAATTGGGCACCCTCTCCAATTAAGGGCTGTAGCCCACGGTCAAGGTTTGCCATGTTCGGCAAGGCATCAATTTGTCAAGGTGGCATGCAAGGTGCAACAAAAACGAAAGCAGCCAGTTTGTAGCAAGCCTCAAACTTAACCCATCAAGCACAAAGCACGACTCGGATCCAAAGCTCAAATATTTTTCATAGCCATGAGACACCACGAAGGCTCTTGACAAGGTTGTCTTAGCACAAAGCTTTTCAGAGGTTGCGTAAGACACAATCGGGTGGGATTTTTTTCATCTGCATGCAAGGTATTTGTTGAGGATTGTTGGACGTCTTTGGAACCATATTGGTGCATCTGACAAGATTCTAGATTCTAGGTACTCATCTGATTATTCAATCATCTGCATTTTGTTTTGGTTTGTGAATTCATCTTGTCATGTGCCAAATTCAAACTTGTGCAATGATTACCACCCAAGGGGCATGCATGAGCTTATCAAACATGGCTTGATTGTCGTTACATCAAGTCAAGCATGGTTATAAGTCAATTGGAATGTTCCTAAATTGTTGTTTTCTACATACATGAATAAATTTTTTTTTTGATAGGTTTCATATGCTTGATATGTTTTTCTAACCTATTTCTAGTGCAGCTTGAATTTGTAATAGCAAGGCTGTGAATTGCTTATGAAGCGAATTCTCTAGATGGAGAAATACTTGGACATATTCTTCATGCTTAGTTAATTCTCCACATATAAGGTGAATACATAAGGATCGACGGTCCGATCTTGGGGCCCTATGACCACGTGTAAACCTCCAAAAATCTCAATAACATCACCATTTGTAAATATCATGTCGTAATGTTTTTGTGTGTTCATTCATATCGGGTTATAGCATAAACTTGCTTGGTTTATTGTATCCAAAGGAGTCAAAAAGATTGAATCTAGTGCAACCTACAAATATACTTTTCGTTACCGAGGTTTCGCCTCAGTTATGTATAGAATCCTCATTGAAAATTTGGTGACTAATGTGTTGATTACTAGTCTCAATTACTATTGTAGCACTCAACTGGGACTCTGTTTAAGTCTGTGTGTGTGTGTGTGTGTGTGTGTGTGTGTGTGTGTGACATTAGGAAGAGGATGGGGTCTAGGAGGGCCTCTTTATTTGCCATGAGCTTATGGAAGTGATTAACATTTTGACAAATAGGTGTATGCCATGTGTGCAAAAATGGTGGGTGTGTAAGAGATGTGTAAGAGTGGTCAAAGGATGCACTTTCCCCCCAAAAAGGAGGTGGATTTTTGGCCTTCCATTACTCCCACATATGATCTTCGATTTGAGCGGAGATTATAGATCTGCAATCTATGCATCGAGCTCTTTCCATAGATATGCTACATGATATGGTTTTACCCGCTAGATTTTAAATTTCATTTTGGGGGGGAAATTTGAATTCAAATAAACTAGCCGTTTGGCTTGTTTGAATTCAAAAGGTGTCCTTTGATTATTTTCTTAATACTAAAGGTTTGACTTCCTTAAGCTGACAAATAAAGAGGTCCTCCTAGACTCCATTCTCTTTCTAATGGGGGGAGAGAGAGAGAGAGAGAGAGAGAGAGAGAGAGAGAGAGAGAGAGCCTAGGAAGCAAAGGTCTAGGCAAATGTTTGTGTTACGTGTATGTTGCTTGATAAGTTGATAAAGACACGCTAGAAAGTCACCTCATTTTGTGTCTGCTCATGAGAACACATTTCTTGCTGGTTGTGGCCAATTGCAAGAATATTCTGCAAACAATGCATTCTAAAGGGACACCTCACTCCATATTCATTGGGCACAATCCACTTCTTACATATTTCTATGCCTCTGTTGTAAATGATCGCGTTCTAGAGAACCATATCCTTGACATTGGCTCAACAACTTTTTGTGCTAAATTTAGAAGTATTGCACATTTGACGTACATGTAGCATGCAATCATTTGCAACTTTCCTTAAGAGCTAGTGATTGATACTCTCACAATCTACGTGTTCATTGATGTAGACTTCTTGCAAATTGCATATGCCTGTTTACTTGTAATCATATATGATTGTGTCTGATTCTAATTACAACTACAATAGGCTTTTTGAGAAATTTTTTATGTGCACTTGTCTTAGATTCCCTAAAGAAATTGATTCACTTGGTTAGCATGCCTTTTGCAAATTAATGGTCACAGAGATTTCTCAAATTCTTAAATTTGTAACAAGGTGTACTCGTGTTGGTGTTTGTTATTTGTTTAAATAATAGCTAAAATTTGAATATACTTGACACAAACAAGGCTGAGTTGGTTTCACTTGCAAGTCTGGTGCTTATAATATCGATCTTTGTTGGAATTAGGGTTGCAGAGAAACGCACACAGCTTGGAGAAGCTCAAGGCACACAATAGAGAGTGTGTTACTTAGTGTGCAATGGAAAGATAGATAGCCCTAGAGTGATGGGAGTATATACAATGCTCGGGGGAAAAAACCTCCTAAAGAGGGAAAAAATGCCCCATCGGTCCTAGTGTGTTCACACACATCACTACCACATGTATATGGTAACAAATCCCCTCTGGAGTGATGCGGTGAACTAGAGCTGGCACATGAGTAAAGGGAAGTGCCATGCCCTGAGGACATGATCAGTCCACAAAGGGGAGTAAGCCCAAAGCTTTGCGGAAAGCTTTAAGCTTCTCACGAGACAATGCCTTTGGGAAAATATCTGCAAGGTTGTCCTGTGTTGGCACCTAAGCCAAGCTGATCTCTCCTGTTGAGAGCCTCTCCTTGACATAGTGGTAATGCACCTCAATGTGCTTTGTGCGAGCATGAAAAACTGGGTTCCTCGCAACTGCCAATGCGCTCTGACTATCAGTGTAGATAGTGTTGGCAGTGTCCTGTCCAACACCCAAATCAACCATAAGGCGTCTGAGCCATACACACTCAACCGTAGCTGTGAAGACTGCCTTGTACTCAGCCTCACAACTAGAAGTGGCCACAGTAGGTTGCTTCTTGCTCAACCATGATATACATGAACTGCCAAGCATGAAACAAAAACCACTTGTGGACACTCGCGTGTCAAAACAACCAGCCCAATCCGAGTCCGAAAAAGCATGTAAGTCTGGCAGCAATGATCCCCCCTTGGAAAAAAACAAGCCAAGATGTAAAGTGCCATTAAGGTAGCAGAAAATCCTCTTGACAGCCTGCCAATTCTTAGACCCTGGGCTGCGCATAAATCTGCTGGCCTGTGAGACAGCAAACAGAATATCTGGCCTCGTGTTGCATACATAAATGAGGCAGCCAACAACAGTTTGGTAAAGAGTGACATCAACATGATCACCAGCATCATGTAGACTCAACTTTAAACCCGTTTCCATGGGAGTGGCAATAGGTTTGCAATCCTCAAGTCCAAACTTACATAGCAATGTCTCTATGTAACTTTTCTAACACAAGGCAATACCACCATCACACTGCTTAAACTGTATACCCAAGTAATGATGCAACAAACCCAAATCTTTCATCTTGAAAGTAGCATTCAAATCATCCTTAAATATATGTCTCTCATTTGGTCCAGTGATCAGCCAATCATCGACATAAAGAACCACAATGAGAAGTACATCACCCTCACACTTTACATACAATGTGCTTTCTATTGGACTGTTACGAAAGACTCGTTTAACCAAATGAGTGTCAGCTTTCTCATACCAAGCACGAGAAGATTGCTTCAACCTATACAAAGCCTTCTTACATTTGCACACTTTGTCCTCTTGTCCTTTTATGACAAAACCGCGAGGCTGTGTTACATAAACTTCCTCAAATATGTCACTATTCAAGAAAGCACTAACAATGTCTGATTGATGTACATCCCAACCAAAATGAGCTGCCAATGCACATAGAAATACGAATGTAATTTTGAATGAGGCAAATGTACAGCCTATCGGGGTTTCTGAAAATGTTATAGATCAGCCTATTACTAATGCAGATGTACATGATGTACTTGATGAGGAAAGGGCTGAAAATGAGTAGGCTAGAGGTATGCCAAAATGGCTGGTGCACACTTTGTATGACAATAAATTGGATGCACCTTTGTCTAGTTGTACTCGTTCAGGCTCTCGCCATGCATCTTATGTATCAGATTGTTATGCTTTGGCTATGTCTAGCTTACATGATGTTGAGGAGCCTCTCTCTTTTGATGAAGCACATAATTCAAAAAATTGGATGGCTGCCGTGCAATTAGAATACGATGCACTTATAGAAAATGACACATGGACTTTATGTGATTTGCCTCCCGGCAAAAAGGCCATTGGTACGAAGTGGATTTACAAGTTGAAACGCAAGCCGGATGGTGAGATCGATCGCCATAAGGCTCGACTTGTTGCGAAAGGTTATGCACAACAAAAAGGCATAGATTATTAAGAGACTTTTGCTCCCACTTTTCGTATGACTACTGTGCATTTTCCACCACTGAAAAGAGGCAACAAAGTGTCATAAATGTCCTGTGAGCTTACATTACTGTCTCTAGTACATGACAGCAAGGGCTGAACAGAATCTTCCACAAACACTTCATCCCATGCAACCAGAATATGTTTTGTTTGCGGATGATACAACCTGTAACCTTTGCTTTCAACACTATAACCAACAAAAATACATTTCACAGCCTTATCATCCAATTTTCTGCACCGTGTTTGTGGCACCAAAGCATATGCCAAACAACCAAAAACACGCATGTGCTCAATAGAAGGCTTTCTATCATGCCATACTTCATATGGAGTAATAGACTGCAAAGCTTTCGTAGGACACCTGTTTAGTACATAAGTGGCACACATGATGGCCTCAAGCCAAAAAGAATGCGGTAAAGCTTGACTTTTGACCATACATCGTGCCATTTTCGTCAGGGACCTGTTTTTCCTCTCAGCAACACCATTTTGCTGAGGTGTATAAGGCACTGTACATTGGTGTTTTATCCCACGACTAGCCAAAAAGGCATTAAATTCATGAGACATATACTCCCCCCTCGATCGGAATGTAGGGTGCCCATAGTACATTTCGAGACATTTTCAGCCATAGCCAGAAATTGTTTGAAGCACATAAAAATTTCGGACTTCGCTTTAAGCGGGAATACCCATGCATGCCTGGAGTAATCATCAATGAAAGTCACGAAGTACATGTAATTGCCCAAGGACGGAGTTTGCATGGGTCCACAAACATCACTATGCACAAGCTGCAACCTGCATGTGGCTCGAACTGAACCATCCTTTGGAAACTTAGAACGCTGCATCTTACCCAAAATACAGCCTTCACAAACATGTTTGACAGGTAATTCAAGAGGCGACAAAGAAGCAACCATATCAGATTTTTGCAAATGCAGCAAACTGGCAAAATCCAGATGACCAAAATGTGCATGCCAAAGTTTTATATCTGAAATAGCCCTTGAATCTCCAACAAAATTTGTAAAATTTTGTCCACACTTGTCATACAAAGTGACCTTATACAGCCCACGACACAAAAGGCCAGATGCAACAATTTCATCACCAAAACTGAGATCATGAACTGTACATCTGTCATCCACAAATTTGACTACAAGTTCTAGTCTAGCAAGTGCGGATACAGACAAGAGATTCCTCTTGATCCCAGGTACAACAAGTGCATCAACAAGTGTGAAAGAACTTCCATTAGCAGCAGTGAGCACAATATTTCCAACTCCCTGAACTGGATAAGAGGCATTATTGACACAAGTGATAGAATTCCCATGAAGGACATACTCGAGAGAGGTGAACAATTCCCGATGTGAGGTAATGTGCTTTGTAGCACCATTGTCAAAATACCACACATGTGAATTTGCAGCAAGTGACAAACATGCATCATGGACAGCAGGGTTGTAAGTACACTCTGCGCTAAAAGCCCATTCTGCATCAACATCAGCAACACAGTCTCCTTTCACAGAAGACTCAACAATGGCTGCATTTGTAGTGGAACCAGCATTTGCAGTGGAACCACCCTCTTTCTTCTTAGCCTCTTTTGCCTTCAACTTAGGACACGACTTGATCAAGTGATCATTAGTTTTACAATAATGGCAACACATCTTCTTTTTGCCCTTATCACCAGAATTGCCAGACGAAGTGCTGCCAGCAGAAGCATTATGAATAGAAGTTTTTCCACTCGTAGCAGAACCATAAGAAGTGGTTGCATTGCTGTTACCACCCTTTCTTTGAGAAGTAATAAAAGCCTGTTCAACTCCACGCTGTCTAGTCCTGTTTTTTTTGGAAAGTGACTCTTGCAACAACAATGTGCATAATGCATCAAACTTGACAACTTCTGGATTTTCTTGGGTCATAAGTCTCTAAGTACTAGCAAAAGTCTGGTAAGAATCTGATAAGGCATCAAGAACAGTCTGCACAAGGGAACTCTCTGAAATGACTTCTCTAGCAAAAATAAGTTGCTCATTGATATCCTTGACACTAGCAAGGAAAGTGTCCATATCATCTTCCTCATGCATAATATTCGACTCCAGCTCTTTACCCAACAAAGCAATTTTAGCCTCATTGCAACTTGCATAAAGACTAGCCAAAATATCCCAAGCCTGTTTTGCAGATTTTGCTGAACGGATGTGAGGAACAATGGTGCGCTTCACAGACAATGCAATCAATGCGTGAGCCTGCGCATCCTTAACATCCCAACGAGCTTGTTCTGCCGTAGGCAAAACAACTCTAATAGCAGCAATCCTTGCAGCAAGACCTGCAACATCCTCAACATCGCCTACATCCTCAGAACCAGGACGTACATCAATGCCCTGCACAATATTCGAGACGCCCTTTGACACAAAAACGTGTTGCATCATATAAGCCCACATAGGGTAATTGTCCCCATCCAACCTGTCCTCATCAGCAAACATCTTGAACACATCTGTGTTGTTGTTGTCAGCCATGGTAAATGCTGCACCTCATGTGAAAACTGCCCGAAAATAGGAGAAACAGAGCGGGAACAACACGTGCTACATAGCACAAGCCGTAGAAGACTGTAAGGCACCTGCTATGCAGAAATCGGCTCTGACAAATTTTGCACAAAATGACGAAATTGCCTGTGTAGACCTGCCTATAGTGGAAACGGAGGCCAAAATGAGCCCGAATCTGAAATTTGAGCAGACCATGCTCTTCGAGCCTATCCGAAGAATTTGTCGACCTGCGAACGCTTGCCAAAGCTCACTGAAATCGGAGAAAGTGAGCAGGCGTGTGCTAGAGCAGCTGGCGACTAAGCCTGGGAGGACGCAACCTGATCTGATACCAATTGTTGGAATTAGGGTTGCAGAGAAACACACATAGCTTGGAGAAGACGAAGGAAGCTCAAGGCACACAATAGAGAGTGTGTTACTTAGTGTGCAATGGAAAGATAGATAGCCCTAGAGTGATGGGAGTATATACAATGCTCGGGGGGAAAAACCTCCTAAAGAGGGAAAAAATACCCCGACGGTCCTAGTGTGTTCACACACATCACTACCACATGTATATGGTAACAATCTTGTCTTGCAGCTCCATCCGATCTTGCAATTGTCAGCAGTGTATCTCGGCGATGGCATAAGTTTGCAGATTTTTAAGATTTTTCTCAGTTTTGTGCTGTGAACTTGGGAATTCATTGCCCAAATACATTTCGATGATATTGGCTATTTGCTAACATTTGAAGTTTTCTTGAAGCCTGATATGCATGTAACTAGAATAGCTAAAGATAATTCAGATTGTCTTGTAGCTATTATGATAGAACTCAGATGTATTGCAAGGGGTTTGTCTTATCTCTATGTTTATTGGCTACGAGATAGAGTTTCTCACAGTCTTTTTTATTTCGGTCTTTGAAGGTTAGGGTTGTTCAGTCCTGCCGTTACATCATGAACTTTTGTTAAGACAATTGATTTCTATCTTAAAGAGTGTGCAAATTTTGTGTATCAAACCCTTTTGCATGTCATCTGTCATTTGGAATGCGCATAAGATACGTTCAACCCATCAACCTCGGGAATCTACCTCTCTTCATTAGTCCTTTCTCTATGCTCTTGAACCTGCTAGATGGCTTACTAGTTTCAACCCACATCTTAAACTAGTAAGTTATAAGCTCTGCCGATCCATCTAGCAATAATCTTACCATATGGCTATTTAAGTTCCTATATAATAAGAATATTGCTACTTGAGGCATCTAGGAGTATTGTATTCTCACGCTTGCTAGCTTGCACTATTGCTAGATGTGTGTATTGAAACTAGCCAAACCTCTAGCAATTATATATATTTTACTATATGGTAAGCTATCCAAAGTTCCATGTGAAAATGCTCTCCGTTTTCAAGACTTCCTGCATGCATGACCATGGGCTGGGGTACAAATAATTACAGTGTACGTCGTCTTTCAAGAATTAATGCAGTGTTAGGGACGAAAGGTGTTTCAACATTCAAGCAGTTGTAACATTTTTCAATCATTTTTCTACCTTCCTTTGTGGCTCAAACATTGCTAGCGTCAACACTGAGCAAATTGCCTTGTGTCAAGAAAGGGAGGGGCCTTTACTGCCTTTTACATGCAGCTGGCTAAGGGCAATTCAATTAGCTATGTATGTAGCAAGAAGCTGACAGAAGGTGAGCAATAAGAACATTCTAGCTAGTTTCAACACATTGGAAAAAAATTAATCTTAATCTTTGATCTCCAAAGCTAGCAGCGTTACAATGTACTATAGGTGCTTCACATAAGTTAGATGATACAAGATATTGATTTACATCCAACGCCCTTCACATAGATGGATGATAGCTAATTGACCAGTGTGGAGTAAGTTAATATAATGATTTGCAAGGGCAACATAAGTGATTAATTTTAACTTTTAGTTGGCCCCATCCAAAGAGGAAAAGTTGAACCTTGAAAATAAGTATGCCAACCAAGCTTACCATGATTGAAGTGAGTAAAATGTAGCAAGGCTAGAATTAGACTCAAAAATGCATTGCTTTGCTCAAGATCCAACGCAATATCAACTTTGTAGCTCTCTTTTTTGATTGCTACAAGAACATATGGTGACCAAACACAAGTCTTCAGACTCTTTCCCAACTTGATAATTTTATTCCGCTCAATTCTCATTTGTTGGTTTTCTAAAACAAGCCTTTGTGAAGAAGGTCGATAGGGACTTGCATTTGTGTATTCAACCAATTTGATACATACGGACCTAGCTTTGCATGTGAATCCTCAAGGAGTCCAGCCTCCTTATGTGTCAGTGATATTGTGAGAGAAATATGGTTTGTGTGGTCTCACTTAAGTGTGGAAGAAAAAAGTCTACATTCAACGGACCGTCAATACTCTCATTAGTCAATCTAATCTCTTAATACAAGGGCAAAAATGATTGTTGCCGGCTGAACACGGAAAGCTACACCACTTTTGCATTCTTTACTTTTGATGAGAAGCAGGATATTTTGTAAGGGTTAAGAGATCATTTTTGGTGGGAACGAGCCTCGAAGGAGGAATTGTATATAAGCCAAATTTTTGTAACCCTAAAAAACTTTTGAATTAATCAAACTATTTCCTTCACTATTTCGTGTCTGTGTAACTCTGTGAGAGAGAGAGAGAGAGAGAGAGAGAGAGAGAGAGAGAATCTTTGAATCTTTGAATTAAGAATACCTTTAATTTTTTTGAAGCCATTAGGAGTACCTTTTAATTATTTTAAATACTTTTGGGTTTTTAAAAATAATCATTTTGTCTATCTCTTTTTGAAGGCACTTGGCTCCACTATTGCAACATTCTACAAAGCTCGGGATATGGCACAGGGACTGATGGTGGGACTTTCAACTATGGCTTATCATATGCAGATGGTTCATCGAGTCAAGGACAATTAGCCTTTCATAATTTTTATTTTGGGGATTATTATACCACTGAAGTGGCTTTATCATACCACGGGTGTGGCTTTAGCAATGTTAATCCTGTACCCACAGTTACCTTAGGTGTTTTGGGCCTTGCAGTTGAGCTTACTCTCAGTTGGCCCAAGTATTGGGGAAGTGTATTTGGGTACAGCCCTAGCTTTACCTTTTGCTTTGCCTCCATTTTCTCCCAACCAAATAGTGGATGGATCATATTTCCTGAAGGTGCCACCACCCCATGTAAGTCTCTCTTGTCTTAATAATTAACTAGTGTGATAAGTGCATTTTCTAAACATAGAGCATGTCATAGCCTGGAGAGGGTGCACCTTCTCTATAAAAGCTTAGATAGTGGTGAAACATCCCCCATCACATATCTCGTCTGAGTTATTTTTGGGACATTCTAGGAAGAGATTTCAAAGATCAATTTGAAGAGAGAGAGAGAGAGAGAGAGAGAGAGAGAGAGAGAGAGAGAGGTGTACTGACAAGCCATCATGAATCTACTTGAAGTATTTGGAGAGAGAGATCTAGGTTTGGTAGCATTGAATGTCCCGCCCCCCCCCCCCCCATAAAAAACACACACACACACACACACACACACGAAAGAGAGAGTGTGGGTGTGCATCCTATCTCATTTTTCTCCACCTTGCCACCCACATGCCCACGTTTGCCTCCCCTCCTACCTTTAATAATTTACCTATCAAATGCAAGTAAACCACTTTTTTCATGGAAGTCCATACCATAAGCATAGATGATAGTGTTAGGGGCAAGCACCAAGCCTTGCTATTATGATATAAAGAATAAAAGCTAAAAAATGGGTGTGGCCACACAACTGGCTGATTGCTTGGTATGAAAAGGTGGCATTTCAAGTTAAAAAAATTTGAAAGTAGTCTGGTACTCAAGGCCAAAGAGACCTCCTCCCTTTGGGATTTAAGTTATGGTCTCAAAGGACACGGAAGTGTTGAGACATAGAAGTCAAGTGAAAAATTGATGGTGGCATCAATATACGTAGAAAAGATAAGAATGATGCATGTCAAGTAGACACGAGACAACCCATCTTTTTTGCTCTATGCAATATGCATTAGTGAACCCTCCGTTTGAAAACACAATAGGGATACCAGGTGAGGCATGTGAGAAAAAACAATGTTACAATATATGCAATGGCACCACTCAAATTCTAAGGAATAGAAGGTATGTAGCTCTTGGCATGACGACCTGAACTATTGTAAAAGTCATACACTCATACACATCCACACACACACACACTCCCAAATATGTGTTCACTTTACAAAATCACCCAAATGTATTGAATTCATACTCTCATACACATCCACATACACACAGGCACGGACACACTCCCAAATATGTGTTCACTTTACAATCACCCAAAATGCATTAAAGTCTAGGAAAATGATCAATGCTTATCCATGTGAAGGACCCAAGCTTAAGGTCAGATCGTGAAAGCCAAGAAGCACAATCATAATTTAGAGAAGGGACAAGAAGGTAGTGCACTTGAATGTGAGATTGATCGTCAAAGTTGTTTAAATCCATGGTAGCTAAGATACATCTTGGCTAGTGGAGATCACAAGGGGAGGTATAATGTGTTAATAACGATGGCCCTTAACAATGTGGAAAATGCACCTCTCTATGTTTAAGGCCAAAAACGTTGGCAACATTCAAATAAAGGATAGTAAATGAAGAGGATAGTACATGGATTGATGATATGAAAAGTTATCAGAGACTTCAAGGCTCTAAGGCTCTCTCTTTGTCTCATGCATTTGCATCCATGAATATGCATGTATGATTGCCTTTCTTGATATATGAGAGACTGGGACTAGCACATGCACATCTCCACCCAAACACGCCTAATATAGGCCTTTGGCCTACTAAATATAGTCCCCTGTCGCATGTGTGTCCTTGCCCATAGCCCTAGCCTGTTTTACCCTATGCCTGACATTACTCCTCACTTGGAGAAGCATTTTTGTCCTCAAAAACAAAAGTGGTGAAATATTTGTAAGAACATTAACGTTTTTCACAGTGGTGTCCCTCACAAATCCAACTATGCAATTGACCTAAACATGGTTCAGTAGGATGTTCAATGAAATCAAGAAGAGTATCTTGATTTTCCACATTTTTTTCCCTTGGCAACCATTTTGTGTAACTATCCTATATCCAGCATTGTGTGTAAACTCTATTTATAACTCAATAAAATATGTTAAATGAATTAGCACAACTAAGAGGTGTCTTAAAAAATACCTCTTCTCAACTTTTCATGACAGTGATATGTGATTTCATGATAGTGATATGTGATATGCTGACATAACTCAAAGCCAAGATTAAATCCTTGACTTGCTCTCAATGCTCATCAGTAAACAACCCCACCATGAACCTTAGCCCAAGATTAACACTTGTAAACTTCCTATCCATCTTTGGATGACTGGTAGTATTGAGTTGTGTTTCCCAACCGTTTACAATCAATCCTCAAGAATTTACCAATAAACTTGGGTGCATTGTTTGAGGTCATCAGGCAATCAAAGTGTAGAGCACATGGGGAGAATTGAAGTCAGCTAATGGGGGTTTCAACTGGTCTTTATAGCATGGCCATCGGGTTACTAAACAATGAGTACCAAATGATAAAAGTTGGGAGGAAATTCAAAGAAAATAAAGGCTTTGGTGGAGGTTTTTGAGGCCTTGGAGGGGCCAACTGGTCCGGTGATGCGATGTGGCCAAAAGCCGTCCCACATGCGAAGGTGGGGTAGTCGGATGAGGTCTTTAAGGGTTGGAGGGTGTGCAACATAAGGTCACAACGAAGGAGAGAGGAGCTCCTTGAGCACAATGGCCAATGGCGGATGAGCGTAGCTGTGGGGGCACAACTGGGCTTGGTGGCGTTGTTTTGGTTGTTGCAGGCGGTGGTGCGTTGATGCCCGATGGCCATTGGGCGTCCGCAAGCGTTGTTGATGTGGAATGCCCGCATGGTGGCTGCTTTGGGGGTTGGTTCACACACCCGTTGGAGAGACAAGTTGGGGGGAGCATCGAAAACACCATCGGTCCCCCAATTAAGAGAGGGATCTCGCGTGGTGGGTGCCTTGAGTCTCAAGCAGGGAGCCAAGAATAGCAAGCGGTCTTTCATGTACCATGCAAGCCAAAAATAGCCATGTTGGAGATAAAAAAAGAGGAGGATATGCACGTCCTATAGGGGGACTTTTTTTACAAAAGGAAGGAGGCTTCTTTTGGAGAGGACAAGAGGCCATAAGGAGCGAAGAAGAAGGAGCTTTCAACCAAGCTCAGGGAGGAGTTTTTGGAGAAGCTTTGGCACCAACAAGGATGCCATCAAGGAGCTCGTCCTTGCCGTTCTCTCAACAAGGAGAGCCACATGATGGAGAACTCAGTGATTGCCCCAATATTTTTTGTCCTTGATGCTGTCATCCCGAGGGTGTTTGTAGATAAGGTTTTTACCATAATTGAATCAAACCATAGCCAATTTTCATGACGTTTATTTCCCCCTTTTGCCCCTTCTTCTCTTTTGCTTAATGGTATGCTTTATTACCATTATTAGTGCTGGTGTTCGAGATGTGCATGCCTCCCCTGGCCTATGTGTGTGTGTGTGTGTGTGTGTGTGTGTGTGTGTGTGAGAGAGAGAGAGAGAGAGAGAGAGAGAGAGAGAGAGAGAGAGAGAGAGAGAGAGAGAGAGAACAATGTGTATTGTGGAACGGTTGTAAACATGCAAAATTTGGTGTGGCGTACTGTCAATTGTGTGACTTTTGAAGGTGAACTATAGTGGTTTGGGGTGTAATGATTATCCTGGGCTATAGAGAGACAGATTGTTTGGGTTTCGAGTGTGTTCCCCTTCCCCCTATCCATCTTATGGTGCCCCCACTAGAGAGAGAGAGAGAGAGAGAGAGAGAGAGAGAGAGAGAGAGAGAGAGAGAGAGAGAGAGAGAATGGTGTGTGCTGTGGCACGGTTGTAAACATGCAAAATTTGGTGTGACGTGCTGTCAATTGTGTGAGTTTTGAAGGTGAACTCTAGTGGATTGGGGTGCAATGATTATTCTATGCTATAGAAAGGTAGACTGTTTGGGTTCCGAGTTTGTTCCCCTTCCCCCATCCATCTTATGGTGCCCCTATTAAGGAGTATCCATTGCTCCTTTTTGAATAAGGAGTTGTGGTTTCAGAGCCGATGAAGTGTAGATTTTGAAGAGCGGATACGATAAAAGATGGTGTGGATGGGTTTTCCACTTTCACTAGGGTGGAGGATGTAGAAACCTGATTGCAAGACGACGGTCTGTTTGTGCTGGAAAATAGGTTGAAAAAAGAAGAAGGTACAATACGGATTTTTTCGCTACTGATTCACAAAAATGCAAATCGGTGGTTGATGGATTACCGACATAGAAAAAGATAAATTGTGAAGCTTTGGAAGCCGTTTTTTGACGACAGTACGTGCCAACGGTGCAAATGCATGAGGTGAAGAGAAAACTAGATGATCTAAAGTGAAGTTTGGATGGAGATTTTCAGGCGTTCATATTGGAATTTGAAGCCCTTTGGAAACAACTAATGGAGGTAATTGCTACCCAAGTCGTTGATTTTCTAAAAATGAGCAAGTTTTTTGATTGCCTCCATGAGGAGGTCATGGATAAAGGGGAGACAGATGGGCCCACAACATATGATGAGGCAATGAAGTTTGCGAGAGGCTGGGCCAAAAAGATATTGAGGAAGCAACAATCCGGACAGGGGTTGTCAAATGATGTGATGCCTAGGCCAATTGAGGCGGTGAGGGTCAAGCCAAAGGTAGTGCAAACGAATGTACCGGTGCGGGAATGACCGAAGGTTTTGTGGATGCAAAGATATGGAGCGATTCCCATGCTGAGGTTTCCAATTAGGGAGGCTCCAGTTGTGGAAGAAATAAAGACGGTTCCAGTCAAGCAAGAGAAGTGTTACCAAATCAAGGTATGACTGTTCACTCTCCTTTGAAGAATGGTAAAGATCAAAGGTTACGATTTGCAAATGAAGTTGAAGCAATAAAATTGGAGGAGATTCCCAAGCTTGAGACAAAGGCCCTGAAGTTGAGATGAGCGAGTGCAGCTCTATGGATGTAGATACAAGCTGGGAAACAGAGTCAACCCAGTACAGGTATGAAGAGTTTGATGTTTTGCATGTGCATGGAGACACAATGGATATGTGTGAAGAGCAGGGAGCAGTGCAAGCCAGTATGCTGGATGAGGATCAAGTGGATGAGTCTATGTCCAGCGATGATGGTATGCAGGTAGAAGTGGTGCAAGAATTTGCCAAAAGGAATGAGGTGGCTCTGCCTACGAATGGGGACCAAGCTGATGCAGTGTGGGGGGAGTTTCTCTCTACTTTGACAGAGCATGATGCAGTGATAGAAGAGGTGGTTGAAGTTCAAACAATCAAAGCTGACAATTAGGTAGAGCAGATTAACTTTGAAGAGCCGATGGTTGAAGAAAGAGGGCTTGATGATGCTAGAAAAGAGGAGAGCGTATATTCAAAGGTGGTGGAGAGTCCAATGCAGTATGCATGTCAATTAAAAGATGAAAGAGATTCCCCACTTGTGTCTAAGTTGTCTAAAGAGGTATGCAATACATGGTTGAAATATATGCTTGTATGTGCAATAGTGAGGTATGGTATTTGCCGGATACAGGGTTCCATTGACAGGAGCTTTGCTTTACATGGTTGCCCGAGGGAGGGCTAGAAGTGTTGGTTGGTGTGGATGATGTGATTGTAGAGCCAGATGCATTGGTTGGTTAAGGTAATATGCTTGCAGGGCCAGGTGTGTTGATGAGGCAGGTTCTTTGGGCATATTGTGTGCATGGATGACTGGGGACATGGGTGAAAATTTGTTGGAAGGTGCTACAAATGGGCGAAGGGAATCATTACAAGGTTTTTGATCTAGGTGGAAGCTATGTGATGCAGGGGGTGGGGCAACCCACTTGAGGTTTCTCAGCAACATGCAAGATATAGGGCTTTGTACATATGATAGTGGTTTTTGGTGTGCTAATAGTGTGCCAGTTTTTGCAGTTGATAGAAAAGCAGTTTTTGGTTGAACTTGAATGTTCAACAAGGGGGTTCGACAATGTTGGTGCAACCAAAGTGTGTCGACCCTAGCAGAGGGCACATGTAGTGATGTGTATGCTAACAGATGCATGGAGGAGTGTTAAAGCATATGGGAAGAACTTGGGTAGGCAAGTGGTAGTGGTGATGTATGCATTATGTGGTTTTATAGGCCAAAGAGCTCCAAAAATGTCCTAACAGGGTGACAAGTGAAAGAGGTTCAAGGTGATGATTTTTGGCTTGGGAGTGCAGAGCTTGAAGTGTTGAAGGAGCAAGTCCAGTGGCTTGTCAAATGGATCTACAGCGTGCAGGATATGGCAGTTTAGACCTGGAGTGCATTGCAGATCTAAGATGGATAGGACAAGTGGCATCATATGGAAAAATCTAGTTTCAACATATGGATGTGTAGATCTCATTATCTGGAGCATGTTGGTCTTTTTAGATCGTCATTTGGAGTCCCGGATGCCAAGTTATTGCCAGTTCACGTTTCACCAGGGACCAATTTTGCACCGGTTTTGTTGCCTCAATCGGTGTGCCATCAGAGGCTTTTGGAGCCTCATCAGGGTTTGGTTGTCAAGTATACAGCATGAGAAGTCCACAAGAAGTGACAGTTTGTCAAACAGAGTCTGGATTAGGGAGACATTGCAGAATGAAGTTGGTAGGTGGTGACGATTGTGAGGGATCCGACAATTTTTTGGAATTTTAGTGTGCGCCGTTCAAGGTCATTCGAGAGTGGGGAATTGAAGTTTAATAATGGAATTTTCAACTGGTCTTTACAGCACATCCATCGAGTTACTAAACAGGGAGTACCAAGTGACAGAAGCTGGGAGGAAATTTAAAGAAAATCAAGGGTTTGGTGGAGGTTTTTGAGGCCTTGGAGGGGTTAGCTGGTCCGGTGATTCTACGTGGACAAAAGCCATCCCACATTCAAAGCTGGGGTAGCCAGATGAGGGCTTTAAGGGCTGGAGGGTGTGCAACATAAGGTCACACAAGGGAGAGAGGAGCTCCTTGAGCACGATGGCCATGGCGGATGAGAATTGAGCGATGTTGTGGTGGCACACCAGGCTTGGTGGCATTGTTTTGGTTGCAGGCGGTGGCATGACAGAGTTTGATGGCCATTGGGCATCTACAAGTGGTGTTGACATGGCATGCCCATGTGGTGGCTGGTTAACATGCATGTTGGGCATTTTTTTTGAGAGACAAGTTGGGGGTACACCAACGGTGCTGTTGGTGCTTGGTTAAGAGACGAATCTTGCATGGTGGGTGCTTTGAGTCTCAAGCTGGGAGCCAAGAATAGCAAGCGGCCTTTCATGCACCATGAAAGCCAAAAATAGCCGTGTTGGAGCTAAAAAAAGAGGAGGATGTACACGCCCTATAGGGGGCTAGTTTTTTGCAAAAGGAAGGAGGCTTCTTTTGGAGAGGACGAGAGACCACAAAGGAGGAAAAAAGAAGGAGCTCTTGGCCAAGCTCAGAGATGAGCTTTTGGAGAAGATTTGGCACCAATGAGGGTGCCATCAAGGAGGTCTTCCTTGCTGAGCTCTCAACAAGGAGAGCCACACGATGGTGAATGTTTGTAGAGAAGGTTTTTACCATAATTGAAGCAAACCATAGCCAATTTTTGCGTTGTTTCTTCTCCCTTTCCCCCTTCTTCTCTTTGCTTTGTTCCCATCATCTGGTGCTGGTATTGAAGATGTGTGTGCCTCCTTGGTCTTGTGTGTGTGTGTGTGTGTGTGTGTGTGTGTGTGAGAGAGAGAGAGAGAGAGAGAGAGAGAGAGAGAGAGAGAGAGAGAGAGAGAGAGAGAGAGAGAGAGAGAGAGAGAGAACAATGTCTGCTGTGGCACGGTTGTAAACATGCAAAATTTGGTGTGTCGTGCTATCAATTGTGTGAGATTTGAAGGTGAACTCTAGTGGATTGGGGTGCAATGATTATCCTGGGCTATAGAGAGTCAAACTATTTGGGTTCCAGGTGTGTTCCCCTTTCCCCTATCCAACATGACAAAAATGATGGCCTGTAATACACTATCTGTTTTTTCATATGAGTTTTGTTGCACGGAGTGGTTACATGCAGGGTATCAGGTTAGTGTCCATAGGGTAGGGGACCTCTTGGTAAGTAGAGTGTGCCCTATGAGTTTTGTGGAATTTCGAGCACATTTGGTCTTGAATTGGAGAGTGTGAGCGTTGTAGGTTGTGTTGCATTCATGAGCACATAGGATGTCCAGGTTTGATTTCCTTGAGTAGTGATTGTCTTAAAAGGTCAAGTAGGTGATTGACAACCATCCACTTGTTTCCATGCACCTACGTGTCAAGCTTTGCCCTTGGTTGACATTTAGTTTGTTGGTCTTGTTATCACTGTGCTAGCGTCTTCTCGCGGCATATCCGCTGACATTGGCACAGTTGCTGAGGACAAGAGCCCTAGGTAGATGACCTTCGACTAGTCTTACGAGGTGAAAGTCCCTCTGGTTTGCCAAAGTCTTGTTATTTGATTTTAGGTAGGATTCAAGAGTTGGACTCTTGAGATTTAGGAGAGGTGCTAGGGATTGTGTGACTTGCGTGGACTTTTTGACATATGTAGTATTAGTCATGTTTTAATTTAGATGGTGTGTGAGTGATTTGTGAGGTGATAAAAATGATAGCTAGTCTGTGTGAGGCAATGAATCGTTTTGACAAAACAAACTACACCAAAGTTTTCAAAAGGGGTGTTTCACCCTAAGTACACCCTAAAATCAAAGTTTTGACCAACACTTACTATCCAAAAGACAAAAGACGGAGTGTCAAAAATAAAAAAATACAACATTGTGACTCTGAGCAATCTTTGCATGAAAATTCATAAAAAGGTTTGGAAACTAGTGCTGAAGACTTGGGGATGCTTGCGAACAAATTCTGGCCAAAAACCCATTAGCAGACATTATACGCGTATGATGTCTAAGACGTGAATCTGCCAGCCAAAGATAACGTTTGACTTTCCAACCATCTTTTGCAAGTTGTGTAGAGCACATACACCAAGTTTCATTTCATTTGGATATATAGATTGAGTATTGAGAGTATTTACTCTTTTGAGGAGATTCCTTGTCAAAAAGTGGTGAATTAGTGCAAGCTTGACTTCTAAAATTTTCTATGAGCACATGTACATTGTACACAATAAGGAGTACCTTGGGTAGAAACCGAACTCCATTCTAACTAGAGAGACATTATATGCGTATGAGTCTATGAGACCAGATTGGGAGCAAAGGATACAACTGTGTGCACCATTGTGATCTAGAGAAATAAGGAAGCAAATGGGAAAAATTCCATTGAATTTGCAGCATTTTTGGGCTTGTAAAGGCCAAGAGACAGATATAGGTATAGTGAATGCTTGAATTGATCATATCTAGCACAAAAAGTGCTGAAACTGAGTTTTGAAAAGTGTTGTGAGTTGCTTGTGTGGTGGAAGACCTCTAGAGCGAGTTTCACTTCATTTGGACCAGATAGACATCATACACATATGATGTCTACATGGCATTTTTAGGGACTAGAGCTAACATCAGAGCAGACCAGGGTATTTAGCACCCCAAAACAAGCTTAGGGACCTAGTTTCACCCAATTTGGTGCATCTTTGTCTTAGATAACCTCCCAGAGAAGTTTGCAGTAACCAAGACATAATTAGGAGGGATAGACCTACCAAGGGATGTCAAAATCACAAAGCAGAACTTGGAGTAAATAGAGCATGTCAAGAAGAGTCTAAACTTGAAGTTTGGGCGAATTTTGAGCTTAGAGACATCATACACGTATGAAGTCTCCATGCATACATAGGGGCTAGACTGAGATTTTAACCAACCAAGATAATTCATTGTGACCCCAAGATCCCACCTGTCCTTTCATACTAGTGCATAGATGGAATCAAGTCCTTGTATATTTGGTTGAGATTAACCCTCTAGGTATACCAACCAACACTGTAGAGCACATAAATGAGAATCACTAGTTTGACAAAGAATTGCAGAGTCAAAGTTTTGTACAAATAGCTAGAACAAAGGACCCTGCAAGTTGATGATCATTTTGGAGTGCAAAGTACTTTACAAGTTGAGAAAGTGGTTGGAAAGAATATCAGAGCAAAGAGAAGATGCAAGCATGCTTCTAAGGTAAGAGGTTTGGGTTGATAGTTGTGTGTGTGAAAGATTTGATGAATTTGAGGTTTGGTAGGTGTCTTCAAAGTGATCAAAGAGTGGCAGGAGATCAGATTAGCTTAATGTCGACAGAAGAGAGTCTAAACCAAGCAAGGATAGATTGGCTAGCACCAATCATAGAAGAGGGTAGTGATAATGACACCTCTTTTGAAGGATCATATTAGTGGATGGCTAACCAACAACTTGGAGGTTTCCAACAGTAAGGTACTATTGGGGGCAGCACCTCCCAAAAACCCTTAAACATACCAAAATGCACGGTAATCTTCCTAAAGGGAACAAATGTCCATGGATCCCTATTGTATGTTGATGTTCAAGGATGTCAATGCATCTGTATTGAAGAACGGCCAACGAGAGGATGGAAGTAATCATGCATCTGTATTGAAGAACGACCAACAAGAGGATGGAAGTAATAATGGTAAGTGACAATGGTCATAGGTTCCATGATGAGAAGGGAAACCACTATCTCTGTGTCAAAGACCCAAAAAATTACAATTGGTATAGAGACAACGTAGCAAAAGGGAAGATGGTTATGGAGAATTGAGAATTACCTCCTAAATTCACTCTTTTTGGAGCCTTCACCCCATGTGAATGAGTTAAGCATAGAAAAAGTCATGTACTTGTTTTTGTATGATTCAATAAATGAAACCCATATTATTTTTCTCGATAAGTACGGACGAGAATACGAGCCAATTCACCCAGAAGATGTAGGGAGAGTGACAACGTCAGAACTAATGGCGCAGGCTTTGAAAGAGAAGAAAAATCCCATAGAAACCCCTAGCAAGTCTACAAATCCCTTCTCAAGTGATTATGACACCACAATGCAATCAAATAAACAACCATTTCTCAACCTAACACTAGACCTGAACATAAGAGGGGGTGGATATTAGGCCGTGTCAAGGCTAGAAGCACCACCAAAACCACCACTCCAACAACAATACTAGGATGAGAGTAGAATGAGAATGCCAAATTGGACCAGGATTGAAGCACCACATCTAGAACAAGAATGAGAAGAAAGGGTCCGAGTAGAGGGATGATCACTTGCTAAACCAATTAGGAGTTATGGATTAGGAGCACCCCTAGTGGAGGAACTTGTACATATTCTAGGCTAGAAAGGGCTCATTGAGGAGGAATGGCCGATCCTATGTTTAGAATGATGGATCAACGAAGGATCAGACCTTCTCAAGTCCAAAAATGGGTTAACAAGAAATATTTTGAAAATAGGGATCCAAGGGATCACATGGAAGCATTTTTGCGTATCATTAGAGCTTAGGAAGTCCAAGACTTTCCCCACAAAAATCGTAGGAATTGGGTTAACTCTAGAGGAGGATGCTGCGATTTGGTTTGATTCTATTGAATGTAGAGATTCTGAGTCAAATGGACGAGGTATTTGATGAGTTTATCGAGTAATTCTCTCAAAGAGGGATAGCTCATAATACGGTCTCGCAAATCCATAAATTCAAGCAAAAAGAAGGAGAATCAGTTAGAGAAGCGGCCTTAAGACTAGAATGCTACATAAAATTTTGCCATGTGGAAGAGCTACCAACACAATTCAGACTCATGTTGATATTTATCCAAGGACTGAGGAATATGGACCTTCAAAATGATCTACATATGAAGAGGAGCACAACTCTAAATGAGTTGACCAAAGAAGCTATATACCTAGTAGACAACCCCCTGTCTACAAGGAAGGTGACTATAAGGATCTAGATGATGATTTGTCACCATAGCAAAGTGGATCAAAATCCACAAAATCAACACAAAAGAGCAAAGTAGTTGTAAGTAAGGAGAAACTTATTGAAGAAGAGCTCAAAAGGATAAGCCCATTTGCTAAGCCCCAGGCTAAGCAACCAAAGTGGTGTGCCATCGAGCACAAATGGACTAATCATGGGATTAAAGAGTGTTACTATAACATGGGACATGTGAGAGAGTGACAATATGCCCCACCAGCCTAGGCAAAGATGGACTTATCATGGGATTAAAGAGTGTTACTATAACATGGGACATGTGAGAGAGTGACAATATGCCCCACTAGCCTAGGTATCACCTCCTCAACATAAGGGAGTTTGCTAGGACCAGTAGGGGTTGAACGTCCACAACTAGTTTTGGGGCAACAACCACCTCTCCCAGGAGCAAGACCGGTGGGCATCACGTATTCACCCTCTATAGAGGAATCGGAGGAGCAATCTTAGTGCATGTGTCTGCATATTACAAAGAGCCACGTGGATATATGGCTAGTCCAACATATTGCCCACCCAAAGAGCCAAGTGCACCAAAACCTTCAAGCATGATTGGAAATGTTGAACCACCAAAAACAACTCATGCTACAGAAGAAGTTAGATACACTTTGGACAAACACACATTGTTGTTCATAGCCAATGGTGGCTTAGTAGAACAAAGGCCTTCCTATCAACAAAGAGCAACTTCAGGAGCACCTACACAACCATTAGGACCGTGCTACAAGTGTGGCGACCACCTGATGAAAGACTGTCCTCATATGGAGATCATTAGAGTAAATGTGTACTATCCAGATTGTGGCATTACCCATTTGATTAATGACTATCCAAAGATTTTGAACATGTTAGAGATGGCCCCGTCAAGTAGTGGTTCTGAAAATGAAACGGTGATACCTATACAGGTTGTCACGAGAGTGCAAGCTCAAAAAGCAAAGGAAGAACTAGTAATTGACTCAACCAAGAACAAAAGCATCCAGTCTTAAATGGAAAATTCATTGCAACACTTGGAAGGCTTGAAAAGCACGCATGAAAGCTAGGAAAGAACATGAACATGCAACCCTAGCTAAGGAGCTAAAAAAAACCAGTGTGATAGGTTAAAGAGACTTGAGAATCAAACTAGTCCTAAGTTGGAAATCCCAAAGCCTAAGAGCCTGAGGAGAAAAAGGGACCAAAAAGTGCAAGTTCAGGGGGATTTGTACTAGTTGAAAAGGTGAATGAACCTCTTGATGCACTTATGAAAGCCTACAAGGTGCGGCTTCAAAATAGCCAAAACCAAGAACAAAAATGGATGACGTACGTTAGTTGGAAAAGCAAAGGCTAGAGATGTGTCAGAAGATGATCCAAACAATCCAAGCTTTGTTAGAACCACCAACAAGAAAACCAGAGGGTTGGAGAGAGATTCCAACTCCAACACCAGTGGTCCCACCAAGACACGAGCTCAAAAGGATAGCGGAAATTTTCATAGCTGAGTTAGAACCCCGAAAGTTTATTGAAAAGCCAAGGGTAGTGATGAATACCACACATCATGCATATGAGGATTTTCATCCTATCATAGGGCCAAGGCCTATAGAGAAGAGGGGGCTTAGACGAGCTTTGGAGACAAATACGAGAAGCAAACGAGGAAAATGATTTGAGGCAGAGAGTTAACCAAACCAGTAATGCGAGGGATGTCTTTCGTCCACCTATTGAAGAATTTGAAGTAGGATCTCAAGCAGACCTAGACAGTTGCTCATATTAGGGGGATAAAGGATTTGTAAGATCTTTAGAGAGCCAACTCATTCTCTGAGAACCTTACCCTCTCACATGGGAGAATATGAAGCAAAGTTGGATGTGAAGGCGGTGCCATCACAAAGACTCTCTTCAAGAAACGTGATGGACTCTAAAGGATTGATAGACATATTGTCTACACCGATGACTTGCACCATTACACTAGCTAAGATTCTTTGAATATGTCCAAACATGTGGGCTACAATTGGGAAATGTCTAGAAAAATTTCGGGTGAAAAATCCAACATCAAAGATACAAGAAGAGATCAGAGAACTGGAAAAGCCTTAGGTAAACACGCAACCAATGCCATTAAAGAGAGTATTGTGAAGGCAAGGATGAAAACACTACACTTCTAGTTGAGTTCCAAGGATCTACAACCATGGCAATGTTGATAGTGGAGTTGGTGTATCCATTGCGACCAAAGAGATATGGAAATAATGGGGAAAACCTGCTTGAGGGCTACAAGGATGAAATTGCAACTAGAATATGGGTATACGGAGAAACCCCTTGGGCTTCTAGAGAAGGTGATTGTTACTTCTTGTGGAATTGAGTATGAGCATACCTTTGCCATAGTGGATTTTGGCAAGAAGAACGAATAAGATATAATACTTGGACGACCGTTCATGTGACGATTAAAGATGGTCCAAGACTATGGTTATGATCATATAAACCTTAGGCACATGGAAACCACAACGCACATAAACCTTAAAGACCATAGTTACAAAGATGCAAACCAAACCTCGGTTGAGGAGTTTGATTTAGCTCTATTGGCAGGCTTTGAGCTTCTAGCTTGGTTAGGTAAGCCAAAGGAGCTCTGGATGTGTGGAGCATCCCAGTGAAAAAGACTAACACGAGAAGAGTGTATTCTAGAAAGGTCTATTGATAATAAATAATACATTCTTGAACCCTTCCCTGAAGAAATTCTAGAGCCTTTAGAATGGTTTCATATTCTAGGTACCCTAGATGTGTGTCCTATTTCGGATGGTCCCATGATAAAGTTTAAGACAAAGATGGCTACCATGTGGTTCCATGCTATATGGTGAGCGTGGTAAAAGGAAAAGAGGAAAAAACAGCCTCTGAACAGCCCAAAAAAGACAAATTGGTGGAAATGGATGAAAGGGAGTTGTTCTACAACTCACTTAAATTGTCTTGAGTGAGATGAGGATGCAAATGATGAATGCTCTGACAATCTAAGTGAACCAAAGGAAACCATAGTAGATGTTAGATTCTATGACTTTCCAAACCAAAAACCAAGATGTCAACAACGCTATAAGAGAAAGAAAGCTGAACATAGGGTTAGAGAGAATCCGATGCCTAGAATAAGGGCAAAACACAATTTTTGATGTTTACAAAAGGTGAAGATTGTGTTAAGGACCAAGTTTCAGGGAGATTCTCTAGAGCTCGAGAACTAAAAACATAAGACAACAAAAAAACTTGAGAAAACAAACTCGAAAGTTTGAAACTAAAACAAAACCAAAGAAGACAAAAGAACCAGGACTAGACAAGCTCAGAGAAACTAAATGGAAAAATTTGAAAAAAAGAAGAAATACAGAGATCTCAAGAAAAATCCGAGGGAAATATGGACAATGGAAATAGAGAGTGGCAAGGAAAAGGGTGAGAAAAATGATGACAAAATGAATGTGCCGTCAAACTATAGGAAATTTACTATCCACGACAGAAAGGTAGTGATGACACAACCCATATGAGAGCAAAAGGACAAGGAGTCTTATGACGGGCCAAAAGACGCAAAGAAGATAGACCTGGTAGAGCTAGGAGAAGAGCCAAGGCTAATCTACATAGCAACTGATCTGAGTCCGAAAGAAGAGGAGAAGCTCATAAACCTTCTCAAGGGGTACGAGGACGTGTTTGCATGGTCATACAAAGACTTAAAGGGAGTAGATTTGGCAATATGCCAACACACGATTCCATTGAAACCTGATGAAAAACCTAGCCAACAGAGATCATACACATACACTGATATGTTTGCTAAGCACATTAAGGAAGAGATTGATAAACTAAAGGAAGCTGAGTTCATCTACGAGATAGAATACACTGACTGGGCATCTCCAATTGTGGTAGTTCCCAAGAAGAACAATAAAATTTGAGTGTGTGTCAATCTTAAGAAGGTTCAAGCAGCCACAATAAGGGATATTTATCCCTTACCTATCACTGACCATGTCTTAGAATGACTGGTAGGCAAGCGAGCATATTCCTTCTTAGATGGGTTCTTTGGCTATAACTTGCTTGCAATTTCTCCTAAAGATCAATATAAGATGAAATTTGCAACTGAGTGGGGTCACTATATGCATACAGGGTAATGTCGTTAGGATTGACCAATGTCCCAACAACATTCTAGATATTAATGGCATATGCCTTTAAGGAATACTTGATGATATTCTTGGAAATCTACATGGATGACCTATGTGTACACTCTCTTTTGAGAGATGAACATACATATCACCTCAAAAAAGTATTTGAGAAGTGCAAAACTTATAGGATCTGCCTTAACCTAGAAAAGCACATATTCATGGTTAGAGAAGGTAGAATCATGGGACATATTGTCTCAAAAAATGACATATCTACGGATTTAGAAATGCCTAGGCCAAACAACACAAAGCAAGTACAATGCTTTATGGGACACCGTGGGTACTACATGAGGTTTATACATAAGTATGCAGTCATTGCCCAACCCCTGTAGAGACTTATAGTAGTCTTTGTGTGAAAGGATGAGCACAAGGAATCATTTGAAAAGTTGAAGAGAGCATTCATATTTGCCCCAGCATTGACAACACCAGACTGGGAGAAGATATTTCATGTTCATATCGATGGTTTGACATTTTCTATTGGATGCATCTTGGCTCAACTAATAGAAGGAAATATGGATTTCCCCGTCTGTTATGCAAGCAAGCAACTTAATTGTGCTGAAAAGAACTACACTACCATTGAGAGGGAAGTTCTAGGGATGATATATGCTATTTAGAAATTTTGGCACTTTGGGTTTTTCACTGATCATCAAGCCCTCTTATACCTTGTAAGCAAACCATGCAATACCGGACACATTGTACGATGATTTATCATATTGATAGATTTTGACTTTACAGTAGTGGTTAAAAAGGAAAAGAAATATCTTCGAGCAAGATCATTTGTCCAGATTGCCAAATGAATAAGATCTAGAAGGCGTAGATGATGACATCCCTGATGCATATCTTTTCGATGTTGAAATGGTACCCAAGTGGTCTTAGGAGATATTGGTTTACTATCTTATGGAGGTGAGCTCAATAGAACGGGGCAGGAACTTAAACGACAAACGGTTCGACAATCAAGGTCTTTCCATTTAATTGGCAGATGTTTGTATTATTTAGGTTTAAATAACATTTTACATTTATGCATGTCCTGAAGAATACAATTACTATCTTTTACAAGCACATGTTCACGACTTAGCATTTCATTGCTTGCAAACAAAAACATAATAGTGCTTGAAACAACGAGGAGTTTTATTGGCTAGATATGTGTGCTATTGTGCATGAGTATGTTATAGTTGTGATACATGCAGATCTACACCACCAATAGAACATGCAACACTGGTTCATGTGACAATTTCACCAGATTGGAGTTAACATACAATTAATTATCTGGCAACAAAAATGTTTGCTGAAAACACCGCTAAAGCATGCTATAGAAATAGAGGCTTGAGACTTTATAATGATTGAAAATCAACTCTCTAAGAGAGGAAAGATAATCAGATCAGGATATGTGCAACAAAAATCATGTATTTGCCGACCCTAGAGCAGGCACATGGAGGTATAAGCGAAGGCCATTTATCAGGGCATAAGACAACAAAAATTATCTTAACCCGCTCAACTATGGTGGCCTACATTACACATGGGTGCTGATGAATATGTCAAGAGATGCGATTCTTGCGAGCGTACCAAGGTACCAATAAATAGGGATGAGCTGCACTTAAGGACAATGATGGGAGCCATATCATTTTCTAAGTGGGGTATAGATTTTGTCGGACCAATTTTACCCCACGCTTACAGAACTCACGCCCAATATATCATTGTAGCTATGGACTATCTCACTAAATGGAATGAAGCTAGAGCCACACAGAAAGCCAATGCAAGGACCATTGCACAATCTCTATACAAAAATGTCTTGGTCAACCTATAGAACTTGTCAGTGATCATGGCACACATTTCATTAGCAAAGTTATTGAAAGTCTTCTAGATGAATTCAAGGTAATTCATAAGAAGTTGGCTCCATACCATCCATAGGCTAATGGACAAGCTGAAGCTACAAACAAGATCCTATGCATGGTATTAGGACATATTGGGACCAACAGTTACACTCTACATTTTGGGCTTATAGGGTAGCTTATAAACATGTATTGGAACAACACTATACAACATGGTGTTTGTTCTTAATGCTATCTTGTCTATGTATTTCTTGATCCCAACACTAAGGGTAGCTAAACACCTTGAATGGATTGTCCCTGAGTTGTCTTAAAGACTAGATGATCTTTAAAAGCTAGATGAGATCCGCCTAAAAGTTGTAGCTTCCATCTATGTTCAAAAGAGAAGGCAAAAGGAATTTTTTGATAAGCATGTACGCTCCAAAGAATTTAAAACTGGTGATTATGTCATAGTTTATACATTGAAACATCATGCTTGAAAACTTAAAAATCAAGGGATGGGATCCTTTGTGACCAAATATATATCACCGAGTGGGGCTGTCAAGCTTGCTACATTGGTTGGTGAAGAAATCCCAAACTGGATTAGTGGATGTAGGCTTAAAAACTTATCCTTTACCATTATTCCAACACATGCTTCAACAAATCCATGCAGAATAGAAAAGATCTCAAGGAAAACAAGGAATAGTCAAAAAATCTCAAGACGAAGCAAAGGAGCAATGGAAAAAAGAAAGCTTCTACAACAATAGCAGCAGCAGTAGGGACTACCTCTATGAATCAATGTAATCAAAGTGACAGAGTTCGAAGAGGAGCATATGATATATACAATAATCAAAGTCAAGCTTGGAGGTAATAAAGTGGAGGCCAGAGCAATCCTAGATTCATGAGCTCAAGGAAATCTTATTTTCTATAGCCTATATAAACAGCTTGCACTTGAGGACAAACTAAAGCCAACACAACAAGCCCTTCAAAAGCTATTCGGAGCATTCAATTAAGGTAATGGTATGAACAATAAAAACGTGAAAATTAATGAATATGTCTATCAAAATAAGTTTTATGTGGTAGAAGATACTCAACTGCTACAATTGTGTGGCAAAACTAAGTTATCATGCCTCCTTATGTGATGCACATGGAAGTCCACCATGTAGTTTCCATTCTCATTCTTCTCATTCCGCCTAGACATATTTGCAAATGCTTTGCACTTGAAGACATAGGTATGGAAGGCTCAAAAATTGTCCTTCACTATCCTTTCAATAGCTCCAGAGTACCTAGCCTCATCACTATTGTGTCAAAGTTTCCCATGATGCCACAACCCATGCTTGTCAATGTGCGTGTACAAAAGTGTCGATCATTCGACCACATAGAGTTAAAGGAAAGATACTATAGGATAGAAAAAAGTATACAATCAATTATAAAGATAAAATCAAGCAAAAACTACAATATGTTTGTGGTGCATGAGTACTCTACCTTTGGCACACAGCCTCATGCATACGTCCATTCTTTGTCGGTGATAGCCTCTCCATGTGCCTTTGCTTTAGTCATTATCTCATGGATCCACTCAAGATTAATGAGATCTAAAAAACATACAAGGTGTCAAGAAACTAGGGGCTCCCTTCTGCCTCCATGCTTCCCTCTCTTTCAAATGTGTTGCCTTTGTCATTGTCCACAAATCCACCCACTTGGTCATAATCTTTGTAATGAGGATGCAAAATTTTTTGACCACTTTCCATAATTCCATGTCCGTGGCAAATAATTTTCCCTTTCTACTTGTCAAGTCTGAAGTCATTCTTGCATCCTCTTTGTCTGACATATGAGGCATAGAGGGATTAATAAAATCCAAGTACTCTAAGATATATACAAATTTCTCTTGCACAATTCATTCTTCAGCCATGCATGTCTCTTGCATTATCCATACTTTGACTGCCACTTGCCAACTCAAGCCTCAAGTATCGAGACTGTAATGTGAACTCTAGCCCACTGTGTCTATATGTGCCTCCATACATGTGAATCAATAGGGATGCACATCATTCCATCATTGGAGTGATGGTTGGCATGCCATGTGAGACGTTCCACTATGGACTTGATTTTAAACATGTGCTAAAAGAATAAGCAGAAAATGCATCAATACCTTACGAGGAGTAGGAGCCCCGATCATGTTCACCTTATAGTGTAGCTCCTCCCACATGGGACATGTGTGGTGGTATGTGCATGTTGATTGCGATAAAGTATACAATCATTGATGCATGCATGGATGCACTCATACTCCATGCCAAGTCTAGTGACCTCGTTCGCCGAAGGCATGTGGTGTTACTCTCAAAAACATTTTGCCAATGAATCTAAATAGATAATCATTAAAATCTAGTGGATCAACCAAAAAGAATTGAAATAAACATAAATTACAAACATAACTTATTTGAGGAGTGCATTTACACTAGCATTGATTCAACCAATTTTTTCTTGCAAGTTGAGGACTTCCAATGATGCTAGAAGCACTAAGTACTGTGTACCATTGTGAAAAGCTGTTTTAACACTTGATAGCAACATGTCCTCAGTTGATTGTGCAAGTGTAGTGCATGGTCTACACTTCTCATCGCACATGTTGACTTCACATGCCAACAACTCATCGACCATGTCAAGCATGTGGTGATCCTTAAACTCAAAGTGACCTCATGAGGCACGTGGACGAGCTATTGAAGTGGAGCTAGTGCCACAATCACTCGACACCATGCCTTCACTGATTTGCTCTTGGCATTGTTTTTCATTTTTGCATGCCCTCCCCCATGAACTGGAGCACTTTTTTGAGGGTCATTCCAAAGCCGTCGCTATGCTCCAAAGCAATGTGGTGTAAGAAAGGAATTGGGGCTTTGTACTTGGCACAAGGGCAACTTAGTTTGTCCTTGAAACATTGCTCACTCTCTAGATTATGTAGAGGGCCATGCCCATCCCAATCACCCTATGCATGTGCAAAATAGAGCTAAATTGTAAAGAGGCAAAAGACAAGACTAAAGTATTAATTTAAAAAAACATAAGTGTGAAAAGCAAAATAAGTGTAAAAAAATAAAAAGTCTGAAAATAGTACTAGTATCACATCGAAATACAGGTTAGGTCTATATACGGGTTCATTTTTGAACGTTTAAAAAAATTCCAAAAGTGGTATTATGCACGGTAATAACTGTAGTAAGAAGGACGGTAATAAGCATGATAGTAGATAAGGTAATGACTGGCAAACTTCAAAAAGAAACAGAGCAAGGTATGTTTCATTTTTGTAGCATACCTTGCACTTCTTCTTCTTTTCCATTGTGTCTGCAACCTCCTTCTCTCCTTATCCCTCTCAGTTCAAAACTCACCTCTCTCTCTCTCTCTCTCTCTCTCTCTCTCTCTCTCTCTCTACCTTCATTTTTCTTGCACAAAACCCTGGCACCTCTACATAGTCTCCCCTTGGGGCGAGGGGAAGCCCTCTGTGTGTGTGTGTGTGGGGGGGGGGGGGGGGGGGGGGGGGGGGGGGTCATTAGCGTCTCTCAGTCCTACCTCACCATTGCGAGTAGGACATTGAACCTGCCTATCCATCACCAGTAGGACATTGGCCCCTGACTCACGAGTAAACGACATCACCTCAACAATAGTAGAACAATGCCGTGATGCTTCACGCTGTCTCAAAGTGCCGCCACACTTTTCCCCATCTCTCTCGTCAAGTTATCTCGCTCCCTGCTTATTTCTTTAGGCCTCATCAAGTATCTTTGAACTTAGTTCCCATAGTTGTAGCCTGAACAAGTTCCCGATCCTTGTGCGGGTTTGCCTACATAATAGAATCAAGAAGATCCAATGTGGTCCTTCAACAAACTAATGGCCAGCACACGCAAGAGTTTTCTTGCGGTGGCAACTACGCCTAAGAAGGACCCCACCACTCACCAAGACGCAAGAATCATGGCCCTAGAGGCTAAGATCTAAGATCTTTTTTTGGAGAATGTTGAACTCAAACAACACTTGAGTAAGCTTGAGGAGATGAAAGCAAAGGAGAACAAAACTATGCTCTAGCAAAGACACATGAAGTCAAAGTTTCTCTCAATGAGATTGTCAAGGCACCTCAAAAAATAACTCATGAGGATGCACATAAGAAGACTGACAATGAAATACAAACAACCTTACACGAATGAAGCTTGCAAGAATCCCTTTCTCTCAAGATCAAGATTGGAGGGCTCTCCCCACCATGGTGCAGTGAGGAGGACACTTAAGAAGCTATCACCAAGCTCAATGACATTCTTCAATCAATCAACATCGAGCCCGATATTGTCTCATGGATCAACGATATGCATAGGCATGTGCCCCCTGGTCAATGCATCCTCACTTTCAAGAACAAAGAAGAACAAACGAGCCTATTACCCAATCCTACCACCTCAAGGGGACAAATCTTTGGATCACCAAGGAACTGACCACAAATCAACTCAAGCTTAAAGCAAGCGAGCTCAAGAAGATGCATGAAGCCCATACACAAGGTAAATGGGCATTCTACCGTGGCGGTAAAGCCATCATCCAAGAGTTTCAAACTCCCAAGCTAGCTCCTCCTCCACCTGAACCCCCTTAGATTTTTTTTCTTGTTCTTTTGCTTCTTCCTTCTACCCCTTGATGGACCCTCAGTCCCTAATTGATATGTATCTAACGTCTTCACCTCAAAGAATTGATGTAATGTTTTGTTTTGGTCCCATGGGTCATATCTGACCTTTGTGGATGATAGTTAAATCTCTCTATCTATCTATCTATCTATCTCTGTCTCCCCCCTTTTTGCATGCATGTGCGCGCGCGCGCACGCACACACACACACACACACACACACAATCAATCTTTGGTGGAGAGCTTGCTCACTCGGAAATTGTTGGAGAGGAGAGGGTGCACTGTAAGAGGGATCGACACAAGAGGAGCGCAAGAGTTAAGCTTTTACACCCCCCCCCCCCCCCACCCCCACCCCCCCAACACACACACACACACACACATTAAACTTGTTGTATGTTTTTTGTTAAATTAGAGAGAAGAAAAGTGTGAAACATGTGTATGTTAGAGAGAGAGAGAGAGAGAGAGAGAGAGAGAGAGAGAGAGAGAGAGAGAGAGAGAGAGAGAGAGAGAGAGAGAGAGAGAGAGAGAGAGAGAGAGTGTTAAATATTAGGCATTAACATCACACCTGCACATTAAATTTGTTGTATGTCTTATGTTAAGTTAGGTAGAGAGAGAGAGAGAGAGAGAGAGAGAGAGAGAGAGGTGGGGGGGGGGGGTTGAGATTAAGGAGAGGATGTAGAGAGAATAGGTATAGCTTATATATATAGAGAGAGTAGCGAGAGGTAGATAGAGCATAGAGAGAGAGAGTGTGTAGATAGACAATAGATAGAGGGTGTATAAGTAGAGTATAGATAGAGGGTGTATATTAGGTAGATAGAGAGAGGGTGTAGAGATTAGGTAGATGGAGGGTGTAGAGAGGGGGTTGAGATTAGGTGTAGAGATAGAGATATAGAGAATAGGTAAAGACTACGTGTATATATAGAAATATAGAGATATAGATAGGTAGAGAGATAGAGTTGTAGATAGATAGAGGTGTAGATAGATAGAGGTGTAGATAGATAGGGAGAGGTACCTCTCTTGCTATACCCTCTCTATCTACCTATCCTTTCTATATAGAGGGTAGAGATTAGGTGTAGATAGCGATTAAGTATAGAGAGAGGTAGATAGGGAGACTAGTTGTAAGTAAAAGAGAGAGAGAGAGAGAGAGAGAGAGAGAGAGAGAGAGAGAGAGAGAGAGAGAGAGAGAGAGAGAGAGAGAGAGAGAGAGAGAGAGAGAGAGAGAGAGAGAGAGAGATAAAGGTGTAGAGAGACAGAGGTAGATAGAGAGATTATGTGTAGAGGGTAGAGATAAAGAGGTGTAGATAGGGAGAGGTATAGAGAGGTAGATATTACGTGTAGAGAGAGAGAGATTAGGTGTAGATAGGGAGAGATGTAGAAATTAGGTGCATATTAGGTGTGCATAGGTGTAGATAGAGCATAGAGAGAGAGAGTGTGTGTAAATTGATATTAGTTAGACACATATAGATTAGATAGATAGAGAGGAGTATCTCTCTCTCTCTCTACGCACTCTCTATCTATCTACCCTCATTAGCTGTAGAGGGTATAGATAAGGTGTAGATAGAGATTAGGTATACAAAGATAGGTAGATAGGGAAATTAGGAATATGTGTACATTAAGTGTAGTTAGGTGTAGATGTAATGTAGAGAGAGTGTAGATAGATATTAGGTAGAGATAGAGGTGTAGAGATAGAGAGATCAAGTGTAGAAGGTAGAGATTATCCTCTATATCTAATCAGGTATAGATAGATAGGGAGAGGTGTCTCTCTCTATCTACCTACTCTCTCTATATAGAGAGTAGAGATTAGGTAGATAGAGAGAAGGTAGTGAAAAGAAGAGCCACAAATTGCTAAAGCTGCCATTTTCCTAGATCTTACCAAGGGTATAAGAAATAATGCCATCAAGGAAGTGGATCCATCCTCGTCCCATGTTTGTGCCAATAAAGCACCTTTTTCAAGTCCGTCCTTGCATGACTCATCACTCTCATGTGTTGTTAAGAGTTTGATGTTGACTGCCCAACATTGGTTGCTAATCTATTGCTTATAGAATCACCCCCTTCCCTTATTATTTCATTCTCCAACAACCTCTTTCTTGAGGAATCTCTATCATTGTTGATATAGTCAACTCTTTGCATGGGCACCCCCTCTCCATTACCTGACCCACACCCACCAACATCACTTCCACCAAGTGTCCCACCTCCACTCACACTAGTGCTGAGATCTCCCAGATTGACTTTGCACAAGATGACTTACCTTAGTGGTCCCAAGTTCTCAATAGTGTCCCACCAAGATCCCAATGATCATTATATTTGAGAAAAATTTATCTTGACAACCATCCTACCAACTTTTTTTTTATTGCTATCAAGAAGTTGCAAATGAAGCACACATTTACCATAGCCATGGTGGATGTTCCTTGGGCTTGGGTCACATAATACATGGGCCTTACCACCTATAGCACTCTAAAAACATAGATTCTTGCTACACTTTATGAACACTTGACCGCAAATCATCTCCTCAATACCCTTAACAATTTGAAGTAGAGTGGTAGATTTGTGTATGTCCACAACATGAAAATATGGAAGACAATGAATTAGTCAAATGCAAAAAATTGGTGAAGTCCAGTTATTTTAGTCCAGTTGTTGTTAGCCTAAAATCAAGCCATGTGAAGTCTGTGTATCTAAACGTATAAGTCGGCCTATCTATATAATTACTTTGAACCTAGCTAAAGAATATCTATCAATCCCTAGCCCATTCCATTTTAGTGATCATGATGGTGAGCTAAAGCTCTTGACATGAACCACTCTTTCAAGTTAGGATTTAGAGTTAGTCAGCCATCATTCAAATGTATATATGTTGCCCAACATGAGGTGGGAGAGCTAGTACAATGGTTGCTAAGGACAACGATCATATCAATATTGTAGCCAAAGGGTTGGAGCTGATGAGCTTCAACCAGCTTCTCAAGGTGAGGAGACAAAAGCACGACCAATAATTAGAGACCTTGATGTGCATCGAGCTTCTAACAATCAAAGCATTCACAAATAAGATATTTAGAGAGAGCCAAATGACACTCCCAATCGCACGGTTCTCACCATTCCATTGACAAGGGCAAAGCTAAAGTCAACAATGAGGCTAGTGAGTCATGCCTACATAAGAAATGGAATGCAAAATCAATGACAAATCCATGTAGAGGAAAAGATCTTGAAATAGTCATAGAAGCCAATGATGTCTACCACATCAAATCTAGGAGATGGGAGGTAGAAACTGCCCAACAAGACAAGAAAAAATGCCAAGAGAGAGAAATATTAGCACCATGACAAGCGGAGACATCGAGAGAGGGAAACTGATCATCATGAAAAACCTAGACACATGAAAAATTCAATAGTAGGAAGCTAGTTTTTCCCACATTTAGAGGCAACAGAAGGAATGATTGCAATGTTCATTGACCTTAAAGAAATTGATGAAGATGACTGGGCATAATATTTCCTCAAACTCTGAAGGATGTGTCTAGAAAATTGTACTACAATTATCCTACGTGTAGGTTGAGAATGTACAAGAAGTTGAAGAAAGCTTTCATACTGGAGTATGGTGGGAACAGAGGGGATGAAGATATCCTTTGTGAACTAGAAAAGACTCAGTAGGGTAAGCTTGCATTAAGGAGATACATAGATAAGATAAAAGAGCTCACTAGGTAGCAAAATGTGCCACCATCTGAGAAGAGGGTGCGAGCTTAGAGCAGGATATACCACTATGATGATGAAATTTAATGATTTATTCCAAAGAGCTCTAAACTGGAGTAACAGTCCTAGAAGAAGAAGAGACAAAAAGGTAGATCCAGCTCAAGCTCCAACAAATCTTCTTCAAAAGATTAATCATCCAGCTCCAGTTTGTCTGAGGACAAGCAATTGGAAGAACTTTTGGAGCAAAGAAGAAAGGAGCCTAGATGCAAAAATTTGAAGAGCTATTCAAAAAGATAGATGAGATCTAAGAGACCAAGCCTTAAATTAGAAAAGTAGAGACTTGTGCATAAGATGCCAATCCAAAGAGCATCAGACTGATGAACGTGTTAGCACACATGTTCTAAGGATTTTTGTAATTTACAAAACAATTGCAAGACCAAGATACACCACTTCAAGGAAGGGAAAGTTGTATTCCTGGTTGCATTTACCAACATTGATCTAGTCGACCAAGAGAAAGTCACTGAGAATGTGGAAAATGGATCCAATACCAATGGTATGGCTAGTAGAGGGAGGTATCAAAACTTTTTTGGCTGAGATCCAGGGAGAATTGATTTTACTAGAAGGAATTTTAGTTGTTACACACGTGGAAAGTACGGACACTTTGCAACACAATGTCTTGCCAATCTGCAACCTAAAGTGATCGATGGAAAGATGGTAGAGCGAATACCAGTGTGTGATCACTAGGAGCTTTGGCATTTTCATCTAGGAGATGCCAAAGGAGCTAGTCACTCAATCCAAGGAGAGTGAAGAGATCCAAAAGTGGAAAAGAAAAGGGCAATATGGAAGGCTAAAGGGAAAGCCAAATAAGTGGACAAGAAGTAGGATCAAAGGGTCTTGGCTCCTTAGGTCGTGCAAGATTTTGAGTGAAGGAATCTATTTAAGCTTGAGTTCTCAATATCTAAATCAATTCATAGGCATTCACTAGAAGCTTTGGTGGCCAAGAGTGTAGGAATTTTGTTATCTGGTTCTAGTGAAAAAACTCTTGAGAAAACAATTGATGGTCCAAGAATTGGTTCTAACATGAAGAGTTCGAAGGAAGTTTTACAAGTTAGACATGATGTGGAGAGTGTTAATTTATGTTTGAAAAGAACAAATTGAATTTCCATCAAAGGACCCATTAGCCAAGAGATAGAAGATGCTAGCAGATACATGGCATTGTGAGGATAGTTGTCTAGAAGAGATATCATCAAGTTTAGATCGTAGTTTTGGAAACGACCATGACAAAATCTATAGAAAGATGTGCAAAAGAATCCAAAATCTCACTTTTGAGTTGGGTGACATCAAGAGGAACTTGCTGGAGGCAACAAAGCTCAAAGGGAAGGAAGGGAAAAAGGATCCGTATGCAATGGTAGTTGACTCGTATGAGATAAAGGATGATGAGGTACTCATCATTTAGATTGACTATAAAGTAAGTAATAAAGCAATGGGAGCCATTGCTGGGAGTCATTCTAAATGGGGGTGTTGGTGTATAGTATTTTGGTCAAACACATCATGTTGGTGTATAGTATTTTGGTCAAACACATCATGATAGAAATTAGGAATACAAGAGATGAAGACTGCACCATTTGAGATTTGAATGGCAGATCAAAGAATTGTGCAAGCCAGTGGCCTGATCAAGAATCTTTAGATCAATGTGGGGTTAGAAAAATTCAAGACAAGTCTCCTGGTAATGGATGTGCAAGGTGCTTATATTATGCTATTAGGAAGGCCATGGCTAAGAAGTGCATCGGCCATACATGATTATGCTCATTAAACAAGCACCATACATGGGCCAAGTAGACATATTTAGGTGAAGAAAATTAACACCAAACCCTGGAAGTAAGTGATGAGACCTACAGAGCTATGTCAAAAATATGGCACTAGGAAGATCAAATGGATGCTAGCCTCCATGAATATATTTCCCATAGCTATAATAGACTTAAAAAAATGGTTCTTCTTGATAAGAAAAGTGCACAAGAGCAGCAACAATGGCATCCTAGAAATTTTACTGAATTAAATGCAAGGGAATGACCAGTTAGTTTGAATGGGAGACCTTCACAAGAAGGAACAAACCAAACACTGAGCATAGCCTTAGATGATATTACACCTAGAAGAACTAGACTAGATAGTGCAGACACAAAATCTAGGCATCAAAATGGCCAGACCCAATGAGGTGGTAGGCAGTCACTATTTAAAGGAGATCAAGTCCTAGCTAGCACAAACAATTTCAATGAATATGCAATGGGGATACAAATAAAGAGAAAGTAAAATCTTTAGCAAAATGGAAAGGAGACGATCTATCCAAATATATTTTACTAGATGATCAAGAGGTAAAAGAGTGGGATCTAGGTACAAAAGTTAATTCAAAATTAAAAAAAATCTAAAGCAAGTGGTCAAGGAAAAAGAAAAACATTTTTTTTTGAAATATAGAGATGTTTTTGCCTAGGAGCATACGGATTTGAAGAGAGTCAACCCTAAAGTTTGCCTAGGAGCATACAAATTTGAAGAGAGTCAACCCTGAAGTTTGCCATCATAGAATACCAACTAAGCTTGATTTCCAACCATTCATTTTACGGAGGTATAGGATGAACCCATACCATGCAAAGAAGGTCAAGGAAAAGATTTAAAACCTTTTGAAGGGGGGATTCATTGCCGAAGTGGCAAGAAGTGACGCTATTCTTTATAGTAGGGGTATCTAAGAAGCATGGCAAGATTTGATTGTGTGCGACTACTAAAAATTGAATGTTTAGATGATGAAAGAACCATTTCCATTATCAAAAATTGAAATGCTCAAATGATGAAAGACCCATTTCCATTACCAAAAATAGAATGCACATATGATGAAAGACCCATTTCCATTAACCTTCACCAATATGATGCTTGATGTAGATAGCTGGACATGAGATGTGAAACTTTTTGGATGGATATAGTGGATACAATCAATTAAATACTACATGAGAAAATACGGCTAGAACAAATTTCATCATTGAATGGGGATCATTCATGTATCTGATTATGCTGGGGATCATTCATGTATCTGATTATGCCATTTAGTTTGTGTAATGATCTAGAAACCTTTCAAAGATGTATGATGGAGATCTTCAATGACTTTTTGCACAAATGTTTAGTGGTCTTTGTGGATGACTTCACCATGTTTTGATATGAAGAGATGCATCTCCTATTTCTGGAAATGGTATTTGAGAGATGAGGATTTGTCTAAACCCCTTCAAATCAATCTTCATGGTATGGAAGGGAAAAATGTTAGGCCATGTTGTGTCTAGAAATGGAATTGACATGGATGAAGACGAGATTTGAAGTGTGCAATAGGCTAGAGTACCCATGAATGTGTCTTAAGTAGTTTTCTAGGATATGTTTATTTTTATTGGAGATTTATTCATAGGTTTGCAGCCAAGGCTCTTTTGTTATATGAATTGACCCTGAAAGGTATCAAAGACTCTGTATGATCCAAATGAATGCATCAAGATCAGATCCATAGCATAGAATAACACCTTACCACATCATATTATCTATATGAGACTCATGTGAACAACCGTGGCCCGAAAAGAAAGCCTCTTTATGCATAATTGCTTATACGGTTCGGGTTGACTAACCATATACCTATATATATGTTTTTGGACAATAAACACTTGAAATAAACTCAACAAAACAACCCATAAAACATATATGAACCACTTGTTAAACTCACGACTCTATATGGTACTTCTCCTTGGTAGCACCAACCCCTGCACATAGATAATTTTGTGGAAGGAACGGTAATACCTCGCACTCATGAAGTAATATTGGAAATTTGATTACATTTCTTATAAATTTTAACCAAGGTTTTGATTTTTCTAAGTGGTTTTTTTCATCGAATGAATCTATATAGTGGTTCTTTAAGGAGCCTTAGGTCCAAACTAACTAGTGCAGTGGATAGCAAACTGTATTTTGACCATAACTCTTTACTTGTGCGGAATTTTCACATGAAATTCATAAGAAAAAATACTCTAAATTATGTGTTTAATTTTTGGTTCAAAGGATTTGACTTGGTTCATAGCGGTTTATGAGATACAACCAAAACAGTGTCCCTATCTCCTACGTGACATACAACAAAATGTGCTTTTTATTCACCTACGTGATTATAAACACACCATATGCATAAATCAACATTCTAACATGATGAAACAAGCATGAAGCATCCTTGTACACATTCGTAAAACCCATACATGCCTATGTATATGAAAATTAACTACTCAAAGTGTAGTTTCTTAGAAACAAAATAGATAGAGAAAGAGATGATGGATATGGAGCTTAGAGCTTCTTATTGTGATCGAGAAGTGATTACATGTGGTTGGAAGGCTTCTTTATTTGCTTCAAGAGAGCAGTGGTGAGAGCTACACAGAGGTTTTCACCACAAAATTGATGTAGAGCACGTACACCGTGAAAAAAAGAAGAGAGTATGGTAAGCAAGTAGAGAGAGACTGTTCTTTTTCTTCTTCTTTTTCATATCAATGAGAGAGAATTTATGTGATGGAGATCTTGCATCACTCCATATAATACATACATATAGTCTCATCGTAGTCTATGTAGCATGTCCTTCTCAGCTAGATATAGTCCCTTGCTTTTGGAAACTTTGCTAAAAACAAGGCAGCAGGTTTGGAAGGTAACTCTTACCCCTTGCCCTTCAATTTTTGCTACAACTTGACTAATAAAAATGGTATCCCGATAATTAATGTCAATGTAGCTGAACTAGGTTGCACAATATACTCTTGTGTAATTATGACATTTTTGTACTCCCTCTACGTATTTATGGTGCCGCTTGTATAAAAATACTTATCATAAAAAAATATGTTTAATCTCGTTTCTTTATTATGGCCGTTTAATACCCAAATGATGACAAAGTATAATTTTTAGGTTTAGGTCATTATAAAAAGCACAAAAAACAAGAAAAAACTAAAAAAACAAAATTTTCCAAAACTGAACGAACATACGTTTGACCTATTGGATCTTGAAAATGACATTGTTTTTCACTTTAAAACCTTACAGCATCTCCCAACAAGCGTTCTAAACCAAGAACTTAAGAAGCGGACTTTGGAATCTATTTTTCTTATTTTAAAAAGAGACCCAAAAATTGGAGATCTTGCATCCTCCCACACTTGAAAAATTGAGGTGTCCACCTCTTCATGAATACATCATCACGTTCCCAAGTAGTATTCTCCTTTGGATAAGTTGACCGTTTGACAAGGTGCTCCTTGATGGTTCGGTTGCGAAGAGGCTTATTTCTACCTTGAAGAATAGCTTTAAGGTGTATTTCAAAAGTACAATTGGTTGAAATAGATAACATAGAATTTTAAAAAATGTGCTGGTTTATATTCAGTTCCAAAGTCATGTTTGCAAAATAATTCCATCCATCTCTTATTCTTTGCATATTAAGGTCAGATTGGGTGTAAATCCACTTGAGGCTCTTTGACATGTGTGTAGTTTAAATTGCCTTCCAAAAAGATAATGCCAACATATTTTAAGAGCATGTAAAACAACTAATAATTCCAAATCATATGTAGGATAATATAACTCATGAATGCATAACTCACAAGCTTCAAAAGCTACCAGGCTTTCCTCTTGAGATAGAATGCCACCATTTGCTTGTCCGCTTGCATTAGTGAGGACAATGAGCATCTTTGTGGAGTCCAGAAGTCATAAAATTGGATCATTCACCAAAGCTTCTTTGAGCCTTTCAAAACTAGCTTGAGCACGATCATTCAAGTAAACACTTTAGACTTGAGCACGATCATTCAAGTAAACACTTTAGCCTTATTTAATCCATGATAGTCGATACAAAGGCATAGAGTATTGTCCTTATTTTGATTAAAAAGAACATTAGTACCCCACACGAGCTCAAGTTTAGATTTTCCTCACTTTTTGGTAGCAATAACCTTAGAGTTATGCTCATTTACAAAAGTTAATGAATCATTTTTTCCATGTAAGTGAGCATTATTTTCTTAAGCCAATCCATCCCTAAAATTCCATCATAAATTTCTATGAGTAAAATTATAAAATGATCTAAAGTGTTGAAGCCATCCAAAATAAAATTCAAATCCCCCACTAAAGTAGAAGATCTAGCTTTTCTATCTATAGCTAATTCCATTGGGAGGTCGGTATCAAAATGTTTAGGCAAAATGAGATTTTTAATGCATCTAGGAGAGATAAAATAATGTGTACTCCTAAAATCAATCAATAAGGTAAAATGCTTACCTTGGTACTCTATTGGGATCTAAATTATTGAAAATTTCTCATTGATTCCCTGATGCTTGATTGTAGCATGACATAGAAATTTGCTTGATTTTCATCGCCTCTAGGACCCTAAGCTCTATTAACTTGGGCTCTCCCTTGAGGCCATTGGTTTCCTCCTCCTCCTCCTCATGGACAAGGTTATCAGTTGAAGTGGTTCCCATTGTTTTTGTTATTGGGGGAGCCACTTCTCACAAATGTGGATTCTCTGGTCTAAACTTTCCCTAATTTTGAAGAGGTCTTTTGTTTTGATTGAAGTTCTTGTGCTCGTTGCAGGTGGCCTAGTCTAGAATTCCTCAAATTTTGGTTTAGGTTCTGGTTCTTGGGACCATAATTTTATGTTAATCTTGTAAATCTTGAGTCATTAAATGGACAATATCTCGACTGATGATCAAGATGAAGGCAAGTGTAGCAAAGATGATCTCACCTAGCCTTCATACACAATAAATTCTCCCTTCTTTGTCAGGAATTTCTAACCTTTGCTCATCTTCAAAATGAGATCTCTTGATCTCACAAATAAGAGAAGACTCTGGTTTCCACTTCTCGCCATTAGATTATTCAAGTTCATGGGTTTACTCGCATCAAGGACATTTGCAAAATTGGTAAGGCAAAGACTCTAAATTCTAGTCTTCATAGGATTTTTTAATCTTGAATCAAATTGTGCCACTTTGACTTCTTGAGTCATCCCGGTGAGATCACTTGACAAGGGTCAAGAAATGTTGATACTATGACTCTAGATCTCTGGTCCCTTGATTACAATCAAGAAATTCATGTGGTCCGGATGATATACCTTATTTTGATAGTTCTTCTTTAACTATGCGTTAAGATAATCCCAAGTTGTTGTATTAGGGTTGACATCGTTCTCATTATATGATAGAAGCATGTTAATGTGCTACTCTTTTTATGCTAGTTCACATCTGCCAACAAATATATCTTGTTAGCATAAGTTTTTGTATGTCCATCACTAGTGTAGCACTTAGATTTATATTTCCCTAAAGCAAAAATTACATTTTTTTTGACAACATTAGAAAATGTTGTGGCATACTAAATAACGAGGTTCATTGTTCTTTGAAGCTGTTTGGTACGAGCATTAGAGTTGCACAGGGCTCCATCAAGAGGTGGGTGATGAAGCAAAAATGCAAGGAGAGTGTGGAACCTGCAAGCAAGCCCCTGCATGGAAGACATTTGTATTCTCCTCAGCATTCAACAAGAGGACATAGGTAAAGCTAGGTTTATAAACAAAGGATCTCCAAGGAGTTGCCTCACCATCCTTCAAACAAAGAATTCAGTAGTAGGGACAAATCACTACTGCTTCTCCCTCTCCCTACAAAATTGCAAAGTTTTCTTCGTCTCAAAGATCCCCAATGTGCCACATTAGGTAGGTAGCCAGAGAGAAATAGGACTTGGGTACTCTCTCTCTCTCTCTCTCTCTCCCCCCCCCCCCCCCCCCCCCCCCCCCCCCCGTGCGTGTTCTCTGTGTTTTCACTTCTCCTTTTCAGCTTCAAGACCACAAGAAGCTTCATGCAATTGCCCTTGCGGGAGAAGGAACCAATTTCTCCAAGTCTTTTTGGGTGGAAAAGATACCCATTGTTAGCCAATTCAATGTTCTAATCAACATACTATTATGCTATCAAGAAAATTATCTATGCTAACTATTACATTTCAGGAAATGTTCCTAAAGATTTTTTATAGTATTGTGCGTAGGATGATGGAAAGCTCTAAAGATCATCCCCATGCATCACAAATTCTATACAAATTTTGTAGGGTTTAATGTTTCTTATGGCCTTTCCATGAAGGGTTTAGATCCAAAATGGTAAATAGGGAGTAGGTCATTCATTTCAAATGGTTCCTAGCTAGTACTACATCAGATGCAACACCATCTGCACCAACATGTATGATTTGATGATAAAAATACATTACAATGTATATCAGAAGGGTCCAACCAACATGGAAATTTCCGCTGCATTTCTAGAGGGTCCCGTAAAAGAATTCAATCCTGTTATGATTGCAAGTGAGTGTTGCGAGAGCGACTCACACACCCATGAAGTGCATGCAAACACTACCTAGATCAACATAATGTCAATCGAGGACACAGATGACACGATAGGCACACGAAGGAAATCTCTTTAGCTTGTCAGGCTGAGACCATCCTACATATACAACACTCTGGAAGGCCAACTAAACCACAATCAAGAACCTCACTGCTCTCAACTACACCACCTAGCCACATACACACATACGGAAGGTAACTCACCTAATCATGCCAGATTCGTACGAAACTTAAGGAACACCATCCCCTCACTAGGATACACCTGTCCCTAAGCTTCTACACTCAAAACCCTCACTCTAAACCCATCTGCGGAAAACGCGTAGGATGACAGAGTAGAATTTTGAAAGTGCCCAAAACTGAAATTTATAAGTACCTTTGCGTAGCTTATGTCGCCACGATTCTATAGACTACTAGCAAGTAGAAAACAGACATCGTTTGATACACTTACGGCCACAAATAGCTCGTAGATGCGTCGACGTGTGCGCTTTGTCTCGTGTGGAATGCTTGGCGTTGTCGCGTAGCTCTCCTCGAGCCTACAACAATGGTGCAGTCGGATCTCCAATGTGTTGAGCGAGCCGGGCTTAGTGAGAGGATAAAGCTCACGCTCACTCTCTTTCTCTCTCACACACAGTAGACGGCAGTGCTAAAGTTTTGATTATGATTAAAGTCTCCTTTTACAAAATGACTTAGGTACCTTATATACTAAGGCTACCTTAGGTTTAACCAAAAATGGGGTTGAAAGGGTCAAATGGCTTTGTATTTACAATCTGGAAGTGCCATTGCACCCCGGCTTCTGAAACTAGAATAACTACTCATTACAAATGACGTTTATAGCCATAATCCGCAGCATTTCATAACTCGCAAAAGATAAGACTTTGGTTCGAAACTTGAGTTATGTTGTGTTGTTGACCTAGCGGTCAACACTCCCCCCTTCCGCGTTCATGTCGTCCCCGACATGACCTGATTGTCGATGATGATGTGGTCTTTGCTGTCGTTTTGGCTTCATCTGTTGCACTGCTTGTAACTTTGTCGAACCACAACAAGAACTATGATCCATTAGAGCGGACATCTATCATCATAACCATTCATCTTTTGAGATCCTCTGATTACTTTTATGTCTGCTCTTCTTCATTGGGGACTTCTTTGTTTCTGTGAAATCATGTTGTTAGTGTTGTCTGCAGCTTTGTCATTGTAGGCCATTCTTCGACTCGCAATTGAGGAGAAGTATGCTATGATCTGAAATTGGTGCTCCAATTCATTTGTCAATTGATTTTAGTAGCATTTCCTTATTGTTGATGTAGAAGGAATATGTACAAGAGGATGGTGATAGGCGTCTTTAGATTAGGGTCTAAAACCTGGATGACCAAAGAGAAAAACCCGGTGGGAAAAAAAATGCCTTTGGTATATGCTCTTATTGGAGTTGAGTAGTTGAACGTGAAGTACATGTTCATGAAAGGTGAGTGCTTGGGTGAAACACGGAAAGAGTGCCGGATGCAAGTGCCAATTATGGGACACTCTATATGCATATGAGAAATTTGTCACCAAAAGCATGCAATGTGAAAGAAGGAGATGATGGGTGTTTCGAGGAATAAATGTAGCACATGTGACATCAAAAGATGTCTCAATAACTTCCACCTTTCCAAGAAGGGTTGTCGATGTAGAAGTTTCTCCACTTGTATCTCACTGTGCTCAGTACGTGAGTGTCTTTTGGACCTTCTCCTTCACTTCACCAGACTTAAGTACTTAGACTTCGACTCTTTTGCTCACCTATACCAGCATGAGCGACACAACGTAAATATGCTCAACTCTTCCAGCTTGAGCAGTACCTAGAATAGCTAAGACGCTTAGACCACAGAGAATATTACTTGAAGCTTTGGGACTAACACCTCACTCATTTTGTGGCTTAGCTACTCGACTCTGACTTTTATGACTGGTCGGTTGCCTGTTGACACTGCTTTGTGACAAGTTCTTCGGCTGTTGTAGTGGCTGCTGAGACATTCTTCGTGAAGTTTCATCGTTTTCCTATACCTTATTCTATTTGTAGTGCTCAGGCCTCTCGTCAGTCTTTTCTTCATGTGGATTATAGATTTTTTTATTTTTTTCTTAATAATAAACAAAGAAAATCTTTAAAAAAACTTAACAAAAGAAAAATCATTCAAATAGAAATCTAAATGCTATGTACACTATACACATGTCCCTAGGGGCTCATATATGGATGTTGTCCCCATACTCCTCTGTAACACTACTATGAGGGCATATACTCTCAATTTCGTCAAAAAATTATCACAATAAAACGCAAAAATTCAATACCTCTCACAAAACATTGTCCTTTAATAGTCATAATGTTAGGTCTGCATTAGAATGCCTCCCCCCTTCCTATTTAGAGTCATCCTTTACGACAGGGTATCGCAAAGGGTATGTGTTGTGCTTGGGCAATTAAAAGTTGTGCCTATGCAGGCCTTGTAATGTAGCCCTATTATGCATACACAGTCAATGCATGGAAAAGATTTATGTTGTGCAAGATGTGGGTATAAGCAATTTGCTTATTGGCATTTGTTGGCGAGGCTTCCTATTCTAAGCAATGTAATGGTCTTTGAAGCTCCTGTATCGTTTCTTGATTGAAGCGACTTGCTCTCTTCTAACTGTACTGTAATCGTAGGAAGAATTGTAAGAATTCAAGCGGCGATGCACTGACAGCAGTTTTGTTGTTCTTCTTTGGGACCCATTTCTTTGCGATTATTGGCTGTTTTGTTGCTGACGCTCGTTTGGGAACCCATACTTGCCCGTGCTTCGTTTGTGTTTGAAGAGACTTCTTTGGGATCCACCTTTTTGTTGTGTGAGTCGACAATGGTCTTTGCTTCAGCCCTTGTACACTTGGTTGGGGACGGGATTTAGGCTTTGAAAGTTGATACTGTGGTTGTTTTGGAATCCAAATGAATTCCTGACTTTTTTGTGCTTGAATCAACTTCATTGGAGCCCAAACCTGAGTTGTGAAAGCTTGCAATTTTGTGATATTCTTACCCGTTCGTGCACGCTTTCCTTGTTTTTGTTTTGGTGTCGGATCTTGTGATTTGTCATTAGAGATCTTTGTCTTCTTGATCCATATCTGTTTTTGGCCGCTCTGGCTTTTTGGTATCCAGATTTGTCGAGCTTTTTGGCTTTGACTTGTTGTCCTATTCTTTTGACATGTCATGGTTGTTGCTGAAGGGGTTGGTGATAGTGATGGCCTGAGTTGATGATAGGGGTTGGTGATAGTGATGGCCTGAGTTGATGAAGGGGTTGGTGATAGTGATGGCCTGAGTTGATGATAGGGGATGTCGTAAGATTCATCACTATCGCTACTACCCTCAACAAGGTTGAATTCTTGTACTTTCCCTCGATTTTTTGGCTGGTAGTGGAAAGTTACTGTCTGTTTGCTCGTGGGTGGTAGTTTGTTGGAGGAATTTTCTAGCCCATTGATTAGAGCATTGCTAGCTCGTTTCTCCGGTCGTATTCCTCCTAGCTGAGTCTTTGCATCCTTATTATGAGCCATGTATGAGGATGCTTGTGGTGGCTGTGTCTTCACTGAGGACTTTGGAATCCACTTTTGATGCACTTCATTCGTGTAGCGATGACATTGATTCCCGGGTGGTTGATCTTCTTGAAGCTCGAAGTGTTCTACAGAGTCATAGAACTCGTCGTCTTCTTCATCTTTTGATTCTCCACATTTCTTTGTTTGCTCCTTATTTCGAGAGCTTGTTGATGTCTGGTTCTCTTCGTTTTCCTGGATTACACTCAACAAAATAAGGAATGACATCATAGCCATTTTCATCACAAAACTTTGTTGTGGGAGCATCCTCCACGGCGCACACATCCAGAGTAGCCAAGATGTGTTCCCATCCAAAAGGCTCTAACTCTTCTTCAAGAAATGGTTCTGGGATATAGTCCCTATCCTCTATAACCCGTTCTAGGATACATTCCTCACGTTTCAAGCTACCACATTGTGAAGCTTCACACATCCACAGTTCTTTTGGCTTACCTAACCAAGCTGGAAGTTCTGATCCTGCTACTGTGGAGGAATCAATCTCCTCAACCGGTGTTCTCGTCACATCCCTATAGCTATGGTCCCTCAAGTTTACCTTTGTTATGGTTTCCATATGTCTCAGGTATATATGGTCATAACCCCAATCTTGGACCATTTTCAATTGTCGCATGAATGGTCTTCCTAGAATGATGTCATAGTTGTTCTTCTTGCCAAAGTCAACAACAGCAAAAGTGTGTTCATATTCAATGCCACAAGAAGTAATAAATACTTTTTCTAGCAGTCCTAGGGGATTTTCCTTGTGTCCGTCTGCAAGCTGCAGGGTCGTTCGTGTGGATATCAAGGCAGGTTTTCCCCATTTTTTCCAAACCTCTTTGGTTACAATGGCCACACCAGCTCCACTGTCAAGGATTACCATGGTTTTTACATTATTGAATTCCACAGGAAGGGTGGTGTTTCCATCTTCTCCCTCGTAATACTCGCCTACCTTGTTTAATGGCACTGGCCTAGTATTTAGTTGGGGCATTTCAAGCTCTTTGATGCCTTCCTCGATTTGAGTCATTGGGGTTTTTACACCAAATTTCTCTAGACATTTACTCACATTAGCCCACATGTTTGGTCTTATTCTGAGCAACTCGGCTAACATTATTGTACAGGTGACTGGGGTAGATAGAATATCTACTAGCCCCTTTGAATCGATGGCCTTGTTGGGAGACAGTCTCTATGATGGGACTGCAACCACATCTGACTTGGTCTCGTACTCTCCCATGTAGGACGGTAGTGTTCTTAGCGAATGGGTTTGACTATCCATAGATTGTACAGATCCTTTGTCGCCCCAATACGATCGCACGTCTAGATTCATTTGAGTTCTAGTCTCAAATTCCTCTATTGGTGGTAGAAACACTCCTCGTTCATCACCAGTCTTGTCTACTCGTCTTCTTAGGTCATCGGCTTCATTGGCCTCTCTGACTTGTTTCCACAATTCGTCAAGACCATCTATCTCTTTACAATCCCTCGGAAGAGTTATCCGTGGTATTCAGTATTATCCTTGGTTCTAATGCTGGGTCTTTGAGGTTTGGTATGTGCTTATGACTAGAATCTCGCTCTTTTTGTTCCTGGTTTGGTGGGATTACTTGTGTAGGCATGACATGGATCACATCCTTAGGTTTTGCAACTGGTGGTTCTAGTAAAGCTTGGGCTGTTTGAATCATTTTCTGGCACATTTCAAACCTTTGCTTTTCTAGTTCCTCATAGGGATATGTCATCCACCTGTGTTCTTGGGTTTGGTTGTTTTTGAGCCTCACATCATAGGCTTTCAAGAGGGCATCTAATGTCTCATTAACCTTCTCTACCAACACAGATCCTCATGACCTAGCACTTCTCGGTTTCTCCTCCGCGGATGGTTCTTCTAGAGGTTTAACCATCTGTGTAAGAGAAGGTGCCTCCTTTTCCTCATGTTGTTTTATCTTCTCCTCAGCTTTGGTAAGCTTCTCAGCTAGGGATTTTTTCTCTCGTTCCCTGCATTCTTTCATCCTAGTCTTTCTAGCTTTCCAACTATTTCGTTTGCTCTTGGTTTTCTGATTAGGTGCGTCTGTCTTTGGTCCATCATCTATCTTTGGACTTGTGTCACTTTCCGTGTTCTTTGTCTCTGGATTCTCATTAGCTTTCTTTTGAGCTTGTGCTCTCGTAACTACTTGAACTGGTACAACATTTTCATTTTCTGAGCTACTAGGTAGTTGAACAATCCCTAATACATTTGTCGTGATTTTCCTTACTTGGTTTGGTTTTTTCGGGCAATCGGGGATCAAGTGAGTGATGCCACACTCAAGACAATAGGAATTTACTTCAGTGATCTCCGTATGAGGACATTGTTTGACCAAATGGTTGTCACGACTTTTGTGACAATCTGTCTCTGGTTAGGAGATTCTTTTAGCATTTCCTCTTGGCTATAAGCAAGCTTTGACCTAGATAAGCCGCTATTTGCAATGAATTGCAATGTCCTTTCGTCCATTTCATACCTTCTTTCTTTCTAATGAAACCCAGGAGGTGGAGGTTGTACCAGCCTCACCACTCCATGTGTTTCTCTCACATTTTGTTGCTCCGAAGGGTAGTACTCACTTTGGTTGCTATACCACATTGTAGCTGGTACTGGCGTTGTTTTATTTGATGCTTCCATCATTGGCATATATCTCATGTCTACCTGCATTCTAGCACTTGGCAGCGGAGGTTGTTTTCCTAAGACAAGCTGTGGCCTTAAAACTCCTACTAGTCATGGCGCATTCCCCGTAATGTATCTAGGTGGAGTAGGTGCTTCTGGAACAGGTTGTACATTCCTCTCCCTAGCATTTTCCATGCTATAATAGCACTCTTCCTCCGTATGGTTCGTCCATTTTCTCTCAATTTCACACCACTTCGGCTCTCCCGAATCAGACCTTACAAGAGGAATCAACCTCTTGACCAAGTCGTCTATAAGCTTTTCTTGATCAATAGGTGCCGTTGGCTTGGCAATGGACTCAATTATCTGTGAAACACTCTGCTGAGAGGATGTGTCATCTCCTTGACTCTTTAAGTCCTTTTCTTTGTATGCCTCACAGTTATCCACTAGATAAAGAGCTTCTTTGATCAACTCGTTTAGCGTCATCCTCCTTATCATATGAAGATCCTTCTGAAGGCCCCCATGTCTCCTTCCCTGGATAAAGATCAGCATCAGTCGTGCTTGCATAGGTAATTCCGCTCTCGGAGAGAGCTTAACATATCTCTTGAGCCGTAATGATGCTTTGCGTACTGATTCATTCTCTTTTTGTTTGAATCTATGGATTTGCGAGACCGTGTTGTGAGCAATGCTTTTTGGCGAGAACTCTTCAATAAACTCCTCAAACAGCTCATCTATTGTCTCAAAATCCCATTTTTTCACCGAGTCGAACCATGTAGCTGCATCATCTTCTAGAGTCAATCCAAATCTCGCAAACTGTGTCACAAAATCTGAAATTTCCTTTGCTCTAATCACTCTTCTAAAAGTCGTTACGTTATCTCTCGGATCTTTATCTCCGGAGTATTTTTTGTTTACCCATTTCTAGACTTGGGATGGTCTAACTCGTCGATTGTCTACAAGTCTAACCAAAGACTCTCCGAATCCTTCTCTCGTTATCGCTCTTGAAGGGAATCCTGGTGGCTCTCTTCTTGGAATTCCTATAGGAATTCTCGTGTTTGGTGGAGGCATTTGTGGTCCTTCATTGACCAAATATCCACCTCTTTCTAGTACAGTATGTGGATTTGTGCTTTCTACAACTCTGTATTCTCGTCCATACTTGTCGACAACTATAGATCTCCATTGGCAGTTGACTCCGTATGTGTAGACATATAAGAGCTTGTAATACGTTATCTCTTCTAGGTATGGATCTGAGCACCTATGAATATTGACCTCATTGTCGTCAATGTATCTATATAGTCCTTTACTCTCATGACCAATCATCCAAACTCTTTCAACAAGATGGATCTTTATCAATTGCAAGTTTGGAAGATCCATTGTGGGAGGATATTCCTCTATCGTCGGGATCTCCAAGCTTGTGTAAGCTGCGTTTGAATCTAGGGTAGACATGATTTCTGGGCTTAAGAGCTTTTGCTTGGTTCAAGTAGACTTAGTCCACTGTGTTCAAGTTCTTTGGCTAGGGAAAAGTCGAAACTATGTCCAAAACCGCAACCGTTTCATCACAATTCTCGCAAATTGTTGTTTTGTTTTGATATAAAAACTTTTCCGATCCGATACCGTTTGTGAAAGTTATGGCCAAAATAGTGAAATGCAGTTTAGACTGGTCAAAATGAGTCCAAATTCAATTTTAAAAGAAGATTTGGGATCTCTGTGACACTGTGAACACTTGTGTATGGGCAAAAGTACAGTTGGACCCTAAAACTGGCCTAGAGACATCCTACGCGTAGGATGTCTATATGCTCAGAAATTAACAAAATTTGGTTTAGAGACTCCCCTTGAGTCCAGCAACACAATGGTATGCTCAGAATTTCATTTGGACCTAAAAATGGCCTTGAGACATCCTACGCGTAGGATGTCTTTTTGCTCACAATGACTTGAAATTTTCACCCCAGCTTCTCCTTGATGTGTTGATCACAGTGGTGTGCTCATAGGTTGGTTTGGAGTCCTAAATCAGGCTAGAGACATCCTATGCGTAGGATGTCTAACTGCTCAAATTTTGTCCAAATTTGATCCCAAGATTCTCCTAGTGCTCAGCAACCCAATGGTATGCTCAAAATTGAATTTGGATTCCAATAGGTCAAGATTTGGGCTGCATAAGCTGCTAGTGCACTCCAAGAGTAGGATGTCTGACAATTCTTGTCTTTGCTTGGTAAATAGGCCAAACAAGGTCCAAATTCACTTTTGAAAAAAGTTCTGGAATCCTTGAGACACTTAGAACCTCCCTTTATGGCTATAGTAGAATTTGACCACTTTATGACCCTGGAGACATCCTACGCGTAGGATGTCTTTTTGCTCTGTTTCAGCTCAAACTTGCACTGTAGCTTCCCCTTGATGTGCTAAACTCACAACTATTTTTACTTTTTGATTCTGACACCTATAGGTTGGTCAAATGATCAAGAATCTGTTCCAAAAGCCTGTTGTCTGTTCTGATGAATTCCTAAGTCAAATCAACTCCAAATTGGACCAAATTTGCCTAGGAGGCTTATCTAAGGCTATATGACAGCATGGTATGGTCACAGTAGAATTTTGGTTTCAGAATTATGCAGTAGACATCCTACGCGTAGGATGTCTTTTGCTCAGAATGAACCCAAACTTGGACCAAAGATTCCCCTAGTCTTCAGCAACCCACTGGTATGCTCAGAGGTTGATTTGGAGTGCTAAATCATGGTGAAGACATCCTACGCGTAGGATGTCTAAGTGCTTAGAATTGCCCCAAACTTGAGCCATAGCTTCCCCTTGATGTCAGCAACCCAATGCTATGCTTAGATTTTAATTTGGATGTCAAAAGACCCCAAAACTAGGTGTTCTTGCCTTTTTCAGGAAAAAATGCTAAAGTCTGTTCAATCTTCACTTTCACTGACCCAAATGAGATGAAATTTATCACATGCACTCAATACAACATTTAGAACATGCCTTTGGAGTCATCCTATGGTTTGGTCTCAAAATTAGGCCTTGGACACAATATGGGTAGGATGTCTGGCAATTCTCGTCTTTTGGTCTTATCCTGTCAAGATATGGTCAAGTTTCCCTTTCCAGGTGAAAGTAGGGTAAAACCTACCTTCTGAACACACTGGTCAACTCAGAATTTTAAAATTTCCACTAGATCACCCAGTAGACATCCTACGCGTAGGATATCTACTGCTTATTTTTTCAGACTGAAGTGTCCCTGATGCTTCCTTATGCTCTCAGTAAGTGCAAGTATGCTTCACGATTGCAAAAACATGCAAAAATCACTCAATTTAAGCCTTTTCTGAAATTTTACGTTTTCTGACTCCGCCTTTTAGCTTTTGGTCAACAAAAATAGGGAAAATCACCCAAGTCAATATATTACTAGGGTAAAATCTACCCTCTGAACCCATTGGTAACCTCAGTTTTCCCAAATTCCCTACCAAAAGTGCCCTGGACACATCCTACGCGTAGGATGTCTACTGATGAAATTTTTGGCAGAATTCATCCACAGGCATCCCCAAGTCTTGAGCACTACTTTTCAAGCATTCCTACCAGTTTTTATGCAAAATTGTGCTCAGAATCTAAGTTTCTTGTTTTCGCGTTTTTGACACTCCGTCTTTGGTCTTTTGGGTGTCAAGAGTTGGTCAAAACTCTAGTTTCAATGTATACTTGAGGTAAACCCCCCCTTCTGAACACACTGGTGCAGTCAAAATTTTCAAATTTGGTCTCCAGAACCCCCTTGAGACCTCCTACGCGTAGGATGTCTGTGTTTACAGAATTGCAGGTTTTCTTCATAGAACCCTTGCAAATGCTCTTTTATATTCACAACATCAGTCAGTCATACAAAAATATCCACAAAAGCTTGTTTAATGCATTTTTACCCTCAAAAGCACACTTTTCCGTGATTTCAAATGCAATCAAGCACTTTAGCAAATAATTCAGTGCTGAATAGCTCTAGATCAGAATCGGATCACTTACCTAAAGCTACTCCTACAAATCATATGGGGTTTTGCATCTATGAGTAGAAAAACGCTTCACTGCCACACACGGACTAGTAAACGCTTTTATCACCTTACAAATCACTCGACCACCAACAACTACTCTAATCCATAGATCCTAACTAAACCTATGTAGTCGCAGACCCTCGGCAAGACACACACTTCCTGGCTATCCACTTGATCGCGGAATATCCTCTTCCGGATCCACTTAAGAAAAACGCTTTCTTTAGCCAAAACTAAATCAAGCAACCATCACACGAGTGTTAGTAGGAAACCTACTTAGGTCCTTGTGTCCCCGGCAGCGGCGCCAATGTTGCGGGAGCGACTCACACACCCATGAAGTGCATGCAAACACTACCTAGATCAACATAATGTCAATCGAGGACACAGATGACACGATAGGCACATGGAGGAAATCTCTTTAGCTTGTCAGGCTAAGACCATCCTACACATACAACACTCTAGAAGGCCAACTAAACCACAATCAAGAACCTCACTACTCTCAACTACACCACCTAGCCACATACACACATACGGAAGGTAACTCACCTAATCATGCCAGATTCGTACGAAACTTAAGGAACACCATCCCCTCACTAGGATACACCTGTCCCTAAGCTTCTACACTCAAAACCCTCACTCTAAACCCATCTGCGGAAAACGCGTAGGATGACAGAGCAGAATTTTGAAAGTGCCCGAAACTGAAATTTATGAGTACCTTTGCGTAGCTTATGTCGCCACGATTCTATAGACTACTAGCAAGCAGAAAACAGACATCGTTTGATACACTTACGGCCACAAATAGCTCGTAGATGCGTCGATGTGTGCGCTTTGTCTCATGTGGAATGCTTGGCGTTGTCGCGTAGCTCTCCTCAAGCCTACAACAATGGTGCAGTCGGATCTCCAATGTGTTGAGCGAGCCGGGCTTAGTGAGAGGATAAAGCTCACGCTCACTCTCTTTCTCTCTCACACACAGTAGACGGCAGTGCTAAAGTTTTGATTATGATTAAAGTCTCCTTTTACAAAATGACTTAGGTACCTTATATACTAAGGCTACCTTAGGTTTAACCAAAAATGGGGTTGAAAGGGTCAAATGGCTTTGTATTTACAATCTGGAAGTGCCATTGCACCCCGGCTTCTGAAACTAGAATAACTACTCATTACAAATGACGTTTATAGCCATAATCTGCAGCATTTCATAACTCGCAAAAGATAAGACTTTGGTACGAAACTTGAGTTATGTTGTGTTGTTGACCCAACGGTCAACAGTGAGGTAGCCATTAGGCCCAATTGAGATGAGTTTGAGGTGTAGTACTTGCAGGATATTCAAGAGAAGGATTAATATGAGGGCCACATTAACACGTGGAGAATACGTAATCTCCAGCTTCTAGCTCAAAAAATTGACATGAGTGTGTTGAAATATAGGAGTACATGGCCTTTGCAGGTACAAGCACTACAAAATCTACCAAGGACACACCTTTGCCTTATCACAATAGTTGACTCGAGATGGAAACTTCTTCATTTTGTGGGCCGGAGGACTGGAAACACCTAAAAGGCAGCTATCCTTCATTTGCAAACACAAGTACAATATGATTAAAAATCATTCCAAAATGTGCAAGAGGGCCTAGAATCTGCAAGGACTTTGAATGCAAAAAATACAAAGGTCACTTCAATTTTCATTGGCATGAGATAGAGGTTGCAAGCAGCTAAGAAGGAGTTGCAGACTCTATTCTAAAGTAATGGTGTGGATGCACAGTGAAAAATAGAGATTAAAGTCAAAATAGACACATTGAAAGACACCATAGAGGCTTTGAGGTTTCCTCATAGCAAAGATGAGCCCATTGATAGTGACATAGACATAACCTATCAACTAGTAAGTGTCCGTAATTTTCATATATGCACTCTATGTTTGGTACATGTGCTTAGGTAACTCATGTACTAACAATGCTCTTTTTATCTTTATTCTATAGGTTGAGGTGGACATTGCAAAATCCAAAGTGCATACCTCGAAAAGTCAACTTGACCTTTTGGTGCACATGGAGTCCAAGTTGCAGGGCTCCTTTTTCCAGAATGCCCTCATTCATCTAGCCCTTGCTAGTTTTATTAAATATAGAGATGTACAAGACAATGTCAGAAAAAACCAGGGTACTGGCTATGGTCTGCCCCTTGAAGTACAACAAATTATTGCAATGGTCAAGGTGCCTTCTGAGCATAACTATCACCTTTTCTGCTTTACTGCTACATGCTCCCTTGGAACTGAATGTAGGGCCTCACTTGCAAGAGAAGCATACCTACCGAATGGTTGTGCAACCTTACAATGCAAAGACATCCAATCACACCAAAAACTAGTAAGATAATCAAGGTCTTGTTGTTGTTGATTCTTGTACAAGCAAGGACATTGGTGCACAAGAAGAGTTGAAGTACAAAAAATGATCCAAGGGATTCAAAAAATTTCCAAGTAACAGGTTAGGTTTGAATTTCTAAATTGTTTAGGGTTCTTGAGATCAGGAGCTTGGTACCGATTGGGTGTCAGACTGCCAAAATATAAGTGAGTCGAGTGTCCATTGAGGAAAGTGTCAATCAAGTTAACCTAGAACACTTATCAAATGTGCAAGAATAAGTGGTCTGTGACACTTCTTCTGAAACATCCTTGACTATCCTTATGGCCAAGAAACATCCTTGACTATCCTTATTCTTCTAAAACATCCTTGACTATCCTTATGGCCAAGAAAGCACAAAAAATGAGCTATCATATTGAGGGAAAATCACAATGACTAGAAATTCCATTGACCATGCATATGTACTACCATTACACTAGTGGTAAGGGAGCTAGAACCTATGTAGACATCCAACATAAGTGCTATGTTTGTAAAGACTTGGGAAACCCTGAGTTTCAAGAGCAAGTTGAGGTTGTCAATAATGGAGACCGATGTATTGATGTGAGAGGGGTTACATATCTTAGGACTCATAATCTTGAACTTGTAGATGCCATGGGAATGACCAAAACCAAGACAAAGTCTACAAAGGAATCAAGAGACTTCCACAAAATGCATAAAGTTGTACTAACTAGGGTATGATCAAGAAAATATAACATAATTACTCATATGCTAATTATCATAGTGTGTATGATATTTAGCATATGTGGGCATGGCTTTGGGAGGCTTGCGACAAAAAACTTAGACTACAACCTATATAAGCATGCCATGTATGCTATATGGTAAGTTTAGTATGGTAACTATTTATGCAGCCTAGCATACCATGAATGCTAACTATCATACTCTATATGCTAATTAGCATACACACTACGGGACGTAGAGAAACTAGAAACTAGAAATGTAGGACTAGCTTTTGAAAATAGAAACTCAGAGAAACTTGAAAATGAATGAAGGAAACTAGTGTTTTTTTGGCTCTTTATAAAGAAATGTCTTAGAGTTAAATCGTCATTGCTTATCAACCTAGCTCTAGGCATGCTATGAAACAATAGCCACCGGTGTATGTACCATTGGTTAGCTCGGTTTGAGGTGAAAAAAGCCCATTAAAACCCAAAAGGGAATATGCAAACAAATTTTAAGTCTATCATAAAAAAATTACCAAGTGTTAACAGCCGCTAACACAGGCTACACCGATTATGCATCAAGCAGGGGATGTGCTATGGATGTGCACAATGTTTCCTACTCACTTTGTATAAGGTCTTGGGCTCATTGGGAGTTCCAAAGTTGTATGTGCTAGCTAGAGGGCTCAAATTTAAACCCATAGTTGAAGGGATTGTGGTGAAAGCCTTTTATAAGGAAGCCTTTATGCAAGGAGGCTTCATTCTTGAGTATCCACTCTTGAGAATCCACTTTTGAGAGCTCTCTCTCTCTTGAGTGTTCACTCTATGGATTGCCTAGCCTTGAGCTTAATGCCCATGCTTAAGAGGCTAGTGCTAATCCATTGTAATTAGAGAAGCTTTCTTTATTTAAGCTCTACTTTCTCATTAGTTTTAATTCATCTATTCCATTATGTCATGAAGTAGTTTCACCTTTCTCATTATTCTATATTTGAGTGTGTGTGATGACTTCTTACTTATTAACCACTCTTATCCTTCTATGAGCATTCGATTTGCGATATTTAACATCTCTAGTTAAGTTGATTAAGTTGGTTCTTAATCTTGTAATTAGTGTATATGCCCTATTGTTTGCTTGTGTGTGGATGGGTTTTATGAAACTCTAGCACCATTCACCTTGTGTGTGTAGCTTTTGATGAAGTGCCTTGATTGGCATGTGGTGATTGGAGAGGCCAACACCAATGCAATTAGTGTGTGCTTATCATTAGTGTGATTTGGGATTCTAGTCTATGGTAAGTCGGACTTCAATGGACTTAATGTGTGTAGGTGATGCTTGTTTGATGATGTGATTAGAGCTAGTGATTAATGATTAATCTCTATTGCATTGGATGAGAATACTCTTGAATCGTCTCATTTGGTACATCAGATGCTCGTGCTTCCATGCCCTAGCCGGGTTGCCAATCCTAGGATTGATAAATTTATTGGTCTTGGGTTGATTAGACTATGCTACGATTGCCCCCAACATTTGGCGCCGCTGTCGGGGATCGATAACCTAAGCTATGGAGTATAGGATGTTTAGAATAGAGTAATTTCATTACTAATTTCATTACTAATTTCATTGGTTTTGAGTGTGTGTAACTCAATTTTGATTTGATTTGATGACGTTGTGCAAGTATTTGAAGCTAATTGCTGAGTTATGAATACCCCAAACCCCCAATTTTACTAATTTTATACTAACCCTTACTAATTTTGCTTCATTTCCATGCTAATTGTACTAATTTCATGCTAATTTTTACTAGTTTTTTACTAACTTTGCTAACCTAACTGCTAACATTTGATGTGTAATGTATGATTAATCCCCTTATAAGAGGTGGAATCATCACTCTAATCAAGTTAATTGTGCTAATTTATGCCTAATTTGATGATTTGAGTGTTCGATTTTTGACCTACAATGGTCAAGTTTTGGAGCCGATTTGATGGTGCACACACACTTGTCTGTGCAATGAGGCTTCTTCGCATGGAGCAAAGGAATAGATTGGAGTGTGATTACGATGTAAGTGCACTCACTTGCTCATGTATTTTCTTGATTGATTAATGTGGTTCAATGTGTGCTAATTATTTGCTATAATTAGGTGTGTAAATCAATTGACCTACACTTTGCACCGAATTTGATTCACTTTGAATGAAATTGATGGTCAAATTTTGCCTAATGAACTTTGTGTGTGTCAAGATAATGCTTAATTCTCATCAAGAATTCATGTGTATGCATAAAAATCATTGTGTGTGTAATGCACCAAAGAGGGAAAAAAAACTGTCAAAAAATTCAAGTGTGTGTGCACCTAATCTTGAGTGTGTGCATGCATATAAATTGATGGAATTGATGGGATATGAGTATGCAATCATGTAATTTATGTGTATGCTATGCTAAATTAATCATTGGATAAGCCTAAATGCCAAAAAATTGGGTAGAATTTGTTGTGTGTGCCCATCCAAGACCACTTGATTTTCAAAGATTGATGGTCAATTGGGGCAACTAAATGACTTTTGATTGTGAAATATGCATGAAAAGTGTGTGAAATTATTATGTGTAAGCCTAAATACTTTACCGATACTTTACCGATTGAGTCAAATTTGAACTTTTGTGCTTAATTTTTGAGTATGTGCATTGCTTGACTGGATTAAAATACTGTTATATTTTTTATAAATCGAGTAAGCATGCATTCAAGTATGCTTGATCGAGCTTGCAATTTGAGCATTGCAATGAGAAATTGATGGATTATATCAATAAATTTTTGGCCTAAATTTGGGCGTGTGTGCCAATCAATGGCATGTGCAGTCCAATAGGTGAACGTATAATTGGTATTTTTTTCCAATTATGATGATTAATTTGGCCAAATAGTTGATGTGTGTGTCACAAAAGTGATTGGGATAGATCACACAATTGGTACTCAATTGTATAGATTTTTAGTGCATTGCCATGCTAATGATGAATCAATTTGAGAAACATGGAAAAAATGCAATAATATATGTGCCTAGTACCTACTCAATGGCATTTGATGTCCAAATTGAAGATGAATAATTGGTCTTGGTTGCCAATTGTAATGATTAAAAGACCTAAAAATTTAGTGTGTATATGATTTATTGACTTGGGATTATTCAATTGTCACTCAATCGAAAATGATTTATGTGCATTACCATTATGATCTGTGTGCCAATTTCATCAGAGAAGGTAAAGATTTCAATGAGTTGTGCATGTGCCATTTTGATTGGAAATGGTGAAAATTTTAATGACATGTGCATTTGCAAATACCTTACTCAAGTGAGTGTGGTCATACAAACCCAAAATGACAAACCTAATTCGGATTGAGTGATTGAGATTTGGAATATGAGTAATTCAAGATTGTAATGATTGATGATTGGCTATGGAATTGCAATTGGGACGAATTTATGCTCTACATTTTGTGTATGCATCTCAATTTGTTGAATTGGAAACAACCATTGTGCATAAGTTTATTCTAACCCAGTGTGTACATGTCTAAAGAATCATCATTTTGAAGATGGATAGCATGGTTTCATTGAAATTTTCCCCCATTTGGATAGTAATAGTTCAAAAAGTTTGGTCAAGTGAGATTGGGAGATACATGAGCACTTATTAACGTTGATATGGCTCAAAAATGTTCAATTGAAACATAGAAAGTGGAAAATTAAAGAATTTTCAAGAATGAAAAGTTTTCTTTTCAATTTTACTAACACTCCATGGTCGCTACACACAGATCATCATGTGACTGTTTGCTTGCTTGGGCGCAACTTTGCTCACACACCGTCAAATTTCCTGTGAGAACCTCCCCTTGGAGATACCATCCAAAAAATATATATATGAACGAGCTGCCTTTGGACTACCCTGCTCACAAAAATGTCGTGATCCGCCCGCGATGCACGCACGGCCCCACTCTCGCATGCTTCTCTGGTGGATCTGCGTGCCATCCTGCTCTACACAGAGAGTGGCCCCTATTGCCGTTTCTTGCGCTGCAGCCTACCACTTGCCTATAATAAGTAGATGCCCACTTGATTGGCTTGGCACTTGACCTCTCCTGCATTGATCACTTGCTGACCCGGACCCGAAGACTCACAAATGCTGGCCTGCAACCTTCTCGCCGCCTGCATCACTTTTTGCTGCCTTCAAGTGATCACAACACACACACACACACACACACACACACACACACACACACACACACACACACACACACACACACAACCGCTACCCGCCATTTTCACACACACACAAACACAAACACACGCCCCTAATTTGTCTCGTAGGCTAGCAAATGATGCCGTTTCGTGACTCGCCTTGGTCTTTGGAACCACACACATACACACACACGCGCTCAATCAGCTGGGTGCATCTCTCTCTCTCTCTCTCTCTCTCTCTCTCTCTCTCTCTCTCTCTCTCAAATCTTGGCCCCATTCCTAGTCGGGCCCACCATCTGCTCACCTGAAACAGGCTCTCCTCCATCTCTCTTGCTCTGTACGTTGCTGATGAAGAACAACAATTGAAAAAAAAAGGCATTGACTAAAACTCCAAGGAGGGGCCCCGTTCCCACTGAGATCTCTCAAATTTGTGGTAAGTCACCAAGTCTAGGATTGGGACAAATGTCACCTAGCTTATGCACAAAACCAAGCAGTTCAAACAAAAATGGAATTGAGATTAACATTGAGTCAAACCAAGTTGCATGGGAGGAATGTTTGGGCTCGGATTGAGCGGATCCACAACTCACCTTGGAAAGGAAGAGTTTTTTTCAAAGTTTGCAATATTTTCGTGCTTGGAGTGATTTGTGCTTCATGAAGCTTCCATAATTTAGATTTCCAAGTGGTTGAGTGTGACAATGTTACAAACCTAAATCAATGTTGAGAAACTTGTCGCATGTCACTCAATTGAGCTCTTGCAAGTGTTATCGACTTGTGGTTGTAAATGGTCATTAAATTATAGGTTTGCAATTGAGTCTTATGTGGTGTTTGGTTTAATCAAAACTCGTTCATGTATGTACACCACTTTTGAAAGCCACCACCAAATGATGCACTTATGCTTGATTGAGAGTGTGCAATAAAACCTAAGATTGATATTGCTTATTGCAATTGAGTGCTTGAATTGAATGAAAAATCATTGCATAGCACTAAATTTGGTTCCTTGAATGACCATGGAAGAGCAGTAAAATTTTGAGCTTGTGATTGATTGTGAATTCTTTTAGTGCTCGTGTTGAATGATCATATGATTGCAAAGCACTAAGATTGATCTTGCTTAATGGCCAAGAGTGAGCATTAGACTTTTGGGTTTGTGGTTGATCGTGCATTTTTTAGTGCTTACTTTGAATGACAAATGCTTTCATGCACTAACAAGTGAGCTTTATTTTGAAGAGTTGTGGCAAAAAGGGTTTTCATTGATCCAAAGTGGGAGTCGGCATTGCAAAATATTTGAATCATGCATGAGAGGGAAATGTGCATAACCAAAAGCACTTTTTCTTAGGTTTTTTCCCTTTGGCAAATTCGGGTATGCAAGACCCTAGCTTTAGGTTTTCATTAATGTTTTTTTGTGTGCTTTTGGGTTTCAATAAGTAGCTTCTGGAGCTTGTGTTTACACTTAGCTTCAATCAGCTTGGACTGTAATAAAAAGATCAAGAGACTTCTCTACCAAGTGGATGCTTGCTCAAGGATGCACAAAGAGCATGGATAGGTGAAATCCTTCCATGATATTGCTCTTTTGTTTATCTCTCCATTTTCTATGTTTGGATTAAGTAATTTTTGCTTCTAAGCTATGGTTCTTTCATGTTCAAAACCTAGGCATACTAAAGTTTCAACACTTTGCTTGTGAATATTAACTCATCAAAAATTTTGCTTTTATGTGTGCTAATTATAGGTAATTGGCCTTGACCTTAGGTTAACGTAGGATCGTTGCTCATTAGTCCTAAACTCTTAGTGATAGTTTTAATACTCCATTCATTTTTAACATAACCTAGGGCTATGATTAGGCTTTAGTCTCTTAGTCCATTTGCGCCATAAACATCTCATGTTGGAAGCAATGATAAAGTGCTAAAAAAATGAAACAATGAAGCAAAAAAGTGTCAAGAAAAAGTAGCAAAAATGCTACTAGACATATGAAAAGAAAATTTCTATGTTATGTTATGTCTTGTGAGGCATAGCATCTTATTGGCACTTGGCACGCGAGGGGAATCACCTTGGCTCACTTGGTCAAGGCCCTAACCCGATGCCCTGGGCTTATAGGGGTTAGCCATCGCCTTGGTAGGCTTTTGGATTACCTCCTTGAGGGTTCAGGGAGCCGAGAGTCGTACCTAGAATTGCCTTGGGGTGGTAGCCTTGTATTGTGCTTTACTTTTTTCAATGACTACTAACAAAAATAAACTTCCATGAGCTTCAAAAAGCTGTGACAATATATTAATAGATTATGAGCTTTTTTATAGCGTGTAGATATGATAAACTTGAATGATTTATTAATATTGGTCACATAGTTTTTAGGCTAGTAGGTTTATGAACTTGGATTAGCCTAGGGTCATAATTGATTGCTTGTCTTTCATGCATAAAACTGAAATTTCAAGTGGTTTACTCTTCACGATACTCTGAATGTTTTATTTTGCTTTATGTTGTTTAGTTTCACCCATCTTTTAGAAGCAAAATATTCCTTTGCATGATTGTTTATTATACTTCATGTTTTATTATTTTTGATTGGCCTTTGATGCTCATTACTTGTTCTTATGTTTTGCAGCTTAACATTTCTTCCATGGACTTTCTTTCTACCATGTCACCGTGTTTTGCTTCACCTGCACATGAGGACGTGCACAAAATTAAGAAGGGGGGAATGTTAGCAATGGCTAACATAGGCTACACCGATTATGCATCAAGCGGGAGATGTGCTATGGATGTGCACAATGTTTTCTACTCACTTTGTATAAGGTCTTGGGCTCATTTGGAGTTCCAAAGTTGTATGTGCTAGCTAGAGGGCTCAAATTTAAACCCATAGTTGAAGGGATTGTGGTGAAAGCCTTTTATAAGGAAGCCTTTATGCAAGGAGGCTTCATTCTTGAGTATCCACTCTTGAGGATCCACTTTTGAGAGCTCTCTCTCTCTTGAGTGTTCACTCTATGGATTGCCTAGCCTTGAGCTTAATGCCCATGCTTAAGAGGCTAGTGCTAATCCATTGTAATTAGAGAAGCTTTCTTAATCTAATCTCTACTTTCTCATTAGTCTTAATTCTTCTATTTCATTATGTCATGAAGTAATTTCACCTTTCTCATATTCTAGATTTGAGTGTGTGTGATGACTTCTTACTTATTAACCACTCCTATCCTTCTATGAGCATTTGATTTGTGATATTTAACATCTCTAATTAGGTTGATTAATCTGGTTCTTAATCTTGTAATTAGTGTATATGCCCTATTGTTTGCATGTGTGTGGATGGGTTTTATGAAACTCTAGCACCATTCACCTTGTGTGTGTAGCTTTTGATGAAGTGCCTTGATTGGCATGTGATGATTGGAGAGGCCAACACCAATGCAATTAGTGTGTGCTTATCATTAGTATTCTTTAGGATTCTAGTCTATGATAAGTCGGACTTCAATGGACTTAATGTGTGTAGGTGATGCTTGATTGATGATGTGATTAGATTTAGTGATTAATGACTAATCTCTATTGCATTGGATGAGCATACTCTTGAATCCTCTCATTTGATACATCCGATGCTCGTGCTTCCATGCCCTAGTCGGGTTGCTGATCCTAGGATTGATAATTTTGTTGGTCTTGTGTTGATTAGACTATGCTACAATTGCCCCCAACACCAAGTTAGAAAGCTTAATAGCCCCATATCAGCTAAGCATTCTGTGCCAGCAAATGGCGAGCATCGCGTAGAAATTATTACAATATAAACCTCTGAATTTTTTTTGCTAAACTGAACCAATGAGAAGGAGCATAGATTGCTCAATCAATCTCACAGTGTTATCTACTATGAAGAGATTAAAACAAACGTGACTTTACTTCAAAGACCATTCTCACCATGTCCTCCGTAAAATTTTTAGATCAAATAAAGTGGAAAAAAATCCTCACTGAGAAATTTACCACCTTCGATTGACTTCCCTTCAAAATGAAAACATAGTTACAAAAATCAAATCATAGTGGCAAGCACATAGCACATGATGCTCATCAAAAGTTAAAACATAGTATGAACAATCAATAAGCTTTGGTGTGCCATTACATAGAGACTAAGTTCATATGAAGTAATCAATACAAATCAAGGTTTAGGTTCCCGATAGCCTCAATTCTTGTGGCAGCTGTGCTATTAACACATGTGCAGGTGAGCCCCCGATGGGTAGTGTGGGAAATAGTGGCCGAGAGAGTGGTTGACCATGGATTTTCCAACCTAGAACCATAGCTGAATGTCTACTGTGAGAACAAACGGCACAATCAACTCCCGGTGACGTCATAAAGGTGATGAAGGTAGTTGTGACTGTGCTGAATGTGATACCTCGTCCACATGAAGAGTCGATCCTAGATCACTAGGAAGATGTTGCTATGGTTGAACATGTGCCAAAAACAAATTTCAATCTCAATCAATGCTGATGCAATGTCATTGTAGATGCTCATACTCCATTGCTAAGACACCACATCCTAATCCTATAAGACAATCCAAAATTGCATCCCCAACCTTCATGAAGATACCCAACAACCACTTGCTTACAATAGCACACATTAACGGACATTTCAATGGCAAAAACCGATCGTAGAAGTGCCCTCCTAACTTGCTCTTCTCCAATCCATGCCAAAATGGTCCTCCAAGGGCATGTAGCGCCATGGCAAGTCTCGTAGTAGCTCTCGGATCTTGTCACTACTATCAAACTCAAACCCATTGTTGTCTGCTGCCACATCTCTTGTCTGACGATCATATAGTGGAATCAATGGAAGCCCTTCAATTTTACGTGTGAACATGGACAACAAAAAGGTCTTGAGCTACAATATGGTGATTATTTAAAACAAAAACACACCAATATCTACCAGCCACCATGAATTTTATGGAGAAATGATTAAAAACTTACTAGATCTGTGAAGTCATCTATCATAGTGTATGTGTATGACACCATTTGGAGAAAAAAGGTGCAAAGATGGAAAAAATTGCACAAGCGAGCCTCCTTGGTGATGAGTGCCAAGGAGTCTACTTGGCATGCCACCACTACTGCACCATCCGATAATAAAAACTCTACAATTAGGGTGAACACACTGGCGACAAGCTCGATAGAGAATACATTTCATTAGGGTATGCCACCAATGCCGGCTTCAAGTTTGCAATGTGTGGGAAGTTCTACCCACACAAGCCACGCCCCTCTAAGCAGCTAATCATGCTCCAATTTACTGGAGTGTGAGAGAGACCCAATCAAACATTGGATCACTTGAAGGCTCCGACAATACACAATACCATGCAAAAGAAGATTGATTGAGTGCTTATCAAGTTCAAAATTGAAATTAGATGCCAAATTATCATAAACTTACTCCGAATTGTTCTTTGGATCTATGAGCACCTTCCATAGATGGTATAGACTAGCAAGTACTACAAGATGTACTGGGACTACTCCAACACTTATAATTTCTACCATTTTTGCATCATAGCAAGCCAAAATTGTGTCACACTCAAAATTTAATCAAATGTTAAGTACCACTAAATTTTGAAAAAAAGCATTGATTTGTGGCCATATTTCTTATCTAGTGGAAAGGAAGCAAGTGGTTCAATTGACCGAACCGAAACTAGGTGTCTGCCCTCTCTTTGCTCAATAGCAATGGATACGGTTTGCTCTAGACCCCGGAATCTCGAATCCTGGGATGGACTAGATCTTTGTGATTCCAAGTGACGCTCGGAGTCACCCTGCTCATAATATGACACGCCACCTTGATACTGGCTCCTTTCACTCTAAAACTCCTATGAGAACTCCAAAAAATCTTTGGTGACTAGTTGTTCTATCTTCTTACCTTGTTTAGATCTGCCCACTGCAGTTTTTGGGCTTCGACATCCCTTGGTCGTGCTAGGGGAAATGGCATCAGTGGGAAACTGATTGATGGTGACACTTCTACTTTTGCCCTTTTCCCTAACCTTATTGTGTGTTGCAAGTCTAGGAAAAAAGTCAGGACACTATACCAAACCAAACACATTAATTGAATAGGAAAAACATAAATTATTGTTGTATTCTTCACCTTTGTCTTTGAGAAACTCGCCATCCACATAGTTCAAAACCATGGACAATCTCTCCATGTTTCGTTACCATGGAGCTCCGGTATCCAATCATCGAGATAAATCCCACTGTCCTCTCTCTCAAACTCTATCCATGCATCACTGGGATGATTGGGATATGGACTATAAAGACTGATCTTAACGGCACCAACCACCATCTACAAATAACAAGAGTAATAACTCCATCATCCTATTAAAATTGTATAGATCATCGCCTATATAGAAAGCGTCCGATAGTACATGAAAAATGATGTTGTTCCTCTGCATTGTGTGTGGCTTGTATGATTGACTTCCACCACACAAAAGCCTTGCCAAAGTGCTTTTGTCAAAAAGCTTGCATTGCCTCGCCAAGAGACATGCCACAATTGCACGCAATGCGTGCATGTAGCTTCTTCAACGTGGATTTCTGGGCCTCGATATTCTCCCCCAAGCTTAGTACACCCCTACACTCTAAGTATTAGAAATGTGGAAATACTAGATAAGATTCCGTACTCTAATGTTACTACACTCACCTTTCAAGCTGCCACCAATATTCCTGCATTCTTAACCATTGCAAGAATGGATTCTCTTGTTTTGGAATAGATGCCTCCACCAACGACACATTGCCCTTGGTCAATATAATGGTGATGCAACATTCTTGAAATTTACCATTGAATGACATTTTTAATAAATTAAGAAGAACAAATAGTGCTTTCAAAAGCAGCACGTGCAACGTCAGAGACTCTAAAGGGGGTCATTTTGCAACCCTTCTCTCCCCAACCCACAAAAGGAATGCATTTTCAGAAAAAATATGCGCCATTATGAAATTTGGCTATGACCGCTACCTCTAGTCCTTTATGCACAAAAAAGTTCTCCGTCTGAAGCTATAGCCATATCATAGCTTGCCTTGTAATTATCTTTGTGCATGTGGTACTCTCTACTCCCCTTGGTTGACAAATTTTGTGTTTTCAGCCGGTACATTGCATTAAACTCTTCCTGCAATACAGATTGCCAAAAATATTGATTTCTAAGAAAAACCCTATGCACTTACCTAATGCATGTGTATTATAAATTTAGAATTACCTTCCACAATAGTTATGCTAGCAAAGACATAGGTAGTCTAAGACATTTTGAATGGTTCATTGCCGTGCCATGAAGTGCCCTCTCAACTTTCACCCTATCTTCTTCATTAAATTTGTCCAATAAGGAATGTGGTTCTGCAAGTGCTAATTTTTGCATCATAAGTATGTCATGGGCAGTGGTGTGAGGCACATGGACTCGTGTCACCCTATTTTTAAATGTAAAAATATATTAACAATTAATAACTCAAGTGTACCAATAGAAGTGTAAAGAAACTTACTTGTTGATCATGCCAAGCACCAACAAAAATTTTGCCATCTCCGTAGGGTCACACTACACAATTGTGCACTCAACCTTTGGTGTAGAGAATTCTTTCATCTGCTCCCTGCAATGGCCAATCTTTCCATGCATGGAGCCGATGGTTTCCATCCCATACAATGAACATTTTTTCCTCCATGTGAGAGAGCTCGGGAATGTCTTTAATTTGGTCATCAAAATGTGGCCAACATCACTAGCTCTATCCCATAAGTGCCATACCTATTAAATGGTATAGGATATTATCCGGGAAAATCTTTAAAAATGAGCCATAATGGATGGTAGCCTCTTTTGTCTATAGATTTTGTTAGTTCTTTCACACAATCATCATTTGTTCTAATGGCCGGATTGACCAAAAGACGACAAAGAGGGATATGTGGCAACAAGTGATTGTATGGCACAACATGTGCATCAATGCAGCCTGATGAGATGTGGCTATCAACCACATATCCAAAGAGATCGATTAGAGGGTCATTACCCACATTTTCTGCTTCTATGATTGTTGACGTGACTACATCATCAAAGGACGTATGTGCATTGCCATCAACATGGACGCTCCAACTGCTGTCATTGCAAAAGAAATACCGCTCTCTTGAGTGGCATGCAAAGGAATTTCTTCTTAGGATTATCATTTCTTCTTGGCCGTCCACTCTTTTGGAATTTTTCTTGTTAGAATTGACATTTTCTTTGTGATTGGGATGCTTATGGCTTTGAGGAGAAAGGGTGGAGAGTGAGAGCAAGAGAAGAGAGAATAGAAATTTTGAGGGTGGGGAAAGAAGGTTTGAGAGAAATTAGAGTGAAAATTTGAAAGAATTAGGAATGGAAAGGAAGGGCAAAGGTTTAAGCAAAGGGGTAAAGAGAGGGTAATGAAATGAGAAAGGTGTTTTTTTTTAGAGTTCACTAAGGCTTAAGAGAAAGGTAGAGAGTGGGAGTGAGAAAGAAGTAAAGGGGAAAGAGGACCCTTTTATTGGCAAAAGGGTGGGGGGGGGGGGGGGGGGGGGGGGGGGGGTGCCATGTGGGTCCATGCGGGTGTCCGCCCGACGCCCTCATGGACTGCAGTGCACCCACACTCCATGTGCGTGCCAACATGGCCCTCAGGAGGTGGGAGGGGGAATCTCCCACGGGGAGGGGGGAGGAGAGAGAGTAAGGGGGCCAATTTTCACGAGAGTGGGAGAGAGAGGGAGGGGGGCCAATTTCCATGAGAGAGAGAGAGAGAGAGAGAGAGAGAGAGAGAGAGAGAGAGAGATTTCAGTGGCTCTCTACAAAGGATGGATGACAACTCCAATAGCACCAAAGGTGAAAAGAAAGCCACCTGCTCAAGAGCTTGCACAAAAGTATGTTAAAAATTTTGTGTACTACCCAAATTTTATACTAAAAGCAATCCAGTGTTGTCATCTAGTTATTATGCCTTTACTTAGTGTTCCCATACCTATTGTGCCCTTCACTATTTTGGCTATGTCATTTTGTAAACATATTTTGCATAGGGCCTCTTGTGGCTAGCATGTAATTTTTTAAATTTTTCAATGAAAAGGTCATTTTGCACAGAATATAATGTTGAGAAACATTCCATTATGTTTTTTTGCTTCTTATAAAACTTCATCACTTGGTATCAATGTTTCACTGTAGAGGAAGAGAAACTGGCATTTATTGCCTTCCTTGGTATAAATGCAGCCATGCAATGGCAAAAATTAAAAAAAATGGTGAGTCGCCAAAGCTAGATAGTTAAGAAGAAAAAAAATGGAGATTGAAAAGCGGCTAAAATGTTATTCACATGCGTTCGTATAGAATTCATGACTTCCTAAATTATGCCACCCAATTGGAGAGATTATATATGTTGAATGGTATCCTCTATCAGACTCAATATGGGTGCCTAAGATAGTGTGATGAAAAGTGGGCACTTTTACTTGATTTCAATGGTCTTTTGGTGAGGGCTGTAGAGGCTCACTAAGGAGAAAAACCCCCTACATATGTAAATGAAATGAAAAAAATACAATGTAGAGGATAGGGAGCTTGTGCTCTATTGCGAGGAAAACCGCAAGGTTTTGGATTGTGTTTCACCGAGAAGCATTCCTTTTCACAAGAGAAAATTACTTCTCTGAATACTTTCCACTTGCATTCTAATGTTGGGCTCTCTTGATGCTTTGTCATGCTTAACATTTGGTCCACCATATCAACATATATAAGTGCTCATTTGAAGTCTAGACGTAGGTACTGATTCACATCATGATTGGAGGCTACATGCTCGTGTCTTTTACCACACTTGAGGTCAATACATAACATCCTATGATCCGATTTCAGATTCCATTCCCCAAGTGTAAAGCTTTGTATGCATTCTAGAGTGGCTTCCAAAAACAACATATAGTCAATCACGCTATCACCATTGTAATTTCTAAATGTAAAGTCATTGGTGCCTTGCCATAAAGACACACCATTTGCAATGAGCATTCCGGTACTATTGCACATATGTAGAAGTGACTTTCCATAGTGATCCAGTTCTTTTGCATCATTAGAACTTTGATTATACATGTATGAGTCATCCGTTCTTCTTGAAACATGTGGCATGTTGACTTGTTGTGTGTCGTTTTGCAACGTATTTGTGCGAGCATTCATGTCTCCAAAGACAATAACTTCACCTTGGTCCTTGTAATGAGCAATGTCTTCCTCTAGTTCAACAAAGGGCTGATCTCTATCCATATCCAAGAGAGCATAAAAGTTGGAGTCATAGTGAGAAATGTAACAACCAGCCACAAACATGAGTTGACCATTTGATGGGCTGATTTTCAGCCATAAGTAGCATTTATACTTATCTTCTTTAACAATGGAAACATCTTTCAAACTCTTTTTTATCATACATGCTACGCCTCCTTGACCTCTACGTTGCTTTGCATTTTTGTCCCACATCAAAGAATGCACATTGTATTTGTCAAATCCAAGAATTCATTGCGCATCATGCTCCCATGTTTCAGCAAGAAGTATCACATCGGAGTCATTGGTAAGCTCATAAATGCCAATTCCCGCATTCCATGCATACCCATTACAATTCCAAAAGCTTATTTGCAAGCATGAGTTGGTCTCATAGATCATGTGTCCCTAACACATCCTATTCGGTCTAAAAATAAACATGTCAATTGAGAGTATGAGATTAAATAAAGAAAGAGAATAATAATGGATAAATTAAATCAAATTATACATCACAAATTTTCTCTATGTTCAAAAAATTTATTTTCATACATTGCCTTTTGAAGGCAATCATTATTATCTAATATTTCTAATGTAGTACACTCGATGGTAGTCATTGTAACACCCTTCAACCACTGGATCATAGTTGTCCCATTCTTTAAGTATGTCTTCTAGAGTATTCTATTTGTCCCTCCAGATTGTAGATGCAAACATGTCCTCTGTTGCATGCAAATTGTACCACTCTTGTGTAAGTGATCAGTTGGTCACTTGCATCTATATGTTATTATGAACAATAGCATTTTTGAAGTTGAAATAATTGATAAAGTAAGGAGAATTATTAGGAAATTTTTCCAATGTCCCATCGTATGGTGTATACTTGCATTGAGATTTGTTATAAGCATTGACATTGTGTGGGTTGTGGATAGTGGACCTCCCGAATAGGTCAAAGAATAAATCCCAAGGCTTTGGAATAAAAGAATGTGTGATATTATATATACATTTTTGGTCCTATACATTAAATAACGATATCAAAACATCATGATTCCATCACTACAGGAAGTACAATTCTTGTTAACCAAGTGTCCTTATCGATCTCAGGATAAGTTCATGGGCGTCAATGTACAATAGCCGGTTAGTGACAATGATCTCTTTTCCCATTTTGGATTGTGCCTACTCGATAAGTTCAATAGCATAGCTTTGTGCTCAGTGGTTTGAACCCTGGGTTCCTTATAGCATAGGGGTACCATGCCTTAAAGTGTTCAAAACTACATAGTCTATGGATATTAGCCCCTTCTTCTCCACTCTGATTTTTCTTGTCATAATGAGATGTTGCACCTCAACTCCCATTTGTAGACTCTCTTCAACTATCAACAAAGAAATCATGTTCACCCATATTCCATGAGGTAAGAGTTCAATCATCTACATACACACTTGATCACTTAAGTTAATAAAAAACTAGCACAAAGATTATTTTCTTAAGACAACTTAAATCAAATAAAATTCAAATTTTTTCATATAAATTGTAAAAGACTAAATATTACTTTGGAGAAGGTGCATAAAAGTCCAATAAAACAATTCTTGGATCCTATGCTTGAGGTTCTAAGTTATAACACAAAGATTATTTTCTCAAAACAACTTAAATCAAATAAAATTCAAAATTTTTCATATAAATTGTAAAAGACGAAATATTACTTTGGAGAAGGTGCATAAAAGTCCAATAAACCAATTCTTGGATCCTATGATTGAGGTTCTACCCTTGTATCTACTCACATCTCAGGTTTCAATATTAAAAATTCTACTCTGGCACTTAGGTTTACATTCTCTTCTTTATGCTATTCTTCTTCACGAGAAATATCTATCATTGGAATGTACAAATGTAGTTTGCATAATCATGATATTCATTAACATCTTCCCTATAGAAATACTCGCTTGCATTCACTGATTATGGGATATACTTGAGCAAAGTCCCAAACACATCTTGGCTTCTCATATTCATCAAAAGTGATAATGGTGTGGTGAGAATTATACTTAATAATAGGGAGATATACTTTGCTAAGTCATCTTGAGGTATGTAGTAGAATTGGTTCCCACTGTTTGACTTCTTCAAGACTCTAAATATGACCTTCTTGAAAAAGCCATATCTTTGGTTGAGCATGAGGTCTTTCTTACCAAGAATGATGTCTCAGTTAGGTACTTTCAAAGGTGACCATAGGTTAATGTAAAGGACATATCTTTGCACGTGAATGTTACCTTCTTAAAGCTTTTCCTTAACCCAAATATGTGGATAGGCCATGTAATTAACAGGTACTTGCGTTCGATGTTCAAGCCACTAGAGTTTTGACTATACATTGTAGTCAAACCGAGCCAAAACACACAACTCTTAAATAATGAACTTTTATGCATAGAAATAAGTTTGACCAGCGATTAAACATAACATCAAAATCCAATTTTGATAATGTTTAACCATGTGTAAGTGATTGTACTATGACCTCACCTCACCTCCTTGCACATAGAGTTAGTTTTGACCTAGAGGGGTGGAAAGTACTGCCGCATACATATGAGATATCCACATCCATCCATGAGGTTCCATTTATCATATGAAAACTCATAAGTTTCCATATATCGTATGACATCACCCCACCAATCCAATCACGATGCAAAACAACCCCATTCTTTGATCAAACATATGCCACAACTTCACATATATGCAGAAACAACTTTTTCCTATTTTCAAATGCATGCATGAAATGCAAAGGAAAGTATTAGAACTCAGACCAATGCATTGAGATCAACTCCATAATATAAAATAACACTTTACCACATCACTTTACCCATATGAGATTCATGCAAACAACCCTGACCCGAAAAGAAAGTTCCTTTATGCATAATTGCCCATATGGTTTGGGTTGACTAACATATACCTGCACATAGATTTATGGATATCAAACACTTTGTAATCAACTCACTAGAAAAAACCATGAAACATATATGAACCACTTTCTAGACTCACGGCTCTAGATGGTACTCTTCCTTAGTAGCACCCTTATACATATAGGTAATCTAATGGCTAGTTCACATGGGCCTTACAAATATCATGAAACAATTACAACTCACAAAATGAATTTGCTAGCTCAAAAAATTAACAAAGTACAAATGTATAAAAATAATGATGTCCGACAAAGTGGGCACCCGTATAATTAAATGGTCAAACACTCCCCAGTCCTAGATCGTGTCATCCCTTGACACGACCATGTACAATCTGGTCGCTAGGATTGTCTTTAGGTTTTTATTTGAGGTTGGTCTTTATCTTTGAAATTGCTTTATAGTTGATGAAGCTCCCCCCTCCTTTGTGTGCTCTATATCTACTATGTTTAGGTTGAAACGTGAGTTTGCCTTGTGTTGTTAAGGCAATGTTGCATTTTTTGTGCAGTCTCCTTTTTGTTGCAACTTTTGGTAGTGAAGATGGCTATTGGTGTTGTTTACCTTTTCAAAAACATAGCCTCTTCGGATAGTTCACCTTTATGATGAATCTCTTGCCCTTGGGTTCAACTACAATGCGAGTCCTCTGCAATATTTCACCAACTTGGAAGCATGGTGTGAGCTCCTTATGCTTGTTATTAATAGTTCTATTGCTGAATTTGTCGTTGCTTGTCGATTGTTTTGGTATGCCATTCTTTGACTCTTTGAAGGAGCTTTGTTTTTGTCCTTGAAGATAAGAGTCACTCTTGATAAGCATGTGTAGACCTATGGTTGTTTCTCTGATTCTTTGATGAATGATATGGGGTAGACATTTTCTTATTGCGAGTACACAATGTAGAAGGAATATATACAAGAGGGTAGTGATGAGCATTTCCCAAATTAGGCTCTAAAACCTGGATGACCAAAGGAAAAAACCCGTGGGGAAAAAGTGCCTTTGTTATACACACTTATTATAGTTGAGCAGTTGGACTTTAAGTACCTGCTCATGCAATTGAGTGCTTGGGAGAAATAAAGGAAGAGTTTCTAATGCAAGTGTCAATTATGGGACACTCTATATGCATATGCAAAATTTAGCAAACAAAAGCATGCAATGTGAAAGATGGAGTTGATGGATGCTTCCAAAAAAAAATGTAGCACATGTGACATCAAAGAATGTCAAAATATCTTCCATGTTTCCAAGAAGGTTTTTTGATTGTAGAAGCTTCTCCATTCATATCTCATTGTGCTCAATGTGTGAGTATCTTTTGGACTTCCTCCTTCACTTCACCAGACTTAAAATAAATTGCCTTTGACTCTTATGCTCACATATACCAACATGAACAACACATCACAACTTGTGCAGTACCTAGAATAGCTAAGACCCTTAGACCATAGAGAATATTACTAGAAGCTTTGGGACTATTGCCTCACTTATTAAGTGGATTAGCTGCTCGGATCTAGATCTTATGCCATGTAATATTAATTGCAACTTGGATGTACCTATTCAAGGCTAGAAACCCAATTCCATAGGTTCTTGATATTTTCATGCCACCATTATGTTTAGGAAATTAGCATACATCTTCTCCTCTTGATTTGTTTGTCATATGTTGATACCACTTTTTTGTGAAACAAGCCCTACGATTGTAGTAGGGACTGATGGAGCCTTTGCTTTATCGTCCATGAGAAGTGGTTATTTTTGTTTGTGGGTGCCTTGTGTTTGAGTTTCCAATAGAAATTTTGGAACCCACCTCATTTATGTTCTCTGTGTGACCATTTTTTACATTTTTCCTTTTTCTCTATGCCCTTATGGACACTGGTCTTATTACTGATTATTACTATTGTAAAAGCCTTGCTTTTGTAGTAAAAGACGAGGTATCCATCTAAAGGTTGTATCACCCTCGATTGTCGTTGGCTTTTGTTGACTCTTGGTTGTGATTTATTGGGTGGAAACTTTAGTTGTTCCAAGTTGAGCTACTACTTTTGGTAACCATATTTGAAATTTTCCTTTATTAAATCCTTGTACTTTGATAGCCTGACTGGAATCATCTTCTGCTTCACATGTCTTTGTTTGATAGCTTGGTAGAATTCTAACTTTGGTACCCATATTTGTTGCATTGATTGTCTCTTTGAATGTTTTCTCTTTGCATTTTGTGGTTGTTCTTTCTCTTGATTGAGGATTTGTCTTTTGTTGATAGCTTGATTTTCTCTTTGTAGAACTTTTTTCTTGAGGTGAGTAGGTCCAAGCTATTACCTTAGGCTTTTTGACCCAAACATTAGTGCTTCCTTGAAAGTAGTCTTGAGCAGTGATTGACTCATTTGATGCTACCCACCTTATTACCTTTGGTTGTTTAGGTTGAGCTTGTGATTGGTGTATCCAAACTGGATCTTTGACTTTGATGGGTACTTTGGATACCGACACTTGGTTGATTGTTTTTGTCATTTTTTGGAGGCTTTGTTGTGATGGAAATTTTGGTTGATAAACTTTTTTCTTACGTTTTTATTGCATTGTCATTGGTTTTACTTTTGATGTAGAGGCTATGTAGGAAGTTTGATGAAGACTCATTGAAGGTAAAGTTGACTTGCGAGGTTGATCTGCTTCAGTGTTGTTGAAGTTTTGTGTGGTGTATGGACAAGTATAAAAAGGGCCTTTTAGCTCAATGCAAATCATCCAAGTTTATGCTCTTGAGTGAAATGCTCCATCTATGAACTTGTGATCACTTGCACTTAGCTCAAGGTCGTGTTATGAGTCCAAGTTAATCTATCTTGGAACCTAATTTGCATGCGTCACATTACCTGTACACACATCCACTCTCACCTATGTATCATGTCTAGACAAGATCCACCCTAGCTCTCTTGATCCATGGATTTTAACATGGTATCACATCCATAGCTTGAGTATAGTCCTTATTATGTATCTCTTATCCTCTCCTTGGCCTTCCAAAATTATATGTGTCTTATCCTCTCCTTTCCCTTACAAATCACTTCATATGTCCTTGAGTAAGACATCTTATCTATTATTGGGAGTGTGTGGGTAAAGTACTGAGCACAAGCTTTCAAATGAGCCCAACATCAAGCCATTTGGAGATTGGCAAGCTACTTACAACAAGCTACTTAATAAGCGAGACATTTAGTTTATAGAGAGTGCTACTTATGAAGATTTAACATTCTTTTTTTTGGGGGGGGAGAGCAAAAAGTGAAGGAGTATTGTCAACAAATAAATAATAAAAAGGGAAGATTGATGCCATGGTGTTGTTGTTGATCAGGAACCAAGATTGCAGCCCCACACTAAGCCCGCAACCCAACACTGAGTTTGCAACCCTACACTAAGTTTGAAGGTGGCCTTCATAGCAAGTATCATGCAGGTTGCACCTCATTCCAACTCACCATGCGGGCAAGCAAACCCCTCCATGTGGTTATTATTGGTGCAGCAAAAAGAAACACCGACTTGCGAGCTGAGATCCATTTTGTCTGGCGTATTTCCCTTTTGCTTGGCTAAAGTTCGGGCCACATCTGCAAAAAGTGATACCTTATCAATTATTGCAAGCCATTAAGGTAGCCATATGCCAGACGAACTACCCTGGTTTTCATATCCTCAGTAGCTTGCCTCAAGCTCCACTAGTTAAAACTAATATATCCATTGAAGGGTTGTTTTTGCACATCCTGGTTTTTGGAGTTTGAGGTGTCTCTGTAGTGCTCGAGAATGAGAGAGGTTGTAGACTCTCTTGTGAAGAGCACAATTTTTTTTACATTACTCACATATAATTGTAGTTTCATTTTTATTTTTAAAGAGAAAAAGAATTTTTTTTTAAAAAGTGGAAGGAATAAGGGAGCCTCCTTTGAAGTTCTCTAGCCATTTTGATGCACGAACACGCTCACTGTAGAGGTTAGACCTGCTTGTGCGAGTTGCCAAGTAAGACCACCTCATGGACAAAAAGTCACCATCATCACCACCTTTAATGGTGAGAATTCATCACTTGGCAAATCAAAACAATGTATCTATTGATGCGTAATGGGATTTGGCACTTGATACAACCACATGAGGATGCATTTGCAGTAGTCAATATGGGTGCAAATAAAACAGCATTGGGACTTATTGTACAGTCACTTGGAAATGTTGTCATTTCATATATTTCCTACATCAAGGATGCTAAAGAAGCTTGGAATGTTCTAAACAAAGAATTTGGTACAACATCTAAGAGTTCAAAGACCAACTTGCTCATGCAATTATCCAAATTGCAAAAAAGAGATGATGATTCTCTTGTAGCTCATCTCAACAAATTCAAAGCACTCAAGCAACAGCTACAAGGAGTCCAATAGAACATACCTGATGACAAAGCAATTACAGTGTTTCTCAACAGTGTGGACAAGACACCACTTGACACCTTGGTACACACATTACAAAATCTAGACAAGAAACTGGAAAAAGTTGAAGTAGAACTCCTATGGTTTAATTCAAAGCACTGACTAGAGCCAGAAGAAGCATCAACTAGAGAGAGAGAGAGAGAGAGAGAGAGAGAGAGAGAGAGAGAGAGAGAGAGAGAGAGAGAGAGAGAGAGAGAGAGAGAGAGAGAGTATTGTTCAATATAGGAGGCCACAAAGGAGGCCAGAACAACACATTACGTGGATGAGGATAAGGAGAAGGCAGAGGATGGGGTCACATCATTTTTCATCGATGTGGCAAAAGTGGACACTTTGCATGGAATTGTTGGGAGTAATAAGAAAATCTAGTAGTTGTACAAGAAGAAGAAGAAAGTAACATTTGTTTATTCTAGATTAGCCCAATTATGTTTTGTGTATTTGTCAAGCCATTGTTGGGCTAAAGGAGTCTTGGGCACCATGGTCAGGCTATGCTACTAGGGATGTAGGTATATGGGACATGGAAATGCAAAGATTGTATCTTTGAGAGGGGTGTTGAAGTTTTGTGTCAAGTAGATAGGCATTTATCCCACATGCAATGTAATGGTGTATGGACAAATATAAAAAGGGCCTTTTAGTTCAATGCAAATCGTCCAAGTTTATGCTCTTGACTGCAATGCTCCATCTATTAGCTTGTGATAACTTGCACTTAACTCAAGTTCGTGTTTATGAGTCCAAGTTAATCTATCTTGGAACCTATTATGATTGACTCACATTACACGTACGCACATCCACTCTCACCTATGCATTATGTCTAGACACCATCCATCCTAGCTCTCTTGATCCATGGATTTTAACAAGTGTTTGCTTTAGCTTTACCTTGTTTTTCTATGGTTGGTTGTTCCTTTTTTATGTGGATTTGAGATTCTTCTAGGACTATCATTGTTGTTTTTGTTGAAGGTTTTCGTTGTTGTTGAAGGAAGATGTTCATACAGCTGTTTGTCACAACCACTCTCTTTTATGTGATGTGATTTGATTATGTAGAAAATATCCTTGAATTCCCCAGTACTCAACTTGAGTATGACTTTTGCCACACCAAAGCTAGGAATCGTCATTTTATACATTGTGTATATTGTTTCTTCTAGATCTTTAAGTGCCATAAGACATTAGATTATTTGTAGCATAGGGATCCACCATAGATGAACATGTAATTTTGAATCATGTTTCTCCACATATCTTGAATTTTTTCACTATAGGATACAATCAATTTTTTGCCTTATCTTTTTTCTTCTCTTGATCTTGAGTTTGTTGAACATCTAAGGTGGAACTTGGAAACACAACTTCTCCATCTGCTTTTAGTTAAGAATTTTCTTGAGTTGACTTTGTTGAAACAACTACTATAGATTCTTCAAGTATGCCAATGATGAAATATTCTTGTGGTTCCTTTTCTTCCCTTTGCTTGTGCTTTTGTCTCGTGCCATAGTTGTTTGTCTCACCTTTTCTGCTTTCATACTCACATTTTTAATTGGCTTCCTTTAACACCTTTATCATAAAATAGGTAGCCATCCTCATCACAACACTTTGTAGGCATTGTGTCATTTACACACACACATAGGGTAGCCAAGATTTGGTCCCATCCAAATAAATCAAATTAATCCTTAAAAAATGGTTATGGGTTGTAATCATTGTCCTCTATTGGTATCTATAGGTCAAAATCTTCCCTTTAGCAAACTCTCATTGTTGAAAGCTTCAAACATCCAAAGATATGATTTGGTCTGTATTTCTTTCTCATTGATTGTTGTTGAGTCAAATTCATCTATAAGAGTTTGATTAACATCTTTGTAGCTATGGTCTTTTATTTTCACCCCAATGGTTGTCTCTTTATGTCTCATGTAGATATGGTCATAGCCTCAATCTTGTACCATTTTAAGTTGATGCATAGATGGTCTCCTGAAAATGACATCAAAATTGTTGCTCTTATTAAAATCCACTATTGCAAAGGTATGTTCATACTCTATGCCACAAGACATTACTATAATATGTTCCAACATACCCATCGATCTCTCAACTTAACCATCTATGAGTTGCACTTTCATTTTGGTATTTCTAAGAGATGGTTTTTCCCTTTTTTTTGAATTTATTTTGTGGCTATGCCTACTCTAGCTCCAGTATCAAGTATGCCCATTCTTCTCACTCGTTTTTGCTCCACTAGTAAGGTGGTATTCCCTTCTCCTCCTTCATAGTAATCACCCACCTTATTTACAAGAACCTTTGGTTAATTTTGTGTCCCTATTGTAATTTGATCATCTAAAGGAATATCTTGAAGACAAGTTTTCAGTCCCACCTTCTCTAGATTTTTGCCTACTTCTCCCCATAGATGTGATCTACTTTTCAACAACTTTGAGAGAGTGATGGTACATTATATAGGAGTTGATATCACTTCATGCAAGCTTTTAGTATCTATCATTTTTGGTGTGGCTTTCCGTTGAGTTGGTATCACTCTAACCTTAGATTTGGCTTCATGTTCTCTCATATATGATGTTAGAGTCCATAGAGAGTGTGGTTTTCTATCTTCAAATACTGTGACCTTGAATTACCATATAGAGATTTTATATCTCCTTCGTAGAACTCATGATCCATGTTGATTCCAGTGATAGGTGTAGACTTGAAAATTGCACTTCCATCCTTCTCATTCATGATCATTTCCCATAATCTTGTGGCCATGGCTCTTCCACTTCAAGAATGAGTATAATCACTTGTGCCTTAAGTTGTCAATGGTATCAGCCACTACCATAGTGTCCAATGATGGAATTTTAGTCTCAGACTTCATATGATCCTTCATTTTGTCTACTTTGTGCTGAATTTTTCTATACCTTTTGTGGATTAAACTTTATATCTAGGGATTTTTGGTTTTTATGGCTCCATTAGAGCATGAGATGTCTCTATGAGCCATTTTCACATTTATAATCTTGGCTTTTTTTAGGATGCAAATATGTCAACCATCTCTATTCCACTGTTTGATTGTTTTTTGGTCTAGCCTTATAAGCTTGTAATAGAACCTCTATAGCTTTTTCAACCAAGAGTGAACCTCCTGATGATATCTTAGATAATCTTTCTTTCTTCGTTTGTGTAATGGAATTGGCCTATTAACTTGAGAGTAGCAGAAATTAATGAGAGTACTTTTGAGAAATAACTTTGTGAGCATAACGGGTGAACATAATTGAGGATAACAACATAGGAATAGAAATTAGTTAACTTGGCATGAACAATACTTTTGCAAGAGAGAGAATTTGGAGAACACGACAACAATTGAGGACCGGATTTATGTGGAACCGGTCCCCCCTCCAATAGGAATTTGTATTATGATTTCTCCCATTAAGAGAAACTTGTTACAATACAATCTTTGTGTTCCTTGTGACCTAGGTGATGCAATGAAGATGGAAAGATTCATGTATCACAAACATAACATAAACTTTGTGGAAAACTTTAACTATCCCAAGCCTCAGTCCCAAGATCTCAAACACCTTCGAAGGTGGAGAGAGCTAGCAGGGAATGAGGGTAGGGAAGAGGAAGAAGAAACATTTCATAGGAGAAATAATTAGTTCCTCACTTATCATCACTCTTCTTGCTAGCATACATAATAGAATAGTAATGAATATGGAGAAGATGGCAAGCTTAAGCATTGAAGCATGGATCTTGGTTGTATTTGCACTCCATAGCCAAGAATGTTGGTGTAGGCTCTCAACCTCTACTTGCTTGGAGAAGGAGAGGGAGCTCTTGAACTTTGCACATTGCATAATGAGAGTGTGTGTGAGTGTGTGTGGGAGAGTATACCCCTCAAGCAACCCCTTAGCTTGCTTTGGTCAACCCCCCCCTTGTAGCTCATGCTTGAAGCTCATTGGACCCCTCCAGGCCTAGCCAATCACAAGCAGGAGGCATTACAAGCAACAAGGGTAGCCTTGGGACAAGTGTCCCCCTTTCCCCTTTGAGAGAGAGAACTTGATAAATGCAAAAAAATTAATTAAATCTCCTAAATTATCATTAGACCCCTTGGGTGGCCAACCATTAGGTTTCAGGCACACCATGAGGGCAACATGAGGTGGAACTTAACAAGTGTCCCCTTTGCTTTCTTTGTACTAGGTAGGGATTGGATCTTTGAATTTTTGACACCTCAAGCCCCTCAAGATTAGGCCCAGTTCCCACCACAAGCGTGGCCCTTAAGCACTTCAAGCTTGGGCTGGGTTCTCATCTCAAGTACAATCCTATCATCTCAAGCATATCAAGCACCTCAAGCATCTCAGCCATCAGGCACCTCAATCACCTTAAGCTTAGGCTGGGTTCCACCTCAAGCACCTCAAGCTTGGGCCGGGTTCCCACGTCAACCTCAACCCTGGCTTACCTAAGGTCAAAGGAATTTTACACTAACCATTGGAGGTCTTCAATGAAGCCAACCCTAAGGTCTTATGATCCATTGGTTAGCCTTGCTCTTTGATAGACCATCTCTCATTTGGGCCCCTTTACCATTGGTCCCGTGTTGAGATAGATCTATAAGCACATGTCTATATCTTAACCCTTGTTCCCGTTTATTCTCCCACATTGTATGATCAATTTAATATGAGAAAATCATTTGGGTTGGTTAGCTATTAGATTTTATGACATTACCCCTTTCTTGAAATCATAGTCGTCCTTGACTATGAGGTAGAAGAGATAAAGCCTTGGTCATTAGTCAATCTTACTTATTGGCGGGTAGAGGATCTCTTTTTACGCTATGACATATTTCCAAGATGGATGACTAATCTATTTGGTGCTTGGGAGACATAGCTGCCGCAAGCATGTCTGCTCTTTAGTCCATTTCATTCTCTCAAAGTAGAGTGACAAATTCTACTTGGTGTTTGAGAGACATCTCATCACAAACATGATTCTAAACATGCATACTATTTAGATTTGTGCACAATTAAAAAGATAATTAGTCTTCTAAGACAAAAACATGGGTCATTTAAAATAAATTTGTACATTTTCTTACTCTAATGTAGCATTGTAAGCTTTGACAAGGTTCATACTATCCTTAAGTTGTATTCCTTGCATCCATCTAGCATCTTCAAAAGGATAATTTTTGAGTTTAATAAGATACCGTCGGATAATCTTACCATGTTGTAGTACCTTGTCTTCATGCCGAAGGATAGCTTCGGCTTGTAGCACCTCCTCTTGTTCTTCAAATTCGGGAGGGTCTTTGATAATCGGTTCACTTGGTGGATCTCCTTTGTAGTGCTTAAGTAGGCTCACATGAAAGGAATTATGTATGAGCCAATGGTTGGGAAACATGAGTTGGTAAGGCGTCTCATTGATGGGTTTCAAGATTTGGAAAGGACCATAGTATCTTTTTGCTAGCTTAGCATAATAGTTTTGATGGCCCGTAGGATTTTTGCTCGTCGTTTGCCTTAATCGAGCCTTAGGAAAATTAAGTAAGACCCAATCATTTTCTTTGAATGTTAAGGCCCTTTTGTGCTTATCAGCAACAACTTTTTTCCTTTGTTGAGAGATGGATATAGCCTCTTTAATCTTTTGAAAAGATTCTTGTAGGTCACGGCTATACTCATCGGTAGCGAAGATCTTCCCATGTACTTTGAGTAGCAAGGGACATTTTGGTCTTCCCTCAATGATCTCAAAAGGTGCTTTTCCCATAGAAGTATGTACAGTGTTATTGTAGGCATACTCTACAAGAGGTAAGTACTTTTTCCATTGTGAGTGTTGATTTACTATGGTAACATAAGTCTTTAGTAGATTGAGTATCGTATAATTGACTATCTCACTTTGGCCATCCGTTTGTGGGTGATAGGCCAAACAGAAATTCAGTCTTGTTCCTAGATTTTCAAAGAGACATTTCTAGAAATTACTGGTCATTCTAGGATCTCTATCTATCTGACACAATGGATGTGGGTAGTCCAGGGTGTTTGAATATTTGAGATATGAAGAGAGTTTCCATTTGGTGTGCCTTAATAGTATTTTTGACAGGAATAAAGTGTGCTTGCTTGCTAAACCTGTCGACTATTGTTCATATTCTCTTAATCCCATGGATAGACTTGGGTAATCCAAAGACAAAATCCATGGATATACTCTCCCATGGTGAATTTGGGATAGGCAATGGCTGGAGTAATCCAGGTTGCTTCCCTCTATCATACTTGGTCTTTTGGCATACTACACATTTTGAAACATACTCTCGTACGTCCACTTTCATGGTAGGCCAATAGAAATACGTCTCTACTCCTCGAAGAGTAGGTTGAATACCTCTATGCCCCACATAGGGAGGAGCATGGGATTCGTACATAACCTTCTCACGAAGGGAATGGGTAACACATAGCCTATTGCCGTGGAGAAGATAACCATCCTGCAAGGTGAATGGTTCCTCTTTCTTCCCCAAATCAAGGGCTAACATTATGTCTCTAAAGTTAAGGTCAGTAGCATACTCATCTATCATAGAAGATAGATTATTGTGAGTAGCTATAGACACCGCATTAACTTTTGGTCATCGTGAAAGTGCATCAGCCACCTTGATTGTGTTTACTAGCAATGTGAGCAATATGGAAATTAAATTGTGAAAGAAAATTTTCCCACCTCATTTGTTTGTCGAAAAGATTGGTTTGTGTCATGAAATAATTGAGACTTTGGTGGTCGGTTCGTAGAATAAATGGAGTCCCCAATAGGTAGTGCTTCCATGTGTCTAGGGCATGTAGAACAGCTAAAAGCTCTTTCTCATAAATGCCCAAGACTCGTTCATCCGTATTGAGCCTTTGGCTCTAATATGCTATCGCATGCCCTTATTGAAGCAAAACTGCTCCAAGGCAATCACCACAAGCATCACATTGGACCTAAAATGGCTTTGAGAGACCCGAAAGCATGAGGACTGGTTGGAAAGTGAGCTTATCAAAAGCATTTTTCTCCTTAGCAATCCATACATACTTAACGTTCTTCTTACTTAAGTCTTGTAGTGGTCTTTAACTCTTCTTGATTCCTACCATTTACATTTAATGAAACATTAGGATCTTTTAGGGACTCTTTGACAAAAATCATGTATGCAAAAACTGAGCTCTTCATTGACTTATCAAAAGCAAGAGGATTTACAAGTGGAATAGTGCGACCACGCTCACTAGCATCTATATACATGTCTTTCCCCTGTAGGTGAAGTAGATTCTCCTTTCAGGGAACTTCATATTGACAGCCATGTGATCAAACCATGGCGCCCCTAGGATAGCATCCTCATATTGGAGAGGAGAGATGAAAAATTCTTCTTTGTCGACATAGCTTTGGACATGAAGCCTCAACTTCCCAATCAAGGGAGTAAGAGAGGCTTACTGTCCCTTGAAAGCTGTGTCAGCCATTACCATATCTCCCATCTTAAAATCTTGAATGCCCAACTTGGTGGCCAACTCTGTTGATATGAAGTTGTGAGTAGAGCCAGGGTCAAACAAGATGAAGGCATCATGCTATCTTACCTTTCCCCAAGCGTAGGAAAGTGATGATCCTTTGCAATGAACATCCTCTTTTGGAGCTTCGATGGCGGAATTCCTAGGAGTCTCATTGCGAGAATTCTTCTTGGCGCAATAATGATAGCCATGTCCTTGCTCCCCACACTTGAAACACTTATAGTCCTTGAAAAAAGCTTCAACCTCTTCAGGAGAGAGTTTTTTTTTGCCTTTGTAAACTCCCTTCTCCTTGGACCGATTGTTGTTGTTGTTGTTGGAAGTGCCTTGGGAAGAAATTTGACCATTGGTTTTCCCCTTTGCATCATTTTTGTCTTTGTTTTCCATGGGCTTGACATTCCGTCTAGCCCCTTGATGGAAATTGATGCGTGAAGCAACCATGGTGTGATGGATTACTTTGGTGATAGAACCAGGCCGTTGAGAGGTGATGTATTCGGCCATCTCTTCAGGTAATCCCACACAAAATTACTACTTTTGCTCGGAAAAGTCTATCTTTTGAAAGACAATAGCTTTGAGATGTAAATCCCAAAACTTTTCTACATACTTGTGGATAGACTCATGAGAGAGAAGCTTCAAGCTGCACTATTCGGTAAGCACTTTTTCCTTTGCATCACATGCAAGAAATTGCTTCATGATGGAGACTCGTAGAGTTTTCCATGTCTTTGGGGCTCCACCATTGCCACAAAGGCTAGCCCACCATTGCCAAGCTGATTTTTGGAAGTGCATAGCGACATGGTGTAGCTTGGAGGACTCTATGAAGCCCTTGTCTCCAAAGGTAGCATCAAATTGCTGGATGAAGGCCAACACTTTGTCGTCAGTAGCACCAAAGGTGCCATCATAGGTGAGAAAAGAGATACTCTCTCCTCCCTCCTTGAAATTCTTTAGCTTTTGTGACCTTTGCCATGCAGGGTATGGTTTGCGATGTCCTCCCCTCTTGTATTCTCTGGGAGAATAGCCATAGCTTTCATCGGAAGAGGAGGAAGGTGAAGAACAAGGAGAAAAGGGGGACCTCTTTCTAGCCCTTTTCTTCCTTTGTTTCCTCTCTTCCTTTCAGAACGAAGAGGAGAAAAATGGTGTGTTGGTCTTTTCCTCTTGGGAGGAGTGGGAAATCGTCTAGACCACCGTCTTTGTGGAGCCGCATCTTCAGAGGAACTTAAAGTTTCATTGATTTCTTGCTCTTTCGATTCCTCCTCTTTAATTGGAGAGTCTTCTTTTGGGGGTCTCTTCAAGAGGCCTCCTAAGCTCTCTCTCCTCTTGGGCAGGTTGGGAAATCCCATAAGCGCAAAGGTGTTGTGTAACTTTGGCTTGCAAGGCAAGGTTGCTCATAGCTTGCTGCAACCTAGTAACAAGAATTCACAAAAATGCGGGCATCATCATTAGCACCTTCATGTGCAAAATCAAAGCTATCAATGTTCATTCTACTCTCTTGATTATTATTAGCCATGTTAACAAAATTTGTGTACGTACTTAGTGTATGCTTTGGTAATTCAAAACCTTAGTTGCCATTCCTCTTAGCCTTTGAAAATTGGCTCTTGCGTATCTACACCCACAGCTCGAAGTGGTTAATTATAGAGAGTAGTGGAGTAGGTATAACATAGCAGAGTTGCCGAGGGCTAGCTCCTTTTAGACTTCTTATGACTCAATAATGGTAAAGCCGTAGGCAAGTCTAAGAAGACTCCATTATTAAGTCCAAAGCTCCCAAGGTGTGCACCCTATTCCACATAGTGGGCTCACAAAACCAATAATAGATCCCAATTCCACATACCCTAAAGTAATTATCAAAATCAACCATTTATAGGCTACTTAAGGACCTCTCTTCTTAAGCAAGAAAAGAGAAACCAAATGCTCTTATACCAATGCAATGGAATTGGACTATTAACTTGAGAGTAGCGAAAATTAATGAGATTATTTTTCAGAAATTACTTTGTGAGCATAGCGGGTGAACATAATTGAAGTCAACATAGGTATAGCAATTAGTTTACTTGGCATGAACAATACTTTTTCAAGAGAGAGAATTTGGAGAACATGACAACAGTTAAGGACCGGATTTATGTGGAGCCAGTTCCCCCTCCAATAGGCATTTGTATTATGATTTCTCCCAATAAGAGAAACTTGTTACAATACAATCTTTGTGTTCCTTGTGACCTAGGTGATGCAATGAAGATGGAAAGCTTCATGCATCACAAGCATAACATAGACTTTGTAGAAAACTTTAACTATCCCAAGCCTCAGCCCCAAGACCTCAAACACCTTCAAAGGTGGAGAGAGCTAGCAGGGAATGAGGGTAGGGAAGAGTAAGAATAAACATTTCATATGAGAAAGAATTAGTTCCTCACTTATCATCACTCTTCTTGCTAGCATACATAATAGCATAGTAATGAAGATAAGGAAGATGGCAAGCTTAAGCATTGAAGCATGGATCTTGGTTAGATTTGCACTCCATAGCCAAGAGTGTTGGTGTAGGCTCTCAACCTCTACTTGCTTGGAGAAGGAGAGGGAGCTCTTGCACTTTGCACATTGCATAATGAGAGTGCGTGTGTGGGATAATATACCCCTCAAGCAACCCCTTAGATTTCTTTGGTCAACCCCCCCTTGTAGCTCATGCTTGAAGCTCATTGGACCTCTCCAAGCCTAGCCAATCACAAGCAGGAGGCATTACAAGCAACAAGGGTAGCCTTGGGACAAGTGTCCCCCCTTTCCCCTTTGAGAGATAGGACTTGATAAATACAAAGACGATTAATTAAATCTCCTAAATTATCATTGGACCCCTTGGGTGTCCAACCAGTAGGCTTCAGGCACACCACGAGGGCAACATGAGGAGGAACTTGACAAGTTTCCCCTTTGCTTTCTTTGTACTAGGCATGCCTTGTGTGAGTGTGTGTGTTTTCTCTCTCATCCCCCTCATGCAGGGCTCACCCCCTCCTTGTAGGGATTGGATCTTTTACTTTTTGACACCTCAAGCCCCTCAAGCTTAGGTCTAGTTCCCACCACAAGCTTGGCTCTTAAGCACTTCAAGCTTTGTTGATCAGTGGATTCTTCTCCTCTAGGTATTCTTCAATTTTTGCTCTTCTCTTTCCAAGAACACACATTTGATTCGATGTGTATGATGGCTTATGTGGTTCTTAATGAAGTGTATAATCACTTGGAAAACATCCATGGGCCATGCCTTGCGGTGTGGTGTTGTTTGTTTGATAGGTCTCCACCTTTTCTCTCAATCCCACTATCAAAGGTGTTGCAACATTTCTTACATTTGCATATCTTTGAGTTGAGTAAAAAACCCTTGGGGTGGATGATTTGTCATGGTTAATACTCTCAAGATAGTCTTTGATAGTCCTATTGGTCACAAGCTTTTATCCTGGCTTTACCTAACTAATAGCACTCAAAACATTTTCAAGACCAGCACACAGGAATTTTTGATTGTATCTTGGTCTCTAGAGGGTATTTTTAGCTCAAGATTGAGATATAAGATGTACTCAATTATATCTATAATCAAATACCCCCACTATTAAGAGATACATGCATTACCCCTATCAAATTTTGGCTTCAAATTCAACAGTAGCTAGACAAAGTCACCTACAGGCTTTGTACCAATTTTCACCAATTTTTGAGGTTGGGGGCATGGATCGCGATCCATGTTCCACCATGGACTTGATCTTTGGAGAGCTTGTCACATTCTATGTCTACAAGCTATATCTCAAATCTTTTTGAATTTGGAATTTTTTGATAGGTCAAAAGCCAATTACTAGGTTTGGTTTACAGTTTTGAGTCTATCTTCTATTTTGGTGCCTTTTGACCCAAATTTTCTTTTTCGCAAAATTGGACTTGGGGACATGTTTCCTTATATATGCACTATAGTCTAGAAAGATTTCAAGTCAAGCTATCCCCTTGGGGACATGGAGAACAATCTATGTTTGGAGGCCAAATTGAACTTTCTTTGTACTATTACGATCAACATGATTACTAAATATATGGTATCAAGTTTTTGGGTTTGGACCTCTGGACTGGATATTAGGTTAATTTTTGCACTTTCTCAGAGTACTTGGACAATTTTGGGGTTTTGACTTGGGTTTTGACGTTCAAATGAGATGAGACTTTGAGATTAGGCTATAAATAGCATGTACATTGTAGTGGCTAAGTTCTGGGTCAAAAATATGGAAAAGGTACATGGATGTTAACTAAGTCAACGTCAGTTAACAAAAGATGCTAAAGACCAAAGACGTACAGATGCACATTGAAGATCAACATGAAGAAACAATAAATATTGGAGTTACACATTTTTCACGTTTTCCCAAAATGGTCACATATTATAAATTCCCGATTTTTTTCAGGTCATTGTAATATTTGAATGTTTTACGAGCTCAATGGGAGTTCCAAGTTGTAAAGAATAGGTCACTTATTGTGCCTAGGTTATAGATTCAGTAAGTGATGAGCCCTAAAGGCCTTGGGCGCCCGGACATTGCATATTAGCTCTTGAGGTGTGTGGCTATGGAGTCCTTGAGCTTCTCTTTGCTCATGAGATTTGATTAACACTAATCAATGATTCATTCTCTCTCACTATGCCTCTCTCATACTTATTATGATTTCCTATGATGCTTATATTAACTAGATCTTAACTAATTAGTGGTTAATCCCTCTCTAATCTTGTGTGATTTCCCTCTTTTGCTTGTGTGTGCATGTAAGTTTGATTGGAGTGTGGTGCTCGATAGATCTATGTGTGTGTGCTTGCGATTAGTGTGTTGCATGATAGGATTAGTGTTGTGTGCGTCTTGCAATCGTAGTATGTGTGATTGGGTTGATTAGAGGTGAAAAGAAGTGGATATGGAGATTGCCCTTCATTGCGGCTGAGCTCCTCCATAGGCCGAGAAGCTCACCTCGTAGAGTTAACCATTTGTGTTGCCACGATTATCTCACTAACCATGTGAGTGTTTCCATGCCCTAGCCGGGTAGCTCATCCCTCCGGATTGATAATTTTTTCCGTCATTGGATCTATTGCAACGATAGGACCCCCAACATTTGGCGCCGTTGCCGGGGACGATGGCCTATGCTAGTGTAATTGTAGCATAAACGAATACGTTCCCTCACTAATTTCACTACTAATTTCACTACTAATTTCACTTATGTGTTTATATTTTTGTGGATTTTGAATGTGTGTGCATGAAGCATTGTGTTCATAATTCCCTAATGTGTGACCGTATCTTGCCAATTGTGTGTTTACACACTCTAATTTCTCACTAGCCCCTTGCTAATTTGACTAATTTTTGCTAACTTACTAATGTGCTATGAAGGATTGGAGCATTCGACCATTCAATTGATCTTCAACGGAAAGGTAATTAAGGTGGTATTCTCAACCTCCCTAGAATCTAAGGATGTGTAGAATTGTGTAGAAATCCCACCATGATGCAATGTAATGTGATGCAATGTAATGCTATGCTATGTTGATGCAATGCAATGTGATATTAACGATTGAAAATTTTGGGATTATTCGTTTTCACGCCATCGTAATGCCGAAATTTTTAAGAATTGGTGGCGCATGAATTTGATAAGTTTCAATTGCTAATTGATGATTGTAGGTTTCTCATTGGGTGCCTAATTGAGTTAATTGCATGCTTGGATGGTCAATTTCAAGTGTATGTGCACTAAAATCAAGTGTGTGTGCATTTTAATTGAGTGTGTGTGTACTAAAATCAAGTGTGTGTATGCTAATTTTAGGTGTGTGCACTATTTTGCCCATGTTTGAGCACCTAGAAATCAATGTGTGCGTTATGATTTGTAAATTGTGATGATTGATGTGTGTTGTACTTATGCCCAACTAATGATTTGTGAAGTCACATTGCAAATCCGACAAATTTAACCCTTTTGTGTGCGCACCTAAAGATTGGTAAAAACTGCCAATCTTTTAGTGTGTGCGTGCCTAAAAAAGTGTTTGGTTAATTCAATGTTTTGATTGCATAAATGACATGTGTAATGATTAATTTTTACATTTTTGTGCTCAAAACAGGGATTTACACACCCTAATTACGTCAATTTTTGACCTGATTTTGCCGGTTTAATTGCCTAGTCTTGATTTTATTGATAAAATTGTTGGCAATTGAATTGATGTGATTTGTTCAATTTTATTTGGCTGCACTATTCCCCAGTGTGTGGAGAATTCACAAATTTTTTTTGGGTATTTTTTGGATAATGTTTGCAATTATTTGGATTTTCGGGTGATTTTACGCGTTTTGGCTAATTTTCAACCTAAATTCGGCTTTTTTTCGGTTTCCAGCGTGCCTTTCGGCGCATGGACTTTCCTCGTCGGATAGAGATTTACTTCTCTTGGGATACTTTCCTACGATGCTAAAATAATCTTCTTCTTCTTACTTCTTCCACTTCCGTCGCCGTTCTTGTGCTTCGTGATGTGTGAACCCACCTTTACAAACACAACACACAAGCTACAAGAAGACGTTATAATTTTTGAAAAAAAAAAAAGAGACCTACTTGTCTTCTTTCTCTGTTTCCTCAACTGCTGTGGAGCCTTTTAAAGCCTTTTGTCTTTTTGCCTTTTTTTTGTGTCATTGACTTTTGTATTGATTCATTTCATTTTGTTTCAATTTCATTTCATTTCGTTTGCTTTCCCTGTAAATTTCATTTCATTTCATTTTCTTTTTTTTCTCACTTTCATTTCATTAATTTGTATATTAGTAAGAAAAAAACCATTAAAAATCATAAAAACAATAAAAATTTTCAAAAACCCAATTAAAAAAAAGAGTTAGAAAATTATAAAAAATAGAAAACTCATTAAAAAAAGAGTCTTTTTTTTAAATCACAAAAAATAAAAAACACATAAAAAATCACAAAAATTCAAAATTTTCATGAAAAATTTAGAAAAATTCACAGAAAAATAAAAAGCAAAAAGAAAATCTTAAAAAACCCAAAAATCCCATAGATAAATCAAAAAAATAGTAAAAAACTCACAGAAAATCCAAAGTCGTCCGAAAAATTCAAAATAAATCAAAAAATTCAAAAAAAAAACCCCAAAAAAGTCATTAAAAATCAAAGCTTTCCCAAAAAATCATAAAAAGACCAAATATTTTAGAAAATTCAAAATTTCACAGATAATTAAGAAAAATAAAAAGAAAGTCATAGAAAGTGTCCAAAAAAGCCAAAAAGAGCCAGGAATAGCCAGAACGAGGCCGAAAAGCAAAAGCAAGGCCGAAAAGTGTACTGCGCACATCGCAAAAAAGCACCGTCGGAGAGTCACACCGCGCAAACCATGTGAAAGCGAATCAGATCAGTTGGTGCAAAAACAGTCAACTCGAAACCGTCAGCAGCATACAAATTTCTAAATTTGTCAAAATCAAGCCGAAAATCGATTAATCACGATGGATTACATATTAATCTGTTCAAGGCCCAGATTTTCATCATTTCAAAGGCCCAAATCAATTTTGAAACTCTCAAGCTAGAGTTAATCAACTCTTGCGAGTCTAAAGAGCAGTCAGCTACAAAAGTGCTTTGGCTACAACAGTTTAATCAAAATTGAGCAGCAGAAATTCTGCTAATCAATACCAGAGTCTGCCAATTGACAGTTTTTGTGGATTGAGCAAACATGGACTCAAATCAGCCGAGAATTCAAGTACAACAAAGCATGCTAGTAGCCGTGGCAACACATGCACAACTGCAACCGACCAGGTTTTGCAGCTTTATGGTTACAATGGGGAAATTTTTTTTTACACAGATACAGAAGGTCATAGGTATCTTATGAGTAGTAAAAGCAACACACGAGCCAAGATCGTATTGATCAGAGTAAAGACAAATTCAGATAACTCCCAGATATTCACAAACTTCAGTGGAGCTAGGTATTGCAAGCTCAAAGATGAAGTGCAAATATAAGTTCAAAACTTCAACGCAAGTGTTTATCCAGAGACCTGCACAGGTCCGCAAAGTATCCATTTAGTGCATATGCAATCAGGGTCATTGTACATGGATTACAGTGGTCAAATCTATAGTCAAGATCTAGTAATGGAAGATCCAACAGATCAACCAATAGAAGCAAATCTAATTGGAGAACCAAGCCAAAGACGGTACAAAGGTCAAGATGGAGCAATATATAACTTGATGCTCAATGTTCTAAAAGAAACTACCGACAACTTGGGAAGCACAAAAATAGAAGCTCCTCAGCAAGAGCTTGACATGATAGAGACAGATGAAATACCACCAGTCATGGCGTATTGCTCAGATTGTGGACGAAAAGGTGGATATTTTTCTGAAGATTGTCCAAGAAATCCAGACAACAGGGACACATCAACTGCCAACAAGCAAGGCACAGAGAAAATTGGAAATGCAAATCTTGATGTAAGTGCATCTAACCCATCACTTTTAATGCAATCAGATAATTGTGTATTACCATTAAAAGCACTAGTAAAAACACTGCAAATTCAAAATCAGCATAAGGATGCATCGGTACCTAAAAAGATTAAAATTGATTCTTTGAACAACAAATTCTTGCATGAATTTAGTAAAGCAGTCGAGATATCACCAAAGGTTGAAAAGACTGTTAAATTTGCAAATGATTTTGCATCCACGGCCACAAGTGTGCAATCATTCACGAGTCTAAGGGACACATCAGACAAAATGATGTTAGTTTTGTATGGTACACATAATTCATATGCACACTTTGTAGACCAAAAAGGAAAACTGTACAAAAAGGATCAACCTGTGTTTGAACGGCCCACATACCAGTTCATAGAAGTGCGTCCAGTGATAGATCAGAAAGGATGGTTCATTTTAGAGGAAAGAACCATCCTCTGAAAGAATCTATTATAGCCCATCCTCTCCAGAGCTGAAGGATATTACCCGAGTGAACCCAAAAAATTGTTCAGAGCCAAACTCGCCTCCATTGGAAATCATACTTGGATGTTGTGACCAAACAAACATATACTTTGATCAAAACAGTCGTAGATACAGACGAGAGTCTAGCATCTATGATGCCTTGGGTCTCGAAACCACAGAAGCTCATATCATAGGAAACTTATGGGATAGACAATATCAAAGCAAAGATAATGCTATGTACAGATTGACTTGGAAAATAATTTGTCATGTTTCAAGGAAATACATAGGAAACTATGTAGAAGGTTTACACATGCCAACCATCAGCAATGCTACCCAAAGTGTACCTTTACAGTCCCAAAAGGTGAGACTAAATCATGCCAACCAATTTTGAACTTTTACAATGAAGCAGGCTATAGTGATCACCCTAGGAAGGGGGGAGCTGTAAATCCATCAAGCTCAGCTTATGCACCAAGAAATGCTACACCAGTTAGAAGCCCTAGAGCTTCTAGCCAGCAGACCCCTTCAAGGAAAAAATATGTAGAAGGTTTACACATGCCAACCATCAACAATCCTACCCAAAGTGTACCTTTATAGTCCCAAAAGGTGAGACTAAATCAGAGCCAACCAATTTTGAACTTTTACAATGAAGCAGGCTATAGTGATCACCCTAGGAAGGGGGGAGCTGTAAATCCATCAAGCTCAGCTTATGCACCAGGAAATGCTACACCAGTTAGAAGCCCTAGAGCTTCTAGCCAGCAGACCCCTTGAGCAGACCCGTTTGAAAGATCATATGGTTGTTGGAAGTTTCCAATTGACCCAGGTTCCATCAGAATCTACAGACAAATGCTTCTATGAAGATCATCAGGGACAAAAGTTTCAACTGATCTCCACAAGTCAGGGTCAAAATCCAACAAAGCCAATAGTGTTCAAACAGTTACATGTGATCAAGCTCACATATGCATATCAAGATACACATGGTAACGAATATCAGCAAGATCAAAACCTTGTACAAACCCCTATGGATGGCCCGACTGACGTCCAGGACTATTTGAAGATGATGCAAAACCTCAAGTTGCCAGAACAGGTGATAGAAAAGTCAAAATCAATGGGAGCTAAAGTCCAGAAGGATACACAAAGGTCACCACCAAAATCTCCTCCAAAGAGGAAAATTTTGCGAAAAAGTACAGTGGATCTATTAAGATCAAAGGTTACTGAGATGCAGGTAGACAATGCTCAACAATTGCAAAAAGGTGCAATATTACAACCAATGGAATCAACATCAATTGAAGCAGATGATCAAAGCAAAGAAAATGCAGATAAGGTCCAACCAAAGGATGTTGCCATAGCAAAAGAAGTCAATCCAGACACAAATCTCGAGAAGATCAAGTGCAACATAGTTCGTGAAAATGAAGAAAAGCTGTCAAGCGAACTAAAGCTAGATTTTCAGTTAGACAAGAACCTCATGTCTTTTTGCACTTGGAAAAGATGTGGTCAACAAAAGCTGGTAGATGCTCATGAATTTGTGAGCATATATGGAGACAAACGAGAAGAATGCTAGGGAATCATCTCCACCGCCATTGAAGTAAGTTCACATATCATCACAACCCAATTCTATGTGATCACAGCAAAAGATATGCCAGACGACGTCATAATGGGAATGCCAATGGCCCAGAAGATGTTAGAGATACAGAATTCAAACAGGATGCAGTCTTCAGAGACAACAAAGAATGAAGTCCAAGACTGGTCACTCGTGGACGACAGCACAAAGTCCTCAACCACAGTTAAAATGGAGAATGATATTAAAGCAGATCTTATTGAAGATGATTCATCTCCATCAATCAGAACTTTAGAAGAGCTTAAAGCAAATCAGGCAATAGCAAGTGCATATCAAACTGAGCAAAAAGCAACCACAATAGCTATTGAGCAGAGAATGCCACCAAAGCTAGAAGTTAAGAAGAATGGGGTTGTAGACAACCAAGAAGCAATAGGAAGTCCAAAGATCAATCAGACATTGCCAGCTAAATCAACCGATGCAAGTCAGATCGGAAAACAAAGTCTCAATCCACCCTCCATGGAGACACAATTACATCAAGATGAGATCATGGCGAAAGCAGGCCAGAAATCTTCAATAGAGCCAACAATGAGAATAGTTGTACTTCTCACCAGTACAAGAGGAGAAAATGTCAGATGATATGCTCTACTAGATAAAGAAGCAAATTACAATATGGTTCCAGAGCATTCTAGAGATTAATCCATGCAAACATGATATCAAAACAATGCTAGGTTTGCATACACGTCAAAAAGAAATGGTTGCTACCCTTAGCATCCAAAATCATGAAGAGCATGTAAAGTTTCAGGTGAAGCCTTCAAAAGAAATGCTTGCAGATGTCATCCTTGGACATCAATGGCTAGACCAACACAAGGCCTACAAAGAAGATACAATGCTAATAATCTCTTTTCCAAGAGGTAGCCAGTAACATTTACAGGTACCGTTAATGCTAGATTCAGAGTTGCAGACGTCACAAGGATCGGGCGAAAAATCTTGCAAACAAAGGTAAAGCTAAAGTGGACCTTCCACCGATTAGCACAAAAGGTGTGACAGCAAATGCCTCTACATCAAAGAACCCTCATGGATCAACTTCTTCAAGCAAGCCAGGACTTCAAGACTTAAAATCAATTACTGACCCAACGGAAACCTCAAAGGGGACACCCAGAAAAGCAAAGATATTTCAGCCAAAGTACTCAAGAAAGCAAAGGAAATTCAAGCAAGTGTTTGTTCAGAGTAGTTCAGTCAAAGTCAATGATCCAGTTTGGATTAAGGACAGGAAATCAACATAGAAAGACAAACACATGGGATGGATAGCATCACACTGGAGCTTAAAGGAACAGGAGTAATAGAGATAATAGATAGATATGGGTACCAAAACCGCAGGTAAGAGCATATGAAGTAACTTCAAATCCCTCCCAAGAAGGAAGGCCCACAAGGTATCAACCTTGATAATATTCTAGGATACCTAAGAAGCAGGTATACAAAAGAGCAACATTGAAAGATGGTAAAGTCAACCACAACTCTCAAGAGGATACAGAAAAAAGACGGATCTCAAAGAATATTCCTCTTGGACAAGGATTCTACACAGGTTATACAAAGATTTGGCTACCAGTCAACTGGAGCTACACTAGACCTGCATGAAGATCTCAAGAAATCAATAAGACCTAGAGCAAAGCAAAGGCAACAATGGAGATACCAAGGTCATGAAGAGATTTGGATTCCTAAGTCTTCCAATGCTCCTAGTCAAAAGCCAAATTCCGATAGCAAACAGAGGCCTACAAAAACATCAAAGAATACTATCAACATGCCTACTTGGAGAATCAAATAGATAATGAGTCTTCACAGTCAGAGAAGGACAATCCAACCAATGAGAATGCAGATTCGAAGAAGATAAAACAGGTATGGCAAAAGAAACCTTCAATGCCAACTTGGTCCTTCAGTAATCCTCTTTTTGAGGATTCAAGCTTACTTTTACCTGAAGAAATGTTTGTAGTAAGCTCAAGAACATAAAAAGTCAAGTCGCCAGGGTGCAAATAACACTCTTTGACATAGTCAGAGTCGGGCTGCTGAGCCATGAAATGAGCAAAGCATTAGTCCCAAAGCTTCAAGTCATATTAGACTTTGTGCTAAGAGTCGTAGTTATTAGGCTTACGCTCAAGCTGGAAGAGTTGAGCATATCTAAAGTCATGTCGCTCATGCTAGATGAGATGAGCATAAGAGTCAAAGTCTATTAACTTACAATTGGTGGAGTGTCGTAGAGTCCAACACTCACGCATAATGCGCAGTGAGATGAGAGCACATATCCTCGTCAAGAAAAACCATTCTTAAAGGGGTGCCAGCTTGCAAAGTCATGTCATATGCTTTTATAGCTACACCATCTTTCTGAAAAACCCCTCAAAATCTTTCTTGCACAGCATATTGTTTTCAATGCATTTCTGTGTATGCATAAATAGGATGTCCCATCATAATACATATGCATTAGACACTCTTTTTGCTTCCACCTATGCACCTTGAGTGGCCTACAACAAGAAACAACCAATGTCATGCTAACCAACAAATCCATTTAGTGGGGTCACTACTGGGCGAATAGGAAGCTTGGGGATGGCCCAACGCTCCCTATCACTTGGTGTTGACCTTCATGTAAAATCCATTACAAGCGCCAGCAAAGACCTTCGGACACGACAACCGACAATGGTAAGACAAAATTCAATGGAGTCACTACTGGGCGAATAGAAAGCTTGGGAGCTGCCTAACGCTCCCTATCGCTTGGTGTTGATCTAGGTATTAAAGCCATTACAGGCGACGTGAAAGACCTTGGGGCATGATAACCAACAATAGAAAGGCAAAATTCAATTGAGTGACTATTGGGTGAATAGGACGCTTGGGGATTGCCCAACGCCCCCTATCACTTGGTGCTAACCTTGATGTAACCGACAATGAAGACCATGGTGATGTGATTACAAAAATACAGTTGAGTCACTACTGGGCGAATATAAAGCTTGGGGACTGCCCAACGCTCCCCATCGCTTGGTGTTGACCTTGCTCTTAGATTCATCACATACGGAAATCGAGTCAATATGGGGCGAATAGGCCGCTTGGGGACTCCCCAGCATTCCCTATCGCTTGGTACTGACCTCGGGGTTAAAATCAGTACATGCGACAGCAGAGTCAACACCGAGCGAATAGCAGGCTTGGTGATTGCCCAACGCTCCCCATCGCTTGGTGTTGACATTGGAAACTTGGCGTCGTCCCAGTACACTTTCACGGATATCACATTTTTTAAGTCCATATCTATCAATGAATAATTCCTTCAGTACTTTATCAATATTTCCCATGCTAATAAATACTCCAATAATGTGTGTATCCCAAGGGCACTTTTTCCCACTGGGTTTTTTCCCTTTGGTCATCTGGGTATTAGACCCTAATTTAGAACCTCATCATTCTACTTCCCTTGTACATAGTTTTCATAAATAAACAACAGCCTCATCATCATGCTATTACAACGGAAAAATGCAACATCATCTCTCACATCAGACATATTCAGACTAATGACGATGGTGCAGCAAATTCAACATTATCAACAAATTCAACGACAAATGAAGACAATCAGCCCATCAACAACCAATCAAAAACCTTCCACAGCCTCCATGGACATTTTCAACAGTGCTCGAGGACGGGTTTTTGAGGGGGAGTTGAAGAGGAATGGAAAATAAAGATAGGGAAGAGAGAGAGGAAGGGAAACCACGTGGATGCATAAATGCAAGCTCGGACTGCGCTCCCCGAATCCCCACCATGTCCCTCTCTCTCATTTGAGAAAGTTGAAAGTTGAAAGTTGCGAATTGTTCTTTGATTCTTTGATCTTTCACCCTCGCTGATGCAGAATTTGCCCGTTGAAGCTCAAGAGCTTGTGGACGTGTGTAATGATCAATTGCTCCCTTGACTATTGCAATAGTGTGCCCCTTATTGGCATACTACAGTACTATGAGGTAGGTTGGAGTGAGTTTTTGGCATTGACATCGAAATCCTGCGTTGGGCTGATCTTCAATGAGCTTCAATGTCGGGGCGAGGGCAGAGTTCCTAGGAGAATGCTACTATGGGTTGTTGGCATTGCCATCTTGCTAGCCCTCTCCATGAGCCCCAACCCCTTCCTCTCTCTCTCTCTCTCTCTCTCTCTCTCTCTCTCTCTCTCTCTCTCTCTCTCTCTCTCTCTCTCTCTCTCTCTCTCTCTCTCTCTCTCCGACCTTTCTCTCTTTGGCTGACCTTTCCAGGAAAATGTGATAGGGTCCAATGTGTTCCTCGGTGGCGGCCTTGAGGTGCACCCCATCTCGCCATTTGAGCAGAGCTGAGGAGAGGAGACATCGAGGAAATCAATATGCAACTGGATGTTGGATTGCTAGAATTGAAGAGCCAAAAAAAAGATGAAGAGACCACTAGTGGAGATCGGCAATGTGTGCACAACAAGACACGTGGAGGTTGAAATTGTGGGGCAGCATGAACATTACGGATTCACAGCGATCGTGCGTCAGAGATTCATAGCATATTAGAGCATGAAGGTTGCAGCAGGCACCTTTATCCATAAGTGTCTCACAACACTCTCTCTCTATCTATCTTTGCGCGTGTATGGCTCACCCTAATGAGTGCGCGTGTGCGTGTAGGGAGTGTGTGCAAGAGAGGGGAAGAAGAGAAATGGGGAAGGGGGAGATGCACAGGTAGCCACTGTGTGGGTTAGTGGAGAAGAAAGAGAAGTAGTAAACCCTTCCTCTTTTTCTCCCTATATTGATTAGGAGAAATAAAGTGTACAAGGGTGGTTTCCCACGGCCACCTGGCCTACACCCCAACAACCTCCCACTTGAAGGTCATGGTGGCCAATAGTGGCATTAGTATAGTTAGTCTATACAAAATTGATGAAGCATTGCCGAGGCTTCATCCTACACCCATAAGTTCTATACAATGTGTAAATCGCTCCGAGGCTAGGCTCTTTGTGAGAGCATCTGCGGGGTTGTCGTCAGTGTGAACCTTGACAAGCTTGATACGCTTGCCAGCCAATGCATCTCGTATGACATGGTATCTGACCTCTATGTGTTTCGACTTTGAGTGAAACACTTGATTCTTTGCCAAAGCAATGGCACTCTGACTATCACAATGTAGTACTGGAACCTCGTGAATGCCCAAATCTCCCACTAGACGAGCCAACCATATGGCTTTCTTGCTGGCGTCAGACGTAGCAACATATTCTGCCTCAGTGGTAGATGAAGACGTGCAATCTTGGAGACACGATCTCCAAGAGATAGCTGCTCCAGCAAACATGAACACATAGCCAGATGTGGATCTTCTATGATCCACGCAACCCGCATAATCCGCATCCGTGTAACCTACAATAGATGCATCACTGTTTCCGAAGCGTAAACACTTGCTAGCTGTACCTTTCAAATATCTGAGGATTTTCTTCACTGCTTCCCAATGCTTCTTGCCAGGGTTTGCCATGTACCTACTAACCACTCCCACTGCATGTGCAATGTCTGGTCTTGTGGCTACCATAGCGTACATCAAACTGCCAACTGTTGAAGAATATGGTACTTTTTCCATTTCCTCTTTCTCAACCACTGTCTTGGGAGAGTATTCCTTGCTAAGTTTGGAGTATGCTTGCATTGGGGTTTTCAATGACTTCCCCGCCTGCATACTAAAACGTTGCAAGACTTTGTGAATGTACTTTTCTTGAGATAATTCAAGAATTCCACGTTGCCTGTCTCTCTTGATGTGCATACCAAGAAAGTGATTGGCATCTCCCAAATCCTTCATGGAAAACTGAGTGTTAAGCGTCTTTTTCAAGTGATTGATTTCATCAATTGATTTGCCTGCGATAAGCATATCATCTACATACAAGATCAAGATGATTAAAGAACCGTCGTTCAACCTTTTTGTGTATAAGCAGTGATCCTCTTGACTTCTTATGTAACCCTGAGACTGTATGAATTTGTCAAATTTTTGATACCATTGCCTGGAACCTTGCTTGAGGCCATATAGTGCCTTTTTAAGTCTACAAACCAATTCTGTCCTCGTTGGTTTTTGGGTTTCACATACGAATCCCTCTGGTTGTTTCATGTAGACATCTTCATCTAGATCTCCGTGAAGAAATGTTGTGTTCACATCCATTTGGACAAGTTCCATGTCCTGGATAGCAACCAAGCCAAGCACGGTGCGAAGTGTAGTCATCTTGACTACTGGAGAGAAAATCTCATCAAAATCCACACCTTTTTGCTGCTTGAAACCCTTGGCAACTAGACGAGCCTTGTATCTAGGCTCGGGATCTTCCGCTGTATACTTCTTTTTGTATACCCACTTGCAAGGTAAAGCATTTTTGCCTTTTGGTAATTCAACCAAATCCCATGTCTCATTAGCCACAATCGAATTGTATTCTGATTGCATAGCCTGCTCCCACTTAACGCTATCCTCCATTTGTATAGCTTCTTTGTAGCAGGTTGGCTCTCCACTGTCAGTGACCAAAATGTGGTGTATACCCGGCTCAAACCGCTCGGGCACACGTGATACTCTCTCAGAGCATCTCAGTGCCTGACTGCTGGACTCCGCTCTCTTCGGAGCAATAGTAGTATCTTGCACTTGAGGAGTAGGTGCAACACTACTGAACTGAGTTGGTTTGGAGGCTACATCCTCAAAACGAACACATCTGTACTCAACATCTTTGATGGGCTTCTTGTGCATCTTTGATTCATTGAAAATCACATGTGAGCTATGAATGACTTTGTTTGATTCTGGGTGCCAGAGACGATAGCCCATCTCTCCGTTTGCACCATAGCCAATAAAGATGCATTTGTGTGATCTGGGATCTAACTTCCAACGAAGTTCTTTGGGCACATGTGCATATGCCTAGCATCCAAATACACGTAGATGCTCATAGCTTGGCCTTTTGCCAGTCCATAATTCCTCTGGAATTTTGAAATTCAAAGGAGATCTAGGAGACCTATTGATGATGTGCACTGCTGTCAGAACAGCTTCCCCCCAAAATTCGGGAGTAAGCTTCGCCATAGACATCATAGAGACAACTCGCTCTTGAATCGTACGATTCATTCTTTCAGATATTCCATTTTGTGCAGGTGTGTATGGAGCAGTAAACTGCCGCCGAATGCCTTTTCTATTGCAAAAATCCTTGAACTCTGTGGAGACGTATTCTTCACCATTGTCCGAGCGAAAAGCTTTGAGCTTTGTTCCTGATTGGTTCTCAACCATGGCGAGGAATTTTTGGAATGTCGAAAAGACTTCTTCCTTACGCTTAAGGAGATACACCCACACTTTTTTGGTAGAATCATCTATGAATGTGAGAAAGTAGTTCGCCTCCCCTAGAGTTTTATGTGGCATTGGACCACAAAAATCACTGTGCACCAAGTCTAGAGGTTCGCCTAGTTTCTTATTCAATGGCGAAGATGTTAATCTAGTCTGTTTGCCATACAGAAAATGCTCACACAATGGAAAGTCCGTGTAATCTAACACAGATAAGTAGCCAAAACGCTGAAGTGTTTTCATTCCCTTTTGGCTAATATGCCCTAGCCGGCTATGCCACAACTCAGGAGACGGCAGCTCGGCAACATAGATAGAGTGTTCGTCGACACTCGAAACAAACAAAGAGTACATGGATCCGTTTTTATTACCTTTCATCATGATAAGATTGTTCTTGCGGATCATCCAAGAACGATTACCAAAAACTGAAGTGTAGCCAAGATCATCCAATTGCCCTATAGAAAGCAAGATTTTTGTAAGCTTGGGCACATGTCTGACATTCTGTAGCACAAAAGTAGTGCCATTATGCATCTGAAGTTTCACATCACCAATGCCAATAATGTCAAGCTCATGGGAATCACCAAGTTTGACTATTCCATGCATGGATGCATAAGAGGAAAACCACTCTCTATGCGGTGTGACATGAAAACTTGCACCAGAATCAAAGATCCAATTCTGTGCATAACCCTCATCCTGTGCAACCAAAGCATCTGGAGTGAGATCTGAAGTGAAAATGAGAACATCTGAGGCATCTGTTGTCACCTCGGCATGAATCTCTGTGGGCATAATGAGCATCACTGCAGGAGGAGCATCCTCTACTGCAGTGGTAGGCATGGGAGACTCAACAATATTGAGCTCCTCAATCTTTACTGTACTTTTTCCTTTGCCAGAATTATCCTTTTGCATGTTTTTCTTATCTCTTAGGAAACTACGACAATCCTTTTTGTAATGACCCTTTTTGTGGCAATAGTAACACTCGACATTTCTGGCATTCAGGTCTCTACTTTGGTTCCTGTGTCTGCTAGGACTACGAGGATTTCGCTCTCTACTTTTGATTTTGTGTTTGTTCCTGTCACGTCCTCTTGGATTTGTTGAACTGCCAGCCATATATGCATCTCTATGACTAGCATTATCGAGAGATTTACGACGAATCTCTTCAGTGAGCAAGGCATCTATGACAGCATTGAACTCTAACTTGCCATTTGGAGCTGAATTGCTAATGGCTATGCAAAAGATATCCCATGAATTGGGTAGAGAGCATAACAAGAAGATAGACTTGAGTTCATCGTCAAACTCCTTAAAGCCCTGAGATGTCAGTTGACTGAACAAGGAGTTGAACTCATTTAAATGACTACAAACTGTGCTACCTTCTTTCATGTTGAGTTTCATAAGTTTTTTTATGAGAAACACTTTGTTGGATGCACTTTTGCTCTCCCATGCTGAACATAAGCTATCCCAAAGTTCCTTGGTTGTTTTTTTTCCGATGATAGTGAAGAAGACTGACTCGGCTAGATGTAGACGTATCGTAGCCATGGCTTTTGCATCCAAAAGCTCCCATTGAGCTTGTGTATAATCATCATCCTCTGCATGCTCTTTCAACGGTTCTGAGAGGCCTTTGTTTATCAAAACATCTTTCATGCGCTCTTTCCACATGGTGAAGTTGTTGCCATCGAACTTCCGAATGAAATACTCCTCCTTTTCTGAAGAAGAAGCCATCGCTGATAAGAGGGTTTGAGAGGTGCCAAACTATGGCGAGAAGCTGTAGAAATTTGGGCAGAGTAACCTTTGTAGCGGGAGTAAAATCTCAACCGAAATAGACTCAAAAGTGCCAACAATGGAAGTCACGACTCGCGGGAAGTAAATCCGGCAGAGTCTCCTTTGTATGAGGAGTCAAAACTCAACTCAAAATGCATATAAATGTGCCAACTGCACTAACTGGGCATCTGCTACACAAAACAACTGCTATGTGAGTGCCAACTCGACGTCAAAAGCATAAATTACCGTCCAGATACATATCCTATGGCGAGGGTACCGTAAAGGGGAACTCCAGCTACCTTTATCACCGAAAGTGTCTCAACATTCGAGCACACCCCAGCTCAAAGAAAACCTCACGCTATTGACCCTCCAAAAGGCTAATGCAGACACAAATGGACTAGCCACACTCTCAGAAAGGGCTCTTCCGGTCCGAGTCTCAGAAACGGCCGGGAAAAACTGCCAAAATAGCCAAAAATGGCTCCACACGTAGTACAGTGGACAGTGTCCGCAACTCAACGTACATGAGTAAAATCGCGCTCAAACAGGCTCCAAGAACTACTGCATGCAGTAAAAGTGATCCCTGCGGGGATATTTGCTCTCAAAAGAGCTCTGTAGCACTAGGTGTGCTCACAACAAAATGCATCTGTCAACGCATGTGTACGTAGAGAATCTGCTGTCGAAATGACTACCAAATCGCCTGTGAAAGCGCTGTGACTAGTAACCTGGATAATCTGTGAGTGAATGGGCTGAAAAAACCCCCCTGTAGCCTGTAACCTGCGTGTCGGTGTCGCTATGTGTGGATTTCTACCGCCGGGCAGAAATATGCTAGTCGAATAGCCGCCAAAGGTGTCGTGTCCGTAAACTGTGTCGTACTGTGCGATCGGTGCGCTCAGTGCCGATGCCGGGTGTCACTCCTCTATGATAGAGGTACCTCACCCGTGCATGTCGCAAGCACGCTCGTCGATCACGAGAACACGCTCGTGTGGGGAAGCGCCCGGTGTCTAGGTCAGATGTCGAAGATCCGCCGCAATGAGGAGTGTCGAGCCGGAGCGCATGAGCGGTGTCGATGTCGATGTCGCCTTCCGCCGCCGGGCGGAAGTGGCTAGCCGAGTAGCCGTAAAACGCCAATGCTCGAGCGGCCAATACCAAGTCGTATAGATATCGATCGCAGATCTTGCTCGGTCTGTAAAGATTGCTCTCAACTTATCGGACTCGGGAGTGGAAGTTGAAGCCGGATGACGATGTCAAAGAAGTCGATGACAAAGTCGAAGAATCGTTGATGTCAATGATGAGACTCTGGTCTCTCTCTCTCACTCGCTCACTCTCGCTATCACTCTCTCTAAAGCTGCACTCAAGCCGCAGTGGAGAGTCGGGATGAGGAAGAACGAGTCGAGAACCTGTGGGATCAGCCCCTTGTACACACAAAGGTGTGTGGGGCTCATATTAAAAAAAAATCTAAATGCTTGCAGTGTGAGGTTCTGCCAGAATTGACCGAGAGAGGCCGAAAGGAGTGTGTGTATGTGTCGATCTCTTCCGGCTTGACAAGCTCGCTGCCTTGCGGCACTGTGTGTGTGAGAAACACCACCACAAGCTCGCACTCTCTCTCAGTTCTCTGGCTGTATCACCTGGTTCTGTGGCTGCATCACTACGAGCTCGACTTTTCCAATTGCTCGACCTCCCGATTTGATTGCAACCCGTTGACAAATTGGGGAGTGTGTGTTGATTTTGCCAACGCCCTCCTATGCTCGACTGCTACAGATGCCTCGATTGTGCTTGACTGCCCTTGATTCTTGCCAAGCTTATCTTCGCTTGTTCATCACCTGCTCGGTGACCTGCTCTCCTGCCAATTTCCTCTTGCAAGCCTTTAACACTAGGTTGGTAACCTAACAGGACATAAAAGTGTCCTTTCAGGGTTTTGAAAAAAACCTCCAAAACCATAGTAGATCCACTCATTTTGTAAAATCCTTTCATGAGGCTATAGTTTAAGGCCTACTACACATGTAAAAAATAAAAAACTTGTAAAATTTCTCATCTTTTGGTCACACCAAGCCTCCAAAGTTGATGGACCCATACATTTTCATCAAAACAGTGATTTCTTACGTTTTGTTGCATAAAAATAAGATTGGGGATTTTTGTAGGACTTGAGATAAATTTCCTAGTTAACTTCAATGGGTTGGTGATCAAAACATATGATTTCTTCTCACTCACTATTTTTTGTTTTGCCAAAAGAAATAGGTACAAAAAAGTTGAATTTTTACCATTCTACAAACCTATCATCAAAGTTTCTATAGCGACGCTCAATAAAAATAATATATGCATGTTTTCTTAGTTTCCTATTGTCCTTTAGGTTCATAAGGAGCCATGGAGCATGTCAAAAGAATAATACATCTCTTACCAAGGGGAATCTTGCAGACAAAGATGAAGTGCTAAATACAGCAAACATGAAAAAATTGGGTTCAACATTATGAGTTGTAGAATCCCATAGAAACTATTCAATATCTAGCCAAATTTGATCCTTATGACTAGATATGGTTACTACCTACAAAATGCATGTAGTTGCCACAAGAAACTAACAATATTGAAAAAGCTATACTTGATATACTAGAATGTTTCGTTTTCTTATATAATTGAAAAAATCAACCATCGTTGTCTACTATGCAAAATAGGGTATTAGGTGCCCCAAAACTCAAGGAATATTAGCTTTATGTTACAATATGGGACATAGAAAATCAAAACTGCATTTGGATATCATGAAAGCCACCAAAAAAATCATAGAAGAGCTAAAATTGGCTAAAAAACAGGATTTGATAATTTTTGTAATTTGGTCATAACTTACAACTTTAACATTTATTCCTCCCTAGAAGCATCAGGACATGTTGAGGACTACTAAAGATAGTTGTCTAGCATTATAGACCTCACAAACATGAATTTTAGAGTGGTGTAGTTGCAAAAAGTTGAAAAAAGCCAAAAACAGGACCCGTTTTTTCACACAGTTTAGGTTGTGAAATGTTGTGCAAGGACAAGGTTTAAGATGGAATTGATATTCCAAAAAAATGTCGAGTTTTTTTCAGCTCATGAGACAACTTTCTAGACAGATAGCACCTCAAAATCCATTTTGAAACTCTTGACATAATTCAAGGAAAATGGTCACTTAACAGGACATAAAAGTGTCCGAGGACATAAAAGTGTCCCATTACCAACCTAGTGTTAAACTCCAAGCCAAGCTCCCAATTTTTGCTCGATTGTACTCGGCTACATTCAAGTGCTCACCATCTCCAAGCTCTTGCACTGCAGAATTTGCTCAAATTTGAGCAACTGCCTCGAGTCCTGCTCCAAGCCTTGATTCCCTTTCAAGTTTTGTTATTCTCTCTTAATTCACTTGCTAGAGCTACTGGACATGCTTGCTTTTGATTGTCTTCTTGTTGACCTATCGCTTGATCTCACTGATTTGCTGAGCTTCGTAGCTCTACTCACTATGCTCGCTCTCTCAACCAAGCGTGCAAACATGCTGCTCCTTGCAAAAGCTTGAATACCTACTCGACGGTTGCAATCCGTAAACTCCTTGCAAATCCGATTACCGAGCTTCAAGCTCAATTTTTTCCTTGTCGATTTCCTACAGAGCTTGCCAATCTCTCAAGAGTCCCTACTTGCTTGGGCTTGCTGCACACGTGAGGCATAGCCGGAGATGCCGACGCGATCCCTGAGCTCTGATACCAATGGATGAGTGCGCATGTGTGTGTACGGAGTGTGTGCAAGAGAGGGGAAGAAGAGAAATGGGGAAGGGGGAGATACACAGGCAGCAGCCAGTGTGTGGGTTAGTGGAAAAGAAAGAGAAGTAGTCAACCCTTCCTCTTTTTCTCCCTATATTGATTAGGAGAAATAAAGTGTACAAGGGTGGTTTCCCAAGGCCACTTGGCCTACACCCCAACACACCCCGACCCTCTCAATCATACGGGATAGTTTCCCATGACATTAAAATTCACTTCTTCTTCTTCTTCTCCTCTCTCTCTCTCTCTCTCTCTCTCTCTCTCTCTCTCTCTCTCTCTCTCTCTCAAGGGTGGGAAGCATCCAACTACAAGACCTTGAAAGAGATCCATGAGCTCTGATACCAATGGATGAGTGCGCATGTGTGTGTACGGAGTGTGTGCAAGAGAGGGGAAGAAGAGAAATGGGGAAGGGGGAGATACACAGGCAGCAGCCACTGTGTGGGTTAGTGGAGAAGAAAGAGAAGTAGTCAACCCTTCCTCTTTTTCTCCCTATATTGATTAGGAGAAATAAAGTGTACAAGGGTGGTTTCCCAAGGCCACCTGGCCTACACCCCAACACACCCCGACCCTCTCAATCATACGGGATAGTTTCCCATGACATTAAAATTCACTTCTTCTTCTTCTTCTCCTCTCTCTCTCTCTCTCTCTCTCTCTCTCTCTCTCTCTCTCTCTCTCTCTCTCTCTCTCTCAAGGGTGGGAAGCATCCAACTACAAGACCTTGAAATTATCTTCTTCTTCTTCTCCTCTCTCTCTCTCCCTCTCGCAAAGGGTGGGAAGCATCCAACTACGAGACAAGGATGTGCAGGTTGCAGCAGCTCGATTGCTTGATTAAAAAACAATAGAGACAAGATCCTAGAGCAATCCTATTGTAGGTGGAAAAGAGGAATAAGTGGCATGCATTAGAGAGAGAGAGAGAGAGAGAGAGAGAGAGAGGAAGCTCACCAAGGAGCACATCCCTTAATGTGAGCACTATTGTGTGAGGGTAAAGACTAGTTGAGGTGGTGAACCACGTTGGACTCACATGGCATTCAATTGGCTAAGTGTGTTAAAGGTTACATTCTAGCTGCACCAACTATTTGGTTTGCAATACATACAAAAGGGGCCTCCGTTAATGTCAACACTCTGTGACTATAGAAAATGCAAGTCAATGGGGGGGAAGAGATGAAAGAGACATGAGAGGCGGTCTCATCATCGCTAGCCTATGGCTTGCCCTACACATTTGGCATCTCTTTCCAATAAAGGGCACTAGCCACTACAACCTTAGAAAATCCTTGAGGTAGGAGTCCCTTGACACTAAGTAGCAGGATGTCTTTCATAAAGACCCTGACAAGGGATCAATAGTGGAGAACTAAGCACACAGACCTTGAGGAGATCCATTGGTATCCAAAAATTTTGTGTGGTACGTCGCCCCAATTCGAATCTAGACTGGAATTGTGGCATCTCAACGCCTTAACCGGACGGGCGTGTTATTGAAATGCATGTAAGTTTACTTTTCCTTATGCTTACCTAAGTTTACTCTCTTGATGTCCAAGTTTACAAAATTTATCTGTGCTTACTTTTTCCAGGTCGGGCGACAGCACGCGTCTCTGTGGATCCCATCACGGTCTTCATTGAAGACACTGTGCCCTTTAGTCTTAGGATAAGAGTTAAGACCAATTTGAAACTTCATCTAGCCGAGCTCTAAGCAACACCACCAAGGGCCAAGGCTCTCTATGTGGTCACCTTTTCTCTTTGTTATGCCTCTCTACAATACACTCAAAGCGTCCACACATGCACTTGAAAAAGAGATGATGCGGCGAAGAGGTTCGGCATGGTAGAGAAATTATGTGTGTAGTGCTTGCAATGTAGACGTAGGATCATAAACATAGTTATCTATTTAATCTTATGTGGAGAAGCAAATTCATGCAATCCAAGTAGAAGATGGTGCCTTCACACATGCACCTAAAAAATACCCGATGCGGTGAAGAGGTTTGGCATGGTAGAGAAATTATGCGCGTAGTGCTTGCAATGTAGAAGTAGGAACATAGACATAGTTATCTATTCACTCTATTATGGAGAAGCGAATTCACACAATCCATATAGAAGATGGTGCCTCTTGCACCAAGTTTTGGATAGGAGGCTAGCCTTGGAAAGACTCAAAAGATACTTCCAATGGAAGATGAAGAGGCAAAGGGCGAGGGAACTAGGTGCCAAACAGACGTGAAGAGGAAGTTGTAACTCGCCACGTGGAGAGCAGTCATTCTCTTACTCAAGGAGTATCGAGCATTGAGGTGCATGCCAAATGCCTGCCCTTTAGCTTAGCAATCCCAACGATAGGTTGCATGCCTCTTTGTTTACCAATATTTGCAAAGCTCTCCCATTGGCCTATTGGTCATCCACTTATGTTTGGATTCTTCTCATTTTTAGATGCTTCTTACCTGTCGTGCTTTTCAACTCAGTTCACTCAGGCTATGGGACCATCTCGCCTCACTAGATACCTAGGCACCGTTGTCAATTTCATGAAGGTTGAGAAATCCCTCTAGCAGAGAAAGGAAAGCTCTCTCTCTCTCTCTCTCTCTCTCTCTCTCACACACACACACACACACACACACACACACACACTCTCTCTCTCTCTCTCTCTCTCTCTCTCTCTCTCTCTCTCTCTCTCTCTCTCTCTCTCTCTCTCTTACTCTCTCTCTAATTCTCTCTTTGTGTGGCTCAAGTCATAGATGGTTAGGGACATTTGTGTTGAAGTGGGAGCAAAAGCAACAGCTCTTGCCCTCAACAATAAAAATTATCTTCTTCTTCTTCTTCTTCTTCTTCTTCTTCTCTCTCTCTCTCTCTCTCTCTCTCTCTCTCTCTCTCTCTCTCTCTCTCTCTCTCTCTCTCTCTCTCTCTCTCAAAAAACGTAGCCGTTTTTTGACCTAGTAGACAACATGTCCACTCTTTTGATCATAACTTCTTCATCCGAACTCCGATTTGGGTGATCTATAGCCTCAATCCAAGAGCACAAAGTCCTCTACGCATTGATGTAAAGACAGAAATTTTCAGAGTTATGGAAGGCGTTTCTGTAGCAGCATTTCCGAAGTGAACAGGTTCAAGAAAATTGATTCTCATCTCCTATTTTACATACAATGTCTTCCGGCACTCGCAAGGGTTCTTCTTCTTCAACAAGGTCCACAAACATTGTGGAAAATGATCCAAAATCTCCTAAGTGTGGAGATAGCAACACAACCACCCAACCAACGACATCGAAAACCATGATCATGACGTACTTGGTATCATTGCAAGAGACCGTAAACAAACAAGGCGAAGACTTACGAGCACTTGCAATGGAGAATGGCACACTAAGGGTACTTGTGGTTGAAAATGAGAATCTCAAGAGGACACTTGAGATGCAAACAACACGTTTGATGCAACTTGAAGAGGAAGTCAAGGAATGTAAACGCTCTCTTGTGGACTTGAATGCTTTGAAGGAGCGGATGAGCAAAGTAGAGCATGACCATGTATTGAAAGAGGAGAAATTTGACACTATGAGCCGGGATGTATGCGACATGAAAAATGTATGCACAAACAAGTCTTGGGCTGATGTATGTGGTAGCAATGTGGTTTCTAATTCCTCACTCATGCAAGCTATGGTTCAAACAAAGAATGTTGAGAATGTGGATGTGGAGGAGTTGAAGGAATGGGAGCGACGTTCCAAGAACATTGTTATTCGTGGAATTCCCGAAGAGAAGTTAGAGACACCTCCTTCTCTTGCCATTGTTATTGAAGATTTCTTCAAAACCCACTTTGGCATGTCCGGAGTTATGGTCTATGGAGCACATAGAGTGGGGAAGCAAGGAGCTCCTCGCTCGGGAGAATGGCCAATTGTATGCACCATGCCGGATGAGACCAAGCGAAAGATTATCCTTGATAATAGTTGGATCTATTTGAGGGATACAAAATGTTTTGTATGTGAAGATCGCACTATTAAGCAACAAAATATGCGTCGCAAGGCATATGAGGAAAAGAATAATAAAAACAAGGAGATCTCTCATGAAGAAAATGTGCGCAAGGAGGAGGCAAGTCTCTCAAGCAAATAGGGATGCGTGACCTATGAGACCGAGTTACAATTGAAAATATACTTTTGGAATTGTAATGGATACCCATGGAATGCGGGGGTTGGCATTGATGAACTAACAAGCAAAGCCGATGTTGTACTTCTTGTTGAAACTTGGGAGCATGATACACAAAGGATTAACGGCTTGGAGGATTACAATGTACATTCATTGATGTGGTCAAAGAATCTCAAGCAACGAAGAGGACAAGGAGGGTTAGCATGTATGGTTAAGAAAGGATTGGAAGATTTTGTATCAATTGTGAAAGATGACAAGTACAATGTTATGTATGGCTGAAAATTATGACACCAAAAAGAGCACCCATTTTTGTAGCCGGTTGCTACATTCCTCATCATGATTCTCCCTTTTATGCTTGCATGGATAGAGATCAACCATTTTCTGATTTGGAAGAGGACATTGCTTATTTCAAAGGTGAAGGTGATGTTATTGTATTTGGGGATATGAATGCTTGCACAAAAACATTGCAACATGATACTCAACAATTTGATATGCCATACATTTCAAGGGAGTTGGAGGAAGTTCACTTGTATGATCGTACTTCAATGGATGAGAAAGAGCCGGATCACTATGGAAAGTTACTTTTACACATGTGTAATAGCACGAGTATGCTCATTGCCAATGGTGTATCTTTGTGGAGTGGAACCAATGGATTTACATGTAGGAGACATAATGGGGATAGTGTGATTGACTATATGCTACTCTCTGAAGCCATTATGTATCGCATAAAGAGTTTTATGTTTGGTCAATGGACCCCGGAATCCGACCATCGCACCTTATGTATTGACCTTTCATGTGGAGAAGCAACTAAGCATGATAATCTCAGCCAAAGGAAAGAGAAGTTATCACTATGTATGGATTTCAAACGGGCACCAATGTACATTGAAATGGTTGAGCAAAAATTATGGATGACAAAGCTTCAATGTGATGCACCATTGGAAACTAAATGGGAAGATTTCAAGAAAGCTATTTGTTCTTGTGCGGAAGAATGCTTTGCCATAAAGCATCTCCATGGTATCAACAAAGATAGATCACGCAAAAGGTGGTTTGATAAAGAATGTCAAGATGCTCGAAAGTCCTTGATAAAGCTTGATGCAACTATGGACAAAGAGAACTATCAAAGTCATTTGCATACATACAAGGCATTGATTCAAAAGAGGAGAAGAAGATGAGAAGTAAAGGAACAAGAATTTCAAGTCCAAGAAAAGGCACATGCATGTGGAAGATTTTGGAGAAACTTGAGAGGCAAGCGGGTTGAGAATTTTGGTAACTTGAGTCTAGTGGATACGTACACACATTGTAGGCAATTATATGAGCAAGAAAATACTGAAAAAATGCCATTTTATGGTTCACTCCCATGTATGTCGTCTTTTTTTACTATTGAGGATGTATGCGGTGGGCTTGAAAAGTTGGCCACTCGCAAAGCGGGAGATCTTCAAGGTATCAAGCCGGAGATGATCAAATGGACGGGAGATTTTACCCATGAGTGGATGTGTGATATGTTCAACCTTGCACTTCAACATGGTATGCCTTATGATTGGAGTACTAATTGGGTTAAGCCTTTGCATAAAGGAGGGGATGTAAAGAATGTAAGCAACTACCAGACTATAATGATTGGGTCTCTTATGGCAAAGTTGTTTGGGTGCATAATGGAGATGAAATTGAGTGATTGGGCTGAAGAGAATGACAAGCGTGCAAAGGGACAAGTGGGTTTTTGTCGATGCCATAGCATCATTGATCATCTTGTCACTCTTCGTGTTCTCATGGAGGAAAGTCGGTTGAAAGGCAAGCGATTGAATTGTTGTTTTGTGGACTTTAAGAAAGCCTTTGATATGATTCCACGTAACAATTTGTGGAGAAGGATGGAAGAACTCCAAGTGCCAAGTGAGTTTATGCTTGCGGTTTCTCGAATCTATGAGAAGGTGATTTGTCAATTGCGCATGGGAAGAGAAATTTCAAAAAAATTTGTAAGCAGGAAGCGGGAAAGAGATCATATTATGCATTTGAGAACATGTATAATGCGGGAAACATCAAGTGTTGGGTTCTCAAGAAGTATCTTTTTGATGCATTGGTGACACCGGTTCTTCTTTATGGAGTTGAAGTGTGGGGCGGGAGCATCTCAAAGTCTACTTGGAAAGAGTTTGAGAATGTCCAAAAGCGTTTTCTTACAAACTTTCTCCAAGTTAAGACACAAACACCATATATGCTCCTACTTCTTGAGTCGGGATCTCTTCCAATTGAGGTTATGGGCATGGAAAGGGTTGTGGAGTACACGATAAAGATGCGTCAAAACCCCTCACATCGACTTCCTACAATTGCATGGGAAGCAAGCAAAAAAGTTCAAAAGACGCATAAAAGCAAGATCTTGAGCACGGGATGGATGCAAGACATAAAGAAGTGGTTTGGGAGATGGGATGCATTACACTTGCTACATGATGCTTCAATTGACTCTCAAGTGAATGAAGCTTTTCTACAACGCCAATGTATTACGGCTTGGGAGAAATCTGGTGGGTCACGCTTCATACATTACACCACCTATATTGCCCCCAACTACAAAACCATGTTCTTCGCTGAAAGAGGAAACCGTACTCACACTTACATGCTTGAGCCTATTCCCTTGTCCGCGATACGCACTATCGCAGCAATTCGGCTTAGCTCCCATTTCCTTCGATGCGAGATAGGGCGTTGGGGCAATGGAGAAGAGTCAAATCGATTGTGCACATTATGCTCACTGCAAGTTCGAGAGTCTGAGTACCACACACTACTAGAGTGCTCAGCTTTTGATCACATCCGAACTTGCTTCTCTCACATTTTCAGCCATAACTTAGACCTACACACTTTCCTCTCCCAGCCAAAGTGTGGGCTCTCCATTGCGACTCTCATCACTACAATTTTGGAGCATCGAGAGTCACTCATCAGCCATACACATACTACATCACATGTAACTTTGGTCCCATAGGTCATATTTGACCTCCGAGGACAATAATAAAATCTATCTATCTCTCTCTCTCTCTCTCTCTCTCTCTCTCTCTCTCTCTCTCTCTCTCTCTCTCTCTCTCACACACACACACACACACACACACACACACACACACACACACACACACACAAGGGTGGGAAGCATCCAACTACGAGACCTTGAAATTATCTTCTTCTTCTTCTTCTTCTCATCTCTCTCTCTCTCTCTCTCTCTCTCTCTCTCTCTCTCTCTCTCTCTCTCTCTCTCTCTCTCTGGTGCAGGCCACTTCTGCCTCTTTGCCGCCTACAACAAGATTTCTCTAGGCTCTTGGTTCTATTGTTTTTCAATCAAGCAATCGAGCTTCTGCAACATGCACATCCTTGTCTCGCAGATGGATCCTTCCCACCCTTGCGAGAGAGAGAGAGAGAGAGAGAGAGAGAGAGAGAGAGAGAGAGAGAGAGAGAGAGAGAGAGAGAGAGAGAGAGAGAGAGAGAGAGAGAGAGAGAGAGAGAGAGAGAGAGAGCTCACATGGGAGCACATCCCTTAATGTGAGTACTATTATGTGAGGGTAAAGGCCAGTTGAGATGGTGAACCAAGGTTGGGCTCACATGGAATTCAATTGGCTAAGTGTGTTAAAGGTTACATTCTAGCTGCACCAACTATTTGGTTTGCAATACATACAGAAGGGGCCTCTGTTAATGTCATTAACACTTTGTGATTATAGAAAATCGAAGTCAGTGTGGGGGAAGAGGTGAAAGAGACATAAGAGGTGGTCTCATCATTGCTAGCCTATGGCTTGCCCTACACATTTGGCATCTCTTTCCAATAAGGGCACTAGCCACTGCAACCTTAGAAAATCCTTGAGGTAGGATTCCCTTGACACTAAGTAGCAGGATGTCTTTCATAAAGACCCCGACAAGGGATCAACAATGGAGAACTAAGCGCAGGGACGTGGAGGAGATCCAATGGTATCAAAAATTTCGTGTGGTAGGCCTCCCCAAATTCGAATCTAGACGGGTATTGTGGCATCTAAATGCCTTAACACGACGGGCGTGTTATTGAAATGCATGTAATTTTACTTTACTTATGCTCACCTAAGTGCATTCTCTCGATGTCCAAGTTTACAAAATTTACTTACTTTTTCCTAGTCAAGCGACAGCACGCGTCTCTATGGATCCCGTCACGGTCTTCATTGAAGACATTGTGCCCTTTAGTCTTAGGATAGGACTTAAGACCAATTTGAAACTTCATCTAGCCGAGCTCTAACCTCCACCACCATGGGCCAAGGCTCTCTATGTGGTCACCTTTTCTCTTTGTTATGCCTCTCTACATGCACTTGAAAAAGAGATGATGCGGCGAAGAGGTTCGGCATGGTAGACAAATTATGTGTGTAGTGCTTGCAATGTAGACGTAGGATCATAGACATAGTTATCTATTTACTCTTATGTGGAGAAGCAAATTCATGCAATCCAAGTAAAAGATGGTGCCTCTAGACATGCACTTGAAAAAGAGCCGATGCAGCGAAGAGGTTCGACATGGTAAAGAAGTTATGCGGGTAGTGCTTGCAATGTAGAAGTAGGATCATAGACGTGGTTATCTATTTACTCTATTATGGAGAAGTAAATTCACACAATCCAAATAGAAGATGGTGCCTCTTGCACCAAGTTGTGGATGGGAGGCTAGCCTAGGAAAGACTCAAAAGAGACTTCCAATGGCAGGTGAAGAGGCAAAGGGCAAGGGAAGCGGGCACCAAACAGACGTAAGTTGTAACTTGCCACGTGGAGAGTAGTCATTTTCTGACTCAAGGAGTATCGAGCATTGAAGTGCATGCCAAATGCCTGGCCTTTAGCTTAGCAATCCCAATGATAGGTTGGACGCCTCTTTGTGTTACCAATATTTGCAAATCTCTCCCATTGGCCTATTGGTAATCAACTTGTGTTTGGATTCTTCTCATTTTTAACTTCTTCTTACCTTTCGTGCTTTTTGGCTCAGTTCATTGAGGTTGTGGGAGCATCTTGCCTCACTGGATAACTAGGCACTGTTTTCAATTTCATGAAGGTTGAGAAATCCCTCTAGTAAAGAAAGGAAAGCTCTCTCTCTCTCTCTCTCTCTCTCTCTCTCTCTCTCTCTAATTATCTCTTGGTGTGGCTCATCATAGATGGTTGGGGACGTTTGTGTTAAAGTGGGAGCAAAAGCAACAGATCTTGCCCTCAAAAATAAAAGTTCTCTTCTTCTTCTTCTCTCTCTCTCTCTCTCTCTCTCTCTCTCTCTCTCAAGGGTGGGAAGCATTCAGCTGCATGACCTTGAAATTATCTTCTTCTTCTTCTTCTCCTCTCTCTCTCTCGCAAGGGTGGGAAGCATCCAGCTGCGAGACAAGGATGTGCAGGTTGCAGCAGCTCGATTGCTTGATTGAAAAACAATAGAGACAAGAGCCTAGAGAAATCTTGTTGTAGGTGGCAAAGAGACAGAAGTGGCCTGCACCAGAGAGAGAGAGAGAGAGAGAGAGAGAGAGGGAGGGAGGGAGGGAGGTAGGGAGAGAGAGAGAGTGGGAGCTCACGTGGGAACACATCCTTTAATGTGAGCACTATTGTGTGAGGGTAAAGGCCAATTGGGGTGGTGAACCAAGGTTGGCCTCACATGGAATTCATTTGGCTAAGTGTGTTAAAGGTTACATTCTAGCTGCACCAACTATTTGGTTTGCAATACATATAAAAGGGACCTACGTTAATGTCATCAACACTCTGTGATTATAGAAAATGAAAGTCACTACGGGGGAAGAGACAAAAGAGACATGAGAGGAGGTCTCATCATTGCTAGCATATGGCTTGCCCTACGCATTTGGCATCTCTTTCCAATAAAGGGCACTAGCCACTGCAACCTTAGAAACTCCTTGAGGTAGGAGTTCCTTGACAGTAAGTAACAGGAGGTCTTTCATAAAGACGCCGACATGGGATCAATAGTGGAAACCTAAGAGCACGGACCTTGAGGATATCCAATCGTATCCAAAAAATTTGTGTGGTAGGCTACCCTAGATTCGAATCTAGACGGGTATTGTGGCATCTCAATGCCTTAACCGGACGAACGAGTTATTAAAATGCATGTAAGTTTACTTTTACTTATGCTCACCTGAGTTTACTCTCTCGATGTCCAAGTGTACAAAATTTATCTGTGCTTACTTTTTCTTGGTTGGGCGACACCACACGTCTCTGTGTATCCCATGACGGTCTTCATTGAAGACATTGTGCCCTTTAGTCTTAGGATAAGAGTTAAGACCAATTTGAAACTTCATCTAGCCGAGTTCTAACCTCCACCACCATGGGCCAAGGCTCTCTATGTGGTCACCTTTTCTCTTTGTTATGCCTCTCTAAAATACACTCAAAGTGTCCGCACATTCACTTGTGCGGCGAAGAGGTTCGGCGTGGTAGAGAAATTATGTGTGTAGTGCTTGCAATGTAGACGTAGGATCATAGACATAGTTATCTATTTACTCTTATGTGGAGAAGCAAATTCATGCAATCCAAGTAGAAGATGGTGCCTCCACACATGGACTTGAAAAAGAGCCGATGTTGTGAAGAGGTTCGACATGGTAGAGAAATTATGGGCGTAGTGCTTGCAATGTAGAAGTAGGATCATAGACGTAGTTATCTATTTACTCTATTATGGAGAAGCAAATTCATGCAATCCAAATAGAAGATGGTGCCTCTTGCACCAAGTTGTGGATGGGAGGGTAGCCCGGGAAAGACTCAAAAGAGACTTCCAATGGAAGGTGAAGAGGCAAAGGGCGAGGGAAGCGGGCGCCAAATAGACGTGAAGAGGAGGTTGTAACTCGCGACATGGAGAGCAGTCATTTCCTAACTCAAGGAGTATCGAGCATTGAGGTGCATGACAAATGCTTGCCCTTTAGCTTAGCAATCCCAACAACAGGTTGCATGCCTCTTTGTTTACCGATATTTGCAAAGCTCTCCCATTGGCCTATTGGTTATCCACCTGTGTTTGGCTTCTTCTCATTTTTAGATGCTTCTTACCTATCGTGCTAGGTTCACTGAGGTTGTGGGAGCATCTCGCCTCACTGGATAGCTAGGCACCGTTGTCACTGTCATGAAGGTTGAGAAAGCCCTCTAGGAAAGAAAGGAAATCTCTCTCTCTCTCTCTCTCACTTTCCTGTTTGACTCAAGTCATAGATGGTTAGGGATATTTGCGTTAAAGTGGGACCAAAAGCAGCAGCTCTCGCCATCATCCTCTCTCTCTCTCTCTCTCTCTCTCTCTCTCTCTCTTTCTCTTTGTGTGGCTAAAGTCATAGATGGCTAGGGACATTTGCGTTAAAGTGGGACCAAAAGCGGCAGCTTTCGCCTTCAAAAATGATGGTAGTAGTAGGCTAGGCGTTGTTTTTTTTTTTTGGGAATGGGCCAAGATCAGTCAATAGTAGTGATCAAGAGTTGCCCACTTGATATTTACCACTTCTCCAAAAGGAAATCTAGAAAATCTTAGTTAATTTTTACACTTTTGGTTTTCAAAATCTAGGTGGAATTTTTCCTTTTTCTCTCGCTCTCAACAATAAGTGATACCAATTTGAGAAATGAAAAATGAAGCGAGTCTTTCCCAAATTCATGGAAAGATTCTCTCCATCTTGCATTTGTCAAAATGAATAAAATTTTGAACACAAAGTTCAACACCACTTCTCTCACTGTACATGGTGAAGAGAAAATGTTTTGTGCTTCTTTCAACAAATGCGAACAAAAGGCCATTTGTGAGTTTAAGCTTGCAAGCTTGCACAGAGATCTAAGGGTGCTGCGTTCACCAGATGCAAGAAGATATATAGTCATATACAATCACCTTTGCCTTCATCTTGAAGGAATATTTTGGCCTTATGCATGATGGTGGCATGGATGAGAGAACTCATGAGGAGATAGGGAATATTGGGGAGCAACGATGGAAGTGTAGAGCATCAAGGCGTGATGCAGGGTGGGTGATAGTAGAGTTAGACAAATTAAGTGAGTTTTTGCCAAATTCGTGGAAAGACTCGCTCCATCTTGCATTTCACAAAATGAATAAAATTTTGAATGATAAGTTTAATGTGAGTTCTCTCACTCTACATGGTGAAGAGAAAATGTTTTGTGCTTCTTTCAACAGATGCAACAAAAGACCACCTGTGAGTTTGAGCTTGCGGGCCTGCACATAGATCTAAGGGTGTTGCATTCACAAGATACAAGAAGATTGATAGGCACATACAGTCATCTTTGCCTTCATCTTGAAGGCATATTGTGGTCTTACGCATGATGCTGGCATGGATGAGTTAACTCATGAGAAGATAGGGACCATTGGGCAGCAGCGATGTAGGTGTAGAGCATCAAAGTGTGAGGCAAGGTGGGTGACAATAGAGTTAGCAGCATTCGCAACAACAGATGGATCATAATTTGAGAGCGGCCAACACCTTACTCAATTGCGGATGGTGGCATGCATAGCAACATCTACAGGAGAAGATGGAGGATGTTGATCTATGGTGCTTGCAGAACCAAATAGGCGGGAAAAATTTTTGGAGTAGGAGAGAGAGAGAGAGAGAGAGAGAGAGAGAGAGAGAGGTGTTACACAAACACATGGGAGGAGACCACCAAAGGGAGGCGTTGTAAGTCTTGGCAAAAGAGAACGTTAAAAAATGAAGAGTGACACATGCCTTGATGGATTGCATGGAGTGCCAATTGGTATGGGTAATAAAAAAAATTGGCCATATTGAGTTGCCCAACCAATCCTCTATATTGGTCATGGGGTCTTCATTGAAGACCCCATGCCCTTTACTCCTACGGTAGGAGTCAGGACCAATTGCTATTTACCACCTCTCTCAAAATCTAGGTGGAATTTTTTCTTTTTCTCTCGCTCTCAACAATAAGCAATACGAATTTGAGAAATGAAAAATGAAGCGAGTCTTTCCAAATTTGCTTCCCTATGCTTGCATCTTGAATGGTCAAATGCATAGTCAAATTAATAGCACCAAAGAGACTCTTACACTTGCTTTGGTCCACCCCCTTGTGGCTCATGCTTGAAGCTCATTGGACCCGTGGAAGCCTGGCCAATCACATGCAGGATGCATTACAAGCAACAAGGGTAGTCTTGGGACAAGTGTCCCCCTTTCCCCTTTGAGAGAGAGGACTTGATAAATGCAAAAACCATTAATTAATTTAACTAAATTATCATTGGACCCCTTGGGAGGCCAATCAATAGGATTTGGACACTCCTTGAGGGTAACCTAGCTAGGGGCTTGACATGTGTCCTACTTGCCTCTTGAGCAAGGGGTTCCCTTTGGGAGAGAGAGAGAGAGGTCAAGCAACCACCCCCCCTACTTGCATGGATCTCCCCCTCCTTGTAGGGATTTGTGTTGACTTTTTGTGACACCTCAAGCCCCTCAACCTTGGGCCCAGTTCTCACCACAAGATCGGACCTTAAGCCGCTCAAGCTTGGGTTGGGTTCCCACTTCAAGTACAACCCTAGCATCTCAAGCATGACAAAAACTTCAAGCATCTCATTCATCAAGCATCTTAAGCACCTCAAGCATCTCAATCATCAGGCATGACAAGCACCTCAAGCTTGGGCCGGGTTCCCACCTCAAGCACAGCCCTAGCTTACCTAAGGTCAAAGGATTTTTTAACACTAACCTTTGAAGGTCTTCAATGAAGCCAACCCTAAGGTATTTAAGCTCCATTGGCTAGCCTTTCTCTTTGACAAACCATCTCTCATTTGGACCCCTTTACCATTGGCCCCATGTTGAGATAGATCTGTAAGCACATGTCTATATTCTAGCCCTTGTTCTTGTTTATTCTCCCACATTAAATGATCAGTTTAATATGAGAAAATCATTTGGGTTGATTAGATATTAGATTTTATGACACGATGAACAAAAGAAAAGCTTATCTCCTCATTTCATATGTAATAAGCACGGCGTTCATCATTTCCCAAAACATGATATGTACCTATGTATCTTCTTTCATCTCACATACATAAATGGTTTGCATTTCTTGAATTTTTCATAGGAAAATGGTTGGTCAACGGTTTGGATGAACAAAAACGTGTCATTTCACGAGTAGAAAACACTCTGTTAGTGGATCGTCACATACCAAAATCACAATCCATCATGCACTAGGTCATAAAAAGCTCAATAGAATGGTATAAATATGTCACTCTAAGGTCTAATAACACTCTCCTATAGTAAAAAATGTCAAACAATAGTGATGTAAGCACTCAAAACTAAAGATAAGACTCACAAACGTGTAATCGCAAACAACAATAGAACTTGAAATGCTTACACTTAATTGAAAGAGCAAGAGACAAGGAACACAATGCAATTCTTGGTATTGAATTTGGATTATCTAATCATTAGAAAAATGGATTGCAAGTTTGAGTAGAGTAGCCGCTTTGATAGTCGCATAGAAAAAGATAAGTCAATAATAAAATGTTCAAACTGAGCCTTATACCTAGAACTTTCAAAATGACCAACAATTGGCTACTTGGGCTTTTAGTACATGATCTAGTATTACAGCTCAGAGTTTTATAGCTTTCAGACCAAAATTACATATGCTTATTTACAAGGCTTCTCGAAAAAATAAGATATATATCATATAAAAAATGTGGCTTGGACAAGGTGTGACTGACTAGGAGGGTGCCCCTCAGCAAAAATTCCCCCTTCCTAGCCATTGCACCTCCTCGTGCAAGTTGTGGAAGCTCTTTAGTAGTTGAATTCCCTCTTTTCCAAGGTCTTGATGACTTTATTGAACTGTGTTTCTTGTGTTATGATATTTTCTTTAATTGATAATTCTCAGAGTGGACTGTTCAATAACGTGCTCTGGTAAGCAATGTGCCTTGCTCGTTGATCCTTCGTCAGTGGGCTGAAGATGGTGGAGTCCATCTCAAGGAAACTTGTCATGAATGCTTCCTCAAATGTCTGCATGTAGTGCAATGGCAGAAACATTATCATGGCATGCATCCCATATCATATTTTTCAAGGGAGGATATGTCTCCATGTTCCAACAACTGATCACTTTTGTTCCTTCAAGGAACACTTCCCAAGGGTGTTCTACTTTGTCAATTTCATCAAAGGCTTCAATGAAAGTGAGGATCATCTTGGCAATCTTGTATGCCATCTAGCATATTAAATCATGTACATCCCATACCAACTTGATGACTTAGAGCTCGATCACAATTAGTTCTAATCACCTGGTTAGGGAAGAGATAATTGTGATTGAGCTTAAAGAGTTATGAATCAATTGCTGCTTAAAGAGAGAGCACTAAAGTGAAGATAATCTTGGCAATCTTGCATGCCATCCGTTATATTACATCATTTTACATCTTATAGCAGCTTGATGACTTAGAGCTCACTCACAATTAGTTCTAATCAATTGGTTAGGGAAGTGGCCATATAGACGTACCCAAATCCATGTGGAAAGAGATAATTACAATTGAGCTTAATTTTCCTACTCCTAAAGAGTTATGAATCAATTTAGTGCTTAAAGAGAGAGATTAAAACTAGCATATAGATCTTAATTGATGTAATTAGGACATGCTAATTATACATTAGCTCGGACACCACATGTAAAGCTATGGTATACAGACCAATGAGGCATTCATGGTTTCACCGTAGCCAATAGATAAGTAGGAGTAGATCAGAGAGTGAGCTCAATACACAATGTAGAATGGACATAGCTTGCTTGATTGATTAGAATTAGAGAGAGAGAGAGAGAGAGAGAGAGAGAGAGAGAGAGAGAGAGAGAGAGAGAGAGAGAGAGAGAGAGAGAGAGAGAGAGAGATTTACAAGCTTTGGGTATTGGCCATATATACGCTCAATGTGAAAAATTGAAATCAATGACTGGATGGCTATGCACCACAAGTGGAAATGGCAAGGTTAATGTGAGCTATCACAAGTGGCATGTGGCCATTGAGTGTGTAGCATGTGTATAGGGAATGAGTAGCATGTGTGAGGTTTTATAAGTTCCATAGGAATAATGTGACTATGCATTTAAATGGTGCATGCTTGGCTTTTAGGGAATGTTCTCTTTGTGAGTGTAGGCTAAGGCTTACCCCAACACGTAGGTCTCCCAGGATTGCCATCTTGGGATGGGACAATAGGCTGGATTGATCCGCAAGTGCTGGGGAGAATTTATGTAACTTGTCTCATCCAGGAGCCTCAAACCACTTCTTGTGCCATAGAGGTTGGCTCTCTAGGATGAGCAACACTTGCTCTTTAGTCACCACAACTCCTTCTTGAGAATTCTGAGGTTCTAAGGCTGGTAATAATTTCTTATTCCACATGTTGGCCTCTTGTTTCATAAGTGGTAGTACAATCATTTTGTGGGAAAGGTTCTTGATTTCCTCATCTAGTTTGATCATGACTAGGGCCACAAATTCCATAACCTTGAGCTCATAAAGCATATACTCTTTGTGTACTCCTTGTGGCATGTCTGCAATCCATTGCTAGAGCTCTTCCCTTGTATCCACTGATTGATTTTCTTCTTCAAATTCTTGCATTCTACCCATGGACGATGTGCTTGGTAGATCAAATGGGGGTTGATCAACACCTTCAAACTCAATGTGTTGGGTTTGGGTGATTGATACTTGTGTCTGTGATTGTAATGCACCACCCAAATCCACAACTTTAGCTTGTAGCTTTTTGGCATGTATCTTAGCTTGTGCCATCTGGTCTGATTTTGCCTTGGCTAGCTTCTCTTTCAGCTCTTTGATTTGCTACTCTTTTTGTGCATTCATTGCAAGCATGTCTGTCATTAGAATTTGCCTTTGCAGCTTCTCTTGTTCTAGCTCTACCTTTAGTGTCTTTATCTCCTTTGAATGCATAGTTGAGGATTGGGAATTAGAAGCAGGTGCAACAACATCTTGATTTTCTAAGAGTTTGGAGAGGTTGTGTTTTACGACATCATGAGAGTCTCACAACTTTGGATATCTTTTCTTCCCCCCCTAAGGAGCCTCTTCCAGGTCTTATTGCTCTATTTGCATCTTGCTCTTTTCTTTAATTTGCTTTATAAGTCTTTAAAACGTTCTCTACATCTTTTTCCTCCTTTCGTCTAGAGATTTTCCTTGTCATTCTAAGACCAATCACTTGTTGTTGAAGTTGTTCCATCTCTTGGTTTTCTCTTTGAATGATGGCCTTAGCATCTTCCAATTCTTGGGTCCGAACATGCATCAACATCTTTTGACATTTGAATTGTAGTTTTACTACATTTCTAGATGCTCTTTGATGTCAAATCCCTCTATGATCCTCATTGCAACTACTATATCTTCTTGGTTCAAAGTGTAGATATCTCTTTCCACTTGGTCCTTTAGCCTTTGAGAAGCTTTTTCTTTTGTTTGTGTTTGACATTTCTTCTCAAGATATTCCGGTCCTTCCTCAAGGCAATCTTAGTCTTTTTGTTCAGCTTGAGATTCCTTCTTTTGTTGGTCAGTTGGGGGTGGAGAAGGTGGCTTTGGAGAGACTGATATTATGATGATATGTCCTCTTTCTTTTTTATCTCTTCATGAAGCTCAAAATTTGACTCAGTTGCTTCACTGTCAGTTGTGGTGCTCGGGAGCTTGTAGCACATGTTCTCCTCTTGGTGGCTATTGTTGAAGAACTTTCCACAACTTTGAGAGAGTGTTTTGCCTTGTGAAGGAGATCTAGATGTGACTCGGCTACTTGTAGATCTTCAATCATGCCTAAGGCCTAATAGGCAATTCATGTGAGCATGGACCCAGCATGTCGTTTCTCTTTAGGTTGGCTTCTACCAAATTTTCCAAGATGTAGCCACCGAGGTTGCATTTGATGATCTGACACTCTACTACTCTACTAGACCAATTGCCATGACCATCTCTAGTTGTAATAAGGGCTCAGTGTAGTGGGGTGTCTTTTGAACTTTGAGGTGCTACGAGATCAATCTAAGGGGCAGCTCTATCTCTGAATATAGTAGGTCTTTATATGCCAGTTTGTGTCCTTACTGCTTTATGAAAGCCTTGTCGTTGTCTATGGATTTGGTCTTTAAGAGCAGGTTGTGACTTCCCATTGGTAGATGGAGTGCTTGATAGATTATTTTGCTTGTGACTCTTCACTTGGACGGTGGCTTCATCTTTATCTCTGAGTGTAGCCTCACCATTATTGAATGTTGCTCATCAGATCATGGGCTCTCTAGAAATCCATTCCCCATGGTGGTAGTCAAAAGAAACTATCTAATGTCAAACATCAGGCATTGTTTATCACTTTTGACTTTTGGTGGAGTGTCCAAAGCTCTTTGGGAGATTGTAGCCTTCACCTTGGTGCCGTTGGTTGCTTGGAACTTTCTAATGAAAATATTGGCCTAAAATGTCAAGAAATAGTAAATAATCCGAGTTTTTGCAAACTCTTGAAATTTTTACCTCAATGTGTCCTTGAGCTTACCCACTGGTTCATACAACTTTTAAAGCATACTCTCCAGTCGGATTGAGTGGTTTGCAGCCTTTTCGTGTTATTTCTAGCCGTAGACCTCAAATTTTGCAACTTCAAATAACAACTCACAATTGATTCTTTCGGAGAGAGCAATGTTCTGAAACCCACCTCGGATCCTACTTACCCTACTCCTAGATTCTAATGCTATGGGGTTTTGGAAAGTGTCCACAAACACTCGTTTTCTTGTTTTTTATGGTTTTCCAAGCCTTGATCTTAAGACTTGTCTCGTCCATCAATCATTCTCAAAACCCTAGTCTAATTCTACAATCCTAAAGGCACTCAGCAAGTACGATTACTTCCAAGCTACCTCTACACAGCAAAAGACGACAATCTTAAGCTATGCGATTTTAAAAAGAAAGTTTTTACTTTAGGAAATCCTAGAGGAAGTTAAAGGATAACCTCACAAAACGCTCGTGCCTTTTTTTTTATTTGTTTTGACTTTGGGCATAAAAGTCACTTGACCTGAGTAGATGAATGAGGATTGCAAGGTGTTATGAAGGGATTTTTCACATGCCTTGTGTTTTATGACTGCACGATTGTAGGTATCTCTACCAATGCTTTAGCAGCATTCACTCAAAAAAACTGGGGTTTGACCATCTTTTTTATGTATAGGGATAACTGGCAGTAGGTTGTACCCATGCACTTCACGGGTAAGCATGGTAATAAGTTTGCGGCCTAGGTTTTGGGCTCATATTTTTGCGTACTTACTCAATATTTTGGGCTTTTAGCTACGGTTTTAGCCACTGATGCCGCATTAAATGGCAAGATACACCAGTGATTTATCTACGTACTGGCCGTGTATATTGGGATAACTGTAAGAAAAAGGGGACCAGGACCGATGGGCCTTTGTTGCATTTGATGCCTACTTTTTGTTGGGCTACTAGCATAATCGTGGTTCACATTGATGATGTATTGCGCACTATGGTCTAGGTCATATTGCATACCATGATGGAGGTTTGTTTATAATGATTCCATGACTGAACATACTGGATTTAATGAATTTTTTCACTTAAGGAATGGCTTCATTACATTTGTTTGTACAGTTTTGGTATTTTTGAATTTTGGTTCCTCTTACTCAAACTAAATCTAGTGGATTTGTTTGGCTTGATATGCTTAGCTGAGTTTTTTTGCCTAAGTCAAACAACAGACAACTATTTGAGGTATAACACAATGTTTTTTTGAGAGTCATATCTAATGCTAAGGACGAGGTTACTATGTTTTAACTGATGGTTTTTAAGATGGAGGTGGTAAGAGGTTTAGCGCATACACTTGATTAGTCTAAGATGAATTGTTTGACTAATTTTGTCACATTAAGTAAGAGCATGAAAACTTGCTATGTAAATTTTGATGGTGTATGGTTGAAGAGTAGGCACAATGTAAGTTTGAACCGATGTTGGTATTACTTGGATCAGAAGGGGTGGTGGCGTTCTAATCAAAATGATACATATGTAAATATCTATTTAAGGTCTATTAAATATTGGGCTATATAGAAACCATACATATAATAACTACCATAATTCAAAGGGGTAATGTCCTTTTTTACATTAGGAAAATTTTGAACTCATTTTTGGGCATTTTAAGAGTGCCACATCATCAAAGTTGTACAAAAGAAAGCAACCCGATAGACCCCTCTAAATATTGCTTAGAACCCCATGATATGACCTATCATTGGAAAGTTCTTGAAAAGTGGATTCTAAAGAGCCAAGCTCCGAGAAGTTTGGATGACTTTTATGAAAGTTATATGCCATTTTTTTTCAATCAGCCAGGTTTTGTTACCGTTACGGTAATCTAAAATCACCTTTTTCTAGATCTACATGAAGACAATGTCCGATACATGCATGCTATATATCAATAGATAGCATTTGAAGAGTAGATTCTAAATATCCAACCTCCGACAAGTTTGGATCTTATTGACAAAAAATTTACCGATCCCCACTTTTTGAAAGCTATGCCACATCAACAATTCTTACAAGGCCCATTTTTGAGTCCAAACTTTTCCTAATGCAAGCTTTAAAAAGGTTTTTTTACAAAATTGAAATACATGTACACTTTGGACGTTTGTTTAAGTAAAAAAAGTTGTAAGTTGGACATGGATAACTATTAACAACTGATATAGTCCATTGACACCAATAAAACGCATTCAAGCCTACGTATCTTTTGTCTTGTTTGAATGGATGCAGGTGAGGACTCTATCCTTTTTTAGTTGTTTTTTTGCTCGAAGCAAATGTCTGTCCATGATTTCACTTGCTCCTAATACTTGGGAAGTACATCTTTAATGAGTCATTATCATTGTATACTAGAATGAGGCCTCATTCTCATAAGCAATGTACAAAGATAATTCTAAAACAGAGTTGTTTTTGTACTAATCATTTCCTTTTCTCTAAAGCCAGTTGTCTTTTGAATGTTAAAGTTTATTTATGTCTTATTATATAAGTAAAAACAACTCTATACACACACACACACACACACACACACACATATTTCACTATACGAGGGATTATTGAGACTAGCCCTAAGCTAGCTATGTTTTTTTAATGTCCCTTAGTTACATACATGCACAAGAATTTATGTAGACATCTCACTATTTTACAATAAACGACTTGGGTGTCTAAAGGAATCCTTTGAAAACAAAAAAAAGCATGCTATGTCTAATGTTGGTTGGCGGAGCTTATAGATAGCCTAAGTAGAAGAGCCTTGAACTTAGCATTGTAATTTGGTATCAAGGAAAAATCCCCTTTGGATTAGTGCTCTACAAACTAGAATTTGTCAATAAAAGCTTTTTCATCCCCTCTCATGAAAAATTCTCTCTATTGACTCTGTAGCCTTCAAGAATATGTCTATTTTTAGGCATGGTACTCCAACAAGAAATACACGAGATATTTGCCCCCTTGTTTTTTAGTATCATGGTGCTTTAAAATTTCCATTAGCTAGCCTTCAATACAATACTCCCTATTTTTTATCCTTGTTGAGTGTATACAGTGGGAATAAGTCCACAGTTGAGTGTATACGGTGGGAATAAGTCCACAGTTCAACATTCCACTCTAGGCCCACACTTCACCATGTACTCTCACTAATTTTCAAAGGTGCACCTCACTCTATCTCATTCCAGTGCCTGTCTTGATATTCAAGGCCAGACATGCACCAAACATAACAAGTGCCCTCTTGAATTCACACTTCTCAAATCTGAAACTTTTGTATCTATCACTGAATGGATGGCCATGGCCACTCTGACGAGTGAGGGTAAATTTGCGCATACACACCACAATCATTCATTTACTTGGGATAACAAAATTGTTTGGACCTTGTAGGGAAAAACCGCAAGGATGTGGCTTTGAATTAATTTTGATGTAAGATTAGTCTTGAATAAAGAGATAGAGTTGATTTGAGAGTAAAACATTTTGGGCATAAAATAATAAAACTTAAAGTTGCAACACCATGTTCAGATTTTCCTCATAAATCTTTTCATCGTTGGTGCCCTTCTTATACCCCTTCAACGTCTTCCATCTACCTCATGCTTTATCACTTGATGGTCCATCAATGACACCGTGGGTGCATGTTATATTTATATAGCCGTACATGCTCCACTCACGAGGCCTCTTTTATGAATGACCAATTTAGAAATTTATTTGCGTTACAAGTATTAATAGAGCATGAAATGCGCTTGCCTTTAATAATACATAGAGTTTTCTTTAGTTCTCTCTCTCTCTCTCTCTCTCTCTCTCTCTCTCTCTCTCTCTCTCTCTCTCTCTCTCTCTCTCTCTCTCTCTCTCTCTGGTGAATGGTTGTTACAGTTACCTAGCATGCCTCAAAACTTTGTCATGAATCCATCATCTCCTAGTAGAGGATCAACATACAAACTTCAGGTAGGTGCTCTTGCACCTACTGAGTATAAAATCTGCTTTGAATTGTATTTTTGTATCTTACAGTAATGTGTGTCTTGGGGATATTTCTTGATGCAGAAGGTTAAGCTCACACATAAGCGAGTTTAATAATTTTGGAGGTGTAGTAATTCATCACACACACACACACACACACACACACACACACACACACACACACACACACCAATGAATGTTTTTGGAGCTCATATTCCATTAAGAATATTCTATCTAAGGGAAAGGGTTTGGACTCATGATGAATAGATGCCCATGAGAGGTGGGTTCTCTACAATTGTACCTACTCAATACGTGTTTTTTTCAATCAATATGTGTTGCAAAAATGGGTTGCAAGAATCATCAGTTGTTGGTCCTTCTGGTTGTTTGAGCTATTGGTTTCTTTAAATATGACACTAAATACTGATGTTGCTATATTCCCCTCATTTGGTAATGGTTGAATTTTTGGGATTTATGATTCTCTGGACTCCATAGAAAGAAAACAACATACTTTTTTTGGCTATGGCTATAGTTAAGGCATGGCTGTTGTCATTAGTGTTGTTTGAAAGTAGGATCACAAAGAATAAGAACACTTTTCTATGTTATGATCATCCTATACACACTACTATAGATATGTTCATTTCTTCGTGTGGTTGCCTGGGGTGATGGATTTCTGGACTCCTAAAAACCAAAGGACATACTTTTCTATGTTATAGTCATCCTATACAGACTAATAGATATGTTCATTTCTTTGTGTGGTTGCCTGGGGTCATGGTTTTGTGGACTCTTAAAAACCAAAGGACATACTTTTTCTACCTGTGGCTATAGTTAAGGTCATAGATGAAGCATGACTGTCATCATGCTAAGTACTTTCATTAATTTTGCTTGAAAATAGGACCAAAAATGGTTTTACACAAAAAATAAGAACACTTTTTTATGTTCTAGCTATTCTACACACACCAAGAAGATATGCTCATTTCTTTGTGTGGTTGTCTAGGGCCTAGTGTGCACATTGTCCCCAAAGACGAACAAGAGGACAATTGTAAACTCAACTTGTAAATAAATTTAGCTTTGAGATGATATTTGAGCCCTAAGGCCTCATGTGAGGATCGTATAAGAGATGGCTATGATCAGGTTTTTGAAAATATTAGCCTCGTACGAACAAGATGGTGTCAAAAGCTTCTTGAAATGTTTTTAGAGAAAATTGGATTTCAATGCAAGAAAACATGAATTCAAGTAGCTAATGGGATTATATTACACTTGATACATGACATACGTACTTAAACTTACTGGCAAAGTTGTTGGCTTAAATTATTGGTTATTATCTTGCTCAAAAATGACATAAAACTTGATTTGCAAGTTTGATTTGACCTAATTTTTGGTAGAGACAAATATGATTTTTAAGCTCAAATTTTTCTTTGGAATTCTTCCTAATCGGGCTTTTGCAGGGTTCTTTACGATTATTTAATTTTTAGCCATTTTGAAGAGTCAATGATGGAAAGGTTTTGGGGATTTCCCATATGTGCTTGCATGCACACATATTTGTGTTCATTTATAGCTGCATAGGGGAAAGCTACATATACAATATACAAAAAAGATTCTTTGTGTTTTTAATTGTTGATGCCTTTTGCTTCAAAATACTAGCCTTAATCCTCATTTCTGATGGCAATGACTGTAAATTTGAAAATTTGTTTGTAAAATGAATGATGTTGACCAATTTTTTGTTGGGGCTTCTAATCATGTGATTTTATGTTTTGACTAAAACTGTACACAAGTTTACTAGTTCTCCGCTTAGTTGCTAGTTTTTTTGTAATTTTGGACACCGATAACAAGGAGAAGGGGTCCTTGACACCTGTCTTCCCAAGTAATGCCAGTACTGTTTCTTGGATGGTGACATAGGTAATAGATCCTTTCCTTGAAATTACAAAAGTAACTACGATTGTAGCAGTGAATCCACATACTGGACCGGTTCTACATATAAAGACATGTTCTAAGCTAATAACTTATTGTATATAGAAAAAATGTTGTATTGTTAACATATCAAATAAGTTTAGTAGACATATATATATATATCGTTCCTTTCTGATGTAAGGTAACCTTAATGCTAGTCTGGCCCATTATATAGCTCAATAGTTTTTATAATTCAAACTATCGTTAGACAATCAATTCGTGTGTGCATGCACGCGCACACACACATATCACTTCATCTATGGATTACTGTTTTGAGAATGCATACTTGCTGATATTTAACACTACATGGATGGTAGGTATAAGTTAAAAAGGTTTTAAGTAGGACATGGATAACAACTGATAGGTTTGTCAACACCTATAATACATATTCAAAGCTAACAAATCTGTTGTCTTGTTTATATGGATGCAGGTGAGGAGCACTGAAAAGATTTAAAGTAGTACATGGATAACATCTATTAGGTTTGTTGATACCTGTAATATGTATTCAAGGCTAATGAATCTCTTGTCTTGTTTATATGGATGCAAGTGAAGACTCTATCTTTACTTAGGATCTTTTTGGCTAAGCTGTTGTCCATCATTGTCGAACTTGGCCTCTTTCACTTCAGAATAAGTTGTTCTTGACTATCTTATGTACAAAACACTAGAATGATACCTCATTCTCACTATGATGTAAAAAAATGAATCAAAGACTAAGTTGTTTTTGTGGTAACTTTGTCCTTTGTCTAAAGCCAATTGTCTTTTGAACTTATGTTCTTTTGTGTATAAGTCTAAAAACAACACACACACATACACAAAAATCTAATACACAAAGTCATATGAAAAGTTAAATCTTAATGAAAATGAATGTGTTTTACATAATCTATTTTCTCTTTTTATGTTGGCTCTTAGGAGATTTTGTCTAAATAAAAAATCTGGGTTAATGTTGATTAAATCTAAACTGATTTGTTGGCCTTGTGATATTTAGAAATCACACACTATGGAATGACTTCATAATATATAGAACCTTGAGATTTTTCTTGGAAAGGTCAACCAAATTGTTCAAAGACAGGTTTGGATTTTTTTCATCTTTTCTCTTATAGTAGTTGGAATGAAAATTAATAAATTTTATTTTTGGGGGTGATCCATGAAGGTGGATTATTATTATCAGGCATTTGATCAGTGATCGTCTCATAAAAGTATATGAGAAAACACTTTGTGACTTTCCTGGTATGCCTCAACTAGAAAGATCTTAGATGCAATGCAAAGAGAATATTATACTTATAGATGAGACAATGTTTGATGTTGTGGAGCAATTCAGTATTGCCAAACAAATGGAACAAACACTAAATGAGGGTCAACGTTATGCTTATTTCAAAGTCTTAGATGCCATTCAACATGACAGAGGGGATGTATTCTTTTTGGACTATCCAAGTGGATCTGGAAAGACCTTTTTATATAATTCTTTGTTATCACGGTTTCGAGGTGAGAGTAGAATTGCGTTGGCATGTGCCTCATCAGGAATTTCTGCATTGCTTCTCAGTAACGATCAGATAGCTCATTCGCGCTTTAAAATACCAATAGATATCCACAGTGAGTCAACACGTAATATCATGACTAGCGATCATGCAGAACTCCTACGACGAGCTTCATTGGGATGAAGCTCATATGCCTCACAGATATGCTTTTGAGGCAGTGGATAGAACCCTAAGAGACATAATGGAAAAAGATGCATTTTTTGGTGGCAAGGTCATGTTGTTTGGAGGTGACTTTAGACAAGTATTACCTGTTGTCCCCAAAGGACGTCGTGAGGATATAGTTGATGCTTCATTATGTCATTCATTCATTTGGAAACATGTTGAAATTATGCACCTCACAGAAAACATGCGCTTACGTGATCGTAACATTGATGAAAGTGGTTCTCACATTGCAAAATGGGTACTTGACATTGGTAATGGTGGTCCAGATGTAAATTGTCTTAATGATGATATCGTGTTGCCTCCTAATATGCTTCTCGAGGATAACAACATTTAATCTCTTATTGATTTTATATATGCAGATATCTCATCCACAAATAACTTTATTGAATTTTTCAAGAGCGTGATATTCTTGCACCCAAAAATAAGGATGTTGATTCCATCAATAACCTAGCTCTTGGAAAATTAGGAGGTGTAACCAAAGAGTACTTGAGTGCGAATTCTATGAGTTCATTTGATGACCAAAGTTTTTCTTTATATAATATTGAATTCTTGAATAGCTTAGATCTTGGTGGTGGATATCCACTGCATTTGCTGTGCTTAGAAGAGAATGCTCCAGTAATGCTTCTTTGTAACTTAGACCCAAGACGTGGTCTTTGCAATGGAACAAGGCTTATATGTAAGCAGTTGTATGAAAGAGTGATTGAGGCATAAATTATCACCGGTAAGAATGCTGGAGATTGTGTTCTTATTCCAAGAATTGATTTTATATCCTCAAGCTCTTTGGGACTGCCTTTTGAGATGAAGCGTAGATAGTTCCCTTTGAAGCTTGCATTTGGCATGTCTATCAACAAGGCACAAGGACAAACACTCATAATATTGGGATTATATTTGGGTTCTCCTATATTCAAAGATTCCCTCAACAACAACAAGAGTGATGCGCTACTCTATAGCCATAGCCACGGGCAAGACGAAACACGTAGATCTGCAACATTGTTAGCTATAAAAGACGAAAGCAACATTGAGAGAGAGAGAGAGAGAGAGAGAGAGAGAGAGAGAGAGAGAGAGAGAGAGAGAGGACACTTTGAAGAGAAGAAAACGCTAAAGGGAAAATAAAGGAGAAGAAAAACACCTATTTATATGGACACAAAGGTCTTTTGACATTTTATCTTCATGCGTCTTTTGACTTTCCATCTTCATGCGTCTTTTGACTTTCCACCTTCATATGTCTGTTGACTTTCCACTTTCATTTCTCTTTTCATTTCCTAAACTCACCCTTCACTTATGCACTTAATATGTTTTGAGAGAATTTTTATTTTTCTGAGATTCGGGAGACCTAATTCAATCATGGACAATTATATGTGGCCATGTCACGTGTTAGATCCTCAAATGCTATCAAAGTTGTGGTTGATGACAAAAGATTGGAAAGACATACAGACATTGTAGGAGTTATTGCAAGAACTCCTAATATCGTTTTCAAAGAAGTGTTACAACTAGAAAATGCATGATATGCTTCATAGTTTGAGAGATTTTTTATAAAAACTTATGTGAGGTAGAATAGCAGATGGATTATTATCAAACATTTTGCTTTGTAGCTAATCAACCACCGTAGTTTGTGCAAGATAAAATTCTCTTTAGAATATATTAGTGTGAAGACCATCCACAACTGGCATCTTTTGTAGATCCATTTTGTTGGCGTGGGCATGTTTCATCAGGTACATTTGTTTGAATATTGCAGAATTCTTGGGTAAGTCTTCAAAACTATTTCGATAGTAATATGCTTGATTTTCTGTAAGTATGCTAACGTTTGTAATTTTAATTGTTACAAACCATGTTACATACATCCCTCCGTATTTGTTGATTTATTCAAATTCAACTTTCATTGCAGAGCGTGGAGTACCGACTTTATTGGAACCAAGATACATATCAAATTTGTGCTACAATTTGGTTTTTGGATTTTGTGCAGTCTATAAATGCCAGTCCCACCTATGTACTTTGCCATGGACTTGCAAGAATTTGGACCTTGGACTTTTAGAAGACCTAATGTAATTTCTAGGGGGCTCCATTCTTGAAGAAAACAATCATCTATGTTGTTGTAGATTGACCCACTACATTCAACATGTGTATTGATGGAAATTGGAACTTTGATTTGTGAATCTCTCTCTCTCTCTCTCTCTCTCTCTCTCTCTCTCATACACACACACATTGCTATGAAGCGACCAAGATGTCTCTCTCTCATTGTTGGGAACACTTGATTCTCTCTCTCTCTCTCTCTCTCTCTCTCTCTCTCTCTCTCTCTCTCTCTCTCTGTCTCTGTGGTCTTTATTGTTGTGAAGTACTTTTTTTTTTTGGGTCCGATAAAGCAGGACAAACCTCTTTATACTCTTATTAGAGAAGACAGAATAAGAGGGGGAAAACAAAGATAGAGAGGTAGAGTGATTTTTGTTGATTTTTGGTTTTTAAACTTTTGCTACAGTGAACAAGAGATGGAATGTCGTCGAACATTTTGCTTTGTAGTTGATCAACCAACGCAATTCGTGCAAGGTAAAATGGTTTTGTAGGATATGTTAGTGTGAAGATCACCCAAACCATATCCAAGCCAACCATTGGTCTTACTTTTGATAGTCTTTTGTAGATGGGTGAAAGCATGTTAACCTGTCATGCTTTTTCATGTCCCGGACAATGCTAACTAGCACAATTTTGACATATGCTAACTAGTAAAATAACTTGAGCTACATCTCCAAGATCTATGACATATGATATATCAATAGAAAGCACTTGAAACAAAGAATCCAAATGTACAACCTCCGACAAATTTTGATATTATTTGTAAAAAAATTATTGGACGCCCAACTTTTCGAAGATGTGCTAACTTGAAACTGCTAACTAGCATAAAAAGCGCGACAGGTTAACATGCTTTCACCCAGATCCATTTCATTGGCGTAGACATGCTTCTGCAAATATAATTGTTCAAGTATTACAAAATTCCGGTATACTCGGGTATGTCTTTTTTTAAAAGTAAAAATTTTACATTTTTACAATTTGTGTAAAACATATCTCAAAAACGTTATGTTACAAGCAATGTTGCAGACATCCGTACGTGATTGTTGGTGTATTTAAAACCTCCTTTCATCGTAGAGTGTGAGTAAACTTCCTTGGATATTACCATATTTCATTGTGTCGGAATCAAGTTTCATGCACATGTTGGATTTGTGGGTTTTGTGCGGCCTATAAATGCCACCCCTACTTATGTAAATAGGCATGAACATTTTCGCATCATAATTTTAACTCAAATCAATACACCTGAACCAGTCCATCGTGACTTGCAAGAATATGGACCTTGGACTTTTAGGAGGCCTAATGTAGTGTCCAGACAACTCCATTTTTAAGGGGAAAAAGATCATTATATTGTTTCATCTATTGGGTATATATTGAGATACTATGTTCCTAATGATGGATTTTTATATGGAATCTCTCTCTCTCTCTCTCTCTCTCTCTCTCTCTCACACACACACACACACACACTCACACTCCTAGGAGGTCTTTTGGTTGAGAAAAAAAGATCATTGCAATGTTCCTAAAGTTAATTGTTAATTCTCTCTCTCTCTCTCTCTCCCCCCCCCCCCCCCCCCCCCCCCCCCCCAAAAAAGATTATATCCCATTTTTTTAATGTAAGAAATATGTATGAAATCTCTCTCTCTCTCTCTCTCTCTCTCTCTCTCTCTCTCTCTCTCTCTCTCTCACACACACACACACACACACACACACACACACACACATTAACGTCCAGGTGTAAATGCACACTTGATGTTTCTCTCTCTATCTGTAAATTTTTGTATTACTACGAAGCAGCCTAGATATTGTTTTTGTCCGCGAAGCAGACAAAAAAAAGCAGGACAGACCGACCTGTAGGCCGGTTTGTAATGCTAGTCTTACTTAAGGCATTCAATTCAAAGGCACGAGAGGACTTGTCCTCGAAGAATGCTTTTGATAAGGAAATTGCGAAGGGTAGGCGAAGGTTGAGAATGCATTTGGGATACTAAAGAATCTATGTTGTGAGATCTTAATGTCAGTTTGCCCTTTGCACCGTCTGTGGAGATCACATAGCCAACAAAGGGCTGCAGGTCTGAAGATGCAAGCCGCATTGTTCAAGAAGTTTGTTAGATACCCCCCATTACAGAAAATGTAGGCACACTAATTACAACTTAGTTCGGTTGATTTAAGAGCGCACATGTATTGATTTCAAATTTTGCTAATTCCAAATTTGTCTTGTAGGAATGAGGTGGATTGATGCAACTCAAGTTTCTTGTATATACGTGGTTGTATTATTGAAATTTTCTTTGCATGATTGTGTTTTGTGTCGCATGTCGGCATCATTATGATAAAACCCAAAATAGTGTGCATGGTTGTGTGTGTGTGCGCGCACGCGCGCGTGCATTGCATTAATCTATGATGGGTTGGGCATCCATCATTGATTGCGTGTGCATGGCCTGTGGAGGGGCCGAGTTCGATTCTCGGGTGACTTTGACAGATAGGATCCCCCCGTAGCACGCTACTAAGCAACGACGTAAAAAAAAAGAAGACATGTGAGCATATACTCTTGCCATGTATTTTCCCGGTCGACCACTTTGTGCTCAATGCGTCCGGTCATTTATCGGCCGGCCGACCATTAGCCATGTGCTCATGCCTCCGGCCAACGTCCGACCGGCCGTGTAGTGGCTGAGAATTTTGGCCGGCTGTCCCTCATGTGCTCATTCCTTCCGGTCAGCCAATGAATATTCCAAGGTATCTTTGTGTGGCTGAGGGACAGCTGGCCGTACTTATGTGGTAAATCTATCTCTGTAATGGCTACCTATCGTAAAAAAAATTACACAAGCTCACCCCTACCGTGATTCAAGATTTGCTTCCATAGGCAATTTTTTTTTAAACCCATAGAAGCTTTCTATGGAGAAAAAATGCTCACATGGTAGCGCACAGGGGCAAACAAGCAAGCAACAGAGAAGAGACACTCCCGCATACAGGTCCTCCCCTTAGCTCGACCAACCTACATCTCTAATTGATGAAATCAACGCTTTGAAACGAAGGTCAGGGCAATTTTTTTGGCGTATCATCATCTAGGACCCCAAGCGGACAAGGCGCATGTTATGATGGCATCTCTAATTGATGAAATCAACGCTTTGAAACGAAGGTCATGGTAATTTTTTCTGGGTATCATCATCTAGGATGCACGCAAAAAGATAGTGAAGGGTTTTGGAGGAAGCACATCAGCTATACGGAGCTATCACCACTACTTTTGTGCTCACATGGCAGACATTTGGCCTGCGGAGTATCTACAGACCTGCTGGAGTTATTCAACGATGGTACTTGATGGCTCAATAAGGCATCACATTTGGCACCCCAAGCGGACAAGGTGCATGATGTAGTAGCATCTCTAATTGATGAAATCAACGCTTTGAAACGAAGGTTATGGCAATTTTTTCGGCGTATCATCATCCAAGATGGACGCAAAAAGATAGTGAAGGGTTTTGGAGAAAGCACATCAGCTATAAGGAGCCTTATTGAGCCCCCAAGTACTATCTTTCAATACCTCCAGCAGGTTTGTAGATACCTTTAACACCAAAGTGTCTCCCTCGTGAGCACAAAAGTAGTCGTGATAGCTCCCTATAGTTGATGTGCCTCCTCCAGAACCCTTCACTATCTTTTTTTGTGCATCCTGGATGATGATACGCAATTGCCCTCACCTTCGTTTCAAAGCGTCAATTTCATCAATTAGGGATGTTGCCACAGCAATAAGGCGGCACATTTGGCATCCCAAGCGGACAAGGCGCATGTTGTGATGGCATCTCTAATTGATGAAATCAACGCTTTGAAACGAAAATCAGGGAAATTTTTTCGGCGTAGCATCATCTAGGATGCACGCAAAAAGATAGTGAAGGGTTTTGGAGGAAAAACACATCAGCTATAGCGAGTTATCACGACTACTTTTGCGGTCACGAGACATACACTTTGGCCTGAGGAGTATCTACAGACCTGTTGGAGCTATTGAAAGATGGTACTTGGGGGCTCAATAAGACAACACATTTGGCACTCGTAGCGAACAAGACGCATGCCATGGTGGCATCTCTAATCGATGAAATCAACGCTTTGAAACGAAAGTCATGGCAATATTTTCAGAGTATCATCATCCAGGATGCATGCAAAAACATAGTGAAGGGTATTGGAGGAACCACATCAACTATAGGAAGCCTTATTGAGCCCCCAAGTACTATCTTTCAATAGCTCATGCAGGTTTGTATATACTCCTAAGGCCAAAGTTTTTGCTTCGTGAGTGAGCACAAAAGTAGTCGTGATAACTCTCTATAGTAGATGTGCTTGCTCCAAAACCCTTCACTATATATTTGTGTGCATCTTGGATGATACGCAATTGCCCTGACCTTCGTTTCAAAGGGTTGATTTCATCAATTAGAGATGCTACCCCCTCAATAAGCCAGCCTATTTGGCACACAAAGCGGACAAGGCGCATGTTGTGATGGCATCTCTAATTGACGAAATCAACGCTCTGAAACGAAGTTCAGGGCAATTTTTTCGGCGTATCATCATCTACGATGCACGCAAAAAGATAGTGAAGGGTTTTAGAGGAGGCGCGTCAGCTATAGGGAGCTATCACGACTATTTTTGAGCTCACGAGGCAAACACTTTGGACTGAGGAGTATCTATACACCTGCTAGAGCTATTGAAAGATGGTACTTCATGGCTCAATAAGGCAGCACATTTGGCACCCCAACCGGACAAGGCGCATGCTGTGCTGGCATCTCTAATTGATGAAATCAATCTTTGAAACCAAGGTCATGGCAATTTTTTCGACGTATCATCATCCAAGATACACGCAAAAAGATAGTGAATGGTATTGGAGGAAGCACATCAGCTATAGGGAGCATTATTGCGCCCCCAAGTACCATCTTTCAATAACTCCAGCAGGTTTGTAGATACTCCCAAGGCCACAGTGTGCCTCGTGAGCACAAAAGTAATCGTGATAGCTCCCTATAGTTAATGTGCTTCCTCCAGAACCCTTCACTATCTTTTTGTGTGTATCCTGCATGATGATACACAATTGCCCTGACCTTCGTTTCAAAGCGTTGATTTCATCAATTACAGGTACTACCACCTCAATAAAGCAACACATTTGGCACCCCAAGCGGACAAGGTGCATGTTGTGATAGCATCTCTAATTGATGAATTCAATACTTTGAAACGAAGGTCATGGCAATTTTTTCGGCGTATAATCATCTAAGATGCACGCAAAAAGATAGTGAAGGGTTTTGGAGGAGGCACATCAGCTATAGGGAGTTATCACCACTACTTTTGTGCTCACGAGGCAGACGCTTTGGCCTGAGGAGTATCTACAGACTTGTTGGAGCTATTGAAAGTTAGTACTTGGGGGCTCAATAAGGCAGCACATTTGGCACCCTAAGCGGACAAGGCGCATGCTGTGCTGGCATCTCTAATTGATGAAATGAATGCTTTGAAACAAAGGTCATCGCAATTTTTTCGGCATATTATCATCCAGGATGCACGCAAAAAGATAGTGAAGGGTTTTGGTGGAAGCACATCAACTATAGGGAGCCTGAGTGAGCCCCCAAGTACCATCTTTCAATAGCTCCAGCAGGTTTGTAGATACTCCTAAGGCCAAAGTGTCTGCCTCGTGAGCACAAAAGTAGTCGTGATAGCTCCCTATAGTTGATGTGCTTCCTCGAGAACCCTTCACAATCTTTTTGTGTGCATCCTGGATGATAATACGCAATTGCCCTGACCTTCGTTTAAAAGCGTTGATTTCATCAATTAGAGATGCTACCACTTCAATAAGGCAGCACATTTGGCACCCCAAGCGGACGAGGCGCATGTTGTGATGGCATTTCTAATTGATGAAATCAACGCTTTGAAACGAAGGTTAGGGCACTTTTTCGGGATATCATTGTCTAAGATGCACGCAAATAGATAGTGAAGGGTTTTGGAGGAAACATATCAAATATAGGAAGCTATCACGACTACTTTTGTGCTCACGAGGCAGACACTTTGGCCGCAGGACTATCTATAGACCTGCTGGAGCTATTGAGAGATGGTACTTGGGGGCTGAATAAGGGTCCCTAAAGCTGATGTGTTTCCTCCAATACCCTTTACTATGTTTTTGCGTGCATCCTGGCTGATGATACACCAAACAAATTGCCATGACCTTCATTTCAAAGCGTTGATTTCATCAATTAGAGATGCCACCACAGGATGCGCCTTGTCCGCTAGGAGTCCCAAATATGATGCCTTATTGAAGTGATAGCATCTCTAATTGATCAAATCAACGCTTTGCAACGAAGGTCAAGGAAATTGCGTATTATCGTCCAGGATGCACGCAAAAAGACAGTGAAAGGTTTTGAAGGAAGCACATCAACTATGCGGAGCTATCACGACTACTTTTGTGCTCACGAGGCAGACACTTTGGCTTCGGAGTATCTACAGACCTGCTGGAGCTATTGAAAGATGGTACTTGCGGGCTGAATAAGGCTTCTTATAGCTGATGTGGTTCCTCCAATACCCTTCACTATGTTTTGCGTGCATCCTGGATGATGATACGTCGAAAAAATTTCCATGACCTTCATTTCAAAGCGTTGATTTCATCAACTAGAGATGCCACCACAGTATGCGCCTTGCCCGCTTGGGGTGCCAAATGTGTTGCCGTATTGAGCCCCTAAGTACATCTTTCAATAGCTCCAGCAAGTCTGTAGATACTCCCCACGCCAAAGTGTCTGTCTCTTGAGCACAAAAGTAGTCGTTATCACTCCATATAGCTGATGTGTTTCCTCCAAAACCCTTCACTATCTTTTTGCATGCATCCTAGATGATAATACGCCGAAAAACTTGCGCAGACCTTCGTTTCAAAGCGTTGATTTCATCAATTAGAGATGCCATCACAACATGCACGTTGTCCGCTTGGGGTGCCAAATGTGTCGCCTTATTGAGGTGGTAGCATCTCTAATTGATGAAATCAACGCTTTGAAACGAAGGTAAGGGCAATTGCGTATCATCATCTATAGGGAGCTATCACGACTACTTTTGTGCTCACGAGGCAGACACTTTGGCCTTAGGAGTATCTACAAACCTGCTGGAGCTATTGAAAGATGGTAATTGGGGGCTCAATCAGGCTTCCTATAGCTGATGTGCCTCCTCCAATACCCTTCACTATGTTTTTGCGTGCATCCTGGACGATCATACATTGAAAAAATTGCCATGACCTTCGTTTCAAAGCGTTGATTTCATCAATTAGAAATGCCACCACAGCATGCGCCTTGTCCGCTTGGGGTGCCAAATGTGTTGCCTTATTGAGCCCCCAAGTACCATTTTCCAATAGCTCCAACAGGTCTGTAGATACTCCTCAGGCCAAAGTGTCTCTCTCGTGAGCACAAAAGTAGTCGTGATAACTCCTTATAGCTGATGTGCTTCCTCCAAAACCCTTCACTATCTTTTTGCGTGCATCCTAGATGATGATACGCCAAAAAAATTGCCCTGACCTTCGTTTCAAAGCGTTGATTTCATCAACTATAGAGAGCTATCACGACTACTTTTGTGCTCACGAGGCAGACATCTACAGACCTGTTGGAGCTATTCAAAGATGGTACTTGGGGGCTCAATAAGGCTTCCTATAGCTGATGTGCTTCCTCCAAAACCCTTCACTACATTTTTGCATGCATCCTGGATGATAATACGCCGAAAAATTTGCCATGACCTTCGTTTCAAAGCGTTCATTTCATCAATTAGAGATGCCACCATAGGATGCGCCTTGTCTGCTCGGGGTGCCAAATGTGTTGTCTTATTGAGCCCCGAAGTACCATCTTTCAATTGCTCTAGCAGGTCTGTACATACTCCTCAAGCCAAAGTGTCCGTCTCGTGACCACAAAAGTAGTCCTGATAGCTCCCTATAATTGATGTGCTTCCTGCAGAACCCTTCACTATCTTTTTGCGTGGATCCTGGATGGTGATACGTAATTGCCATGACCTTCGTTTCAAAGCGTTGATTTCATTAAGTAGAGATGCTACCACCTCAATAAGGTGGCACATTTGGCACCCCAAGCGGACAAGGCGCATGTTGTGATGGCATCTCTAATTGATGAAATCAACGCTTTGAAACGAAGGTTAGGGAATTTTTTTTCGGCGTATCATCATCTGCAAAAAGATTGTGAAGGGTTCTACAGGAAGCACATCAGCTATAGGGAGCTATCACGACTACTTTTGTGCTCACGAGGCAGACACTTTGGCCTTAGGAGTATCTACAAACCTGCTGGAGCTATTGAAAGAAGGTAATTGGGGGCTCAATCAGGCTTCCTATAGCTGATGTGCCTCCTCCAATACCCTTCACTATGTTTTTGTGTGCATCCTGGATGATCATACGTTGAAAAAATTGCCATGACCTTCGTTTCAAAACGTTTCTTTCATCAATTAGAAATGCCACCACAGCATGCGCCTTGTCCGCTTGGGGTGCCAAATGTGTTGCCTTATTGAGCCCCCAAGTACCATTTTCCAATAGCTCCAGCAGGTCTGTAGATACTCCTCAGGCCAAAGTGTCTGTCTCGTGAGCAGAAAAGTAGTCGTGATAACTCCTTATAGCTGATGTGCTTCCTCTATAACCCTTCACTATCTTTTTGCGTGCATCCTAGATGATGATACGCCGTAAAAATTGCCCTGACCTTCGTTTCAAAGCGTTGATTTCATCAATTAGAGATGCCATCACAACATGCGCCTTGTCCGCTTGGGGTGCCAAATGTGCCGCCTTATTGAGGTGGTAGCATCTCTACTTGATGAAATCAACGCTTTGAAACAAAGTTCAGGGCAATTACGTATCACCATCCAGGATCCACGCAAAAAGATAGTGAAGGGTTCTGCGAGAAGCACATCAATTATAGGGAGCTCTCACGACTACTTTTGTGCTCACGAGGCAGACACTTTGGCCTTAGGAGTATCTACAGACCTGTTGGAGCTATTGAAAGATGGTACTTGGGGGCTCAATAAGGCTTCCTATAGCTTATGTGCTTTCTCCAAAACCCTTTACTATCTTTTTGCGTGCATCTTGGATGATGATACGCTGAAAAAATTGCCATGAGCTTCCTTTCAAAGCGTTGATTTCATCAATTAGAGATGCCACCACAGCATACACCTTGTCCGGTTGGGGTGCCAAATGTGCTGCCTTATTGATCCATCAAGTACTATCTTTCAATAGCTCCAACAGGTCTGTAGATACTCCTTAGGCCAAAGTGTCTACCTCATGAACACAAAAGTAGTCGTGATAGCTCCCTATAGCTGATTTGGTTTCTCTAAAACCCTTCACTATCTTTTTGCATGCATCCTAGATGATGATACGCAAAAAAAATTGCCCTGACCTTTGTTTCAAAGCGTTGATTTCATCAATTAGAGATGCCATCACAACATGCTCGTTGTCCGCTTGGGGTGCCAAATATGCTTCCTTATTGAAGTGGTAGCATCTCTAATTGATGAAAATAACGCTTTGCAACGAAGGTCAGGGCAATTACGTATTATCATCCAGGATGCACGCAAAAAGACATTTAAAGATTTTGAAGGAAGCACATCAACTATAGAGAGCTATCACGACTACTTTTGTGTTCACGAGGCAAGACATCTACAGACCTGCTGGAGCTATTGAAAGATGGTACTTGGCGGCTCAATAAGGCTTCCTATAGCTGATGTGCTTCCTCCAAAACCCTTCACTATATTTTTGCGTGCGTCCTGGATGATAATACGCCGAAAAATTTGCCATGACCTTCGTTTCAAAGCGTTCATTTCATCAATTAGAGATGCCACCATACCATGCGCCTTGTCCGTTTGGGGTGCCAAATGTGCTACCTTATCGAGCCCCCAAGTACCATCTTTCAATAGCTCCAGCAGGACTATAGATACTCCTCAGGCGAAAGTGTCTGCCTCGTGAGCACAAAAGTAGTCGCGATAATTCCCTATAGCTGATGTGGTTCCTCCAAAACCCTTCACTATCTTTTTGTGTGCATCCTAGATAATGATACGCCGAAAAAATTGCCCTGACCTTCATTTCAAAGCGTTGATTTCATCAATTAGAGATGCCATCACAACATACGTCTTGTTTGCTTGGGGTGCCAAATGTGCCGCCTTATTGAGGTCGTAGCATCTATACTTGATGAAATCAATGCTTTGAAACGAAGGTCAGGGCAATTGCGTATCACCATCCAGGATGCACGCAAAAAGATAGTGAAGGGTTCTGTAGGAAGAACATCAATTATAGGGAGCTATCACGACTATTTTTGTGCTCAAGAGGCAGACACTTTGGCCTTAGGATTATCTATAAACCTGTTGAAGCTATTGAAAGATGGTAATTGGGAGCTCAATAAGGCTCCTTATAGCTGATGTGCTTCCTCCAAAACCCTTCACTATCTTTTTGTGTGCATCATGGATGTTGATACGCCGAAAAATTTGCCATGACCTTCGTTTCAAAGCGTTGATTTCATCAATTAGAGATGCCACCACAGCATGCACCTTGTCCGCTTGGGGTGCCAAATGTGCTGCCTTATTCAGCCATCAAGTACCATCGTTGAATAACTCTAGCAGGTCTGTAGATACTCCACAGGCCAAAGTGTTTGCCTTGTGAGCACAAAAGTAGTGGTGATAGCTCCGTATAGCTGATGTGCTTCCTCCAAAACCCTTCACTATCTTTTTGCGTGTATCCTAGATGATGATACCCAGAAAAAATTACCATGACCTTCGTTTCAAAGCGTTGATTCATCAATTAGAGATGCCATCACAACATGCGCCTTGTCTGCTTGGGGTGCCAAATATGCTCCCTTATTGAAGTGGTAGCATCTCTAATTGATGAAAATAACGCTTTGCAACGAAGGTCAGGGCAATTACGTATTATCATCCAGGATGCACGCAAAAAGACATTGAAAGGTTTTGAAGGAAGCACATCAACTATAGAGAGCTATCACGACTACTTTTGTGCTCACGAGGCAGACATCTACAGACCTGTTGGAGCTATTCAAAGATGGTACTTGGGGGCTCAATAAGGCTTCCTATAGCTAATGTGCTTCCTCCAAAACCCTTCACTACATTTTTGCATGCATCCTGGATGATAATACGCCGAAAAATTTGCCATGACCTTCGTTTCAAAGCGTTCATTTCATCAATTAGAGATGCCACCATAGCATGCACCTTGTCCGTTTAAGGTGCCAAATGTGCTACCTTATTGAGCCCCCGAGTACCATCTTTCAATAGCTCCAGCAGGACTGTAGATACTCCTCAGGCCAAAGTGTCTGCCTCGTAAGCACAAAAGTAGTCCTGATAACTCCCTATAGCTAATGTGCCTCCTCCAAAACACTTCGCTATCTTTTTGCGTGCATCCTAGATGATGATACGCTGAAAAAATTTCCCTAACCTTCGTTTCTAAGCGTTGATTTCATCAATTAGAGATGCCATCACAACATGCGCCTTGTCCGCTTGGGGTGCCAAATATGCTCCCTTATTGAAGTGGTAGCATCTCTAATTGATGAAAATAACGCTTTGCAACGAAGGTCAGGGAAATTACATATTATCATCCACGATGCACGCAAAAGGACATTGAAAGGTTTTGAAGGAAGCACATCAACTATAGAGAGCTATCACGACTACTTTTGTGCTCACGAGGCAGACATCTACAGACCTGCTGGAGCTATTGAAAGATGGTACTTGGGGGCTCAATAAGGCTTCCTATAGCTGATGTGCTTCCTCCAAAACCCTTCACTATGTTTTAGCGTGCATCCTGGATGATAATACGCCAAAAAATTTGCAATGACCTTCGTTTCAAAGCGTTCATTTCATCAATTAGAGATGCCACCATAGCATGCACCTTGTCCGTTTAAGGTGCCAAATGTGCTACGTTATTGAGCCCCCGAGTACCATCTTTCAATAGCTCTAGCAGGACTGTAGATACTCCTCAGGCCAAAGTGTCTGCCTCGTAAGCACAAAAGTAGTCGTGATAACTCCCTATAGCTCATGTGCCTCCTCCAAAACAATTTGCTATCTTTTTGCGTGCATCCTAGATGATGATACGCCGAAAAAATTGCCCTAACCTTCGTTTCAAAGCACTGATTTCATCAATTAGAGATGCCATCACAACATGCGACTTGTCCGCTTGGGGTGCCAAATGTGCTGCCTTATTGAGGTGGTAGCATCTCTAATTGATGAAATCAACGCTTTGAAACGAAGGTGAGGGCAATTGCGTATCATCATCCAGGATGCACGCAAAAAGATAGTGAAAGGTTTTGAAGGAAGCACATGACTATCAGGAGCTATCACGACTACTTTTCTGCTCAGGAGGCAAACACTTTGGTCTTAGGAGAATCTACAGACTTGCTAGAGCTATTGAAAGATGGTACTTGGAGGCTCAATCAGGTTCTACTTGAGGCCCCAAGTACCATCTTTCAATAGCTCCAACAGGTCTGTAGATACTCCTCAAGCCAAAGTGTTTGCCTCGTGAGAAAAAAAGTAGTCCTGATAGCTCCGTATAGCTGATGTGCTTCCTCCAAAACCCTTCACTATCTTTTTGCGTGCATCCTAGATGATGGTACGCAGAAAAATTGCCCTGACCTTCGTTTCAAAGCGTTGATTTCATCAATTAGAGATGCCATCAAAACATGCGCCTTGTCTGCATGGGGTGCCAAATAGGCTGCCTTATTGAGGTGGTAGCATCAACTATAGGGAGCTATCACGACTACTTTTGTGCTCACGAAGCAAACACTTTGGCCTTAACTTGCTAGAGCTATTGAAAGATGGTACTTGGGGGCTCAATAAGGCTCCCTATAGCTGATGTGCTTCCTCCAATACCCTTCACTATCTTTTTGCGTGCATCCTGGATGATGATACACCGAAAAAATTGCCATGACCTTTGTTTCAAAGCTTGATTTCATCAGTTAGACATGCCACCACAGCATGCGTCTTGTCCGGTTTGGGTGCCAAATGTGTTGCCTTATTGAGCCATCAAGGACCATCTTTCAATAGCTCCAGCAGGTCTGTAGATACTCCTCAGGCCAAAGTGTCTCCCTCGTGAGCACAAAAGTAGTCGTGAGAGCTCCTGATAGCTGACGTGATTCCTCCAAAACACTTCACTATCTTTTTGCCTGCCACAGCAATAAGGCGGCACATTTGGCACCCCAAGCGGACAAGGCGCATGTTGTGATGGCATCTCTAATTGATGAAATCAACACTTTAAAAGGAAAATCAGGGCAATTTTTTCGGGATAGCATCATCTAGGATGCACGCAAAAAGATAGTGAAGGGTTTTGGAGGAAAAACACGTCAGCTATAGCGAGTTATCACGACTACTTTTGTGGTCACGAGGCAGACACTTTTCCCTGAGGAGTATCTACAGACCTGTTGGAGCTATTGAGAGATGGTACTTGGGAGCTCAATAAGACAACACATTTGGCACCCCAAGCGGACAAGGCGCATCCTATGGTGGCATCTCTAATTGATGAAATCAACGCTTTGAAACGAAGTTCATGGCAATATTTTCGACGTATCATCATTCAGAATGCATGCAAAAACATAGTGAAGGGTATTGGAGGAAGCACATTAACTATAGGAAGCCTTATTGAGCCCCCAAGTACCATCTTTCAATAGCTCCTGCAGGTTTGTATATACTCCTAAGGCTAAAGTTTTTGCTTCGTGAGTGAGCACAAAAGTAGTCGTGATAATTCTCTATAGTTGACGTGCTTGCTCCAAAACCCTTCACTATATATTTGTGTGCATGCTCGATGATACGCAATTGCCCTGACCTTCGTTTCAAAGGGTTGATTTCATCAATAAGAGATGCTACCCCCTCAATAAGGTAGCACATTTGGCACCCTAAGCGGAAAAGGCGCATGCTGTGGTGGCATCTCTAATTGATGAAATCAACGCTTTGAAACGAAGGTCATGGCAATATTTGCGGCGTATCATCATTCAGGATGCATGCAAAAACATAGTTGGAGGAAGCACATCAACTTTAGGAAGCCTTATTGAGCCCCCAAGTACCATCTTTCAATAGCTCCTGCAGGTTTGTATATACTCCTAAGGCCAAAGTTTTTGCTTCGTGAGTGAGCACAAAAGTAGTCGTGATAACTCTCTATAGTTGATGTGCTTGCTCCAAAACCCTTCACTATATATTTGTGTGCATCCTGGATGATACGCAATTGCCCTGACCTTCGTTTCAAAGGGTTGATTTCATTAATTAGAAATGCTACCCTCTCAATAAGCCAGCCTATTTGGCACCCCAAGCGGACAAGGCGCATGTTGTGATGCCATCTCTAATTGATGAAATCAACACTTTGAAACGAAGTTCAGGGCAATTTTTTCGACGTATCATCATCTACGATGCACGCAAAAAGATAGTGAAGGGTTTTGGAGGAGGCGCGTCAACTATAGGGAGCTATCACGACTACTTTTGAGCTCACGACGCAAACACTTCGGACTAAGGAGTATCTACAGACCTGCTAGAGCTATTGAAAGATGGTACTTGATGGCTCAATAAGGCAGCACATTTGGCACCCCAACCGGACAAGGCGCATGCTGTGCTAGCATCTCTAATTGATGAAATCAATCTTTTAAATGAAGGTCATGGCAATTTTTCCGACGTACCATCATCCAGGATGCACGCAAAAAGATAGTGAAGGGTATTGGAGGAGGCACATCAGCTATAGAGAGCATTATTGAGCCCCCAAGTACCATCTTTCAATAACTCCAGTAGGTTTGTAGATACTTCTAAGGCCACAGTGTCTGCCTCATGAGAACAAAAGTAATCATGATAGCTCCCTATAGTTAATGTGCTTCCTCCAGAACCCTTTACTATCTTTCTGTGTGTATCCTAGATGATGATACGCAATTGCCCTGACCTTCGTTTCAAAGCGTTGATTTCATCAATTAGAGATACTACCACCTCAATAATGCAACACATTTGGCACCCCAAGCGGACAAGGTGCATGTTGTGATGGAATGTCTAATTGATGAAATCAACGCTTTGAAACAAAGGTCATGGCAATTTTTTCGGCGTATCATCATCTAGGATGCATGCAAAAAGATATTGAAGGGTTTTGGAGGAAGCACATCACCTATACGGAGCTATCACCATTACTTTCGTGCTCACGAGGCAAACACTTTAACCTGAGGAGTATCTACAGACCTGCTGGAGTTATTCCACGATGGTACTTGATGGCTCAATAAGGCAGCACATTTGGCACCCCAAGCGGACAAGGTGCATGTTGTGGTGGCATCTCTAATTAATGAAATCAACGCTTTGAAACGAAGTTCATGGTAATTTTTTCGGCGTATCATCATCCAAGATGTACGCAAAAAGATAGTGAAGTGTTTTGTAGAAAGCACATCAGCTATAAGGAGCCTTATTGAGCCCCAAAGTACCATCTTTCAATAGCTCCAGCAGGTTTGTAGATACTCCTAAGGCCAAAGTGTCTGCCTCGTCAGCACAAAAGTAGGCCTGATAGCTCCCTATAGTTGATGTGCTTCCTCGAGAACCCTTCACTATCTTCTTGCACGCATCCTGGATGATGATACGCAATTGCCCTCACCTTCGTTTCAAAGCGTTAATTTCATCAATTAGGGATGCTGCCACAGCAATAAGGCGGCACATTTGGCACCCCAAGCGGACAAGGAGCATGTTGTGATGGCATCTCTAATTGATGAAATCAACGCTTCGAAATGAAAATGAGGACAATTTTTTCGGCGTAGCATTATCTAGGATGCACGCAAAAAGATAGTGAAGGGTTTTGGAGGAAAAACACGTCAGCTATAGCGAGTTATCACGACTACTTTTGTGGTCACGAGACAGACACATTGACCTGAGGAGCTATTGAAAGATGGTACTTGGGGGCCAATAAAGACAACACATTTGGCACCCCAAGCGGACAAGGCGCATCCTATGGTGGCATCTCTAATTGATGAAATCAACGCTTTGAAACGAAAGTCATGGCAATATTTGCGGCGTATCATCATTCAGGATGCATGCAAAACAATAGTTGGAGGAAGCACATCAACTTTAGGAAGCCTTATTGAGCCCCCAAGTACCATCTTTCAATAGCTCCTACAGGTTTGTATATACTCCTAAGGCCAAAGTTTTTGCTTCGTGAGTGAGCACAAAAGTAGTCGTGATAACTCTCTATAGTTGATGTGCTTGCTCCAAAACCCTTCACTATATATTTGTGTGCATCCTGGATGATACGCAATTGCCCTGACCTTCGTTTCAAAGGGTTGATTTCATCAATTAGAGATGCTAACCTCTCAATTAGCCAGCCTATTTGGCACCCCAAGCGGACAAGGCGCATGTTGTGATGGCATCTCTAATTGATGAAATCAACACTTTGAAACGAAGTTCAGGGCAATTTTTTCGACGTATCATCATCTACGATGCACGCAAAAAGATAGTGAAGGGTTGTGGAGGAGGCGCATCAACTATAGGGAGCTATCACGACTACTTTTGAGCTCACGAGGCAAACACTTTCGACTCAGGAGTATCTACAAACCTGCTAGAGCTATTGAAAGATGGTACTTGATGGCTCAATAAGGCAGCACATTTGGCACCCCAACCGGACAAGGCGCATGCTGTGCTGGCATCTCTAATTGATGAAATCAATCTTTTAAACGAAGGTCATGGAAATTTTTTTGACGTATCATCATCCAGGATGCACGCAAAAAGATAGTGAAGGGTATTGGAGGAAGCACATCAGCTATAGAGAGCATTATTGAGCCCCCAAGTACCGTATCTCAATAGCTCCAGCAGGTTTGTAGATACTTCCAAGGCCACAGTGTCTGCCTCGTGAGCACAAAAGTAATCGTGATAGCTCCCTATATTTAATGTGCCTCCTCCAGAACCCTTCACTATCTTTTTGTGTGTATCCTGGATGATGATACGCAATTGCCCTAACCTTCGTTTCAAAGCGTTGATTTCATCAATTAGAGATACTACCACCTCAATAATGCAACACATTTGGCACCCCAAGCAGACAAGGTGCATACTGTGGTGGCATCTCTAATTGATGAAATCAACACTTTGAAACGAAGGTCATGGCAATTTTTTCGGCGTATCATCATCCAAGATGCACGCAAAAAGATAGTGAAGGGTTTTGGAGAAAGCACATCAGCTATAAGGAGCCTTATTGAGCCCCCAAGTACCATCTTTCAATAGCTCCAGCAGGTTTGTAGATACTCCTGGGGCCAAAGTGTCTGCCTCGTGAGCACAAAAGTAGTCGTAATAGCTCCCTATAGTTGATGTGCTTCCTCGAGAACCCTTCACTATCTTTTTGCGCGCAACCTGTATGATGATATGCAATTGCCCTCACCTTCGTTTCAAAGCGTTAATTTAATCAATTAGGGATGCTGCCACTGCAAAAAGGCGGCACATTTGGCACCCCAAGCAGACAAGGCGCATGTTGTCATGGCATCTCTAATTGATGAAATCAACGCTTTGAAAAGAAAATCAGGGCAATTTTTTCGGGATAGCATCATCTAGGATGCACGCAAAAAGATAAAGAAGGGTTTTGGAGGAAAAACACGTCAGCTATAGCGAGTTATCACGACTACTTTTGTGGTCACGAGGCAGACACTTTGGCCTGAGGAGTATCTACAGACCTGCTGGAGCTATTGAGAGATGTACTTGGGGGCTCAATAAGACAACACATTTGGCACCCCAAGCGGACAAGGCGCATCCTATGGTGGCATCTCTAATTGAGGAAATCAACGCTTTGAAACGAAGGTCATGGAAATAGTTTCGGCGTATCATCATTCAGGATGCATGCAAAAACATAGTGAAGGGTATTGGAGGAAGCACATCAACTATAGGAAGCTTTATTGAGCCCCCAAGTACCATCTTTCAATAGCTCCTGCAGGTTTGTATATACTCCTAAGGCCAAAGTTTTTGCTTCGTGAGTGAGCACAAAAGTAGTCGTGATAATTCTCTATAGCTGATGTGCTTGCTCCAAAACCCTTCACTATATATTTGTGTGTATCCTGGATGATACGCAATTGTCGTGACCTTCGTTTCAAAGGGTTGATTTCATCAATTAGAGATGCTACCCCCTCAAAAAGCCAGCCTATTTGGCACCCCAAGCGGACAAGGCGCATGTTGTGATGGCATCTCTAATTGATGAAATCAACACTTTGAAACGAAGTTCAGGGCAATTTTCTCGGCGTATCATCATCTACGATGCACGCAAAAAGATAGTGAAGGGTTTTGGAAGAGACGCGTCAACTATAGGGAGCTATCACGACTACTTTTGAGCTCATGAGGCAAACACTTTGGACTAAGGAGTATCTACAGACCTGCTAGAGCTATTGAAAGATGGTAGTTGATGGCTCAATAAGGCAGCACATTTGGCACCCCAGCCGGACAAGGCGCATGCTGTGCTGGCATCTCTAATTGATGAAATCAATCTTCGAAACAAAGGTCATGGCAATTTTTTCCGCGTAGCATTATCTAGGATGCACGCAAAAAGATAGTGAACGGTTTTGGAGGAAAAACACGTCAGCTATAGCGAGTTATGACGATTACTTTTGTGGTCACGAGACAGACAGATTGGCCTGAGGAGTATCTACAGACCTGATGGAGCTACTGAAAGATGGTACTTGGGGGCTCAATAAGACAACACATTTGGCACCCCAAGCGGACAAGGCACATCCTATGGTGGCATCTCTAATTGATGAAATCAACGCTTTGAAACGAAGGTCATGGCAATATTTGCGGCGTATCATCATTCAGGATGCATGCAAAACAATAGTTGGAGCAAGCACATCAACTATAGGAAGCCTTATTGAGCCCCCAAGTACCATCTTTCAATAGCTCCTGCAGGTTTGTATATACTCCTAAGGCCAAAGTTTTTGCTTCGTGAGTGAGCACAAAAGTAGTCGTGATAATTCTCTATAGCTGATGTGCTTGCTCCAAAACCCTTCACTATATATTTGTGTGCATCCTGGATGATACGCAATTGCCCTGACCTTCGTTTCAAAGGGTTGATTTCATTAATTAGAAATGCTACCCTCTCAATAAGCCAGCCTATTTGGCACCCCAAGCGGACAAGGCGCATGTTGTGATGGCATCTCTAATTGATGAAATCAACACTTTGAAACGAAGTTCAGGGCAATTTTTTCGACGTATCATCATCTACGATGCACGCAAAAAGATAGTGAAGGGTTTTGGAGGAGGCGCGTCAACTATAGGGAGCTATCACGACTACTTTTGAGCTCAAGAGGCAAACACTTTGGACTTAGGAGTATCTACAGACCTGCTAGAGCTATTGAAAGATGATACTTGATGGCTCAATAAGGCAGCACATTTGGCACCCCAACCGGACAAGGCGCATGTTGTGCTGGCATCTCTAATTGATGAAATCAATCTTTGAAACGAAGGTCATGGCAATTTTTCCGACGTATCATCATCCAGGATGCACGCAAAAAGATAGTGAAGGGTATTGGAGGAAGCACATCAGCTATAGGGAGCATTATTGAGCTCCCAAGTACCATCTTTCAATAACTCCAGCTGGTTTGTAGATACTTCCAAGGCCACAGTGTCTGCCTCGTGAGCACAAAAGTAATCGTGATAGCTCCCTATAGTTAATGTGCTTCCTCCAGAACCCTTCACTATCTTTTTGTGTGTATCTTGGATGATGATACGTAATTGCCTTGATTGATGAAATCAACGCTTGGAATTGAAGGTCATGGCAATTTTTCCGGCGTATCATCATCTAGGATGCACGCAAAAAGATAGTGAAGGATTTTGAAGGAAACACATCAGCTATAGGGAGTTATTACGACTACTTTTGTGATCACGAGCCAGACACTTTGTCCTGAGGAGTATCTACAGACCTGCTGGAGCTATTGAAAGATGGTACTTGGGGGCTCAATAAGGTAGCACATTTGGCACCCTAAGCGGACAAGGCGCATGTTGTGGTGGCACTGAAACGAAGGTCATGGCAATTTTTTCAACGTATCATCATCCCGGATGGACGCAAAAACATAGTGAAGGGTATTGGAGGAAGCACATCAGCTGTAAGAAGCCTTATTGAGCCCCCAAGTACCATCTTTCAATAGCGCCAGCAGGCTTGTAGATACTCCTAAGGCCAAAGTTTCTGCCTCGTGAGCACAAAAGTAGTCGTGATCGCTCCCTATAGTTGATGTGCTTCCTTCCAAACCTTTCGCTTTCTTTTTGCGTGCATCGTGGATGATAATAAGGAATTGCCCTGACCTTCGTTCCAAAGCGTTGATTTCATCAATTGGAGATGCTACCACTTCAATAAGGGAGCATATTTGGCATCCCAAGCGGACAAGGCGCATGTTGTGATGGCATCTCTAATTGATGAATCAACGCTTTGAAACGAAGGTCATGGTAATGTTTTCTGGGTATCATCATCTAGGATGCACGCAAAAAGATAGTGAAGGGTTTTGGAGGAAGCACATCAGCTATACGGAGCTATCACCACTACTTTCGTGCTCACGAGGCAAACACTTTGGCCGGAGGAGTATCTACAGACCTGCTGGAGTTATTCAACGATGGTACTTGATGGCTCAATAAGGCAGCACATTTCGCACCCCAAGCGGACAAGGTGCACGCTGTGGTGGCATCTCTAATTAATGAGATCAACGCTTTGAAACGAAGGTCATGGAAATTTTTTCGGCGTATCATCATCCAAGATGCACGCAAAAAGATAGTGAAGTGTTTTGGAGAAAGGACATCAGCTATAACGAGCCTTATTGAGCCCCGAAGTACCATCTTTCAATAGCTCCAGCAGGTTTGTAGATACTCCTAAGGCCAAAGTGTCTGCCTCGTGAGCACAAAAGTAGTCGTGATAGCTCCCTATAGTTGATGTGCTTCCTCGAGAACCCTTCACTATCTTTTTGCGCGCATCCTGGATGATGATACGCAATTGCCCTCACCTTCGTTTCAAAGCGTTAATTTCATCAATTAGGGATGCTGCCACAGCAATAAGGCAACACATTTGGCACCCCAAGCGGACAAGGCGCATGTCGTGATGGCATCTCTAATTGATGAAATCAACGCTTTGAAACGAAAATCAAGGCAATTTTTTCGGCGTAGCATTATCTAGGATGTACGCAAAAAGATAGTGAAGGGTTTTGGAGGAAAAACACGTCAGCTATAGCGAGTTATCACGACTACTTTTGTGGTCACGAGACAGACACTTTGGCCTCAGGAGAATCTACAGATCTACTGGAGATATTGAAAGATGGTACTTGGGGGCCAATAAAGACAACACATTTGGCACCCCAAGCGGACAAGGCGCATCCTATGGTGGCATCTCTAATTGATGAAATCAACGCTTTGAAACGAAGGTCATGGCAATATTTTCGGCGTATCATCATTCAGGATGCATGCAAAAACATAGTTGGAGGAAGCACATCAACTATAGGAAGCCTTATTGAGCCCCCAAGTACCATCTTTCAATAGCTCATGCAGGTTTGTATATACTCCTAAGGCCAAAGTTTTTGCTTCGTGAGTGAGCACAAAAGTAGTCGTGATAACTCTCTATACTTGATGTGCTTGCTCCAAAACCCTTCACTATATATTTGTGTGCATCCTGGATGATACGCAATTGCCCTGACGTTCATTTCAAAGGGTTGATTTCATTAATTAGAGATGCTACCCCCTCAATAAGCCAGCCTATTTGGCACCCCAAGCGGACAAGGCGCATGTTGTGATGCCATCTCTAATTGATGAAATCAACGCTTTGAAACGAAGTTCAGGGCAATTTTTTCGATGTATCATCATCTACGATGCACGCAAAAAGATAGTGAAGGGTTTTGGAGGAGGCACGTCAGCTATAGGGAGTTATCAAGACTACTTTTGAGCTCACGACGCAAACACTTCGGACTGAGGAGTATCTACACACCTGCTAGAGCTATTGAAAGATGGTACTTGATGTCTCAATAAGACAGCACATTTGGCACCCCAACCGGACAAGGCGCATGCTGTGTTGGCATCTCTAATTGATGAAATCAATCTTTGAAACGAAGGTCATGGCAATTTTTCCAACGTATCATCATCCAGGATGCACGCAAAAAGATAGTGAAGGGTATTGGAGGAGGCACATCAGCTATAGAGAGCATTATTGAGCCTCCAAGTACCATCTTTCAATAACTCCAACAAGTTTGTAGATACTTCTAAGGCCACAGTGTCTGCCTCGTGAGAACAAAAGTAATCGTGATAGCTCCCTATAGTTAATGTGCTTCCTCCAGAACCCTTCACTATCTTTTTGTGTGTATCCTGGATGATGATACGCAGTTGCCCTGACCTTCGTTTCAAAGCGTTGATTTCATCAATTAGAGATACTACCACCTCAATAATGCAACACATTTGGCACCCCAAGCGGACAAGGTGCATGTTGTGATAGCATCTCTAATTGATGAAATCAACGCTTTGAAACGAAGGGCATGGCAATTTTTTCGGCGTATCATCATCTAGGATGCACACAAAAAGATAGTGAAGGGTTTTGGAGGAGGCACATCAGCTATAGGGAGTTATCACAACTACTTTTGTGCTCACGAGGCAGACACTTTGGCCTAAGGAGTATCTATAGACTTGTTGGATCTATTGAAAGTTAGTACTTGGGGGCTCAATAAGGCAGCACATTTGGCACCCTAAGCGGACAAGGCGCATGCTATGCTGGCATCTCCAATTGATGAAATGAACGCTTTGAAACAAAGGTCATGGAAATTTTTTCGGCGTATTATCATCCAGGATGCACGCAAAAAGATAGTGAAGGGTTTTGGTGGAAGCACATCAACTATAGGGAGCCTGAGTGAGCCCCCAAGTACCATCTTTCAATAGCTCCAACAGGTTTATAGATACTCCTAAGGCCAAAGTGTCTGCCTCGTGAGCACAAAAGTAGTCGTGATAGCTCCCTATAGTTGATGTGCTTCCTCTAGAACCCTTCACAATCTTTTTGTTTGCATCCTGGATGATGATACGCAATTGCCCTGACCTTCGTTTAAAAGCGTTGATTTCATCAATTAGAGATGCTACCACTTCAATAAGGCAGCACATTTGGCACCCCAAGCGGACAAGGCGCATGTTGTGATGGCATTTCTAATTGATGAAATCAATGCTTTGAAACGAAGGTTATGGCAATTTTTCGGGATATCATTGTCTAAGATGCATGCAAAAAGATAGTAAAGGGTTTTGGAGGAAACATATCAAATATAGGGAGCTATCACGATTACTTTTGTGCTCACGAGGCAGACACTTTGGCCTCGGGAGTATCTACAGACCTGCTGGAGCTGTTGAGAGATGGTACTTGGGGGCTCAATAAGGGTCCCTAAAGCTGATGTGTTTTTTCCAATACCCTTTACTATGTTTTTGCGTGCATCCTGGCTGATGATACACCGAAAAAATTGCCATGACCTTCATTTCAAAGCGTTGATTTCATCAATTAGAGATGCCACCATAGGATGCGCCTTGTCCGCTAGGGGTCCCAAATATGATGCCTTATTGAAGTGATAGCATGTCCAATTGATCGAATCAACGCTTTGCAACGAAGGTCAGGGCAATGCGTATTATCGTCCAGGATGCACGCAAAAATACAGTGAAAGGTTTTGAAGGAAGCACATAACCTATAGGGAGCTATCACGACTACTTTTGTGCTCACGAAACAGAGGAAATCAACGCTTTGAAACGAAGATCAGGGCAATTGCGTATCATCATCCAGGATTCACGCAAAAAGATAGTGAAGGGTTCTGGAGGAAGCACATCAGCTATAGGGAGCTATCACGACTACTTTTGTGCTCAAGAGGCACACTTTAGCCTTAGGAGTATCTACAAACCTGCTAGAGCTATTGAAAGATGGTAATTGGGGGCTCAATAAGGCTCCTTATAGCTGATGTGCTTCCTCCAAAACCCTTCACTATGTTTTGTGTGCATCCTGCATGATGATACGTCGAAAAAATTTCCATGACCTTCGTTTCAAAGCGTTGATTTCATCAATTAGAGATGCCACCACAGCATGCGCCTTGTCCGCTTGGGGTGCCAAATGTTTTGCCTTATTGAGACCCCAAGTACCATCTTTCAATAGCTCCAGCAGGTCTGTAGATACTCCTCAGGCCAAAGTGTCTATCTCGTTAGCACAAAAGTAGTCGTGATAACTCCCTATAGCTGATTTGTTTCCTCCAAAACCCTTCACTATCCTTTTGTGTGCATCCTAGATAATAAAACGCCGAAAAAATTGCCCTGACCTTCAATTCAAAGCGTTGATTTCATCAATTAGAGATGTCATCACAACATGCGCCTTGTCCGCTTGGGGACCCAAATGTGCCGCCTTATTGAGGTGGTAGCATCTCTAATTGATGAAATCAACGCTTTGAAACGAAGGTCAGGGCAATGGCGTATCAAATTCCAGGATGCACGCAAAAAGATAGTGAAGGGTTCTGTAGAAATCACATCAACTATAGGGAGCTATCACGACTACTTTTGTGCTCAAGAGGCAGACACTTTGGCCTTAGGAGTATCTATAAACCTGCTGGAGCTATTTAAAGATGGTAATTGGGGGCTCAATAAGGCTCCTTATAGTTGATGTACTTCCTCCAAAACCCTTCACTATCTTTTTGCATGCATCCTCGATGATGATACGCAGAAAAAATTGCCATGACCTTCATTTCAAAGTGTTGATTTCATCAATTAGAGATGCCACCACAGCATGCACCTTGTCTGCTTGGGGTACCAAATATGATCCCTTATTGAAGTGGTAGCATCTCTAATTGATGAAATCAATGCTTTGCAAGGAAGATCAGGGCAATTGCGTATTATCATCCAGGATGCACGCAAAAAGACATTGAAAGGTTTTGAAGGAAGCACATCAACTATAGAGAGCTAGCACGACTACTTTTGTGCTCACGAGGCAAACACTTTGGCCTTAGGAGTATCTACAGACCTGCTGGAGCTATTGAAAGATGGTACTTGGGGGCTCAATAAGGTTTCCTATAGCTGATGTGCTTCCTCCAAAACCCTTCACTATGTTTTTGCGTATATCCTGAATGATGATACGCCGAAACAATTGCCATGACCTTCGTTTCAAAGCGTTGATTTCATCAATTAGAGATGCCACCACAGCATGCAGCTTCTCCGGTTGGGGTGCCAAATATGCTGCCTTATTGCGCCATTAAGTACTATCGTTCAATAGCCTCAGCAGGTCTGTAGCTACTCCTCAAGCCAAAGTGTCTACCTCGTGAGCACAAAAGTAGTCGTGATAGCTCCCTATAGCTGATTTGCTTCCTCTAAAACCCTTCACTATCTTTTTGCATGCATCCTAGATGATGACACGCAGAAAAAATTGCCCTGACCTTCGTTTCAAAGCGTTGATTTCATCAATTAGAGATGCCATCACAACATGCGCCTTGTCCGCTTGGTATGCCAAATATGCTCCCTTATTGAAGTGGTAGCATCTCTAATTGATGAAATCAACGCTTTGCAACGAAGGTTAGGGCAATCACGTATTATCATCCAGGATGCACGCAAAAAGACATTGAAAGGTTTTGAAGGAAGCACATCAACTATAGAGAGCTATCACGACTACTTTTGTGCTTACGAGGCAAACATCTACAGACCTGCTGAAGCTATTGAAAGATGGTACTTGGGGGCTCAGTAAGGCTTCCTATAGCTGATGTGCTTCCTCCAAAACCCTTCACTACGTTTTTGCGTGCATCCTCGATGGTAATACGCCGAAAAATTTGACATGACCTTCGTTTCAAAGCGTTCATTTCATCAATTAGAGATGCCACCATAGCATTCGCCTTGTCCGTTTGGGGTGCCAAATATGCTACCTTATTGAGCCCCCAAGTACCATCTTTCAATAGCTCCAACAGGACTGTAGATACTCCTCAGGCCAAAGCGTCTGCCTCGTGAGCACAAAAGTAGTCGTGATAACTCCCTATAGCTAATATGCCTCCTCCAAAACACTTCACTATCTTTTTGCGTGCATCCTAGATGATGATACGCCGAAAAAATTTCCCTGACCTTCGTTTCAAAGCGTTGATTTCATCAATTAGAGATGTCATCACAACATGCGCCTTGTCCGCTTGGGGTGCCAAATGTGCCGCCTTATTGAGGTGGTAGCATCTCTAATTGATGAAATCAACGATTTGAAACGAAGGTCAAGGCAATTGCGTATCATCATCCAGGATGCACCCAAAAAGATAGTGAAGGGTTCTAGGGGAAGCACATCAGCTATAGGGAGCTATCACGACTACTTTTGTGCTCAAGAGGCGGACACTTTGGCCTTAGGAGTATCTACAAACCTGCTACAGCTATTGAAAGATGGGAATTGGGGGCTCAATAAGGCTCCTTATAGCTGATGTGCTTCCTCCAAAACCCTTCACTATCTTTTTGCGTGCATCCTGGATGATGATACATTGAAAAAATTGCCATGACCTTCGTTTCAAAGCGTTGATTTCATCAATTAGAGATGCCACCACCGCATTCGCCTTGTCCGCTTGGGGTGCCAAATGTGTTGCCTTATTGAACCCGCAAGTACCATTTTTCAATAGCTCCAGCAGGTCTGTAGATACTCCTCAGGCCAAAGTGTATGTCTCGTGAGCACAAAAGTAGTCGTAATAACTCCCTATAGCTGATGTGCTTCCTCCAAAACCCTTCACTATCTTTTTGCGTGCATCCTAAACAATGATACGCCGAAAAAATTGACCCAACCTTCGTTTCAAAGCGTTGATTTCATCAATTAGAGATGCCATCACAACATGCGCCTTGTCCGCTTGGGGTGCCAAATGTGCCGCCTTATTGAGGTGGTAGCATCTCTAATTGATGAAATCAACGCTTTGAAACGAAGGTCAGGGCAATTCGTATCACCATCCAGGATGCACGCAAAAAGATAGTGAAGGGATCTAGAGGAAGCACATCAATTATAAGGAGCTATCACGACTACTTTTGTGCTCAAGAGGTAGACACTTTGGCCTTAGGAGTATCTATAAACCTGGAGAAGCTACTGAAAGATGGTAATTGGGGGCTCAATAAGGCTCCTTATACCTGATGTGCTTCCTCCAAAACCCTTCACTATCTTTTTCCGTGCATCCTGGATGTTGATACGCCGAAAAAATTGCCCTGACCTTCGTTTCAAAACGTTGATTTCATCAATTAGAGATGCCACCACAGCATGCACCTTGTCCGCTAGGGGTGCCAAATGTGTTGACTTATTTAGCCCCCAAGTACTATCGTTCAATAGCTCCAGCAGGTCTGTAGATACTCCTTAGGCCAAAGTGTCTACCTCGTGAGCACAAAAGTAGTCGTTATCACTCCATATAGCTGATGTGTTTCCTCCAAAACCCTTCACTATCTTTTTGCATGCATCCTAGATGATAATACGCCGAAAAACTTGCGCAGACCTTCGTTTCAAAGCGTTGATTTCATCAATTAGAGATGCCATCACAACATGCGCGTTGTCCGCTTGGGGTGCCAAATATGCTCCCTTATTGAAGTGGTAGCATCTCTAATTGATCAAAATAACGCTTTGCAACGAAGGTCAGGGCAATTACGTATTATCATCCAGGATGCACGCAAAAAGACATTGAAAGGTTTTGAAGGAACCACATCAACTATAGAGAGCTATCACGACTACTTTTGTGTTCACGAGGCAGACATCTAGAGACCTGCTGGAGCTATTGAAAGATGGTACTTGGCGGCTCAATAAGGCTTCCTATAGCTGATGTGCTTCCTCCAAAACCCTTCACTACATTTTTGCGTGCATCCTGGATGATAATACGTCGAAAAATTTTCCATGACCTTCGTTTCAAAGCGTTCATTTGTTCAATTAGAGATGCCACCATACCATGCGCCTTGTCCATTTGGGGTGCCAAATGTGTTACCTTATTGAGCCCCCAAGTTCCATCTTTCAATAGATCCAGCAGGACTGTAGAAACTAATCAGGCCAAAGTGTCTGCCTCGTGAGCACAAAAGTATTCGTGATAATTCCCTATAGCTGATGTGCTTCCTCTAAAACACTTCACTATCTTTTTGCGTGCATCCTAGATAATGATACGTCGAAATAATTTCCCTGACCTTCGTTTCAAAGCGTTGATTTCATCAATTAGAGATGCCATCACAACATGCGCCTTGTCCGCTTGGGGTGCCAAATATGCTCCCTTATTGAAGTGGTAGCATCTCTAATTGATGAAATCAACGCTTTGCAGCGAAGGTCAGGGCAATTACGTATTATCATCCAGGATGTACGCAACAAGACATTGAAAGGTTTTGAAGGAAGCACATCAACTATAGAGAGCTAGCACGACTACTTTTGTGCTCACGAGGCAGACATCTACAGACCTGCTGGAGCTATTGAAAGATGGTACTTGGGGGCTCAATAAGGCTTCCTATAGCTGATGTGCTTCCTCCAAAACCCTTCACTACGTTTTTGCGTGCATCCTGGATGATAATACGTCGAAAAATTTGCCATGACCTTCGTTTCAAAGCGTTTATATCATCAAGTAGAGATGCCACCATAGCATGCGCCTTGTCCGTTTGGGGTGCCAAATGTGCTACCTTATTGAGCCCCTGAGTACCATCTTTCAATAGCTCCAACAGGACTGTAGATACTCCTCAGGTCAAAGTGTCTGCCTCGTGAGCACAAAAGTAGTCGTGATAACTCCCTATAGCTGATGTGCCTCCTCAAAAACACTTCACTATTTTTTTGCGTGCATCCTAGATGATGATACGCCGAAAAAATTGCCCTGACCTTCGTTTCAAAGCATTGATTTCATCAATTAGAGATTCCATCACAACATGCGACTTGTCCACTTGGGGTGCCAAATGTGCTGCCTTATTGAGGTGGTAGCATCTCTCATTGATGAAATCAACGCTTTGAACTTGAGCTACATCTCCAAGATCTATGACATATGATATATCAATAGAAAGCACTGGAAACAAGGAATCCAAATGTACAACCTCCAACAAATTTTGATATTATTTGTAAAAAATTTACCGGACGCCCAACTTTTCGAAGATGTGCTAACTTGAAACTGCTAACTAGCACAAAAAGCGCGACAGGTTAACATGCTTTCACCCTGGGAGAACTTGGAGTTACAGATATGCTGCAGACTTTGTGGCCATTGGCCAAGTTTGCGGTGACACCCCCAGACTCAGCAGGATGTAGGCATATTGTGGTGTACTTCTTTGCTGATACCCAGTGTTTGCATTGCTATGTATACATTCATGAGGACTCCTAGACAGAGGAGGTTGCTTTACGCACGGCTCGCTTTTCTTGGGCTTGGGCTAGGCACTCACTGCAGTCACACCTATCTAGAGGACGCTCGGATGCGGATTACTCCCCATCCAAGCCAGCCTCGAAGATAGCCCGTCTAGCTGCTGCGGCAGCATCTGTTCTCTCTCGCTCCCCATGAGGATCGTCTCATGGAACGTGCAGGGACTAGGTGGGCCCCAATTTCAGCGTCAGCGGGGCCAATTGCGTCAGGAGCTTCAGTGTTGCCTTGTGGGAGGAGAGATTGATCTCCTTATGCTTCAGGAGCACCATCTGTGTGAGAGCCGCATTCGCCGATGTGGTCAGATTTTGCGTGGACGATATGATACCTTTTGGTCAGCTGCTTTTGGACCTGGAGGCATCCAAGGTGGGGTATGTATGACTATTGCGGACTCATTGCAGCAGGCCATTGTGGACAGAGGGATTATTGTGCTAGGCAAGGCTCAGTGGATTACTATGCAGGTTCAGGGTGGCCTTGTGGGTATCGTGAACATCTATGCGCCCAATGTGGCGAGTGCTCGTGCAGAGTTTTGGTCACAGATTGTTGAGTCTTTGCCGCAGGCAGATCATTGGTGTATAGGAGGGGACTTCAACATGTTGGAGGACCCTTCTGACAGGATTGGTGGCAGCCATGCTACTGGAGTCGAGTTGGCAGCTTGGGAGAGGTTGTGTGTAACAGACTTGGACACTCCAAGTCAAGAATCAACCGCGACAGCACCAAATAACCACTTCAAAACAATTCACAGATCACAATAGATTTGCACTGGCCCGGCGGAGTTCCGTGCCTAGAGATATTGGCTCCAAAGACTGGCGCCCCTTTCGGTATTTCTTTTTATATTAATCAGATCAAAGTACAAGAGAGTGGCTAGGGTTTCACTCTCAGACTTTGCGTCCAGATACTCTGAGAAGTGAAGCCCTCACCACTTATTTAAAGATACAAGGGATGCCCAAAAGCAGAGCCCCAAAAGCTTGAAAGCAAAAGCAGATTCTCTCTCTCTCTCAATGAGAGTCAATAAAAAGCAAGTTCTCTTTTTCTCTTTCTTTCTCCCAAATCAAAGCAAAAAGCTGAGATTTGCATCGCTCAAAATTTCCCCAAATAAAAAAAAAAAAATCCGCCTCCGCCATTTCCGAAAATTAGGGTTTTTGATAAAAATTAGGGTTTGCAGGAATTTTAGGGTTTCTGCTATCCGCCACGTCATCACTTTGTGACATACCCCCCTCTTGAAAGCATTGTAATCGACCGCGATTACGCCTGCAAAACCGACAAAAGCCATAAACCGTCTTCGCAGACACTGACTGTTAGTACCTACATACTAAGAACACACATCTAGCACATGTACAAAATCGACAGTCACATCACACGACATCACAGGACATCACATGACATTCAACATTCATTCGGATCTTAGACCATGATTTATTGGCAATGTAGCTAGCAATCACATCTAGGTCCAATCGGGACCTCAACGATGTCCGATTGACTAACCCCTATTGCAACCATGTCTATTCGAGATCAATCAGACCAAAATGCTGCAGTCATTTCGGCTATCGGTTCCTGCACTCAAAAGAAGTCAAGAACAAATCAGTATCATTATCAGGAATTCCATTTCATAAAGTCATCCAACAGAATACTGTCAGCTCTCAGTATCCCTGAAGCTCAAAGAGACATCAGTGACTTCAGTATCAAAATCGAGGCATCTGTTGACAAAGGAGTGGAGTAACTCTCCCCTTGTGCATCCCACTGCACCAGATCTCCGGCCAGGCTGAATTCTGGGTTCCGTTTGGAGTAGACTATGCTAAACCAAAGCATCGAGGTAAAGTTTCACAATCTGAGGAGTATCTGCTAGGTCCTCCTCCTCCTCCTCCATCCACTTCGCATCAAATGCAGGAAAGTTCTTGAACTAAACCAAGAACCGCCTTCGGACTTTACCTTTCTTCGTATCGTTATGTGCCAAAATCTGTTCAGGAACAAGGATCTCCTCGTTTTCTTCCACTTCGGATTGCTCATCAAGCTCCCCATCATCACGCACATCACCCTTAACAGGGTTCAAGAGACTCACATGCAATGCATTATGAATCCTCCAAGTATCTTCTCAAAAGTAAGAGCACCCAATCATCCTCCTTCAGTTTCAAGTCGCGACGATGGCGATCCGCTGCCTTTTTCTGTCGTTCTTGAGACTTCTGCAAAGTCTCGCGAACCTTGGCAAAAGCCGTATCCAAATCTCGCGAATATTCATCCGCTTCAAATATCTAATCTTTCGTGCTCAGGAAGGATAGAACCTTCGCAACACTTTCAACAATCTCACATGGCGTCTTCCCCGTCGAAGAGTGTATCGTGTTATTGTAGGCAAATTCCACCAAAGGTAAGTTCTTTTCCCATTGAGTCTTCTGATCCGAGATACAAGACTTCAATAAATCTAAAATCACTGAATTGGCAATCTCAAATTGCCCGTCAGTCTGTAAGTGGAACGATGACGAGAACTACAACTGCGTGCCAATGTTCTCCCAAATTGCCTTCCAAAACAAACTCATAAATCTGGGGTCTCTGTCGGAGACAATCGTCTTAGACGTGCCATGTAATAGAGAAATCATCGTGATCTTTCTGTGTTCTCGGGAGATCAAAAATGAAATCCATTGCAATACTTTCCCAAGGGTGGGTGGGTACGGGTAAAGGCTGTAACAATCCCTGTGCCTTATGCCTGTCATACTTGACCTTCTGGCATACCAAGCAACTGCGCACAAACTCTTCCACATCCTTTTTGAGTCTCGGCCCAAAGAAGTATCTCTCTACCCCCTTCATGGTGGTAGCAATGCCGCGGTGACCCGTAAAAGGTGGACAGTGGCATTCAGTCATAACCTTATCCCTCAACGGCTGTGTAACGCACAACATAGTCTTTTTCATCAAGTAGCCTTCCCGAAGGGAGTATCCCGCTACTGTCTCCCCATCCCGTATCCGTGTGAAAATATCTGCAAAATCTGTATTTGTGGCATACTGATCGACCATATCCTCGGAACTCCTATGATGTATCGCGGAAATAGCCAGAACCAACGGTTTCCGAGACAAAGCATCTGCCACCACATTCTTCTGTCCCTGCACATGGACAATCTGGAAGTGGAACTATGACAAGATGTTCGTCCACCGCATCTGCTTTTCCGAAAGCTGCTTCTGTGACAAGAAGTAGCGCAAACTCTGATGGTCTGTAAAGACAGTAAAATCCGCTCTGAGTAGGTAATGCCGCCACTGAGTAAGAGCATGGATAACTGCCAAAAGCTCTTTCTCATAAATCTGTGCTGTCATCTCCGGCCTAGAGAACAAACGGCTCTCGTAAGCTATGACATGGCCTTCTTGCATTAAGACGGCACCCAGACTACAACCACAAGCATCACAATATACCTCAAATGACTTCTGCAAGTCCAGCAAAGTCAAAATAGGTCCCGTCAATTTCTCTTTCAGTGTCTGAAAGGCAGTCACCTCTGTGGGTCCCCACGAAAAAGGTACTCCTTCCTGTGTCAAGGTATGCAAAGGGGAAGCAACCTCTGCAAACTTTCGTATGAACCGCCTGTAGTACGAACACAATCCCAAGAAGCTTCTAGCTTCATGGACATTCCTCAAATCGGGCCAATCACGGATAGTCTCTATCTTGGCCGGGTCCATTTGCACTCCTGCTGCTGATACAATGTGTCCTAAAAAGTGTATCTCTGGTGGGAAAAATTCACTTTTCTTTGCATTAATCACTAACGTGTGATCTCGTAATGCCTGAAAGACTTGAAGCAGATGATCTCTGTGTTCTGCCTCATTCTTGGAGAAAACAATGATGTCGTCAAAGAAAGTGCCAACAAATAGCCTGTACTCTCGAAAAATAATCATGTCCATCATCCGGTTAAATGTCGCAGGAGCATTGGTTAAGCCAAAAGGCATCACCAAAAACTCAAATAACCCAAAAGTCGTCCGAAAAGCTGTCTTGTAGACATCTCCTGTCGCTATCCTGATCTAATGATATCCACTCTTCAAGTCAATCCTTCTAAAGCACGAGGATCCCTGTAACATGTCGAGTATATCATCGATCCTAGGAATCGGAAATCTGTTCTTGATGGTGATTTTGTTGAGAGTGCTATAATCGATGCACATTCTCCAAGATCTGTCTTTCTTCAAAAACCAACAACACTGGAGAGCAATACGGTGAAGTACTAGGCTGGACAAGACCCTTTTCCAAGAGGTCTTTCACTGGGTTCATAATCTTTTCATTTTGTACTCGGCTCACACGGTAAGGTGGCCGATTCGGTGGCACGCTTCCAAGTGTCAGATCAATGGTCTGACCTTCAGGCCCTCTGGCAATCGGCATGAGTGTGGAGAAAAATCTTGGCGTTCTTTTGATCAGGTCAAAACATATTCAACCTTTATACATCGTTCAGTTCTCTCCCAAAAGAATGAGTAAGAAACTGAAGTTCATCAAGTACAATCTCTAAGCCCTTCATTTATCAAAGTCGCTTTCTCGGCCCGGTAGTCAACCACGGCGTAGTTCTTGTGGTACCAAGGGATCCTGAGTAGAACGTCACTCACGTGCCCTGAACACCCATGTCATTGCAAACGAAGTTTGCCAATGCTCGGTGTAATGGCAACATCCCATCCGGGTGCCAGTCGAACTACCTCCGCCTATGGCGTCAGTCTGTTGGGCGTAATTCCAAATCGAGCCGCCAATTCCAAGTGAAAAGAAGTTGGCCTTGGCTCCTTCAAAAGGGCTTCCTAATCCTTCACTTTGCCCCAAAAGCGGCAAAGTTTGTACTTTCATTTATTAGATTCGGTGCAGGTCCCACACCATGTGGTACCAGTTCTGATTTTCTATCTTCCTTTTCTGCCACATTCCTCAGCTGCTCTCGAACTCTCAGACCTGTCGTCGTCTTTATCATTCTGTTCTTTATGTGCCTTATTAGGGCACTTCGCGGAGATATGTCCCTGTTCCCCGCATCCAAAGCACTTCCCCTCTCTGATGAAGCGAGCTCTCTCCTCAGGAGTAAGCTTGGGTTGTGCATCCTTTTTCTCTGGGTTGCTCTTTTTCTTTCTACTTTCATTCCCAGAAGTCTATTCTGCTCGTTGTGTCATGGCCTTATCTGTGGGGTAGGTCAAACTGCCAGAGTGAATGGCAAAGCCCCACTTCGCATGACTCATCAACTCCTGAATAGAAGCTGACTTCTGTTCCAAGCAGTGATCTCGGATCTCTGTAGGTAGACCCAAGGTAAACCGCTCAATCTGTTCTCTGAACGAGATCTTCTTGAATGAAGAGGTGGGTAGAAAAGAGCTCCAAAATCTTTCACAATAAGCATTGATTGTGTCTTTCTTGGTCATTCGAAGATGGTTCCAGATTTGCGTCGCTCAAAATCTCCCCAAATATATATATATATATATATATATATATATATAATTTTATTTTATTTTTAATATTCTGCCTCCGCGATTTCCGAAAATTAGGGTTTTTGACATAAATTAGGGTTTGCAGGAATTTTAGGGTTTCTGGCAAAAATTAGGGTTTCTGCTGTCCGCCACGTCATCACTTTGTGACATTGTGTATGACTTTGAGGGTCTCGGATACATGGCAGCACTCTGGTTTTGTGAGGCCCCCAGACAATCTTGCCTTCTCTAGATCGGACCGCAGAGTGGGAGGAGTGAATCTATCGCGGATAGATCGCTTCTACACTAGTGACCACTTCAGTGACTTGGGGGGATCAGTGGGCATCCTGGCAGGGACCTCCTTCTCGGACCATGCACCAGTGATCCTCACAGTGGCAGACAGGCACAGGAGTGGGAGCACGATGCTCTGCATCCCAGAGAGGGTCTTGTTGGACTCAGCACTCAGAGACAGGGTAGAGGCTCTCTGGACAGAGGGCATGGACAGACAGGATTCACCTGCAGACAAAGTGGCCTCAGGCCTAGCTCAGCTTAGCCACTTTTTCTTTAGGTGTCTCTGGCTCGCCGGGCTGCAGCGAGAGAGGCAGAGCAGCGTCTCAGACGGGGCATTGCTTCACTACAGAGGATACAAGAGTAGCATCCAGACAATCCATGGTTGGAGGAGCAGTTACAGCAGGCTCGAGAGGAGCTTGCTAGCACAGAGGAGAGGCGTCATGAGTTTGCCTTCCACCGACAGGCATCTCAGTGGACTCAGGTGGGTGACAGAGTGACTGTGCTTTTTTTGAGACAGTGGGACCTCGGCACTCGCATGCCAAGGTCAGTCAGTTGAGGAGGCCCGATGGGTCAGTTGCTTGTGAGCCCGAGGATATGCGTGCAGTTGCTACTGACTTTTACCGTGAGTTACTGTCGGCTGAGCCCCAGTCAGAGCGGCTGGATGGATGCAGGGAGCACGGATGCCATGTCTTGTGACTGAGGAGATGCGCCAGAGGCTAGAGATGCCACTCCACCTGGAGGAGCTGCACACAGCTCTTAGGGCCCTCCCTCGTGGTAGCTGTCCAGGTGAGGATGGGTTGACTCCCAACTTTTTCTTAGAGTACTGGGACCTGCTTGGCCCAGATCTCTGTAGTGCTTTTCAGTACATTTTTGCACACAGGAGTGATGCCTGACAGCATGAGTGAGGGCCTGATCTACCTCATTCCCAAGGAGGGTGGCTCCTTGGATGAGATTCGACAGTGGTGCCCCATCACCATCCTCAACTCAGCCTACAAAATTCTTGCCAAGGCTCTGAGTTTTCAACCACTTTTAGAGAGCCTTATACATGTGACTCAGACAGGTTTTGTCAAGGAACGCAGTATCCTTGACAACATCTTTACTTTCTGGGAGGCTTCTGCCCTGGCACGGCTCCATGGTGAGGACCTCGTGATCCTTCTTCTCGATTTTGAGAAGGCATACGACGGAGTTGACTGGGACCTTCTAGAGGGCACTCTGCGCAGGATGGGCTTCTCAGATGCTTGGATCAGAGGGGTGTCAGCCCTGTACAGACAGGCTCACAGTCAGGTGCTTTTGGCAGGAGGTAGAGGTGACCGCGTCATGCTTACACGCTCAGTCAGACAGGGCTGTCCTCTTGCCCCCTTTCTCTTTCTGTTCTATGCGGAGGCGATGAGCAGATTTTTGGTGTCACAGCAGGTTGGTCTACGGGGCTTAGCACTCCCTATTCGGGGAGAGGAGCTACTGGACGTTGAGTTTGCCGATGACTTAGCCTTGTACTTGGATGGCCAGGAGGCCAATCTTCACAGATGTAAGGAGGCTTTGGAGACCTTCTGTTGTGCATCGGGCGCACTAATCAACTGGAGAAAGACAGTGGCTTTCTCGGTTGGTAGTGCTCCTGTGCCAGGTTGGATGCCAGGAGAGGGTTTCAGGTGGATTCCCCCAGGGACTGCAGTTCGGTACTTGGGTTGTCAGGTTGGTCTGGACTTGTCTCCCGAGCAGCAGATTGCTCCCCTTCTCCTGTCCATCACGAGAAAGTTGTTACACTGGAGCTGAGCACGACTTTCTTTGGCTGGTAGAGTAGTAGTTGCCAACCAGGTGTTGTTGGCGACTATGTGGTACATCACTTCCTACTGGATCTTCTCGAGTTCTTGTATCAGCCAGGTAGAGAGGCTGATCAGGAACTTCCTTTGGTCAGGACCTGACACTCAGATAGCCCGAGCCAAGGTGGCTTGGCAGGTCATCACGCTTCCTTGTTCTCAGGGAGGGCTTGGGATCATTGATCCAACACGGCAGAGCAGAGCCCTTCTTGGGAAGTTCATAGTTAGAGGACTTCTTCAAGGTGAGGAGCCCTGGAAGGAGTTCTTGCTGCAGAGGCTTCGTGCCAAGGTGCCCCAGTCAGGAGGCCCTTGGCAACCTTCGACCAGATGGATCTTTACAGAGATGCGCAGAGTTGGTTTGAGCAGGAGACTGGAGGACCGCTTTGCTGTGAGTTTGCTTCGATCTTGGGAGCTCTTACGGCGTGGCCTGGAGCAGAGACAGCCGACGTGCACGGAGGAGCGCCTACAACAGCCCCTCGTCTGGAACCCCATGGTTAGCACTCAGAGAGGCCACTTGGTTGGTAGTCCGCCTCATGTTTCCTAGGGTCCCATGACAGCAGGTCCAATGCGCTCTCTAGGGGACTTGCTAGAGTTCACAGGTTTGTCAGAGGTGCAGGGTCTCCAGCTACAGGGCATGAGAGGGGTGCAGAGCATGTGTCAGGACATCTCAGAGTCAGTTCCAGCTGAGTGCTCACGCCTCTCGAGCCAGTAGCACCCCGGTGAATGGGAGCCTTCACACAACTGGAGGTTCTCATTTCAGTCAGGGCTTGCTCAGAGACTGTCCCAGCCCTTTTCTTCGAGCTTCAGGGTGGGGGACGACTACAGCGAGTTGCAGTAGAGGCCCCGCAGGTGGCAGAGTGCTGTTTCCAGAGGATCCGAGTTGTGGGCATCTGTGGGAGGACTTGCGTCATAGACCCTGACCCAGCAGCTCTTGAGACTGGACATTGGAGGCTATGGGCTTGGGAGTGTTGTCCACTGGCACGAGTGCAGTGGGATCCTGGTGAGTGGCTATGGAGGGACCCCTTCTCTTCTGCAGACCACCCAGGAGTCCCTTTCTTTCAGTACATTGTTCGGCTTGGACGTCATACACTTGCAGCACAGAGAGACGCCCGCCCCGCTGCAGCACGTCATTGGCAAGAGGAGGGCCTCACAATCGAGTTCTTGGCAGCCTTTTGGGAGAGGCTGTGGGACTCCAGACAGCCGAGGCGCGTCACCTTGTTTCAGTGGCTGGTCGCACACAGAGCTACAGCAGTAGGGAGTTGGCTAGTGCATAGTGGTCTCTCGGTCGCATGTGCAGCCTGTGACCATTTGGTCGAGAGTCAGCGTCATTGTCTTTGGGACTATGCTTCGGCCCAGCAGGTGTGGCTACAAGTTCTTCGGCTGATGCCTACTCTCTCCACGGCTAGACAGTACACTTGGGGGGCAGCGGCTTGGTCCACTCTCACGGGCCCGGCACTTCAGTTTGAGCTATCTTCCAGCAGCACGATGATAGTGATACAGGGGGGGCGACCTACACTCCAGCCTGCTACAGAGCTTACTCCACAGGAGTGGTGAAGTGAGAGAGAGGAGTGTTGGGAGCTCACCAGTGGCCTGACACTCTGGTTCATCTGGCGAGCCCGCTGTTTCCGCATCTTTGAGGCTCTGCCTGTGCCACCAGCGGAGACTGTTCGTGACTTTTGGCTAGAGCTGATCAATACTCTCAGAGGACAACTTGAGGGACTACAGGGCAGCTCCGACCGCATGCGGGAGCACCGCGAGGCTTTCCTTCGACTCTGGCGCCCTGGGCCTTTCTACACCATTGTCAAGGGTGTGCTCAGATGGCACTATCGTCCACCTGTGTGGCTCTTCCCTCCTCCCATCTCTTGATTTAGCCTCATTGTATATATATTGTTCTTTCATTGGGAGAGTCTTCCCATCATGTTTGTTGTAGCCCTCTCTTGCAGAGGTGGTTGTAGCCCTATGGGCAGTTTTCATTACCTAATAAAAGGATCTCTTTCTCGGAAAAAAAAATACCGCTCCGGTAAGGGAGTGGGGGGCCCTTGGAGGGGGTTTGGGACCCCATCTGGTGTCGTATCTCTTACTCTCTCTCTCTCCCTCTATCTCTCTCTCACTCACAGAACATGCTTACACATATCTGGTTGCACATCTCTCTTCTCTATCTACATTCTTCCCAATAAAGCAGTAAAAGGAACCCTTGACTTTGTGCATCGCACAAGTCCTAAGTTAAAGAACAATAAAGTCTTCCGTTGCTACATTGGTATCAGAGCTAAGTGTGCTTTGGTTTCGCAGCTCGTGACAGTAGAAGCATGTGCTTCTTGAAGAGCGGCTAGTAGCTCAAGAAAGAAGGGCTAGCCCAGTCTCCCCATATTTCAGCCTTCCTCTCATTGAGAGCGGTGCTGCACTCGTGGTATAGCCAATCGAAGTGAGGCAGAGAAAAGCAACCTTGGTGTGAGCGCAAAGCCGCCGAGGGGTGCGCCTGCAGGAAGAAGCTTGAAGTGGGTAAGAGAATAAAATAAAAGCTAAAAATTTGCTCCTTCTCGAGCGCATGGAAAGTAGTGCATGGTCGTGACCCGAAGCGGGATGGATACCTCGCATGACGAAGAGATGACCGAGATTGGAGAGGCGAGTAGCACACCACGAGGGGGTCTCAACCCTCCCTCTTCTCCTATCGTAGGGAGAGAGGCTCCTCCACCTTCTCCAATTGCAGAAGCAGAACCCCTTGTGTCATCGGGGCAATCTACACCTCGTTCAGTACCTTCTCTTCTGGCACCTTCGCCTATGGAGTTGATGATGAAGTCTATGATGGAAATGATGATGAACCAGGACGCTACGCGACTAGCAGCAGAACACTAACAGTGAGACTCTTCGTCTCACTGTTGAAAAAGACGACTTGCCATGGAGATCTCGGATCTCTGGAGTACTTCATCAATCTTTTCGCACACGTGTCAACTTGTGCAAGTTGACGTTTGTACTCCGCTTTGGCAAACTTCCCCGCCCAAAAATTTGCCCAATTCTTCATTCTTTTCTTCAGTTCCCGCGTCGGATTTCAACTTTTCTTCGCCTTCCCATTGAGAGGTGTCATCTCTATTAGATTCTCCACGAGAATCCATGTGTGCTCTTGGGTGCTTTATGGCTTATGCCCCTTAAGACAGAGCAATGAAGACGGGAGCGCGCCCGATGCGCGATGGACTAAGGGTGGGAGTGGCTACTAAGTCCAAGGTCGAGACACAAAGATTCTTTTGCAAACAAAATTTTGACCGCTCTGTCAGATTTTGCTCTGCGTGTGCTACAGAAGGGATCGGATCCTCCTTAGAAGAAGAATCTTTTTGAGCTCTGATACCACTGTTACAGGCTTGGTTAGATAGGTTGGTGATAGAGAGAGTCCACCATGGAACACCTCCATTTGGCTAGCACATGAAGCCTTTTTGCCGGACCCATAGCAAAATGAGCAAGTCTCCTTTCCATGTCTGCGCATTTCCTTTCAAGTAAGATGCCGCCCCTCGCACCTTGGAGCGTTCCTTGAACCAACCTCCACAGAAGGCGGCATCAAACTGCTGTATAAACTCAAGGGCTCGAGGGGTGTCTTGGTAGCCTGAAAACGTCTCAAACCTCACAACCTAACCCCCTTCCTTAAACTCCTTGGTCTTCTTGCTCATCACTTCACTGTCAAAAGAGGACAAGCTCTCCCCCTCTAAACTGCTAGATGGCCTTCCACGCCTCCTAGACTTTTCACAAATCTACTTTTCTTGCTTTTTCTCAGCTTCTTCCATCTTTTCTCATCCTCTCTGGAAGCAGAGGATGACAAACTGTAGGAACTCTCTGAAAACGAATAAAAATATGAGTCATCCTCGAAACGAGCACGCTACTTTGATCTGCTTGCCACCTTGAAACTCGACTTTCGACCCAGATAAACAAGGAAATCCACTGATTTCCTCTTCTTCTGAGAGTGCTTCAACCCTTTTATTATCAGGTTCATCTTCTTGTCAAGAGCTCCGTCGAGCTCTTTCTGCAAGTACAATTTCCACTTTTCTGTACTCGTTTGTCCTTTCAGCTTTCTTCCCTACCTGAGAGGAGAATCAATGGCCTCACACCATCTCGAGTGAATCTCATCAATCCGGTAACTCTTCGACTGTTTCGGAAATCTCGGATCTCTGGAGTACTTCATCAATCTTTTCGCACACGTGTCAACTTGCAGTTGACGTTTGTACTCCGCTTTGGCAAACTTCCCCGCCCAAAAATTTGCCCAATTCTTCATTCTTTTCTTCAGTTCCCGCGTCAGATTTCAACTTTTCTTCGCCTTCCCATTGAGAGGTGTCATCTCTGATAGATTCTCCACGAGAACCCATGTGTGCTCTTGGGTGCTTTATGGCTTATGCCCCTTAAGACAGAGCGATGAAGACGGGAGCGCGCCCAATGCGCGATGGACTAAGGGTGGGAGTGGCTACTAAGTCCAAGGTCGAGACACAAAGATTCTTTTGCAAACAAAATTTTGACCGCTCTGTCAGATTTTGCTCTGCGTGTGCTGCAGAAGGGATCGGATCCTCCTTAGAAGAAGAATCTTTTTGAGCTTTGATACCATTGTTACAAGCTTCGACACTCCAAGCGAGAAATCAATAGCAACACAAACCGAAACTTTAAAATCACTGACTTTACTTAGAGAGAGAGAGAGAGAGAGTCGACACGGCACGACGGAGTTCCGCGCCCAGAAGCACTGGCCCCAAAGACAGGCGCACATCAAGGTACAACTCCCGACTCTACTCTCAGACTCTACGTCCAGATGCTCTACAAAGTGAGGCCCAAGGGCTCTTATAAAAGAGTACAAGGGATGCCTAAAAGCAGAGCCCCAAAAGAATAAGTTCGCTTTAAAACAAAGCATATATGTTCTCAAAAACCAGGACTCTCCAATGGAAGCCAGCGTAAATTATGAAAATCCATACAGCCTACCACGTGGCACCAGCAACGCCGAACGCGGAAATCCGTATGGCCTACCACGTCAGCATGATTTCCAAAATCTCTCCCAGAGTCCAAACTTTTGTCCTTTCGGGTTTTGGGCCCCACGGCCACTGCTTCATGAGTTCTTTCACCTTGGTCGGTTCAATCTCTCTTGCCCACTCGGCCATTTCTCTTCCAGTCATGCCACGTCATCAATTTGTGACAGTTCCCCCTCGAAAATTCATTGAAATGCGGTTTGAGCGGAGACGATTGGATCATAAATCAAGCGCCTCACCACTAGGCTATCACTCGGTTGTAAACTTCCTAGAAAATTAAGCTAAAGGAATTGCCTCTAGAACCTCTAAACAAAGGGAGAGGAGGTATGTTTAAAAGCAGAGATCTTGCTGGCGGGCTGATTTGAATCCACCATAAGTTCAAGAAAATGTTGCCCAATCACACGTTCTGTAACTATGCTATGATTTTTTGTCATCTAGTTCCTCCCTTGCTCATGTCTTCGTGTTAATTATTTTCCCAATCCCTTCCTTTTCTCCTGATAATTGGCATACAAGTAAGAAGCTTATTCTGTTCTAGGGGAATGGAGGTTCAAGAGACACAAAAAATCCTCCTTCAAAATTAGCTAAGTGCAAAACAAAATCACCGCGTTCTATCAATCTGCTTCCGATGGTTTGAAGGGTTACCAAGTTTGCATACAAGTCAATCGGAAACCTTGTTCCTGACACTTCGTAATGCCTCAATAATGTATTGCCATAACAGCACGTGAGGAAAACACTAAAAACTACTGCCGAGATAATTGCAAATCAGCCGTTACAATTTTAATCAAGAAGAAACAAATCCAGCAGAAATTATAGCAAAAGTAAATTTTCTCGTGATAATGCAGAAACAAGTTAATCCGCACATGCAAAATGCATTCGGCTATCCTAACCTTTTGTTCATGAAAATGCCAACCTTTTACTACAAAAATTTTAAAATCAAGGTGAAACATACTGTCTTTTGGGCCTCGAAACTCCACGAAAAACTCAGTGATTGCATCGCTTGCCATTTCCACCTTGTAATCACTCATCATGCTAAAAAAGAAGAGCAAGGAAACGTGAGGACAGGGCAAAGCATGTGCAAGAGAAGAAATGTTTCATGAAAAACCATACAGCTTCATAACATCCATCTCACGACGCTTGCTTGGTGAAGACATTGTAGGGATGTATGCGCGCGCGCGCGTGTATCTTCAAAGGGATATGTCTGCAAAGATGGTGCTCGCGTCGCTCGCGCACTTTTCAGACTGGTATTTTTTGCATAAAAAACCGCGATGAGTACTCCATATGAGCTCCTGATGTCGATCATCTCCTTTTGTTGTCACGAATTGGAGAGAGAGTCCCAATGACTCTTTGACACCTCACGTCTGGATCCACTAGAGTGCCTCGTTAGCCTAGCTGCATTTGTGTTGAATTGAAGTCAAGCCAAATGAATTAGCACGTCTAAATTTGCGCTATTCCTCAAAAAAGTAATATTTTTTGTGACTCCATCTCACTCTATTGTGTGCGTTCTTGTTATTTGTACAAGAATGTCCTTACTAATTTGTAGTTGTGCCATTTAAACCACTAGCTCGCGCACCCCGCCTATCAGCGGGCCTTGCTCGCTTTTACCACCTCACTCTATATGTGTTTGTGTGTGTGTGCATCTTTTTACATTTCTCCATGACACACACACGATTTCTGTCTTTGGCCCCTTTAAACTACTCCTGGTAAATTTAACCCCTTTTGCACACATGCCCATTGCCATCCCCGTTCAGCAGGTAACAAATTTTCTTCAAAGACATCAACAATAAATTTTTTTACACTTGAAAAAATATTCACAATTTTGTGGGCCATTTAATTGGCTGCAAGAAAAGAAGACAACATTAGTACTCAAAGCTTAAAATGAGGAGAGAGAGAGAGAGAGAGAGAGATGATCAACATGGCCACTTAAACACTTTAAAAAAGTATAAGCGCGATACGAACACTTCAATTACTAATTGTCATGCCAAAAAGTGTCAAGAGGTTCTTTAGGTCAAAGTCTTTACAACAACCTCAAATTTTTTGTTTATAACGACTCATATTCTACCCTATAATTGGACGGATGAGGATCACTCCAATATACCGCATTGATAAAATTCACAATTAGTTTCAAAATTTTAAACTCTTCATCCAAAATGTAAGATGTGATTGTGATATATCTTTCGCAACTGAATATCACAACCACAAACATTGACATAATAAATATCAACCATATGTAGTTCTTGTAGGACTCTCATCAATTTTATTTCGCTCAATATTTGTGACACTTTGCATAGTGTAATGCTTAACCGTCCACAATTTCCATACCACCCATCAGCATATGAATACACCCAATGATGCCACCAAGACCATGTACCATATCCTTGACAAATGTACTCTTGCTTAACTTTCAAATATATAATCATCCTTATATGTATTGGGAGAATAGCCAATACATCATGACCAATGTTAACCTACATTAGCAATTCGCAAATCTCTCTCTCTCTCTCTCTCTCTCTCTCTCTCTCTCTCTCTCACACACACACACACACACACACACATTAACCTATGTAGTAGATAAAAATCCACTTGATTAAGCCAATAGTAACTAAAAAAATATGGTACTTAGAATGCATAAACAATGGATCAAAGTGTTCGATCATCTAGAGAAGTTGAGCCTACGACACACTCTACTTGAAACTCTCAAGATCCAAGGTCCGACACGTCGAACACTGCGACCGAGGCGTCGAGGTGATTCACCCAAAGAATAGATTCTAAACATCCATTCATTCACTCCATAGGGACCATATGAAAAGTTGTAATTGAGAGGGCATTGCATACCTAACTCTCGTATAGTGATTTGCATATCATTTATATCAAACTCTATGTGATAATAACCTACAACACTTCTAAAATATCGTGCTTCATATAATGCCAAGACAGAATGTCTGCAATAATATTGAAGCCTGCAACGAAAATAACAACCAACCATTCAGAAATAAAAAGTAACAACACGTTTAACGTCATATGGATTCAAGTTCAAGCTATACGCACCGAAGGATCTCAAAATCCTCGACAATACGAATAATATCCTCAGCATGTGCAGGACCCCTCCACAATGGAGGATCTAGAAAAAAAATGTTACACGCGTAAACATACCAAATAAATGCCAAAAGTAAGTAAGTAACAAAGATAAGATTTTACATTTACATACCTCTAATATAAGTAGGTACATCATTGAGGGTGTACAAAACCATGATGTGTCGTGCCATTCTTTATCTGCTCTAACAGCACACATTTGGAAGTTTAAGAGGAACAAATATGAAATAGAATAAAGAAGACTTTGACGATCATGCCGTAGAGAATCATGTCCTTCTTTCTTTTGTTTTAGTGAAGGATTTGTGAGAGAGAGAGAGAGAGAGAGAGAGAGAGAGAGAGAGAGAGAGAGAGAGAGGAATGAAAGCAATTCAAAACTTTGAAATTTCACAACTTCACAAAGAAACAATACAAAATAGTTATTCAAAGTGTAGCCTTCGAGAGACCACATTAGGGATTCTATAAGTCCAAGGACCTATGTTGTATACATTTTGCAAGATACGGGGTGGTGTTTCAACTTGAGTAAATATCCTCAATCGATATGGTGTAGTGCGGTCTCCAGCAACCCCCACCTGTTGTGCATTGACTGGCCTCTCGTCACTCACAAACCAAATATTAACTTGAATTTGACGATGCTCGTGGTTTGAAGAAAAAGCAACATCCAAGAACTTCCATGGACATATCTCTACCTAAGTATAGCATTTCATAAACACCTACGATGATAAAACCTCGATGGGAGTGATCTCTGCAAAGGCATCCATGAATTATGTAGAGCAATAAAATCTTAAAACTACAAATATACCATATATAGAAACTCTTGTAATATAATATGAGTTTGATCAAATAAGATCACCAAAAACATAGCAGGAACTCTTCCCCTCCATTGCGGTGGATCTTCAACAGATTAAGTCAATGTATAAGCCAATCTTCTCAAGAAAATAATAGGTCAAGTTAATAAACTAATTTAGAAAAGAAGATAAATACCTCGAATGAATTCAGTGATGTGACCCACTACATAGGAAGCACTGCGTTGAGGGTCCATCTGTGGGAAATACTTTGATCTAAGAGATATGAATAAAAAAATTTTAACATCAAGTGTGTCTGACTTTAAGTGAAAGCCACAATGTCAATTTGAACTTATTGTTATGAGCTCGCTAGTTGTAATACTTCCTTGAATACAATGTTTGGAGTGTAGTAACACTCCGCTTGAGTGTTTTCAGTATTGACAACAATCCTTATAGAAGCTTCACTTTGTACACGTGACATTGCAACATACAACTGTCCATAAGAGAAGATCGATGACTCAAGATATAGACCAAGAATTCCAAGTGTTTGCCCTTGTGCTTTGTTGATAGTCATCCCAAAAGCAAGCCTGATTGGAAATTGACGACACTTCATTTGAAATGGAATCCCCTGATGGCTTCCAATAATAAAGTCAATCCTTGGAAGAAAAACTCTCTCTCCAATATTTGATCCTGTAACTATCTCTGCCTCAATTATCTTATGATGAAATTCCTTGCATATCAATCTAGTTCCGTTGCATAATACACGTCTTGGATCCAAATTGCGCAGCAACATGATAGGAGCATTTTCTTTCAAGACTAAAGCATGAGGTGGAAAACCACCACCAAGAGTAAGGCTATTCAGATATTCAATTGTGTACAAATGTGTGTTTTCCTCTGACATACAAATTGAATCTGTACTCAGATACTCTTTGCAATCTCCATGCATTCTTTGCAATGCATAGTCATTAATTAAATCCACCTCTTTATTCCGTGGAGCAAGTATTGCTCGATCTCTGAAAAAAGTTGCATGATCTTGCAAATGACACAAATCTCCATATATAAAGCTTAGAAGATCTGCCAAACTATTTCCTGGAAGCATCATGTGAGAAGGTATTTTGACTATGTCTAAGTCTCCTCCATCATCCATAACCCCATTGCCAATATCAAGCACCCAACAGGAAAAACTTTGTTGAAGTGAATTTGAACCGCAATCAACTATACACATATTTTTGGTAAGCCTCAGTATCTTCGTGTATTTTCATATGTGAGAATGACACAACGAAGCATTTACAATGTCTGTACGAATACCTTTTGGTATAACAAGTAGTATTTGTCAAAAGCCAATACCCACATGCTCCCCTGCTGAGCCGTTTAACCATAGCTACTGCATGGCAACATGGCAATACGTAGCCATGCCTTGCACTCCCCTCGAGGAGCCAATAGGCAGCCGCACGGGGGAGAGAGAGAGAGAGAGAGAGAGAGAGAGAGAGAGAGAGAGAGAGAGTTGCCTCAAGATAGAGAGAGCAACTGTCGGGGACACACACACACACACCCAATACCAACCTGTTGCTTCTTCATCTTCTCCTCTCTCTCTCTCTCTCTCTCTCTCTCTCTCTCTCTCTCTCTCTCTCTCTCTCTCTCTCTCTCTCTCTCTCTCTCTCTCTCTCTCTCTCTCTCTCTCTCTCTCTCTCTCTCGCGTGGTTGCAAATATGGTTCTATGAGCTCGTGTGCTTCCGAATATGACTCACGGCTCTATGAGCTTGCAACTTGCAAGATGGCTTGAAAGCCAGGCAGAGCCGCCACCTCGAGGCTTGAAAGCGTCGCAGAGCCACCATTCGAATTCGAAATAAGGCACTGAAAAGCAATTTGTCTCTAGACTTCATTTTGCAGAAACAGACACGTGGCAAATGAAGTGCTCCGCCATAGAATGTTAGTAGATGCGTAGCGTCCATGGCTCATTTGGAGCATGGAGTTGTTGTGTATGGTTGTCAAGAGTACACATCCTTGAACAAGAAACTTGTAGAGAGAGAGAGAGAGCTTGTGCTTTGTTTTTTATCAAAAACATGTTACCTTGTTTTTGTCTTAGTACCATATTAATTCATTGCAATAGTGATGTCAAATTTTGATATGAACCATAAAAGGTTTAGAATCACTATAAATTGATGATCCAAATTAGTTGTAATATGAAAAAAAAAACAATATGGTGTCCCCTTTTTATGTTTGGAGAAAAAAAAAGGAGAACATGCAAGTTTCTTTGCATAGGGGCACTTGCACGATCCTCCTCAATTTTATAATACATGGAAGGTGCTATTCCCACAGTAGCATGAAATTTTTAGTGTTCTCGTTTTAGTGGATGTCATTATTGAATAAAGAATTCAAAGGCTTTTACATACCCTTCTCAATTGCTGGAACCTATGCAATGTTGTTGGCTAAACCTTGATACATGACTCATTGTGCATTCAAACGTACACTTGGACCTAGCTTATAAATCGACCAAAGTGTTGCCATGCACAATGTCTTTTTTAGATGGTATATCCTAATAATCTATTCATAAATATGTTTGCACATGGAAATGCCATGCACAATTCTACATATATTCAAGCTAAAAGCATAGGTAAACACTTTTGCTGGAATATACAGTCCAAAGGGAATAGCACGCTTTAAGATACATGTGGAACAAAGCATTGTCAACAATGACATTTCCTCTCTTTCTTTCAAGAGCCCTTGACTAGTAATCCCATCATGAATGTAATCCCTTGTCTTGCATATCCCAGAATGAATGTAATTGAAGCAACAAAAAGCTCATCCACATGGACGTCTTACATGAGGCCACATACCTCCAAAATGCAAGTTTAGGTGATTGCCTCTAGAGATAGGCCCTTGCTTTGCATACATTAAAACCAGAATTACATTGTCCCTCCTTTAGTACATCCGTGTGACTACATGCATTGAGGACGTTGACAAAAGTGATTGCATTTAGGGAAATGCCTTCACATTGCATCTATTGAAAATAGTGCAAAGCGTCCATAGTTGTTTTCTTCTACAGATGAATTTGAGAGATCCACTCAAACCATTCAAAAGTTTCCTCACCTTGACCTTATTGCTCATTTCATGCAATCAATGAACTAAAGAGAGTCAAAGTATTGTGTGTGCCAAATGTATTCAAGAGTAAAGCGAAGAATAGAAAGATAAATCTTTGAATATAAGGGAATGTTTTAAATTGGTGCCAAATCCTATTGAAGGTTGTGATAAGATTTTTTCAAGATTGGAAGAAGTCAATATTACCTTTTCACGAAAAAGTATATATTTGGTGTCAATGAAGTACTGATTGCGGGACATATGTATGGTCCTTATCATAAAAGGCCTTTGTCCAACAAAGGTGGATGCCATTAAAAACATAACACAAATATTAAGATTGCTGGGTGCATTCATCTTATTTTTTATTTTGATACCACGCCATGCACATGTAGTAGATCGTCTTTGTCAGTTTTTGAGAAAGAATCAAAAGTTTCAATTGGAAGAAGAGCATAAAAAAGCTATGAGAAAGATAAAGAAGCTACTTCTTTCATCTCTAAACTTGAGGAAGGTAGACTATGCATGTGGAGGACCTATGATTGTGACAATAGATACAAGTCCTATAGGGGTTGGGCAATAAGGGAAAATGATGAAGAAGAAAATGGGTATGTGGTGAGGTTTGGTGTAAGGCTTTGAGTTCTCTCCCATGCAATTATCTCGATGTAAAGAGGGAATAGTGGGGAGTTGTTACATCATTGAAGTGTGACAAGGTTTACTTGATAGGAGCAATAGTGATTGTTAGGGTAAACCCAACTTGTGGCACCATATGGGAAATCCCTCTAGCAACCTAGGAAAGATGATATAATGACATGACCCAATAGCAAGAGGATGCAACCTCTCTAGCCAATGGTTGTAAAACACTAAGCCTACTTAAGAGGCTATTTTTTGATGAATTATTTGCACTTTGAATCTATCATTGTGTCTATACTTTCTCTCTCTCTCTCTCTCTCTCTCTCTCTCTCTCTCTCTCTCTCTCTCTCTCTCTATGCTCTTGCCCGTAGCCCTAACCCTAATCTCCATCTCTCTAACCCTAACTCTAACACCATTGTCAAGCTAAGGCTCCATCCTCCATATCCTAATGCTACACCATTGGTGATTAGGGAACACACTTCCCAACAAGTGGGATCAGAGCGTGGTTAGTGATTAGCACTTCCTAATCACACCCCGTCCATTATAAATACATCCATCACTCTAGGGTTATCTATCTTTCCATTGCACACTAAATAGTATACTCTCAGTTGTGTGCCTTGAGCTTCCTTCGTCTTCTCCAAGCTGT